>NC_133413.1:37105000-37746250 GCF_049350105.2 Macaca mulatta
GCCTTGATGTTATGAGAATATTTAACAATTCAGTAGCGTTTTCTTTACCGTATTTATCATTTATCTTTTTCCAAAATGATTGCACCAACTTTTTTTTTTCTTTTCTTTCCCTCCATACTTTTGTAGAAACCTCTGAAAATCAGAGGGAGATTTCAAATTGGCTTTGAATATACTATAAGAGGAAGACCCTTGGAACAAGGGACTGTTGTAGAGCCCAGTGGTGGGCCAAGAAGCAATGTTCTGTTTCCCTCCTTTGTAAGCAAGACTTAGCTCTTCAGATGAACATCTCTGCCTGTCGGCATATTGTAAGGAAGGCACTCTGGTGCCATGATCACCGTATGTTTTTACACTTTCCAATTTAAAAGGAGGTTGTTTAAAAGTTATTCATGACCTGTCAAGTGCTAATTGAATCCACATCATGTTGTCATACTGATTTGTTTTTGTTCTTTGAAAAAAAAGGGGGACTGCTGTTCATCTGCTTGTTATCTTTGCCTTAGATACTGTACATAAGATACTATAGTCATTAAAGGCAGAGAGGAAGATAATCTTAGACAGGCTGAGCTTTCATACAATTTCTTGCTTGAAAACATTTCCTGGACAATGAAATGTTGATTACAATAACTAGAGTAATGCATTAATGGCAAGAGAAGTGCATACTTATTACATAGGCATAATAATAGTCTTATGATTTACACATACTTAAATCCATTTATCTGTCTAGCTCATACAGTTTAAAATCTATAGTCATTTCTTCCTTAATGAATGTTATAAGGCCACCCTCTTGCTTCCCACTTTTCTCTTTCTGTTCCTTTTCCTCACAAATCTTTCTCTTCCTAGGACTATGAGAAAGAGTCTTTCTCCCCATTTCCTGCCAGACTTTTTTTTTTTTTCTGATTCTTGGGTTGTGCTCTTATTTTGAGCAGCCCAGTGGCACCTTCTTAAGAGATCTTTTAAGCATCTCAGTTTTTAAGAAGAGATGAATTGTTCTGACCTCGTCCTAGCACTTGTCACCCTTTACATACATTTTTGCTCTCCAGTTGACCTATCTGTGGTTCTTTTTTTTTTTTTTCCATCTTCTTCTTTTTTTTTAAATTTATTTATTATTATTATACTTTAAGTTCTAGGGTACATGTGCATAATGTGCAAGTTTGTTACATATGTATACTTGTGCCATGTTGGTGTGCTGCACCCATCAACTCGTCAGCAAGTAGTACCTCATAGGGGAGGGAAACATTTGGAGCTGTGGATCCTTTCTGAGCTCTCTCAGGACTGGATGACTGAATCCATCAGGTAGTTCTACACTGTGTTTTCTTATTGATTAGGAAGTCGCTTTTCTGTTTATTGTCTCAATGCTCCGTAAATTTGTTTTTATTGTCCTCTTCCTACCAAACGTAGTTCCCAACTTAAAACACTGCCAGTGTTCATCAGGGAATTGGTGTATTAAGAGATAGTACATGTTTGACATGCTTCCCTTCTGCTTTTCTTTTTTTTTTTTTTAATATCTAGGCTAGAGACTCAGACATATATTAAAATCTAATCCCAAAGATAAGTGATTTATTCCATAGCATCCTCTTAAGGAAGGGGCTGCTGTTGGTGTGTGATGCCCTCATAATGGGAAGGCACATGTGCTCATAGGTAACCCAGATGTGCCCTCCTTCTTGATTACACCTTTGCCATTAATGCTGATTGTCCCTTCGTCCAGGCTCTCACTTGACCAGCAACATCATTATCTTGTCTTCCTTCCTCCTCCTTCTGATACCTTCATGAACTAACAGCTCAACAGAATAATCCATGGAAACTTTCCCTATTTCTATTTCACTCTTAGTCACATACTCTATATAGAGACACTTATCTGCTCCCTCCTTCTTTCTTTCCCTTTTCTTTTTTCTTTCCCTTTCCCTTTCCTCTCCTCTCCTCTCCTCTCCTCTCCTCTCCTCTCCTTTCCTTTCTCTTTCCTTTCCTTTCTCTTTTCTTTTCTTTTCTTTTCTTTCCTTTTCTTTTCTTTTCTTTTCTTTTCTTTTCTTTTCATTCCTTTTTTGAGACAGGTTCTCACTCTATCATCCAGGTTGGAGTGCGGTGGTGCCATCATAGCTCACTGCAGTAGCGAACTCCCAGGCTCAAGTGATCCTCCCACCCCAGCCTCCTGAGTAGCTGGGACTGTAGGCATGCACCATCACACTCGGCTCATTAATTTTTTGTGTGTTTGTTTGTTTGTAGAGATTAGCTGTCACTATTTCGGCCAGGTTGGTCTTGAACTCCTGGACTCAATGATCCTCCTGCCTTGGCCTCCCAAAGTGCTAGGATTACAGGTGTGAGCCACCACATCTGGCCCCACCCCTTTACTTTCTAAATGGCCACTGCCAGCATAAGGCCTATTATCATGTTGTTAGCACTCCTTTTGTATTATACCTGTTCCTTAATACATTTCTGCAACTTTGTTTGAATATGAAATAATACTTATATGAAATAATAGTAATACTTATTAGTAATACTTTCATACTTATTTGAGTATGAAATAATACTTATAATAATAGTACTTACTTCATGTGTGAGAATCATAATTCTAAATGCTCTACAAACGTTAACTGATGTAATCCTGAAGATAACTCTTTGAGGTGAGTACTATGATTACCCGCATTTGTAAGATAGGAAAAGAGGGACATAGATTGAAAGCTTGCCCAAGGTCATGGAGTTAGGACATAGTAGGGTCTAGATTTGTACCTACTCCATCTGATTCCAGGGCCCACAACAAAGACAATTTTCTGAACTATGTAGAAAAGAAAATGGCCCTTGTATTTTGATGACAAAAGTACTCAAATCGTATCTTTATTACCATCAAGAGGCATAGAGGAATTTAGAGTAGCTTAAATAAGTCTATAAATATGTTCAGATAAATCTAAAAGATTTATGTTGTATGAAAATAACCACCCTCTCCTCATTCAGCTTACTATACTTTGGGATTGGATTCACACTTAAAATTCTAAGAGCCAGTTTCCAATATGATAGCTTGCTTTTGTTTTCAATTTTGAATTTCGACAGAAAATATGACTCTGATTGAACACGCCATCCATGGAACGGCAGATCCCACGAGACTATTTGTTGCATGTCTTGTATTTTTAGCCTTGTTTGCCAGGGAAATGTGGAGCATGAGATTTGAGAATAGATTGTTAACACCAGAGGCTGCTGTTTCTGCTGTTTTGGGTACTCCTGCTGCTGCTCTTGTGAGGCAGATGGCTAGATTCATTTATAGAAAATAGATATTTGTTCTATTTTGCATTTCCACTTTGAAAAGAACTTTTAATTGTTTGTGCCACATTGCATCATATGGCCTTATTGTGTGCATACACATGCTGTGCGCAGATAATTTTCAGAATTAGGCGGATGTTAATGTATTCATTTTGGATTGTATTATCTGAAATCCACTGCTAATTCCTGTGCTTTTGGAATTTTCTCTTGAAAGTGAGTGTGTTTTTGCTGTGTATTAAGTATTTTGTGCTCACCCTATCACGACTCCCCCCGCACCACTTCACTGAATTAAGAGATAGAAATATGAGGGTTGTGTTTATGGGGCTAAAGTAGAAACAATAATCAAGTAGTAACGTTTCTCAGATAACATCAGGCGACTATAAAGCATAAAATATTTCTGAATATTGTTTCTATCAGGACAAGGATAAAATGAGGTCGGTATTCTTCTTATATGACCATTTCCCCCCCCACCCCCGCCCTTTTTTTTCAGACTTCAGAGTAGCTTTTATTTTTTATTTTAAAATTTTAACACTTTTTAAAATTGATGCATAGTACATGTACATGGTTTTGGGTACAAATGATAATTTAATACCTTAATATAATTTGTAAAGATAAAATCAGTGTACTTGGGTTATCTATCACCTTTTGATATTTGTCTTTTCTTTATGCTAGAAACATTTGAATTGTTCTTTTCCAGCTATTTTGGAATATGAATAGATTGTTGTAAACTATAGTCACTCTACTGATCTATCAGACACTGGGTCTTATTCTATTAAGTGATATATTTGTACTCATTTATCAACTTCTTTTATTTTGATAGTTTATAAATGAAGTCACTGAAAAAGCTGAAAACTGTCTTCCAAGAGTGGTCAATGTTGGCTTTATTTAATGCAAATATTGACTTTCTGCCCCCAAATTACGGGGTTCATAAGGTGCAAAAGAACCCTCTTTCCCAGAAAGATTGGTAGAGGTACTCCCACCACTCCAGCCAACATTGTAAGGGTATTTTTCCACAGGTGGGAAAATATCACTGTAACCATGTGGGATTTGAATAAGAAGCTTTACAGATGTTTTGTCGTTACCTAAATTGAATACTGTGGTTTTCCAGTCGGGTAAGTCAGAGGGGAAATGGCATCGCAGACATTTGGGAAGGCAAGTAACTGGTAGGCAGGCATAGGAAGGAGAAGATGCAAGAGGCCACAGTGAAGAAACTGTCTGAACTACTTTAAGGGACTCACGACCACCGGGATGACTATGCTTTGTGTGATACAATTCACAGATGTTGGCAACTTATTATTTTATTTTATTTATTTATTTTTGAGATGGAATCTTGCTCTGTCGCCAGGCTGGAGTACAGTGGCAGGATCTTGGCTCACTGCAAACTCTGCCTCCCAGGTTCAAGCAATTCTCCTGCCTCAGCCTCCCAAGTAGCTGGGATTACAGGCATGCACCATTACGCCTGGCTAATATTTGTATTTTTAGTAGAGACAGGGTTTCACCATGTTGGTCAGGCTGGTCTCAAACTCCTGACCTCATGATCTGCCCACCTCAGTCTCCCAAAGTGCTAGGATTACAGGCGTGAGCCACCGCACCTGGCCAGCAACTTATTACAAAAGAGAACGTATTTACTCAATATTGGAGAAGATTTACCTCTAAATAAATATGTGGTAGTTTAGGGTTGCTTAGAAGTCATTGGTGGCTTCTGTTAGCAATAGCACTTATTAAGTAGTTAACATCTTTATTTGAATTTAATGTAATAAACCTACTGGGAGATAAGGGGAAGTCAAATGATCATGGGTTATGGAAGCTAAGCTGGTAATATTTGAAACTCACAAATCAGTGCTTTTCAGATGTTAATGTGCATGTGAATTACTGCAGATCTTGTTAAAATGTACATTCGGATTTAATAAACCTGGGGAGGGGCCTAAGGTTCTGCAGTTCTGATAAACTCACAGATGACACCATCTATGGGCCGTAGATGATAGTAATTCATGTTTTCTATTTTCAATATTTTTTTTTCTTTTGCAAACCAGTACGAAGTGGAATTTCATGTAAGAATATTTTTTAAATGCCAATTGAAGAATAAGAAAACACAAATGCCAATTTTAACTCAGAGAAACACACAGCCACTTATAAAACAAATAGGCATTCTGAGGGCGCCATCCTGATGCAGTGTAAAGCATTTATAAAGACAGATGTAGTATCTGCTCCAGTTTCACAATGTTTTAAAAGTCTTGAATTTTCCTTTGGAGCTAATTGGGGTCTTATATCTGCATCTAATTTATTTCTTGTCATAAAGAGGAAATTGACTAACCCAGAATTTTACCAGTTTGCCCAAAGTCAGATTTTTGTTAAATAAGAGGCTTTTCTAACTTTCTTTAGCATTTCTTCACTTTATTCTCTTGGCAGGAGCTACATATGCTTAAGAATGATCTGGAGTTCAGGATAATGAGGGGATGAGGCTGTAGTTAAGCAAGAGCTAGAATGAGAACAGTTGTTTTAAAAAAAACAGAGCAGTGAGTCCATATGGGGTATTGATGTTTCCCAAGCGGTTGGATCCTTGTCCCAACATGGTGTGGAGGTTGCATCAGGCCCCTGTGCCTTTAATTCACGTTCCATCTCCTTCACTGTTACTTACCCAGTACCTGATAGGGCTTGTCTGATAGCACGTGTTGAATAATGTGTGTTACTTGAACTTTATTAAGCCATAAATATTTAGAATGACATTTCAAAAATCTACTCAATACTGTGATAAAAACCCCCAGGAAACTTTATTTGCCAGAGGAAGAATAAAATATTTGTGAGAAGGTTTTACATTTGTTTTAGACAGATACTAAAGCTTATATTCCTAGATAGACTCTTCTAGAAAGATGATTAAGTGACATCTATCATGTGGTCCTATTATATAAGTGTGGCTGTTTAATTCATGTGCATGTAACTTAACATTTGTAGGGGACTCTCATAATTTTGATTGCATTGTATCTTTGCACCCACCCTGATATTGAACAGATGATGAAAATTAGGTTGACTGGTTGACTTTAGAGATTTTTTGACCAAATCCAAACAGGTAGTGATAAACAGTGCTAGGACTAGAAGCCAAGTCTTCATGGTTTTAGGGCCTTTTTGATGATGTTACCATGTAATTCTATTTTATTAGCACATAGATTGATTATACTGAGGTGGGATGATACAGCACTTCACTCATATTCCATTTGACAGGGGTGTGGATGTATAAGCATGGGAGACAGAAAGAGAAATAAGTGGATAAAAATTCATTCCACTGCCTATTGTGCCTTCTTGGTCTGTAGGGTGGTATGTTTCTCATGGTTATAAACAGAAATGGCCCTATCTGAGAAAAAGGGCTGTCACAAATGTGTCAGGAATGTTTGGAGGATAGTAACATTATGAATATATTAAAAATAACATGCTGTATTATGGAGTAACTGATGTGTAGAATATTCAGAGGAACTTTTGAAAAATCAAGGGATTTAAAGTAGTTTATTAAAGTCAGTAAAATAACAAATTACAGTAGTTTTTCTCAGGTTTTGTTTTTAAAGATGCTATTACAGGCTGGTCACAGTGACTCATGCCTATAATCCCAGCACTTTGGGAGGTCAAGGTGGGAGGGTGGCTTGAGGCCTGAAGTTTGTGACCAGCCTGGACAACATAGCTAGACTCTCTTCTCTACAAATTTTTTTTTTTTTAAAATTAGCTGGATGTGGTTATTCGTGCCTGTAGTCCCAGCTACTTGAGAGGCTGAAATCAGAGGACTGCTTGAGCCCAGGAATTTGAGGTGACAGTGAGCCATAATCACTGCATTCCATTCCTAGAGACAGAGCAAGACCCTGTCCCTCCAAAAAAAAAAAATTAAATAAATAAATATGCCATTAGAGACACCAAGTTTATAGAAGTATACTAGCTCCCCAATCTGTGTAATTTTCTGAATACCTTGTCTTTATTATTACTTTTGAGTGTATGTGCTTTATTTTTACTTTCTGTGTCCAGTTGTAAAGCTAAATTCTTCTGATTTGTGTTCGAAAGTAGTTTAGTGGCACAATACAATTGAACTTATAATAACAATTTCCATCAATATGTCATTAAGAAGTGTTAGCCTGTTTTTTTAAGACAGATGGAAAAAAATACAGAGCACAGAATATAATTCTTTGCCAGAGAACTATAACTATGTTGTAAGCCTTTTGAAAGGAACTGGAAAAAGAAAGAATCTATCCTTCCTCTGAATAGACAGCACTTCTTTCTCTCTCAGTCTTGGGACCAGAAGCTGCAGTGATTACTAGCAGCTTGTATCAGGAGGTTTCCAAAGTTGTTTCTCTTAAAAAAAGCAATCAGGATGTTCACAGGTTTTGTCAATGTGAGGTGTGTGGGAGGGATGTAAGGGTTTGGGGGTTTGCTGTAAAGAAATAACAGGTTTGTTATTAATTTTATTTTTCACCTTAGAGCAAAAAATAAAAATATCCATCTGATGTTTTCTAAAGTTTAGCAACTAACTTGCAATGCACATCAGTCTCCAGGATATCAACGTGAAAAGACAGCTCTAACCTACCACATCCTGCAGCAGAGAAGACCATTGTACAATCAATTATTAATAATTGTCAAGGTGATAAGGACTGTAATTCATGGATATCTGTGTGTATTATATATTAGTAGAATGTCATATATCATCATATCAAACATATCATTAAAGTTATATGCCATTAATTTAACTGGCATTAGTAACACTTAAACTTGGGATGTAATCACAGTTTTGACTCAAAACTCAGCTGTTTAATTCTGCCAACCATAACTTCACTCTCCATGATGCCTCCCATCTAACCCCTATGCTCGGTCTTTTCTTGCTTCTTTTCTCCTCTTCAAGTCAAAACTTCCTTTCCATGTAAGCAATGTGGGGGGCTGGAAAGTTCACAATTATGTGTCCTTGAAACATCACTTTTTTCTCTACTTCTTTTTATTTGTAGGAGAAGCAATGACTAAATTATCATTAAGCCTCCTTCCTGCTCTGACCTTCCGTGATGCCACCCCTTGTTTTCTGTACCGTTTATTCACATTATTTTTTATCATTTCAGGAAGCTTTTCTTGCATTTTAAATATGCATCAAACCTTCAGTAAAGGGATAATACTCTGGAAATAGAAATTGCAGGACAAGTTAATGGGGCTTCATAATGACATTGGTAATCCTTGGCTTAAGCATTTTCAAGAATGTACCAATCATAAGAGAAATCTTTTTTTTTTTTTTGATTTCTCTTAAATCAGTGGCTGTAGGTTAATGCATATGTGTGTAACTAATGCAGAAGTAGGTTGGCAGAAGACCTGGAGGAGTTAAGCACCCCCTGCCATAGCTCACCATTGCTCAGTTGGGTGTATGGGACCCCTCTTGATAGACTGACTTCTTTCTTTTTTTAGTAGATACCAGATATATGAAATTTCATATTAAACTTGCAGATCTGAAGTCTTATCACATTGTTTTCATGTAATTCCAGCAAAACTCAGGATATGGCAATCAGCCCTCCAGTTTGTCTCAAATCAACGACTTGGTCAGGTTTTGTTAAGAGAGTTAAAGAATCAGGGAGCCAGTTGGTCCTCATTTTCAGTAATTATCTTTACTTGAGCCATGGGCATGCAACACTTTTTCTAGATTTGTAGAATAGTATTATGTCTTGGCCCTTTATTGAACACTGATTTGATCACTGAGTTTCTATGGCTCTCTGTTTCCCACTTGCAATGAAAAACAATCATAAAATGACATTGCTAAAAAGGGCCCTAAAATTTCCAGGCCAAAGCCCAAATTTGTACATGAGAAAGCAAGGTGTCGAAGAGTGCACTTGCTTGCTTGGCTGTTAGAGGTCATTTCAGTCCGTCCCTGCCCATGAATCCAGGTCTTCATTTTCTCAGTGTTGTCCTTGCCTCATTCCCTTGCAGGCTTATAATAACAAAAGTAATCAATAGAGGCACAAAGGAATTCAAAAGAATGATACCAGAAGACTAAATACTATTGATCATTTTACCTTTCTGTTAAAGGATGTTTTCCTTTTATTTAAAATGTTTATATTTTTCTAAAATACCTTTGAAATTATAGAGGTTTTTTTTTTTTCCAATAGAGAATTTTTTTCCTTTGGCTCACAGAATGCTGAGGTCATGACATGAGGGATGCAGTTTGTTGTAGCAGAACTAATATTGTAAGAGGTTTGCATTATAGATTTGTTTTGTGTTTGGGTGAAAGTTAGGGTGTCTTAAGTCTTAGTGTTAATCTTTTCTTCCAGTTACTTAACATCTGGATCCTTGATAATAAATTTGTTCAGTATGAATCTACTAGGAAATCCTAAATACCTTCTATATATATATATATATATATATATATATATATATATATATATTTTTTAAATATGTATATTTTGAAGAAAGCTTTCCATGTTGGTAGTAATATGCCCATGATATCCTTAAAAAGCCATAAATCTACATCCAAAAAGAGTGACTGGATATACTTTTAAAAGCTTTGGTGGCCAGGCGTGGTGGCTCATACCTGTAATCCCAGCACTTTGGGAGAGGCTGAGGTGGATGGATCACCTGAGGTCAAGAGTTTGAGACCAGCCTGACCAACATGGCGAAACCCTGTCTCTACTAAAAATACAAAAATTAGCCAGGCGTGGTAGCAAGTGCCTGTAATCCTGGCTACTTGGGGAACTGAGGCAGGAGAATTGCTTGAACTCGGGAGATGGAGGTTGCAGTGAACCAAGATCGCACCACTGCACTCCAGCCTGGGCGACAGAGCGAGACTCCATCTCCAAAAGAACAAAACACACACACACACACACACACACACACACACACACACACACACACAAACACACACGGAAACCAACAAACTTTGGTTACTTCTTCTCATGCAGTTCTGAGTTTCTTTTAAAGTGAATTCTGCATCTCTTGTGGCCATAGTAACGTGCAGAAAGCAATCCCTATATAGAGCTTATGAAACTCCGGTGCCTCTATTATGATTATTCATGTTGAAGCCACCTTACTGGAGAAGTGTTAGACACATGGGGTGTCGAAAACTCCTGATTCTTGGAGATTAGGTGTCAAAATATTCAAGGTTTGGCTATTTTTAGCAATTTATCAGTGAAGCTTATTGCTGCTGGAAATGCTGGTCAGGGTTTGAATCTACATATCCCTTGTCTTCACTGAAAGCCAATTTCTTTTTTTTTTTTTTTTTTCAAAATTGCAGAAAGGAAAACATCTGTAGTATTGTCACCTAGGGTCAGGTGAGAACATCATAGAGAGGTGCTTTGAATGTGTGTGGGCATTTACCTTTTTTTGTTAAAGTTTAAAACTAATATTTAAAAGTTTAAATGGTTTTACTGGAACACGTTAGATTAAAAGATGAACACCAAATGTTTAATGTAACCCTTGTTTATAGAAATACCTGTATGTGTAATTGAAATTCTGAAGAGAAAGAGTTTAATTCTGAAGTTCTCAGTCAGCTGATGCCAAGGCCTTGATCTCAGAGCACTTAAGTCAGAATCTCACTGGGAAGGACCCAGGGTTTTGTTTGTTGTTGTTGTTTGTTTGTTTGTTTTAAGTTCCTCAAGTGACTCCCAATTTGGAAACTAAAGACTGAGAGCCATGGATTTATTTATCTATTCCCAAATAATTTCAACTTATATTTTAGATTCAGGGGGTATATGTGCAGGTTGGTTACCTGAGTATACTGCGTGATGCTGAAGTTTGAGGAATGATTGATCCTGTCACTCAGATAGTGATCATACTACCCAATAGTTAGTTATTTTTTCTTTTTTGAGACGGAGTCTCACTCTGTGGCCTAGGCTGGAGTGCAGTGGCACGATCTCGGCTCACTGCAGCCTCCGCCTCCCTGGTTCAAGCAAATCTTCTGCCTGCCTCAGACTCCCAAGTAGCTGGGATTGCAGGCGCATGCCACCATATCTGGCTAATTTTTTTCTATTTTTAATAGAGACAGGGTTTCACCACGTTGGCCAGACTGGTCTTGAAATCCTGACCTCAGGCAATCCGCCTGCCTCAGCCTCCCTAAGTGCTGGGATTACAGGCATGAGCCACTGTGCCCGGCCCCAATAGTTGGTTTTTCATCCCTCCCCACCTACCCTCCCTCCCCACTCTAGTAGTCCCCAATGTACTCTCTCTCCCCCACTCTAGTAGTCCCCGATGTCTGTTGCCGCCATCTTTATGTCCATGTGCACCCAGTGTGCATATCCCATTTATAAGTGAGAACATGCAGTATTTGGTTTTCTGTTTCTGAATTAATTTCCTTAGGATAATGAGAGCCATGGATTTAATGGTGCATTGATTGTGTATAAATGTAGATACTGTTCTTTCTTGAGAATCCAGGAAGATATTTGAAGATCTTTATCATGACAAAAGCATAAGGTATGAAGATGACCACCAATGAGTCACCTCTTCTTCCCTATTAGACCTTATCTTTCCACCTTGCATCCTATACTCGTCCATTCTCACGTTGCTATAAGAACATACCTGAGACTGGGGAATTTATAAGGGAAAGATGTTTAATTGACTCACAGTTCAACATGACTGGGTAGGCCCCAGGAAACTTACAATTATGGCAGAAGGGGAAGAAAACTTGTCCTAATTCACATGGTGGCGGCAAGAAGTGCTGAGCAAAAAGGGGAAAGGCCCTTTGTAAAACCATCAGATCTCGTGAGAACTTTGGTGAGAATCACCCCTATGATTCAATTACCTCCCACCGGGTCCCTCCCACAACACGTGGGAATTATGGGAACTACAGTTCAAGGTGAGATTTGGGTGGGGACACAGCCAAACCATATCAGATCCTAAACTCCTTGGATGAGTGAAATTGAATGCTGGCACACAAAGTTTCACCCTTTGGGAGCTAGACTTTTCTTGCTAGGGTAAAAGAATTGAGGTATTAATAAACGGAATGTGATTATATGGAAAAATTATCAAGTAAGGGAGAAGCATTTTAAGAACATGAAGTTAGAGATTGTGCCATGTTTCTCTTGTGGACAAGAACATAGGGGCCAATAAACGGAGTTTCCTTGTTTTCCTTTAACCTTCATCTAATGTGTCTTAGATATTACATCTCAGAATGTGAATGATAAGTGGCCATATTTATGAAAGGACTAATATGTTTGTACTGATCTTAGTATCTGAAGGATGTAGGCCTGGTAGTTCCTCATACGGTGTAGGGTGAGGTGCTAGTCACCATCTGCTGTTAACCAAAAGAGGTGGGCAGGAACCCCTGGTCCACACACCTCTGCCATCATAGGAAACATAGCATAGGCATCACTCCTAAAGCAAGCTTTCCTAATATTACTACCCTGTTCCTAACTACCAATGGTTCTTTATTTATGAAATCAAACTCTGTAAAACATTTTGTGTTTTATTAATGGTTGCATATGAATAAATATAGTTTTTAAAAAGTATCAGATGAAAATGTATATCTATGAACTTACCCCTATACTTAGAAGTAAAGTTATCAACACCTTTCAATCCTCTACAGATTTCTCCTTTAACCCATTTTTCTGGTTCTTCTTAAAAGTAATCACTCAATTTTTGTGCTTATTCTGTTATTTAAAAAAAATTGAACAAATATGTTTGTACTCCTAAACATATGTTACTTTTGCTGCTTTTTGAGATATATTTAAATTTTATTGTGGTCTACATATTCTTCAGCAGTTTAATTTTTTTTTTTACCCAGTATTATGTTTCATCTGTATTACTGCATTTACTATCCCTAGTTGATTCACTTCCCTGAAGTACGATATTCAGTTGCGTGACTATACCATAATTTGCTTATTCATTTTGTTGTCGGTGAAATTTGGGTGATTATCAGATTTTTTTCTAGTATGAAAAATGCTGCTAGGAACATTCATGTATGTGTCAAATGGTATACACTTTCAAGTGTTTCTTATATATGTGAGAGTAGATTACTTGGACCTTGAAGATGAACATGTTATGTTTTCCAGATCCTGCCAATTATTTTTCAGCAAGATATGAGTTCCCATCATTTTATATTTGTCAACATTTGATATTTCCAGGCCTAGTGATTTCTACTCATTTACCGGATATAATATGATTATCTCTGTAGGGAGTTGATTTCCATCTCCTCAATTACTAATAAAGTCAAAAATCTTTTCATATGTTTTATTGCCATTTTTATTTCTTCTGTAAAGTACCTACTCATGACTTTTTCTCGTTTTTTGCTGGTGATCATTGAATTGTAGGAATTTTGAGAGAGCGAGTGAGCTAGTCTGTGTGTGTGTGTGTGTGTGTGTGTCTCCTTAATGTGTTATATGTGACTGGAATTTCTTCTCCCAGTTTGATGCTTCCTTTCTTCCCCACTTGTTTTAGGTATCTTCTGATGAAGTGGAATTATTTATGACATGTTCTCAGGAGCTACAATTTTTAATTTTAATGTAATCAGTGTTTTTTAATTATCTTATGTTTAGCTCTTTTGGGTCATGTTTAGGAAATTCTTTTTAAATTTCATTGATAACAGTCTTCCATACTTTCTTCTAAAGTCTTATATTTTGACCTTTCATATTTATTCTTTTAAGCCACCTGGAATAGATTTTTTTCCCCTCTGTAGAGTTTGCAGGGATTTTATTTCCTTTTATCTTTTCTTTTCTTCTACTTTCTTTCTTTTTTGTTTTTGAGACAGAGTCTTGCTCTGTCGCCCAGGCTGGAGTGCAATGGCACTATCTCAGCTCACTGCAACCTCCATCTCCTGGGTTCAAGCAATTCTACTGCCTCAGCCTCCCGAGTAGCTGGGACTACAGGCGTGTGCCACCACGCCCGGCTAATTTTTTGTATCTTTTTTTTTTTTTAGTAGAGATGGGGTTCAACCATGTTATCTAGGATAGTTTCGACCTCCTGACCTTGTGATCTGCCTGCCTCGGCCTCCCAAAGTGCTGGATTGCAAGCGTGAGCCACCGCATGGCCTCATTTCATTCTTTCATGTAGATAGGCAATTCTAGAAGTATATAGTGAGGAGCTTCTTTCTCTAATGATCTCCAATATCACCTTCTTCATTTATGAAAGTTTCACGTATACATGGGAATTTTTTCATCTGGCATTAAATGTTCTTCAAAACAGTTCCCGCAAACGTTTTTGGTTTTATTTCCTACTGTTCCCTTCATGTACTCTCTACTGAACTAAACTCTGTGATGTGCCTCAAAACTGTCTCACAGTTTTCCTTGTCTTAAGTGTTTAATGCTTTCATATGCCTCTCACATTTTGCCTTGTGCTATTGTTTTAGGTATATTTATTTCCCTTTTCCTCCCAATTATGTTGTAAACTTTTGGAAGCAGGAAGGATATTTTGTTCATCTTTGGTAGCATTAAACAAAAAATACGGTGTTTTTTACTTAATAGGTATTTGGGAA
This sequence comes from Macaca mulatta, assembly GCF_049350105.2. NCBI lineage: Eukaryota > Metazoa > Chordata > Mammalia > Primates > Cercopithecidae > Macaca > Macaca mulatta. The sequence continues at coordinate 37,119,651 of NC_133413.1, forward strand.
GTCATTGAACTAAATTGGGGTTTGGAATTGAAGGTCTTAGAAATTACCTGACCACTCCAATTATATTTGCCCATCCACGATCACTGAGATTTATAGAGCTTAAATGCAATGCCTAGTTTCACACATGTTTTTGCATCACTGTCTCTTTTTTTTCTTGAGCTTATTCCAGATTGTCTTTTATTATCCATTCCATGATCAAATGGCTGAATTATTAAAATGCTGTCCAGAAGTGTGAGGCAATATGAAGATGCTAGAAAACAGGTGAAGAGACACATATATGGTAGGTCCAAGACCCTTATACTTATTGAGTCCATTACTAAAAATGATGTTCACTTAACATCAAAACACTCAGCATTACCCAAGCACAATATACTGACTTGCACCTCTGCCTTTGTACATGCCCCTTGTTCAGGAGAACTGTTTTCACGTGCTACTGTCCATGGATCTTCTCCATCCTTACAGATTAATTTCTTTCTTCCTGTTGAATGCTATATTTCCATACTTTAACATTCCTTCTGCACCATTCAGACCATATTTTAGTTCTTTTTTATGGTCTCTCTCACGTTTTATTGTCACCCCTTAAGTCAAAGACAATTTTTTGTCTGTGTCTTCTCAACACCCAGCACAGGGCTATGTTTGGTAAAAATTAGGTATCCAAGATGTACTAAATGCAAAAACTAAAGAAGCAAAAATTTTTGAAACTTCAAATGAGCTTATAAATACGCCCTATTATGTGCTTATTGTAAGAAGTTTGAAGGTAGGGGAAAGTAAGATAACAGAAATCTCTAATAATCCCAAAATAACCACCTCAGGAGAGTTCTTAAGTTAGAAGCCACATCCCTCATGGTACCCCTGTTGGTCTGCAGGTCTCTGCTGGTTTCTCTGAGTCGCCACCATTTTGAAAGAGGAACATGCAGTCACTCAAGTGCTAAACTAACACTCTAGTATTGCCCTTCTTATCATCTCAGAATATTTGCTTCCTGGTAACTGGCACTAAGTATCTTGTATGTCCTGTTACACATCTTCAATGCTTTGGATAATGTCAAAATATCACATACTTGTTATTTTTAACAACTGGTCATCCCGAGTGGACACATGCATCCATCACAGTGACTCAAGGCCACCAGTAGCAAGCTCTTCAGAAAAGTTATAGAGTAGTACTTTTTGTTAAATGAGCTAATTAAGAGACACAAACCAACATCATTTTTTTTTAATCTCTCAGGATGAGGATGTTGTGTGGATAGATTACTACTCTGATATTTAGAACAGAGGTTTGCTTGTTTAAGAATTTTATTTATTTCATCTCCCAAAACAACTGTGAAGGCTGGTTTTTCTACTCCTAGTATGTTACCATATACTAGATTTGTCTCAGCATCAGATCTTGGCTAATATGAGCTCTTCTGACAACTGTAAACACAGAGAAATTGGGATGTGTTTAGTTATAATATTTACTATTCTTATGTGTGTTGAGACTATCTCAGTTGTGGTATAGCCTCACCTCTGAGCAATGACATCATGACATATATTCAAATTATATTCTGCTTTTTTTTTGTCTTAGATAGAAAAAAAACAATTACATGGAATTTTCATAGGCAAATTAATTAAGATGAGAGCTATCAGTCTTTGCCTAGTCTCCTTCCCACCTTCTTTTTTAAAGTGATTTATTAATAAACTGCATCTAAAGTAATTAAGAGGTAGAAAATAAAAATCTGAAGACCGTATTTCATAGCAGACTTCAATTTTATGTGAAGGTCTCAATTTATTAATTCCTCCATAACCACCATCTCTCATAGCCAAAGTACTCATCTCTGAATGGAAGGTTTCTAAAATTCCTAATCTACAGAAGGGCCTTCCCCTATGTGTACACACACATACATGGTGTTAGGGTTTTGTAGCTAATGGTCCCTTATGTAGCACACTGAATGTGTGTTTATATTTCTTCATAAAGCACCTCGATGACAGGGACTTGTTATTTTCTAATCTTTGTATACTTGTTTGGGACATTTTAGTCACTGAAGGAATAATAGATGAATGGATGAATAGGTACCAACTACAAAGAATATTTGTGGGTTAATTGAGCTCTGACTTCGTACCTTTTTTTAAATATACTTTAAATTCTGGGGTACCTGTGCAGAACGTGCAGGTTTTTTACATAAGTATACATGTGTCATGGTGGTTTACTGCACCATTAACCCATCATCTACATTAGGCATTTCTCCTAATGCTATCCCTCCCATAGCCCCCCACGCCCCAACAGGGGACTTTTATGTGATAATATGAGTGTCTGCTATGGGCCATTCATTGTGCTAGATGCTTACCATAAAAGTGTCTTCATTTGTACAGTAACCTTATAAAATGAACATTATATGTGCTTTACAAAAAAAAAAAAAAAAAAAGAAATTAAAACTCAGATATACTTTCCTAAGTCCATACTTCTAAGAAGTGGAGCAAGAAGAATTGGAACACAGAGCAGCCTAACTCCAACACATATATTCTTTCCTAGTATCATATCAAGGTGTTTCTAACTTCATAATGAAGAGGATGGACATAGAAATGTCCAGGATTCTTTGGATATAATATGCCCTTTAGACCCAGCTGTAGTTTGTTTTCCAAAGTAGCTATTCCCAGCTACTTCTTAGCCACTGGATGGATATGGTAGGGAGTTCCCTGAGCAAATACATACTAAAATCCATCTTTTTGGTTTTGTTTTTGGCTCTCTCTCTCTCTCTTTTTTTTTTTTTTTTTTTTTTTTAGACTGAGTCTCACTCTGTTGCCAGGCTGGAGTGCTGTGGCAAGTTCTCGGCTCACTGCATCCTCCGACTCCCTGCTTCAAGCAATTCTCTTGCCTCAGCCTCCTGAGTAGCTGGGATTACAGGCATGTGCCACCTCGCCCAGCTAATTTTTTTTTATTTTTAGTAGAGACGGGGTTTCACCATGTTGGTCAGGTGATCACGATCTCCTGACTTCGTGATCCACCTGCCTCGGCCTCCCAAAGTGTTGGGATTACAGGCATCAGCCACCACACCCAGCCTGGCTATCTCTTTTATTACCAGTTTATAGATCACAATTTTTCCTACTGTGTAACTGTCCTTGAGCGCAGATTCTGTTTCCTTATTTGGTGCCTAAATGGTACAGAAATTACAGAGTCTGGCTCTCTGGGGTACTGGTCTGCTGGCAGGCACCCTACTAGTATTATGCTGGCTGGTGACTGGACCCTAACTCTCATGGTGCTTGCTGTTTCAGGGCCTGATGCTTTCTGTACATCCAGAGGACTAGGTTTAAAATTGCAATAGTAATACTTTTCCATGGAGTCAGTGTTATATATGACATGACTTTACTTTGGGCAAAGATTATACATGCATTGATATACAAACTAATAATAGTTGGTGGTATGGATTATATACCAAATGGTCACCTCAGGTAAAATTAGTAACCTGCATTTCTAACTGAGCTTTTATTGCCAGAGACTCACTAAGACTATTAACCCCATTGGTCAGTATTACAGCAGGGGAATTAATATGTATTTTACACACCCATGCACCTTGCTAGCCAGATTGCAGATCCTATTTTATTAAGTTCTCAAAGGGAGGAAAGTGACATTGCAGAGAGGAAAATAAAAGTAGAAGTGCTTAAGTAGCTTTCCTGGGTCATAACACATTGTGAACAATGGATCTAAATCTATTCATTTCGAATTCATCCCAAAACCATTTATTGAGTACATTTATTGTATACATATGTGTCTTAATCCATTCATGCTACTATAACAAAATGCCCTAGACTTGGTAGTTTATACATAGTAGACATTTCTTGCTCATGCTTTTGGAGGCTGGCTTGTTCAAGATACCAATGTGCCTGAGATTCGATGTCTAGGAGGGCTGCTCTCTGCTTCCAAGATGACGCTTTCTTGCTGTATCGTCACATGGAGGAAAGGAGGAGCAGTGCTCTCACGTGGTGGGAGGGAGGAACAGTGCTCTCACGTGGTGGGAGGGAGGAACAGTGCTCTCACGTGGTGGGAGGGAGGAACAGTGCTGTCACGTGGTGGGAGGGAGGAACAGTGCTGTCACGTGGTGGGAGGGAGGAACAGTGCTCTCACGTGGTGGGAGGGAGGAACAGTGCTCTCACGTGGAGGAAGGGCAAACAAAAAAGGGACACACTTGCTCCCTCAACTCATTTCATAAGGGCATGAATCCCGTTCGTCAGGGCAGAGCCCTCATGGCCTAATTACCTCCCAAAGGCTCCACCTCTTCATACAGTTGCTTTGGGGATTAAATTTCAATGTGAATTTTAGAAAGACACAAACATTCAAACAATAGTAATATGTTATTTTTAAAAGAGACAGTGCAGACTAGTGGCAGAGCACACAGTGTGGGGGATCAGACTGCTTGAGTTAGAATTCACTTTTTAGTACTTACGAGCTGTGCGTCCTTAGGAAAAATAATTGAACCTTTCTGTGTTTCTGTCTCCTCATCTGTAAAATGCAGATAAATAATAGTACCTACCACATCAGGCCATTGTGAGGATTAAGCAAATTAATATGAGCAAAGTATTTACAACATTTATCATAGATAATCTTTTATCTACATTTATTATTACTACTGCTGCTGCTGTATTTGAGGCACTGTGCTGGAAACTGAGATCTAGAAATAAAAGCAACTATAGCTGCCATCAAAGATCTTTCAATTTAGCAAGGGAGATGCCAGAATAAACTCTATAAGGAAAAGTGGGAAATGCAGGGAGTGAAACATCTCAGAGTGCCATGGCATCACAGCCAAGAGTCTCCCGAATCTTTGAAGTAGGAGTTGACCCAGAGGAAGTGATCACTGATCTGTGTGGTGAATTTTGAGTAGGAATTATGCAGAGAAGGTTTGAGAGACAGGTGATTCAGGGCAGCACCAAGAAGACCAAAGCCCATTATCCAGAGAAGTACTCTTCCCCCTGGCTGATTAGGTCCCGGAGGGTGCATTTACCAGAAAACAAAACCTTATATTCCATGGAAAATGGAAACAGATAAATGTCCTTGGGAGCGGTAAGTGTTGGTTCATTCTGTGGTGTTGAGTTCTAAACTCCAGTCCTTTCGATAAGGTAATTCCTAACAGTGGAGTGGAGAAGGCAGAGAGAAGAAAAGCCAGTGCATTAAAGAAAAGGCTGTGGATTTCTGAAAGGAATGAGAATTCACACCCCAAGGAAGAATCTTCAGAGAAGGGAGAGGAGGTGGTTGGCAGTAGCTGGCCGGTGGTTAGGATGGAAGGGGATTGGGGAGTGGACACAGATTTTACCCACATTGCAGTACTTTCCAGGGCAAAAGTGAATGCTGGCTGGACGTGCGCTACCATGATAGTTGTTTGGAAAAGAATTGGTTCCATCAGAAGCAGACGCCACGCAGATTTGAGCTGAGGCTGATGCCTTGTGTTTTGTTTTCCAGCCGCGGACTCCAGGGTGCTATATATTATTACTCTAGATGCAGTAACTACTCCCCATCACGTTGGTAGTTCATTTTTACCTTTTCCAAGTGAACACTTTAGGCAGACTGATTTACTTTTTTTCCTCCTCTCTGAAATAGAGGTGTGCTCTTTAGCACTTTTACCCTTTGAAAATATAAAATCACTCAAGGGCTTTCATATTTTCAAAGGGCAGAAGCAACTTTAGTGAGAGAGAAGAGTGCAAAAAGCTGACTGATCTTTTTTTTTTTTTTTTTTTTTTTAAGTGCTGTAATGAAAACATGTAGAAGACATATCCTGCGGGCCAGTGTACGTGTATGCTGGTAAAAAGGTGGAGGAAGTGGGGAGGGGTGAGAGGGCAGGGAAGGGGACACATTTGGAAAGTGAAACTGTTTCGCTGTGGCTGAAATTTGATTTTTATTTTTTCCTTTTAAAGTCACTGGAGGAGAAATAGTCCTTATCATCTCCCCCCGGCCCCAGGTTCACGCTAGGATGCAAATAAAAAAGTGTCTTTCAATATTTTAATTGAGAAAACGACTGCCTGCTTCTTTGGCAATGATTTGCCAAATTTCTGACTGCCGAGAACGAAATCAACACACCATCAGGAATTGCCAGTGTTATTCCTGAGTGAATTTTGCCTTCAGAGTGACAGGTAGTTATGTCTTTTCAAAAATGCAGAGGGAACGGTTCACCTGACAGGTGAGAAACAAATAACTTAGCCACCAGCCATCTCTATTATCTCAACCTTATACGACACACCTGCCATAGAGCAGACACCTCTGGAGTGGTCCATCATTCCAAAGCACCATATTTTACCCAGTGAGGTGCTTACTACAAGCAGTTATAGAAAATATCTACTGACTCAGGCTTCATGGGCAATGCTTAATGGTGGCATTCCGAGGTGGATGGGCTGTTTGCCTCCTCTGCAAAGTTCATACGACAAAGCGTTATCTGCAGGAAGGGTTTTAGTTATGCTTATTATTATTGTTGTTGTTGCTTGATATGGAGTCTCGCTCTTTCACCCAGGCTGGAGCGCAGTGGCATGATATCTGCTCACTAAAACCTCCAGGTTCAAGCGATTCTCCAGCCTCAGCCTCCCAAGTCTCAGGAACTACAGGTGCATGCCACCAGGCCCAGCTAATTGTTTGTATTTTAGTAGAGATGGGGTTTCGCCATGTTGCCCAGACTGGTCTGGAACTCCTGAGCTCAGGGAATCCACCCACGTCGGCCTCGCAAAGTGCTAGTTATGCTTATTATTAAATATAAACTTGAACAATGACATAGGGAGTTTGTAGCAGCTGTGACTCTTAAATGCCATTTGCCAAAAACGACCAGAGCTGGGGTATCCCAGTGGTTGCAGCATTAATCTACAGGCTGAAGATTAGCTCCAGACCCTGGTTCCAAGAAGGCACTCAGGACACTGATGGCTGTTTCCAGAATGATCTGGGTTGGGATTTGCAGTATAATCTGATAAATAACACACTTTGCCATTTCAGTGACTCGGCGGTATCATAATTTCTCTCTCTCTCTCTCTCTTTTTTTTTTTTTTTTTTTTTTTTTTTTTTTTTTTTAAGCAGCCTTCACTGCTACGGTCACAGCCAGAAAGAATATTCTGAGTGGTAGAGTTACATTCTACCCTGGGTTTACTGCAGAGAAGCAATTAATTGTGAAACTATGTGAATTTTTTGGTGCTGCTTCAGATGGACTTGCCCATCAAAGGGCCACTTAAAATTCATGCACAGTAGCAACTGTGAAGGAATACCTAAGACTCATAAATAAGACAAACCTATCTTAATTTATTGCCAGTACCTTCTATACCCATTGAGCTATTCAGAACCCTCCACAATTGATGTTTCTTTCCTCCAGTTATTTCAGTAAAAAATGAACTCTATTTTATGCCACACAAGCATACTAATAAACCAGGGTTTTGCTGCTTATAAAGGCAAACTGTCACCTGTTAAAATATGTAACTGTCATAGAAAGATAAAAAAGGATCATTTAATAATGATGAACAATGTGCATGTGGCATAAATAGAATCCAAAAGGTAAACAGCAGTTTATTATGCTAGAGCCAGCCAGAGCTATTTCTCAATGGGAGACTCTCAGTGCTCATCTTTTGTGCTCTTCCTTTTAAGGGAAATACAACCTGGCTTCGAAATGATTTGTGTCTGTGTGTGTGTGTGTGTGTATTTCACGGAGGCTCATTGTGTGTGTGTGTGTGTGTGTGTGTGTGTGTGTGTGTATTTCACGGAGGCTCATTACCGATTCAGAATATGGACTGTTGCCCTTATACTGAAAGGAAAAAATAGTTTTCAGGCATATGTTCTTAACTCTGATGAGAACAATCTTAAGTGCACTATGTCACTGTTTTATTGAGTTTTATAACAGGGACCGTTTAGAAATTTCGTTGTGTTAGTAGGTTTGGGAAGAAGGTTGTTTTTAATTAAGCTCCTCAGCTGCTTTTTCCACTGTTTGAAGCCAGATATATATCTCTAGCAAGAGTATGTCTGATGCTACTAAATAAAGTCAGTGCTGGCAAAAAATAAAAGTGGGTTATTGTAGTTGTCTGGGTTTCTTGATCTCTTTTTTATTGACCTATGCAAATAGTACCTCCGTGGTACAGCACTGAAAATTCTCCAGATTAAGAGGATGATTCTGGGCACTGGGACAATGTTAAATTTGTGTACATGCTCACTAAATTTTAACAGTCATATGGGGTTCCTTGCCTCTGGTGCAATGAGTAAGAGCTTATAATGAAACTTTTTTATTAGTAGATACTTCAGTTGTAGTATATTAAACTTCAGGGAATTAAAAACGAAAACAGCTTCTCCAATAAGAGCAGCTTCTCCTCTAGAGTCATTTCTCCCTCTGTTTCCAGTTAGCATGTATTTACATTGACTAATGTCTTGGAAACTACAGTTATGGTCGGCTGAATAAATATTGAACATTTTAAAGATTGTGTAAATATTTTCCCAATAGGCAGCCCTGGTTTCTTAAATATTTGGCCTTTCATATTAGGTTCAATTTCAAATGATGTAAAAGCTTACTTAAGTATTGAACACAGCGAAACCAGCTTTTAAAAAACAAACAAACAAGACTTTCCAGGCACAATTCAATGTAAGGCATTGTATTCAGTAGGAAACAGACTTTCACCCAAACCTGAAGAGCCCTGATTGTAGTGAAAGAATTTAGAAGGGCTTCGTTGGAGAGCTAGAGGGAGCTAGTTTCTGGGAGTGAGAATTACAATAACTTGGATCCCAGCTCCATTACAACCAAAATGTCCTGTTTCCAGGCAGGTTTCTTCTTTTGGAGACTTCATTTATTAGCAAGATGCTTAAAATAATCGTGTTGCTTGTTAAAGTGATTTATAGACAGATAAACGATGCCTTCCTAAGTTCAAGATGGAATCCTGTGATACTAAGTACTAGAGCAAGATTTGCCTACCTTCTCATATCCCATAATACAATTAATCTTCAGTACCAGAAATCTATTTCTAAAAGCCTCTTGTTATTTTATCACTCCCCCAAAAAACAACAGTAGTTCCTTATTGCCATTAAGATAAGGTACAGACTTGGTAATGTGATTTGTCCTCAGTCTACCATTCCGGTTTCATCTATCACCACTGTCCACGCAGTACTTTATACTCCAACCACAAAACATATCAGGAACTTTTCATAGCTCTGCACCTTCACATATTCTTTTCTAAGAGACAAAGTTGCTTCGCCTCTCAATCAGGCTGACAAACCCCTACTTAACCCTCTAAGCCCATTTTAAAGGTGAACACCACTGTAAATCCCTCTAATAGTTCCTCTGAATAGAATGAATCACTCTCTTCTAAGACTAATTTCTTAAAATATGGCATTTAATTTATTAAATTACAATTAATGAATTGCTTATTTCTGTCCATTTGCACTAAATTTTGAGAGACTGTGTGTTAGTCATCTGTGTGTAGCACATCCTACTTAATAAATTGTTATTTTTCTTAATTAAAAGCAATTTATTTTTTTAGAGACAGGGCCTTGCTCTGTTACCCAGGCTGGAGTGCAGTCCAGCTCACTGCAGCCTTGAACTCCTGGGCTCATGTGAGCCTCACATCTCAGCCTTCTGTGTAGCTAGGACTACAGGCTCATGCCACTGCACCTGACTAAATTATTTTTGTTTCTAAGTCATAATGGAGTTTTTCCAGCCACCTAATAATGAAGCCACACATCTGTAGCTTTGTATCTGAACAATAAGACTTTAGTATTTAAAAGATGATTTGGATAGTAAGCCTTGATAATAGTAGAGTAGATGACAGAATACAAACTCAATAAATAACCTGACCTTAGGAATTAGAATTAGGTGGCTGATTTTTGCAATTTTTCAAATCCTCCTGGATGATCCTCAAGTGACCACTGACTTGCCTTGTGGCAATGAAGCAAACTTCTAGCCTGTCACTTTCATTTGACAAGTGAGAGTAAATAATATTGTCTACCCCTCCTGTACTGGCTGCAAACTCCAATAGTATAAAATTGTCACAAGTTTATCAGTAAATAATGCACTCATGATTTTTTGCTATGATTAATACCAGTATTTATTTAATAAATTTCTCAGAAAAGAAACCACTTTTATGTTTTGAGACTAAACTTACAAATGGGTTATCCTTTGTTTAGTCCAGGCAAAAAACGTAATCAATAAGGTTATGTGATTTATAAAATAAATGAGCATTTTGGAGAGTGAAAGCATGGGCTTATCTATATCTAGCTATTGCATATAAAGACTAAATTTACAGCAAAAATTGTAGCTTATCAATTCATTAATCTATTTGCTCAGGCACTGCAGATGTTCTATGTGCAAATGAATAGAGTAGTTAAATTCTTCAGCAAGCTTTCAAAGTGGGATTTGCAATACAGTCTCTTGGGGTGCAGGAGCAAAACGCCTTTTTGTGTGAAATGTTTCAAGTATATAATAGGACATAGAGAATACTTCATAATGATTATTCATGTGCCTGCACCAAGCTTTAGTCAACATCTTTTAATCTAGAAAATAGTGGACCGGGTGCAGTGGCTCACACCTGTCATTCTAGCACTTTGGGAGGCCGAGATGGGTGGATGACCTGAGGCCAGGAGTTCAAGACCAGCCTGACCAACAAGGTGAAACCCCGTCTCTACTAAAAATAAAAAAAATTATAGCCAGGCATGGTGGCAGGCACCTGCAATCCCAGCTACGTGGGAGGCTGAGACAGGAGAATTGCTTGAACCTGGGAGGCGGAGGTTGCAGTGAGCCGAGATCATGCCACTGCACTCCAGCCTGGGTGATGGAGTGAGACTCTGTCTCAAAAAAAAAAAAAAAAAAAAAGAAAGAAAAAATAGTAGAAGGTGTTAACCTTATATATATATATGTGTGTGTGTGTGTGTGTGTGTGTGTGTGTGTGTATATAGTAGAAATTGCCTCTTGTGCCCACTCAGGCTATTGGCAGGGCCATCCTGTGGTACCTGAGATGTGTTAAGAGTAGAGTGGAGTTTGCACAGCCCAGAAGGCTTGCGGAGGACAGTTGAGGGATCCTCTAGTCTTCACTGATCTGCATAAAATGGGCAGATGGTTCATAAATATTCCTGCAAACAAGTAGTACATCGAAAACAATCATAATAATGCAAACCACAAATGAAACCAAAGAAAATGGAAGAGATGTGCTTCTCCAGGTCTCAGTGCATACTCTCTATCTTCCGTTTTGTGAGGAAAAATAGTAACAGTCAAAGCAGGTTTAACAAGAAGTTAGGCAAATCACTTTAAAGTGACCTTATTTAGACTACAGTTAACAATAAATTCTACTCTTAGGTTATATTAAGACTGTGACCTTATCATAGTCTGATGCTATTACTTAATCATAATCTCTAATCTACGTATGGAGCTATAATGATTAGGAAGGCATGTTATGCTAGGTCTTTCCTCTCCACCCCAAAAAGATTCTTTATCTTTAGAGTAGGAGTTGACAAGCTTTTTCTGTAAAAAAGATAAATAGTAAAAATATTAAGCTTTTCAGCCGATAAGTTCTCTATTACCAGCATCTCAGTTCTGCTGAGGAAAGCAGCTATAGACAATCCCTTAATGGATGAGTGTCAGTAGGTTCCAATAAAACTTCATTTATAAAAGTAGGAAGAAAACAGGCTAGATTTGACCTGCAGGCTATAGTTTGCTGACCCTTGCATTAGAGACACATATAGAAATGCTTATAAAAATAATATGATGGCTGGGCGCGGTGGCTCACGCCTGTAATCCCAGCACTTTGGGAGGCCGAGACGGGCGGATCACGAGGTCAGGAGATCGAGACCATCCTGGCTAACATGGTGAAAATCCGTCTCTACTAAAAATTAAAAAAAATTAGCCAGGCGTGGTGGCGGGTGCCTGTAGTCCCAGCTACTTGGGAGGCTGAGGCAGGAGAATGGTGTGAAACCAGGAGGCGGAGCTTGCAGTAAGTCGAGATCCTGCCACCGCACTCCAGCCTGGGCAACAGAGTGAGACTCTGTCTCAATAATAATAATAACAATATATCTGGTAGTAGCATCAAAATATGTTAGAAATGTTAGAGAGGGTAGAGATATAAATGAGAAGAGATGGGCTACGTATTGATTATTGTTGAAGTAAGGTAATGGGTATATGACGGTATATTACATTATTTCTGACTGTATATGTTTAATTTTTCAATAATAAAAATAAGTCTCCAGAACATTAGGGCAAACATCTTATTTTTTTCTTCAAAATCTTTAAAATCAGCTTTCATTTTAGTAAGTTGACCACCTTTCACTAAATTTGATGATAAATGCTTGGTAGCTTATTTGAGGTTTCTTTATAAGAAAAGATAATTATCCACATACCACTGGAAGAAAAGTGTGTTTCTCTTTCCTTTGTAAAGGTGCCTGAAATAATATGTAGCCAACATTATAGCATTCAATTGAAATGTATTCCTTTGCTGACAAATATTGTTGTACCATATATAGTAAATACTGTTGAAGATTTGAAGGAACAAGTATTAGAACAAACTATTCATGGGAGGTTTGCCAAATGGTTAGCTAAAAGTACAGATGTTCCAACATCTCAGAGCCTATGTGATTTGTTAGATTATATTTCAGTTGTGAAGTACATAAAGGTCTATTCCAGTAACTATTGTATGGGAAACCACCCCAAATTTAGTGGCATAAGGCATCCATTTTATTATGGTCTTGGATTTCATGGGTCAGGAATTCAGCAGAGTGCAATGGGGATGGCTTGTCTCCACTCCATGGACTCCGGGGCCTCAGTAGGGAAGAACTGAATGCCTGGAAGTGACCAGAATGGTTGGGGCTGGAATCAAGTGAACGTTTCTTCAGTCATATATCTAATACCTTGGTGAAGGCTGGGCTCAGCTGGGATGGTTAACAGAGCACCTACACATGGCCTCTTTGTATAGTTTAGCTTCTCATGGCATGGCAACTGGGAAGAAGCATCCCAAAATGGAGCCTCTGGAAAATGCCTATTACAAGACAAGTAGACAGAAGACAGAATTTTAAGATGCAGCCTTGGAAGTCACTTCTGCCATACTATATAGATGGAAGCTATCATGAGGCCACCAGATTGAAAGGTTGGAGACATAGAACCTACCTCTAGTTGGAAATAATGTCAACATTTTGGGGACCATATATCACTGCCACAGGGACTGATTATTCTTTTTTCTTTTTTTTTTTTTTTTTTTTTTGATGAGCCATTAAGGGAAAGTTAAACCAGAGAAGATATATACCCACTGTAAGCAAGAAAATTTGCAAGTGTTATCACTGATTGAGTAGTCATTTTGATGGGGGAAAAAATAATTTTTCCAGAGTAAGTTTAATAAGAAACCACCCCACATGAAGTTTATTTATTTCTCCATCATATATGATTGAGCTCTTTAAACATTAAAAACCTTAAACCACACAGGCACAAAGGGTAGCATGTTGTATTGATATAGCTAATTTCATAAAAGAACAAGACTTTTAAATTAGTCTAGAATCTTGACAATATTTTGTGCTGAGTTGGGAAGTGACCATGAATATTTTTTTTTGTTGTTGTTTTGAGATGGAATCTCACTCTGTCACCCAGGCTGGAGTGCAATGGTATGATCTTGGCTAACTGCAAACTCTACCTCCTGGGTTCAAGCGATTCTCCTGACTCAGGCTCCCAAGTAGCTGGGATTACAGGCACCCACCACCACGTCCAGCTAATTTTTGTATTTTCAGTAGAGACGGGGTTTCACCATGTTGGCCAGGCTGGTCTTGAACTCCTGACCTTGTGATCTGCCTGCCTTGACCTCTCAAAGTGCTGGGATAACAGGCATAAGCCACTGTGCCCGGCCTGACCATGAATATTTTTTGAACCATATAGATGTCCTCTGGCTGTCCTAGGCTAAAGAACCTAAAGAATTGTCAAACATCAAAATGAATACATATTTTTTTTGTTTTCAAAAAAGAAAATTGTTCCAGGTTTGCTGACCTTTTCTATGGTGGCAAGTGAGTATCACTAGATTTCTAACTTGCAAAGATTTTGAAAAAAGAAAAACAAAATTATATTTGATGTTTCTCATCATTATAAAAATGAATGAAAACATAAATGATTGTAAAAATAAACTTCTAGAATGTAGACAATATTTAAAAGTTAGAGTTTGGAAGTGACTGCATTAATTTATGATTTTTTTTTGTGCCAAGTCCTCTTTGTTTCCTATAAATTCCCATATTCCCTTAGAAAACTTAGAAACATAATATTATAAATGTACTTTAATGTTTTCCAAATAACAAAATTTTTTAGTGGTTTTCAACCTATTTGTTAAAAATATAAATTTCAGTATCTTCTGATTCCTTTTTAGAACAACTTAGTGACATCCGTGAACAGGAAAATTTATTAAATGAAACTAACAAAAAATTACTGAAAAACATGGATGGAACTGAACAATGATTAAATTACTTAATAATTGCATCCAGAAATGTAGTTTTTTTGGTCTTGTAGATTCCTTACCTTGTCTTTTTCTGCTCTAAAAGTCATTACGACCTAGTACTGTAGTGATAAACATAATTTAAAAACAGAGCCTTGAATTCTTTTATCACCAAGTAAACCAAAATAATCAAAAGTACTATTTCATATTAAATCACATTTCTCTGGCTATGGTTATTAATAACTAATGTTTCAGTGATCTCAAAACTCTTGTGCCCTTAATAATGTCACACATTTAAAAAATATTTACTTCATATTTTCTCATTAATTAAAATTTTCTGTTTGGGATATGTTTTACAATATAATAATAAAAGATGACTTACTTAGAACTTATTAGACTCTGGGCACTGTTCTAAATATATTGCTTATTAACTCCTTTAGTGCTCATAACAACCCTATGAAAGTGATACTGTTTATCTCTGCCTTATGGGTGAGGAATACAGTCAGAGAAAGAAGTAACTTATGCAGGGTCCCACAACTAAGCTACATAGATAATGAGACATCACTGTATGTGTTTTCTAACTAAATGTACATTTATAGGGGATCCAATAAAAATTATAACTGAACAAATTATGCAGTGACAAAAGTTTGGCTATCACTAACCTAGAGGATGAACCACAAATTCATGAAACAGTATGTGGGTGGGTGACCATAGTTTACAGTAATCTATTGTCTATTACAAAATAACTGGAAGAGAGTATTTAAATGTTTCTGGCATAAAGAAAACACATATTTAAGGTGATGGATATCCAAGTTACACTGATTTGATCTTTACAAATTATATGAATGTAGTAAATTATCACATGTACCCTGAAAATTGGCACATTTATTATGTACCAATAAAAATGACAAAACAAAACAAAAAATGATATCTGGACTATTCTCAGCCTAGCCCTAGTCCACAGTCATCCCATTTACCATGCGTGCTCTAGTCAGACCCCAGGTGGCCCTGAACATCCATCTTCCTTCCTGTCTCTATGTCTGGAGTGTACACTCTCCTCTTCTTATACTAGCCTTTCTAGTCTTATCTATCTTCCCAGTGCTTACTCATTCTTTGAGATCCAGCTCAAATGCTCCCTTCTTCATGCTGCCCTCCTTGACATATGTCTGCAGAATTCATAGCTCCCACTGTCACCATTTCCACTTACTTTATGATAGTGTCAGTGTTTTCCTGTATTAGTTGATTAGGTTTTTAAGTTTTCTCATTTATCTTTCTCAATAATATATAAGCCTGCAAAAGCCATTAAACATATTGAGTTCAACTTATTAAAATTTTCCTCTGTTTGGCACAATGCCAGACATATTCTCTTCCAGTTTCTCCTACTGCTGTGGTGATATTCAGCCTCCCATCGCCAGTTTGGGTATGAGACACTGTCGTCAGTACTTTAGTAGTCTATTTCATTTCATCTGAACAATGACACAGTGAGGCAGGTCCTTTAGGAGACTGTTTTTACAAGGATTAAGCAGTGAGTCCAAAGTCACACAAATGGGTGTAAAGATTCAAACTCAGGTCAGTGTCTCTGAAGGGTACGTCTATATCCATTCTGCTACATAAAATCCTGTGTTCAGTATAGCTTTGATGGCATCCCCCAGCCTCTGAAGTATGAGAAGTCTTTAGTGGCACAGAGTAGGGTTTTACTGTTTGGAGTAGGATGGGAGAAGGTATTTATTCTACTGCTTCCTTTTGAATGTTTCTCTTGTGGATAACAGAAGAAAATTGAGAGGTAAGGACAAGAAATGAAACTGAGGCAACCAGAGAGATGAACTTTTCTTTCCACCAGCCATGAAATGTAGCTCAGTATCGATCCATAATAAATTCTCCAAATTTTCCTCCTGTACTGTTTGTGTTTCATTTTTAGACAGTCACCTAGTGGATGCTTGAGTATGACCAGGTAAACTCATTATGTGGTAAGCAGTCGATTTCTTGGGCTTTCAATAGAAGATTGCATGTGGTTATAGCTGTTTGTAGAGTTTGGTTCGAGATATTGCTGCACCTACTACGCTCATGTAGCTGATTTAATTCAACCAATGTCTATCTACCTTTCAGTGGAATCGTTCTCTTCTGATTGTCTCAGGAGACAAGCTTTATGAGAAACCATTTTCTGACTCTGATTCTATTGAGCTAATTTTTAACCCTATTCACTCAGCTTCTGCCTTTTTCATTTGAATAGTCTTAAACAAAATGATAATACATAGGCCTTCTTAATTAGTGATTATGACAAATTGATAGACTGTGTGTGTCATTATCTTTGTAGCTGTGTTTGGAGCAGTGTAGTATATTCTTCAAATTAAAACTAAAATCTTGTGTCCTGTCAGATCTTAAATGATAAGATCTAAGACACAGCATCACTGCTCATTTATATTTTTATGAACCTCTTAGCTTTGTACAAGTGTCTAGCAGATACCTGCTTCATGGCCATTTAAAACAGTGGCTCATAACATACAGTAAATTTATAGGCAGTCATTCCTTCCAGTTGTCAACTTATGTCACTGTACTTGTGGCTGCAATAAAAACAAATCACTATTTATTTCTTTAACTTTTAACACTGAAATGTGCTCCTATGGTATATTACGGATGTATTACTACATTACTGGGGTTGGTCTCCTGCCATTTCTCATAAGCAGAGCCCATCTGTTTGGGTGAGCTACAATTAAAAAATATATACATGTCGCAGTAATCATAACTGATATTTTAAGAGAGAATAATGAATTCTGTCCTATAGTTACATTGCAGGAAAATAAGCATCCTTAACGGGAATGCAAAAATTGGATTTTGGAGATTTTTGTCATTCAACAAATATATATATGTATATATAAATTAAAATATATTTAATTTAAATCTAAAAAAAGTATACCTGTATAAATATAGGTATGCCTATATGTATAGGTATATATGTATACATACATGTATGTATGTATAGGTATACACATATACACATAAATGTATGTATAGGTATACACATATACACATACATGTATGTATAGGTATACACATATACACATACATGTATGTATAGGTATACACATACACGTGTATAGGTACACATATACACATGTATGTATACATAGATGTATACCTATACATATAGGTATACCTATATTTATACAGGTACCTATATGTAGGTATACATGTGTATACCTATACATACATGTATACAGGTATATATTTTTATATATGTATACATATGTATACCTATACCTATATATATACACACAGGTATATATTTTTATATGCATATACATAGGTATAACTACAGTTTTACAGGCATACATATATATTTATATTATATATGTATTATGTATTATATTACATGTAACATGTATTATATACATACATATTACATGTAATATATACATATGCATATATAATATGTGTATATATACATATATTATATACATATATAATATATGTATATTATACATATATAATATATACATATTATATATTATATACATATACATATATAATATGTGTATATACACATATATGTTACATGTATATATTATATATATTACATGTATACATGCATATATAACATAATATATGTTTAGATATATTAAATATGTATACATATGTATACATATGTATACCTATATTTATACAGGTATACATATGTATTTATACATATATTTATACATGTATACATTTATACATATTTTTATATAGGCACTCTATTTATATAAGTGCCTATAATTTGCTGGCCATTGCTATAGGCAGGGGATAAGACAGATAAAGTTTTTCCCCTCATGGTGCTTCCATTTGAATAGATACATTTGAAATAAATTGCAGTCCTGAGGTTAGCTTTTGAGAAGCCTTCATGTCACAGCCATAGATAAGAATATCATGGCAAATGCAGCATGGATGGGAGCTCTTTTTAGCTGCACGTGCTGTAGAGCCTTGGTTAGGTGTAACATATGGTCATTCTACCCACCACTAAAATAAAACTGGGAGAACACAGCAGCTGTGGAATGGAATTAATGCTATGCTGTTTTTGAAACTGTTGGATTTTTATGAAAAGAAGAAAAAAAACATGAGGTTGAATTGCTGAGTGTTTATGGAGCCCCAAACAAAACTGAAAAATGATGTTTAAAAAATAACTATTACTTGAAGTATATTTTCAGTTGACTAGCTGGAGAATGTAATGATTTCTTCTTTTTAAAAAATTTTCCATTTTAAATGACCATCCTTGGTTGGGTTCCATGGGATGTGGGCTCTGAGGTGCAGACCAGCTCGCGGGAAGTTCACTGGTCACGCCCTGGGAATCAGCTCTGAGAGGAAGAGAAGACTCAGGGCTAGTAGAGGGAGAACTCCAACGTCAATGTCTTTGCAACAGAGGCCTCAGTGGACTCCACAGGGAGCTCTGGAACTACAGTGGCTCTTTAGAGTGTTCCAAACTCAGGCAATTGCCTGGGACTTGAACACTGCTCTGCCCTGCTTTCATCCCCAATGTCACCTAACGTGGCCTGACCCTGGGGAGAGGGTGACTTAGAGTGAGCCAACTCTTTACAGCACAGGAATGCTTTCTAAACTGTGCACCAGCTGCCCCAGTGCTCCTTAGTGGACTCAGGGGTACTGTAGGACTCAGTAGGACCTACTAGCTCAAGACAGTTCGCCACTTCTACTTAAGATTGCTGTTTTCCTTCCAAAACCAGGCTTTCAGTAGTCACTGTGATTAAAAAGCAAGTAACATGTGAAACTCAATGTAAAACAGAAAACGAGGGTGGTGATGTCCAGTCTTCCAGAGTTTGAAAAGTTGTGTAGTGCCCAGTGGGACTTGAATACTTATTAAGCTGTTTGAGCTACTTATTAAACAGTAGGTTAGGCATCACTTTTAATTTAAGGAATGCCATGAGAGGCTCCAAGGACTGATACAGCTTGAGGAACTCTGTTCTAGAGCAATTGTGGGTGAGGAGGGCTCATGAATGGAGAGGACAGCTGAAAGTTGTCAGCCACCAATACTCCCAGTAGGCAGGAGAATGAGTGCTTTTGTCCTAAAGACAGAATCTGGACTTAACCCACAGCATTCATTCAGTTGGGTAAATATGGAGAATCTCAACAGTCTTTTCAGATACAAATTTTTGGAGTCCCTAAACACAACACCAAATAAAACAGCACTTCCTGAATTAATCAACTAGAGTCAATTAAAACAATTATGGGAGTTTGGCAATGCATGTATCTTATCGTTCTGTTGCTACACAACATGTTAACACACACATAAATAATTTGTGAAGAAATGGATAGGTATTTCAAGATGGAGTCAGTTGGCGTTATTTAAGTACTGAAGGTCCTTGCCCCAACTTTTCATTTTGAACTGCCACAGTGGATCTTATTAGGATGAAAAAGCTTACAGCGAGGCCTCTTTCAGACTTAAGGAATCAGAACTTCCCTCTCTGTGAGTCAATCTGAATTCTGCTGGGAAACACAGTGTTAAAGAGTTTTCTTAATGTTTAGAAAGCTCCCCAAAAGGTGGATTTCAGAAGTATTTTTCCCCAAGGAAATTAGGAAAAATTAATAGCTGAAACTCAGGAAAAACATATCATTTTAATGCCAGTGTTTTACTCTCGTGTCATAATCACTCTAGGATGGTAATATTTGAAAATTCTTGCCACTTGACTGATGGGTGTTTTTTGGCTTGTATAAAACCGGTTGCTTTTCCAGTAAGCTTGGGTCAGAAAACTCTAAGTGTCCACAAAGCCTGGAAAAGTTTGTTCAATATAAATTTAACATCCTCCTCCATAAATTTTATTTATAACCCTGGGAGAAATACAGACTTAACAACCCAAAGCGTTTCATTTTCTCATAGGCTTCCTAGTATCATTTTTATGCCTTTTATGGAGTTTTTATATTAATGTCAATTTATCGTAGTTTTTTTTTTTTAAACTTTCTCAGTAATAAGGATTCATTTGTCTACCTCAACTGACTGAGCATAATTATGGTTTGAATGCAGCTCATTTTAACCTTTAAGAATCTCAAATCTTGTCTCTGTAAAGTTCAAAAGAGCTTGCTGGTACTAGGTGGCATTTAGAGAGTAAAATCTTTTCTTAGTCATCAGAATATATAAGTTCCTCCTACTACGGTGTAAAGGCGAGTTTTTAAAGACACCACAGTCCAAAGGACTGCCAGGGTGAAAAGTCGAGAGTGAAATGGTTTCTTCAGATGATTTAGCAAATCTCTAGAGAAGGATTTGTCTTAACTCATTGCTTAAGTTCAGCATAGCGGCAATCACGTCCTAAGAAACTAAACTGCCTCAAAAGGGAGAGAAAATGATTGTCTAGCCAGATTGTATTTGTAACCTGTTTATCCAGCAGATATTGGATGAAGTTCAGCACCTCTGATGTGTGGTCTGTGAGTGTGGTTGTGAGTGTGCGCATGTGTCCAGCCTAGAAGACAACGACCTGTGGATTGATGACAAGCGTTTATACCAGCCTGAAGAGAACCTCCAAATCTCATTGCTGGGTGATATGCCACGTTTTGTCCTTTGGTGGCAGACTTGAGTAAGAACATCAATTCATCATTTTATTTGTCTCCTAACACAGGTGGGCTGACATGCAGCTTTATGATGTAAAAGTTTGTGTTTGTATTTGAAATATTGAAAATGTATTTGAATCATAAGCAACCACAGCCCAAGAACATTTTTGTTGGCAAAATGATTTAATATATGAGTAAAATATTTAAAAATTTTATCAATTCTAAAAAATATACTTTTCTTCGGGAAACCAAGGCAGATGGATCACCTGAGGTTGGGAGTTCGAGACCAGCCTGGCCAAAATGGTGAAACCCCATGTCTCCTAAAAATACAAAAAATTGGCTAGGCGTAGTGGTGGGTGCCTGTAATCCCAGCTACTTGGGAGGCTGAGGCAGGAGAATTGCTTGAACCTGGGAGGCAGAGGTTGCAGTGAGCAAAGATCCAGGCTGGGTGACAGAGCAAGACTCCGTCTAAAAAAAAAAAACTACATATATATATATGTGTGTGTGTGTGTGTGTGTGTGTGTGTACATAATGAAAAATACATATATAATGAAAAATACATATATAATGAAATATATATATAGTGAAAAAATATATATATACACACACACATAATGAAATAAGAAGACAAAGCTGCACTCTTCCCCTTTCACTCGCTTCCTCATTTTGTGATACCTATTTTGACCACTCCCAACTATTTCCTATCTTTCGTACTACCCTTCCTCCCAAAGACCTTCGGTAGAAGAAATCTGATATTTTGAATCAAAATTTCGTAACAGATGTCACCATCTGTTATAAATAAACTAGTGTGTCCTAATGTCAGGCAAAGAGTGTTGAAAAAAATCCATAAATATAAATCAGTATCATTGTGACAAGTCAGTGTGGTAAAATGTGTCTTTCATACAGAAGAACATGATCTGCTTTTCTTTTCTCTGGGGCAATATCATTGAAAACTCATATTCATTTTCTTAGTTATTTTTATTTTGTTTGTGCACATTTCAGCTCCATGAAATTATGCTTATTTTAATTGTTTTCATTATTTGTGGAAGCCCGGTTGTATTTTGACAAGCATGATTTGCCGTCTGGCATAAGTGGAATCTAATCTTGTCTTCACCATTTACTGTCTGTGTGACCTGGAGGAAATCACTGTGGCAGTTTCCTCATCTGTAAAATGGGCATAGTCAAGTTTATCTCCTAGGGCTTGAAGTAACATATGTAAAGTGCCATTGATTTGCCTTTAACTGCAGTTTTGTTTGTGTGCCTTAACTTTTATACATCTATATTGTAAGTAGTTTTTATTTATAATTACAATTTTTTTTTTCTCATCACACCAAGACCTTTTGGAAACAAAATGGTTTAACATTTCTAAGGGATTAGGGACGTATGACCAGATAAATGGGATATGGCCATGTTCTGAGTCCATTGTTTGGAAGATGGGGTGGGTAGAGATAGAAGATTTCCTTTGTGGTTTAATATAGGATCAATTTTTTTGTTAATGATTCATGGAAATTGAAGATACAATGTTTTTTTTTTTTTATTGGCAGGTTGTGAAGATTTCAGTGTACATCTATTTAATCACTCTTCTTAATAAATTTCTCCAATCCTCTGGATAAATTGTCAGTACAGAGGTTTATACTGATTTGTCCCATAATAACATGATAATAGCAGTAAGCTTGCCCTCTGAGTGTTAAATTGAATATTGACATATAATAGATCAAAGCTTAGATATGTGGAAGTTGTTTTTTTTCTCCCCCCTAACATCAGAATTGCTTCTGGGCCAGCAAGAGTTGACTGGAAGTTAATCGGTTGAATTAGCACAGCTAATAAATAACCCGTCAGAGTGTCAGACTCAGATGCGTAGACAACGGATGTCAAGGAGTCCCGTGTGACCGGTGCCAGCACTTTCCAACATAGACTGAGCATTTGTCAGTGTACTTCAGGCACTTTTGAGTTATCAGCATGGCTGTACATATTTTGAGATAGTTGGATGCAGCTACCTTAAGCTGATATCATTAAATTTTTGATTTGACCATCTCTTTTCACTTGTTTTGATTCCACATTCACCAAGCAATTTTCTGAGTTATGATATAATTTCCCATGTAGGTCTGTATACAAGAAGAAATCAGGGGAATTTTGGCATGCAGTGTGGCAGACCAGGTCTCACTAGCCTCCATAGCAACTGTTTCAGTACTGACTGAGTGGTTAGGTTAAATATGAAAAGCCGTGCCCTTATGCAAAGGCCATAGTGTAACAAAAGCCCACAAAGAGTTTTGCCTAGGCCATTCCTGAACCTTAAGGCATAACTAAACAGGTTTATTGGGAGTCTGAAGGAACTCCCCAAGCCTTTATGATTTACCAGGAGACAAGATAAGGGTTATCACCCTAGCACCTGGACCCATTTGCATTAAGTAAACTTACTGAGGCTCCAGAAGAAGGTCTTCAGGACTCAGAACTTAGTTATAGATTAAAAGAAGTTAATCACTAATGTCTTTAGATAAATGCACACTTACACGTAGACATATAGCTTGGAAGTTATATAAGCTCTGGAAAACTTTGTAAGTTTGAGTTGGTCTGGTGATAATTTCCAGGCCTTCTCCCTGTAACCGGTTACAGAAATAAAAACTCTTTTCCTCCCCAGTTCATCTGCATCTCGTTATTGGGCCATGAGAAATAGCAGTCCAACCTTCAGTTTGATCTGGGAACAACAGTGCTTGGGACAGTTATCTATTGCTGTAAAATAATAAATTAGCACTGAAACTATTGCTGCGTCCGCTGGCAGGAATATATCCTTAGGGCAGCTTCTTAAAGGATAGTACATGGATTGTGCATTTTTGGAACATTTTCTCAATTGTGGAGAGTTTTTGATTACATTTCTTCAATAATTCTTTTTCTGTGTCCTCTCTGTTGTCTGCTTGGTGCTGCTATATATAATGCATATTGAATGTCTTGAACCTACCTTCATTGTCATTTAGCTTTTCTTTTTTAATCTTCATCTCTTTATTCTTACCTCTGAGTCTCGGGTGACTTTTCTCAAGCTTTTACTTTACTGATTTGATTTTTTCCAAAATCCTGACTGCCGCTCACAGCCTTCATTGTTGTCTCTCATTATGTGAGCTGGGTTTTCTATTTTTCCTGCTCTTGACTGTTTCTTTTCATGACCTTCTACTCGCATGTCAGAGATGCAGTGTGCTATTGAGTTCTGCTAAAAGAATAAATTTAAAATAAGTACTTCCATCTCTTGTTGTCTTTCTTAAGAGGACGGTCACTTTGCTTCTTCAAAATTTTGCTTATGTATGGGGAAATACCTTTGTTTTTCAAAGAGTAGCAATTACAGTGGGTTCTTTCAGAGATGTGTTGAATGCTCTTCAAATTGTTCAGGCTTTAATGAAGGGAGGAGAGAAAATTTGAGAGTCAGCTGCTTAGGCAGGGGTGGCCAGAAGCAAACTCAGTACCCGAGGCTGCCTGACGTATTTGTTGCCTGTTTCTTTCTATAGTTAGTGTGCAGGGGTTAGTTAGTCTGACTAACTTGGCCTTCCTTTCCTGGTCTGGGGCTTCTGATTTAACAGCCAGCCAGGACTGTGCTCCACCCTTCATCCCCGGTGAAAACCAGCCTTCATCTAGCACTGAGTTCTGATGTCTGGTCCCTGCTCACAGTGCCCTCCAGCTCCTGCTGTGCCTCCCAGATGCACTGGGAAAGTCACATGTGCTTCCGGCTGCCCCTTGGCCACACTCATCACCAGCCCTGACACTGTTACCTAATGGCCAGTAGCAAGCTGGGATCACTTCCACAACCTTCCCAGGTGCACGCTTTCTTCACATTGAAAATGTCTTCATTAGAGTAGTTTTCCTCAGTCTGACTCTATCTGCTTTATATCTAGCAAAAAATCCTTGTTCTTTTTGTTGTGAAAAATAAAAGCAGATTATTCCTTATTAAAAAAATAGTTGGTCATTTCATTGGATATTTGAATCGGGGGATGGAAATAATTGTGTTTATAGCTATACATTACCTAGAGAACCAAATTTCATTTTTCTGTTGTTTTTAGGGATGTAAATTTATAATTTATTATTTTTAAAATAAAAATTTTATGTATCTATATATATGGTATACACATGTTTTGATATACATATACATGGTGAAAGATTATTTCAGTCAAACAAGTTAACATATTCATCTCCTCACATAGTAACCTTGTTTTTCTGGTGATGACAGCACCTGAAATCTACTTTCTTAGCAAATTTCCAGTACCCAATACAGTATTATTAACTATAGTCATCATGCTGTGCCTGAAATGTCTACACTTATTCATCCTATATTCATCTTACACAACTTGGTAACCTTTGATGAACATCTCCTCGTTTTCCCACCTCTCTGCCCCTGGCTATCAGATATCTTTTAAAAATAATCCACCACTAAATGTTAAGTTTTGTTTAGTATGGTGGGTGCCAGTTATTGTCACTGGTAGTGAGTGATTATCTACCCTAAGAAAGAGCCAAGATTTACAGCCTTGAAGAAATCCAATTTCTGCCCTGTCCCAGGCTCCCTGCTATGACTGCCAGCCTAGGAGGCTCTGTCGAGCTCCAGCGGAAACTCTCACCCTGCTGAGCTACTCAGAGGAGGCCAGGGAGTATGCTGAATTCTAATGATGCTGTGTGTACTCAGTGCCTGTCTACTCAGTTGTTATGTAAATAGTGTCTGATGCTTACAGAGTTGAGTTAAGGCATCCTTCCTTGGGTGTTTCTGAAGGAAAAAGGTAAATAAAACAAACTCAAAAGGAATATTTGGTACTTCACTCAGTGGTCCACCTGTACCTTGGTGAGTTTTTATTTATAGTGGGGAGAGATGGCATTGGGAATAAGAACCAGCTGTTTCTGAGATACAGTGATGAACTTGTACAATATCCAGAGAACATAAAAATAATATAAATTCCATGCAGGTGGCAAATTGCTCCCAAGTGGACTGACCCTTTGCAATGAAGAGAAAACTTGTCAGCATTGTATTTTTGTTGTAGGTCACCATGGTGATTAATGAACACAGATCCTAAATGTAAAATGTGGTGGAATCAGTTTCCATGGCTGGTTAATAACCAGATCTATTACTACCATAAACTTCAAGTCATGTTGGTGACTCTTCCCTTCTACCTTTAACCTGACTACCTCCACATACGTATAATGCTCTGAAGATGAACAGATATGCAATGAACTTGCTTTGCTTCAGAAAGACATTGAGGTAGAGACAGGCTCAGGCTGCAGTTGCTGTTGGCTCTTCCGTTGGCAAAAGATCCCCAGCTTTCAATTAGCGAGAGCAAATTTGAACCAAAGTAGAAAATGGAATCTGTAGACTTGGCTGTGTATAATCAAGAAAAATTCAGAATTCTAGCTACTCTTATGGTGGAAATAGAACACACTCTCATCAGTCATGCAGTTAAAGGTTCAAGTATATGAACTTTATAAAGAACTACCTTTTCATTCTTTTTTTTTTTTTTTTTTGGAGACAGAGTCTCACTTTGTCACATAGGCTGGAATGCAATGGCATAACCTTGGCTCACTGAAACCTCCGCCTCCTCAGTTCAAACAGTTCTCCTGCCCCAGCCTCCCAAATAGCTGGGATTACAGGTGCCCACCACCACACCTCACTAATTTTTGTATTTTTAGTAGAGATGAGGTTTTACCATGTTGGCCAGGCTGGTCTTGAACTCCTAAACTCAAGTGATCTACCTGCTTCAGCTTCCCAAAGTGCTGGGATTGCAGGCATGTCCTACCTTTTCCTCATTGAAGTGGATCTGTAATTTCTCCACTCACTCTGCAAAATATCTGTGATGAAGGGTCTTTTGGAGAAGACAGTAGTGAGATCCTCGTATTTAATCCTTCGATATTTAATGAGAGAGTCCGTCGTGTCTCATGTTATGCATTAGATCCAGAGTTAAGTTTACAAATATTTATTTCTACATTATCATTGATTGTGAGATTCTGTGTGGGCATTGTTGTGCTTGTGCATTTGTGTGAGTATTGTAGTTATTGTTGGTGGGGTCATTAATAAAGGGAACACATCCTCTCTTTGGTGATTCTCTTAACTCATTGTCAGCTGAAATTGAGTTCATGTAGTCTTGGCAATATTCATATAGTCTTGGCAATATTTGCAACACTCTGATACCTCTTAAAACAAATTATATATTTAGATGTATGCACACTCTAGTTTACTACTGCTGCCTCTTTTCATTTCTATTGCCAACAGTTTAACCTTATTTTTCTCTTGCCTGAAAGGGTATAGTTCAGTGGACTTCTCTATCACTGGTTACCTTCCCCATAGATTCATTCTATCCTCAGTTACCAGATTAATCTTTCTAACGTTCAACCCTAATGATATCTCTCCCATTCCCAAATTTTCTGTCTTTCCCATTGCCTAACAAAAATAGAGTTCCAAAATGATATTTATTTCAAACATATGTGTGCCTGTCTCCCAACTCATTACATCTCTCAGCTTGATGCCTTTTCCCTGTCACTCTGGGCACAAAGCCTTTTCTTTCTGTTCCCCTTGCCGGAACTCACTCAGCTCTTCAACACCTCACCAGGCCTTTGCTGTGCCTCAGATCTCAGTTCTGTGATCACATTTCTGTGTATCCGTCTCCCTGTGGGCAAACTCCTCTCTACACTGAAGCCTTTTTTTCAAATCTTCTCTTTACCCTGATGAAAATTCACCTCTTTTTACTGATAATGCTACATTTTCTCATTTTCTCTTTGCCATCCGCTGCCCTGGTCCAAGGAAAGGGAGACATTTTGATGGCTGTCTCCATACTATGTGGGCTATACGAGGGGCACCATTTATCAAAGAACTCTACCTGTGTTACTGAGTGCAAGTGGTTTTTGCACCAAATGAGTAATTACAGCTCTTTCTCTTTTATTTTATTTATTTTTTATTTTTGTCAAACTCCTCTTCTTTTTTTGAGATGGAGTCTCGCTCTGTCACCCAGGCTGGAGTACAGTGGTGCTATCTTGGCTCATTGCAACCTCCGTCTCCCGGATTCAAGCGATTCTCCTGCCTCAGCCTCTTGAGTAGCTGGGACTGCAGGCATGGACCACCATGCCCAGCCCTCTTCTTTTTGAAAGGTTAACATTGCTATGCCACCTTACCTGAAGAGTCTCTTATGGGCTATGTGATGGATTCCTGCAGAATGTTCCCCTGTGAGCATGCCTTATAGCTGAAGTCTAGGACAGCCCCATTGCACTGTTCTTGCATTTTCATTAGGATAGGAAATAAATCCTGCCATTCCTTTGATACTTCTAAGCAGATATTCTTCTCTCCAATCCTAGCCTGCTTACTTCATTGGGTTTGGTGAATACTGTTATGATGTAGCCTAAATCTACATATACTTTTTGCTTTTACATTTTCTGTGTATGGGTTACTTTTATATCACCTTTTGAATATCCACATTTAATGACCTATCCCTGCACATGTACTCAGTTATTCTTTTAGGCACTAAAATATTGTATTATTTTCCATCACTTAATAGCCAACTAAGCCGGATTCAGCTGTAAAGAGCAGTTCTAAATCTCCAAAGACTCAGAGCAATTTGCAGAAGCAGTAATTTGGTCTAACAAATTGTTTTTCTTAAGATAAGGAACCTAGTCATAGTTTGTCTCTTTTTAAAATGCCTCATGAAACAACGGCCAGTCTCCGAATACTGCTGTTGATGCCACCATAGCATCGAAGGAGGACAGCATGCTGTCAGCTTGATGGCTGCCAGCCCTTTTAAACAATTTCTAGTCCTCATTTTCCTTTCTTTGCACCTGTTTCCTGCTAAAATTTGGTTGCAAATTATGTAAATGTGATATAGTAGCCTACATTCCTCTTGTGAGGAACAATAAGCCAAACTTATACTAAACAATCTCGTGACCCTTCTTAATACCCTTGTGTAATTACTTCCATAATTGGATTATCAGAAATTATTGTCACATGTGAAGTCTTCAACAGGGCATAGGGGTTGTCAGGGAGAGGGTAGGATTTGTGTATTTTTGTCCCACATATATGACTTGCATAAAAAACTCTATGATACCAAAATTAATATAGAAGAGAGTTCATAAAACTTGATTCGGCACCATAATATCTGAGATATAAATGCTTCCCGTGTTCTTTAAAATGTGTTATTTCTAAACTGAACTTATTTTGCTTAGCTAACAAGTTATTAAAAGACAAAAAAAAAAAAAAAAAAAGCAACCCGAAGCAACATATCCTTCTTTCCTTTCCTTCTTGTTATTCTATCCTGGAATAATAATATTCATCAGCTAATGGAAAGTCAGCTACTTCAAATACTACTAATGGAACTTGCTAAATATACTGATTAGGGCTTTTTACTTTTTAAAATTTATTGTGAAGTACTTTATAAAGGATTCTTCTTTTTGGGGGCAACTCTTTTACTGTATGGAAGCATGCGTATGTTTCTCTTAATAGACTTTCAACCTTGACTAACACCTTCAATGTTTTATAACTCCCAGGTTGGCTAAAAGTAATAATACCAGTTGACATGTGATCGACACAAACATTATTTATTTGGTAATTTAATGCTCTTGGGAGGCTATTTGGGGTAGTTTTCATTCTTGAGGTTGTCAATGGTAGAGAAAAAGAAAATTAAAGTGAAACTACATCATGTACAAAGGAGAACAATTTTTAATTTGAGAAAATTTGCTCATGTGATCTTTTTTTTAAATAGATCATTCTCTGTCAGAATATTTCTGGTTACTTTTGTCCCCAGCATACAAATATAAGGGTTGATTTCTAATTGTTCACGGTCAAGTCCGTGCCTGCAGTGTCAATATTTAGCAGGCCACTTCCTCTAATTGTATCTGTAATGGAAGGTGAAACATTAAAGAACCCTATTAATGAGGTGTGTCATGCCACATTACAAATTAGCAGAGGTCCTCAAATGTGGATTAGAATCACCTGCGGAGCTTTAAAAATGCTCATACTTGGCCAGGCATGGTGGCTTACGCCTGTAATCCCAGCACTTTGGGGGGCCAAGGCGGGTGGATCACGAGGTCAAGAGATCGAGACCATCCTGGACAACATGGTGAAACCCTGTCTCTACTAAAAATACAAAAATTAGCTGGGTGTGGTGGCGGGGACCTATAGTCCCAGTTACTTGGGAGGCTGAGTCAGGAGAATCTCTTGAACCCAGAAGGCGGAGGTTGCAGTGAGCTGAGATTGCACCACTACACTCCAGCCTGGCGACAGAATGAGACTCCGTCTGGAAAAAAAAAAAAAATGTTCATACCCACGTCCTAACTTCAGAGATTCCTAAATTGTTTTAGAATGGGGCCCAGGCATCAGCATTTCTCAAAAGTTCCCCACATAATTCTAGCATGGCCAAGGTTGAGATCTATTTATATCTAGATTCATTCAATTACCTACAGTCTTCAATATAAATCTTGAAAGTTTTAATAAGAGTAATTTCTCTAGGAAGTCTTTTTTGGAATGGATTCATTTTAAATTGCAGAAAGATTTAGTGAGAATATCAACAGAAAGTCTTGGTCTTGGCCAGTTTTATGAATAAATAAAAAAAGATAAAGACTGCATGAGACTATATTAAACTATATTATGCTAGTGTATGCTTTTCTCTGGAAAAATCATACTGAGTTTAAAAATTATGCATATGAAATAATTATGGACTCATAGGGGGGCATAAGCAACTTTTATTAACTAATAGCAAGTGTTTATTTCTTTAAAATATACAGGTTAAAAACATCTTTTAATTAAATGTTTAAAAAATTTACTGCTTTTGGTGACAGAGATTTTTTTTGCGCAAGAAAGATAAAAATATTACCTTCTTTCACTACTCCTAGCACTGTCCATCTAAATCCCAGACTTTATGCAATGAGTTGGAGATATACTACCTACTGACAATATCACAGTTATCTTTATCCGTTATTACTGGCATATAAACCACATCTATTTTCTGATTTAGCAGTAAGAAAAATCTGGGGGAAATTTAAAATAAAATGTTTCTTTTCTTTTCTTCTTTTTTTGAGACGAAGTTTCGCTCTTGTCACCCAGGCAGGAGTGCAGTGGCGCGATCTCAGCTCACTACAAGCTCTGCCTCCCAGGTTCATGCCATTCTCCTGCCTCAGCCACTCAAGTAGCTGGTAATACAGGTGCCCACCACCACGCCTGGCTAATTTTTTTTTGTATTTTTAGTAGAGATGGGGTTTCACTGTGTTAGCCAGGATGATCTGGATCTCCTGACCCCGTGATCTGCCCGCCTCGGCTTCCCAAAGTGCTGGGATTATAGGCGTAAGCCACAGCACCTGGACCATAATGTTTATTTTCTAGAAACAAAACAGTTCTCTCTCTGAGCTCTATACCATATAGTAAAGTTCTTTTAATCAATTTGCCTCTTTTGACCTGGGATGCTTTTTTTTCCTATTTGATACGTTTATCACTGGTGATTTTAGAATAGACTCATTCTAGTTGGCTTTGAGATAGATACCAACACCTAAATGATACACTCACTAAATAGTAACACTCATGTTTTGGTGACTTTTTGAGTTTATGCTGTTATACAATACCACAAATTGTATAATCATAAGACTTTGACCTCTGTAGCCTATCAAATCCACACTGCAGCTAGGCAGATATGAAACTGCTTGACAGTGTGGTAGTGTCCTTGTTAGACTCATGGATGAGGAAAAGGCCTGCGTATTTTCCAACCAATTCTCTGCAGTACGAGGCTAATTTATCTTCAGGCAAACACCTTTCCCTGGGTTTCCCTAGGAGAATTATGCCATTCATGCTAGGACATTCTGTAGCATTTGGAAGATAACCATTGTCCCAAATGTTTGGCTATAGTTTTGTTCAGAAGTAGTAATTGGTTTCAGATGAAGCTTTGCATAAGTTCAATTTCTAGTGTTCTATGAATATGCAAGTAATGTTAAATTTTCTTCAAGGAGATAATAGATGAATCCAAGTAAGCTTTCTGGATAGCATTTAATTTGCTATTATATGAGATAAAGGGTAAAAATCAAGCTAGTTGCTCAATTATATTTATTCAGGGATCTAGAAAAAACAATTTGTTTTTCTTAATCCAGAGCAAAGAATTGTAATCACTGCTGTATAGAGGTTAAGCTTCTTATTGAAGAGGTCTTTCTGGGTGAGCCCCAGCGAAGGTGTTTTACCTGTCCCTTGGGGTAAGAAGTCAGCCTTACCCCAAGAGATAGCCAGGGGAATCCACAGATTCATTCCCTTATGCATGAATATGACAATGAGGCTATCAACATTATAAGCAGTTTTCTATCTAGCTACATTTTGGACTTTGTAGTCCACTGAGGCGAAAATCCTGTGATTGTACAGTTAGCAAATTTTATATGACAATATAGTCTTAAAAAATAACATAGAAACAGAAACATTAGAAACATAAGTCACAATTTAGTAAGTATGTCATTTTTTAGGGAAAAATAAAAAATAGTAACGATTTATGAGGCCCCAAAGTTTTATATAAAAATGAAAAAGCTGTTTGGCAGTTAGGAGTGACTGTAGCCTTCTGTCAAATCAGTCTTGACAACTGTTAAAAGACATTATCATCACAAATAGGGCTGCATTTCACTCTGTGTGTCAAATACAATAAACATATATGACTTTAAGAAAGCGTGACCATTTTACCAGAGTGACACCAACAAGATGGTGGAATAGGAATTTTTTTTTAACTTTAGTCCCCTCACAGAAATCCAACTAGTGACTATCCACAGGCAAGAATACCATCCCAAATATTGAAGAACTTGGGAGTGAAGCTGAGACAACCCCTTGGAATGCGGAACTGAGAAAAGCCACAATAGAATGGTAAGAGGAACTATTCCTTTTGACTGTGCTGCACCTCTCCTAAGCTGGTACAAGACTACATACAGAGAATTCACTTGGATCCATGATTTCTACTTTGGGAAAAGTGAGTTTGAGGTGGGTGTTCAGGTTCCTCACCATTCTGGGACCCTTCACAGGAGCATCAATCCCACAGGAGACGTTGGGAGTATTGGCAGGGCTAGATCACCTGGGGTCAGTTAGAAATAAAGAATGGTAGTGGTGCTCGCAGCTATCAGCACACAGATCTTGATGGTGGTTCTACGTTCCCACCAACAGAAGTGCCACACCAGAAAAACTAGTCAACAGTGTCATACTGTAGGAAACACCACCCACAAGTCTTCTAGGCTTGAATTCCTAGCAAGCTTCCCCACATAGGCTAGGTGCTCCTAAGTCAATGATTATCTATGGAGGGAGCATCTGGCCCTGCGTGACCCTAGCAGTGGAGAGGTAATCCAACTAAGTTCTGGCACTCACATGAAATCTTCCCCAGATTGGGGGGGAAGCAACTGCATGCCAATGATTACTCATGGACACAGTATCTGGTCCTGCCAGTGGAGAGATGATCCAGCTCAGCCCTGATGCTCTCATTATATCTTCTCCAAACCAGGAGGCAATTGCAGGTCAGTGATTACCCATGGAAAGAGCATCTGGCCACCACGAAACCTTGGTGTTCTACTCTACCCTAGACCAGTAGGTAAGCCCAAGTCCACACATGTCTATAGGGCATATCCTCTGGCCTTGTCCACCTTGTGTGGCTGAGCAACAACCACAAAAATCTCACCTAGCATGGGAGACTGTCATACAGCCCTGCCCAACTGCAGGTTCCAAACAACGGAGCCAGGGAAGACAACTTGCAACTCTACCTAATCAGAGATGGCTGCAGAGCCCAATCAGCAGCCTCACCTGATGGCAAATTTCAGCTAGTGGTTTCACTGATCACAGAGCACAGCAGAAATACTATTTGATCTCAGAGCACAGGAAGCAACCCAGCCCAATTATAGAACCTGACCCCAAGCAAAGGCTGCCAGCCACCCATCCAGAATTGCAGACTAGACTAAATAGTAAAGATCTAAAACCAACAAAAAACACCTGCAAAGGCTGGAAAATGTGGCCTTCTCCTCAAATGCACAGGCATAAGGACACAAAGATAATGAAAAATCAGGCAAAAATGACACTACCAAAAGATACCAATAAAGCTTGTGTAATAGACCCAGAATAAATGGAGATCTATGAAATGACTGATGAAGAATTTAGCATAATCCTCTAAAAGAAGTTCAGGGAACTACAAGAAAATACAGATTGAGAATTAAATGAAATTTGGAAAACAGTTTATAAACAAAATGATAAGTTTGACAAAGACATGGAAGAAACAAATAAAAAATCAAATGGAAGTCATAGTGATAAAGGATATAATAACTGAACCCAAAAAGTCAATAGAAAGCTTTAAAGAAGATTGGACATGGTGGCACATGCCTGAAATCCAAGTACTTTGAGGGGCTGAGGATCATTTGAGTCCAGGAGTTCAAGACCAGACTAAGCAATATGGAGAAAACCTGTCTCTACAAAAAAAAAAAAAAAAAAAAAGCAAATTTAGTCAGGAATGATGATGTGTGCCTGTAGTCCCAGATATTCAGAGGTTGAGGCTGGAGGATTGCTTGAACCCAGAAGGTTGAGGCTGCAGTGAGCTATGATTTCACCGTTGCAATCCAGCCTGGGTGACAGAGTAAGACCCTGTCTCAAAATGAATGAATGAATGAATGAATGAATGAATGAATGAATAAATAAATAAATAAATATACTTTAAAGCAGACTTAAGCCTCAGAAAGAATCAGTGAGTTCAAATGTAGGACATTTGAAATTATCCAATCAAAGCAGTAAAAATCAAAAATGTAAAAGAGTGAAGAAGGCCTGTGAAAATTATAGAACACCAGTAAGTGGACTAGCCTTTTCATAATACAAATTCCTGAAGGATGAGGTTGTGTAAAAGTCTTAGACAGCATATTTAAGAAAATAATGGCTGAAAAATTCCCAAATCTGGAGAAAGATGATATCATCTAGGTACAGGAAGCTCAGAGGTTGCCAATCAAATTCAACCTAAAGAGGAGTTTACTAGTACACATAATAATCAAATTATTAAAATTTAAGACAAAGAATACAGAAAGTAGCTAGAGAAAATAAGCATATCACATTCAAGGCAGCCCCAGTACCTTTCAGCTTACTTCTCAACAGAAATCCCACCAGCCATGAGAGAGTGGGATGATATACTCAAAGTACTGGGGAAAAGAAAGACTATCAACCAAAAATACTTTACCTGGTAAAGCTGTTCTTCATAAATTAGGGACAAAGTAAAACTTTCCCAGACAAACAAAAGCTAAGGGACTTTATCACCACTAGGCCTGCTTTACAGGAATTGCTAAATGGTTTCTTTAAGCTGAAAGAAAAGGCTTTTAATAACAAAAGATACGTGAATGTAAAAAATCTCTTTGGCATAAGTAATACCTGGTCATACTCTGAATTCTCTAATACTGTAAGGGTAGTATATAAAACAATTGTATTCCTACTAAGAGGGTTAACAGAAAAAAAAATTGAAAACAACTATAGCTAGAATAAATTGTTGATATAGAAATTACAAAAACAAATGTAAATTTGGACTTCAAAATCATAAAATGTTGTTGGGAGGGTGAAAGTGTAGTTTTTATATGCAACTAAAGGCAAGTTGTTATCAGCTTAAAGTAGCCTTTCATAAGGATGAGATATTTTATGTAAGCCTCATGACCACCACAAAAGTGGGAACCTATAGTAGTTTCACTAAATGTAAGAAGAAAGGATTCAAAGCATATCACCACAGAAAACCATCAAACCACAAAGGAAGACAGCAGGAGAGGAAGAAAAAAAGAAGGGATCCAAAAAACAATCAGGAAACAAATTACAAAAAGACAGTAGCAGGTTCTTACCTATCAATAATTACCTTGAATATACATGTTTTATTCTTCAATAAAATTCTGAAAAATTTTACTTTATTAAATTCTTCAATAAAATTCTCAAAACCACACTTTAAACAATGGACAGATCATCTAGACAGAAAAGAAACACTGGAATTGAATTATACTTTAGATCAAATAGACCTAACAGATGTGTACATAACATTCCATCCAACAATGGTAAAATACACATTCTTCTCAAGTGCATATGGAACATTCTCCAGATAGATCACACATTAGGTCATAAAACAAATATTAACGAATTTAAGAGAACGAAAATAATACATGTGATAAGAGGTTAACAACCAAAATATATAATGAACTCAAGCAATTCAATAGCAAGAAAACAACTCAAACTATATGTTGGCAAAGTACTTGAACAGTCATTTCTGAAAAGAAGAATATAAATGGCCAATAGGTACATGAACAAATGCTCAGCATCGGAAATCATTAGAAAAATTGAAACCACAATGAAAGAGCCAGGCATGGTGGCATGTGCCTGTAATTTCAGCCACTTGGAGGGCTGAGACCAGAGGATCATTTGAGACCAGCCAGAGCAATATAGTGAGGCTCTGGCTCTGAAACAAAAAATGAAAAATAAAAATAAACATGAATCATATAATGGGTAACACCTCGTACTTGTTAGAATGTCTTTATCAAAATGATGAAAGGCAAGTGTTGGGAGAGGATATGGAGAAAAATAAACTTCTATATATTATTGGTGGGAATGTAAATATTATGGAGGTTCCTCAAAAAACTAAATATAGAAATATCATATGACTCAGTAATTCCACTTCTGGGTATATATTCAAAGGAACTGAAATCAATGTCGATGGGATGTTCGTTGCGGCATTATTCACAATAGCTGAGATATGGAAGCAACCTAAGCGTCCATCAGTGGATGAATGGATAAAGGAAAGGTGGTGTATATACATGATAAAATACTCTTCGACTTTAAAAAAGAGGAAACTTGTGACAACATGGATGAATCTGGAGGACATTATGCTAAGTGAGATAAGCTAGGCACAGAAAGACAAATACTGTATGACTGTACTTTGAACTCATAGAAGTAGAGAGTAGAACAGTGGTTACCAGAGGCTGGGATAAGGGTAAGGGGTTGGGGAGGGAGGGAGTGGGAAGTTGTTAATCAAAGGTTACCAAGTTTCAAATAGGCAGGAAGAGTAGGTTTTAATATTTATTGCACAACAAGGCATCTATAGTCAATAATAATGTATTATATATTTCAAAGTAACTAAGAGAATAAATTTCAAGTGTCTTATCATAAAAATTGATAGGTAAGCAAGGTGATGGATATGTTAATTAGCTTGATTTAATCATGACACATTGTGTAAAATATACCAAAACATCACATTATACCCCATAAGTGTATACAGTTATGATTTGTCAATCAAATATAATAGCAATAATAAATGTTTAAATATTAATTTTAAAAAAAAGAAGTGTGGAGGCCAGGCGCGGTGGCTCATGCCTGTAATCCCAGCACTTTGGGACGCTGAGGCGGGTGGATCACCTGAGATCAGGGTTTGGAGACCAGCCTGACCAACATGGAGAAACCCCATCTCTACTAAAAATACAAAATTAGCTGGGCGTAGTGGTGCATGCCTGTAATCCCAGCTACTCAGGAGGCTGAGGCAGGAGAATCGCTTGAACCTGGGAGGCAGAGCTGAGATCGCACCATTGCAATCCAGCCTGGGTGACAAGAGTGAGACTCCATCTCAAAAAATAAATAAATAAACAAATAAAAGAGGTATGACTAGAAAGAGTGTCAGAGAAATTGGAAGAGGTAACCAGAAATCAGCTACTTTTGGCTATCCTTGTGGGAGAGGGCTTTTAGAATTAAACCTCAGACCAATGCCCACTAAACCAAGTGGAAACTGAGTTGCTCAGAATTGCCTGTTATAAGCTGGAGCAAATTGTGTGATACAGAGTGGCTGAATGGATTAAAAAAAAAAAAACAGGATCTAAACACATGGTACCTACAAGAGACTCACATTACTAGTAAGGGAACAAACTGAAAGAGAAGGGATGGAGAAAGGTTTCCCATGCAAATGGAACTGAAAGAGAGCAGGGATAATTAACTTACATCAGACAAAATAGAATTTAAGTAAAAGCCAATAAAAAGAGACAAGGAATTTGAAATCACTGATTTATTGTTGTATAAGCAGCAATGGGATATTCTGAGTACCGTAAAGGATATGTCTCCATCAAGTTCACATGACATCCTTGGTGATCTGATCATCACTTGCTTAGTAATTCAGCACTTCCATGGGCCTCTGGAGCTGCTCGTGGGAAAATGGGCCTGATTTTGCAGTAGAAAAAAAAAACTGAGCTGGAAGACTGAAGATTTCATTCTGGACTCAGCTTTTCCTGTATATAATGATTGGCTTTCAGACACATCAGTAACTTCTTGGGGCTCTGTTTCTTTATGGTGACGTTGGTTTGGGTGGTGGATTGTGTGGCCTTCAAGGGCATTCCACTTCTGATACTCCTTGATTTTGAATTCCATTTATTCTGTTCTATTCTTTCATTTCTCTCTTTTGTTGTTGAATTTCAAGTAACCAACTATAGATGTAGCTCAGAGTGATACATTTTTTGTAAAGATAAGTTTCAGTTTGAAGTCTAACCAGGTGATTATTTTTGATATAAAACCAGTTTATTCTTCATATACTGAAGACAAATGTGTACTTCTTTGGAATGATTTCTGTTAGTTATGAAAAGAGATTGCACAGCTATGGAAAAAGTATTCATTATCCATAAGCATTCACCCACTGATTTTCTTCTAGTTTTCTTCCCCCATTTTGGCAAGCTAATTGAAGTTAGGCTATTTCTAAATAGAGAGATTCGCTAATTGCAAGTTGGCCGGTTTCTTGGGAGATTTTGGAAAGTCAAAATAACTAGAAGGAATTCTAACAGCTCTCAAGCCCCACATTCCTTTGTGGTTGATACAGTTTGATTTTCCCATATTCTTTTCTTGATTTGTCTCATTTCTTCCCTTCACTAGTTTCCCATTTCTGAAGAAGGAAGTAAAGTGTCCGAATTGAATTCAGGGCATTTAAAAGGAATTTGTTCTGCATCTCTAATTACCTTTATCTATTATGTGAGGATTTTACTCACTTTGCCAAATTGCATTGCTACAAAGCCCATTAGGGATTTTTAAAACCAGGATTAGTGCATACTGCATATTCAGAACTTCAGTTATTAATTCATTTCTAGTGGAAAAATTTTGTTCTAATTATTGTAGCATTGCAGTGTTGGACATTGGTCAAAGCTTTCAAAAATGGTAAAAAAAAAACTTGAATTTACAGTTAACCTTTGAAAAACACAGGGCTTAGGAATACTGACCCACCAGTGGAATCAAATATCTTCATGTAATTTTGAAACCCGCAAAACTTAACTACTAATAGCCTACTGTTGATAAAAAGCCTTAACAATAACATAAATGATTTATACATATTTTGTATGTTATTTTATTATATGCTGTATTCCCTCCTTTATTTATTTATTTATTTATTTATTTATTTATTTATTTATTTATTTTTGAGACAGTTTCACTTTTCTCATTCTGTTGCCCAGGTTGGCATGCAGTGGCACAATCTCAGCTCACTGCAACCTCTGCCTCCTAGGTTCAAGCAATTCTCCTGCCTCAGCTCCCTGAGTAGCTGGGATTACAGGCATGTGCCACCACACAGGCTAATTTTTGATGATGGCCAGGGTCGTCTTGAACTCCTGACCTCAAGTGATCTACCCATCTTGGCCTTCCAAAATGCTGGGATTGCAGACGTAAGCCACCATGCCTGGCTGCTGTATTCTTATAACACAGTAAGATAGAGAAAGAAAAATATTATTAAGAAAATAATAATGAAAATAAAATATATTTATTATTCATTAAATAGAAGTGGATCATCATAAAAATCTTTATCCTTGTTTTCTTCACTGTAACTAGGCTGAGGTAGATGAGGAAGATGAGGGTTTGGTCTCAGAGATAGCAAAGTGAAAGAGGTGGCGGAGTTAGAAGGGGAGGCAGGAGAGGCAAGCACATTTGATGTAGCTTTAATGGGAATAAATTATAATTTATCTGAATTTTTGCTTTTTTATTTCCTCTAAAAATGTCTCCATAGGCTACTGATCCTTCTTCCACCATTTGATTTAGTTTCAGTGCTCTTACCACGGAAGGGTTTATAGCGTAAAACAAGACAAAAGCAGTCCTGAATAATAGGAACCCTTCTTTCAGCTTGTCTAATGTCAATTTGTTTTCTGGCACTACTTCTTTTATGTCTTCCTCATCATCTGGTGCTGGTTTGGAAGCACTCATCTCCATCAAGTCATCTTCCATTAACTTCTGTGGTGTGGTATCTACTAGCTCTTGAATTTCTCCAAGGACCATATCTTGAAACCCTTTCCCCCAACCTTTTTGCCATGTCCACAATCTATTTCATGATTTCCATGATTGGCTCTGTGGTAAATCCTGTAAAGTCATATATAACATCTGGACACAATTTTGTCCAACAGGAATTTATTGTGTCAGGATTTGATGGCTTTCATAGCTTTTTCTATAACAGTTATGGCATCTTCAATAGTGTAATTTGTTCACACTTAAATGGTGTCCTCTCTATTGGGACTCTCTCAGTAGTGTGGACAGTTCTTTCCATAGGGTACCATGTGTAATGATCCTTAAGTATCCTAATGATTCCTGATCTAGAGACTGAATTAGAGACATAGTATTTGGGAGGACGTAGACCACTTAGGTACCTTTGTGTGGAGTACATGGGGTTCTGGGTGTTCAGTAGCATTGTCCAGTATTGAAAGAACTTTAAAAGACAGTCCCTTACTGGCAGGGTACTTCCTGACTTCAGGGATAAATCACCAAGGAAATAAATCCAAGAAGAGGATTTTTCTTGTCTAGGCCTTCTTGTTGTGCAACCCAAAAACCCAAACCTTTTCCTATGCAGGCTCAGGAGCTAGCAGCTTTAAAACTAAGGGCAGTCCAAATTATAAACTCGACTGCATTTGCATAAAACAGCACAGTTAGCCTATCCCTCCTGCCTTAAGTCCTGGTACTTTCTTCTCTTCTTTACTAATAAATGTCCTCTGTGACACTTTCTCCTCCAGTCTAGAGCATTTACATTTGCATTAAAAATGTGTTCAGGTAGATATCCTTTCTCAATAATTTTCTTAATGGCATCTAGATACTTGTCTGCTGCCTGTTAGTTGGCAGAAGCTATTTCACCTGTCATCTTGACATTTTTAAAGACAAATCAC
Organism: Macaca mulatta; assembly: GCF_049350105.2. NCBI lineage: Eukaryota > Metazoa > Chordata > Mammalia > Primates > Cercopithecidae > Macaca > Macaca mulatta. The sequence goes on from NC_133413.1 coordinate 37,160,637, forward strand.
TTTCTAAAATTATCAAACCATCCTTTGCTGGCATTTAATTCTTTTTGCTCAAAGTATCATATAATGAATTTGCTTTGCTTTCTCTTGAATCTTGAATCTATAGTCATGCCTTTCTTATAACAATTCTGTACCACATAAAAGCTGCATTTTCAACATGAAACAAAAAGGTGTTTCACAAAAACTGCAATATTGTTGCACCTATTGGTGTAGCTGCAGAGATGACCTCACAAATTTTCTTTTCTTCATTTTTTTTTTACAATGATCCTTACACTGAATTCATTTATTTTGAAATGGCTAGCAACCACAGCTGCAGACCTCAATCTAAAGTATGTATTAAGCAATTCAACTTTTTCTTGTAATGGCATGACTTTTCTCTGATTCTTGGGAACACTCAACATCACTAGTGGTGCTTTGAAAGTGTATGTATCTTGTGGTGTTATTCGAGGTTTATGGCATTGTACTAAAAACAATGAAAAATACGCAAGAACCACGGGAGGCCACTTTGTACTGTGATACCCAATTTACTGGAGAGATGAACTGCTTACACAAAGATGATTAGTTTCACATGATATTTTAAGTGTATGCTTGTAACACTTCAGCTCACTAGGATAGCAACAGGAGGTGGCTACAAAGTTATTACAGCAATACAGTGTGGACTACAGTTAAATTTATGCAGTTACAATTTAATACTGCACCTTTTAAGTTTGTTTACATTTCTCTCAACTGCAAATGGCTCCATGTGTTATCTATGCTTGTGTGCATAAATTTTGATAAATGTTAACTTTTTACAATAGGTTTTATGGTAATAATTGCTAAAATGGATTAGTATCTGTATATATTTTGTGCATTAATGACACACCTTTTTCTTAATTTGTAAAATATTTAATTTTTAAAATGCATGGTTCATCTGCAAGTTTTTTTAAATTGTTGCAAATTTTCAAAAAAAATTTCCAACATATTATTGAAAAACATCTGCATGTAAGTGGACTCACATAGCTCAGATCTGTGTTGTTCAAGGGCCAACTGTGTTTTATTTTATTTTTGCTTTTTAAAAAATGTTTCCCCAGCTTTATTGAGATAATTGGCTAATAAAATAGTATATATTTCAGGAGCACAAAGTGATTTGCCATACATCCACATTGTGAAATGGCAACTATCCTACAGTCAAGTCAGTTAATACATCCATCACCTCGCATAGTCAACTTTTTTTGTAGGTGTGGTAAGAACACTTAAGATCTACTCTTTTATCATTTTTCAAGTATATAGTATAGTATTATTAACTGTCATCACCATGATGTACATTAGCTCTCCAGAACTTATTCATCTTATAACTGAAAGTTTGCAGCCTTTCACCAGCATCTCCTCATTTCCTCCACTCCTCAGCCTCTGACAATCACCATTCTTCTCTGTTTCTGAGTTTGACACCTTTAGATTCTACATGTAAGTGGGATCATACAGTATTTGTGTTTCTCTGTCAGGCTTATTTCACTTAGCATAATGCCCTCCAGGTTCATCTATGCTGTCACAAATGGCAGGATTTCTTTCTTTTTTGTGACTGAATCATATTTTTCATTGTGAATTTACACAATTGTTAATCCATTCATCAGTCGATGAACAGAGTTTTTTCCACATATTGGCTATTGTGATTAATGCTGCCGTGATCTTGGAAGTGCAGATACCTCTTTGAGATACTAATTTTGTTTCCTTCAGATAAACAGAACAGGAATTGCTGGTTACATGGTAGTTGTATTTTTAGTTCTTTGAGGAGCTTCTATACTGTTTTCCATAATGGCTCTACCAATTCACATTCCCACCAACAGTGTACAAGGTTCCCTTTTCTCTCCATCCTTGGACAACACTTGTTATCTTTTGTCCTCTTGATAGTAACCATCCTAATAGGTGTGAGGTGTTATCTCATTGTGGTTTTGATTTACACTTCTCCCATGAGTAGTTGTGTTAAGTATCCTTTTTTTGGTTGAGATGGAGTTTCGCTCTTGTTGCCCAGGCTGGAGTGCAGTGGTGTGATCTTAGCTCACTGCAAGCTCTGCCTCCCAGGTTCAAGCAATTCTTCTACCTCAGCCTCCCAAGTAGCTGCAATTACAGGCACCCGTCCCCATGCCCAGATAATATTTGTATTTTTAGTAGAGACAGGGTCTCACCATGTTGGTCAGGCTGGTCTTGAACTCCTGACCTCAAGTGGTCCACCTGCCTTGGCCTCCCAAAGGGCCGGGATTATAGGCATGAGCCACCACGCCTGGCTGTATTAAGTACCTTTTCATGTATCTTTTGGCCATTTGTATATCTTCTTTGAATTTATTTTAAAATATATTGGTTGATTACATTCTATGGCCAAAACAAATATATCACCCCTCTCCCTTATACACAGCACTACTCATTGTACTGTGATACCCACATTTTTATCCTACATTTTAAGGGCAGTCAACAAATAATGCCATGCCAATTTGCAATATTTAAAGTCAGCCACATAATAATAATGATAGTAACAGATTTCTTAAAGTTGAAAATCCTAAATATAAAATAACTTCAGCTCAGAACATTTACACAAAACAAATTTTGTAAGTCATGGAAGAAACAGATGTCTAGATGAAGCTCTTCAGTAGAAAACTTATGTTTGCCTTCACTGAGTACCACAGGGTTCACCTCAGCTAACGTGGTGAAGTGTGTTTATAACCACTTCTATTTGGGCACTTTTTTCTTGATGCCTCCCTGAATCATAAGTGTTTTATATATCTCACTTTTCTGCTTAGAAAAAAATCCTCATAGCTAGTCACACAAAGAATTATTGGTTATTGGATTAATTTTTAAAGACAACTGTTCTGAATTGTAGCCTGAAAAAGACTTTCCTATTTTTTCAATAAATTATGGGCATCTACATATCAGAAAAAAATTGAGTAGAAGTGTGAAGAGGCCTCTGAAATGATGTCATGACCAACTGCTTAGACCTTTATTTCCTATGATTTGAATAGCAGAGGATAGAAGTATTTAAATGATGGAATCACATCTATTGAGGATATTGTTCCCTTTGTAGGCTGACTGAAGCTACATCAGGAAGTTAAGGAGCCAAAGAAACCTAGAATTCACTTCAGCCGCTCTCTGGTCTTGACACTAGGACATAGGCCTGGTCTTTCCTCTGCTACCTCTAATCTGAATCCCTTCCTAACTATGTTAGAGGACTCGTTGGTGAGGGTATGTAGATAAAGTTCTAGTGTTTGCTGCTTTGGGATTTAATACATCATAAATGTGACAGGTGTGAATTATGTTCCCTAACACTCACATGTAAGATGTTATGATTTTTTTTTTAATTTTGGCAAGTTTAATAAGGCTCCATATCTACAGTCAGCAGGATGTTAAAAATACTGAAACCCCAAACCCACCACTTTGACAGCATTCCACAACTTCCATTGAGTGAGGCCACAAACTGGGAGGTTTCTTTGGTGTCTGGAACAGAGGACAGGACCTGGCCTTTAGTCAGTAGCATTCCTGTCTGTCTTCACAGTCAGTGCTGGTGATCTTTCTGTTCAGTCTCAGGCTGCTGACAGGGCTCCCTCTTGCAGGAGTCCTGTCTGCAGACTACGAGCTCTCCCTGCTCACCCACAGGGACTTCCTCTGCTGCTCTGAGTATGCAAGTCCTGGGAGCAGCAGCTGAATGTCTAGAACCCTGTCCCAATGATCTGGACTCTGCACACCAGCAGGATCCAGGACTCTGTTACTCACAGAAACACCCCTATAGTCCCTGGCTCTTTCCAAGTTGAAGGGAAGGCAACTTTTTCTCCTCAATTTACCCACTCCGGTTTTCTCCCACTCTTAAGAATTCCCTATCCACTTCACCCCTAAATTTTGTCTCTGAGCCTCTTTGACTGTGTATTTTTATAAACTACTGCATGTTAGTTCTACTTCAGAAAAGAGAAGGTCCGTTTTTCTTGGATTCAGAGGCTTAGTTACTCTCTTGAATGTGTGTGTTGGAGATAGTGGATGGGCAAGGTACCTTTGGCACCTGAACAAAACACAATTTAATATCTCAGTATATTGTACTGTCACCACCTGACTTTGTCAGAATAAAGATTGATTACTTAGGCTTTTAATATTTTTGATTGTTTTTCCTTTTTTTTTTTGGATACTACAAGGAGGAGAGGAGGGCTGATAAAGTATGTGTATGTTGAGTAGGGCCCAAATATATGTATTCAATAGCAATATGGGTTGCACAATATCCTAAGAAAGTAAAGCAAGGAAAATAGAGCAAAATTCCACATAATATCAAAAAGAAGAGTGTTGGAAGGATATATACTTGGCAATACTGATTTTAAGTATTGGCATTTGCCCTTTCAAAATGTGCTTATTAAGAGAAGTGGTACTTGAACATTAACAACATGATTAGGTTAGAAGACATATGTGAAACAGAAGCATGCTTTTGAATAAAGAGTAACGTTATTTTTATGTATTGTTTATTCATTTTTTGTTTATTTCAAAATTGGTACACCTGCAGTACAGGCACTTCAAAGACAATGTCTCCACTGTCAATGATTAAGTACTTGTGCAAAGGAGCCAGATATGCCTGGTGCCAATAATACCACGGTGGGTTCAGTGCAGTCAGGACGGTGTGAATGAAGAACTTCTAGAACACTAAGGAGTATGTAAAATATATGCTTCTGCTGAGGAAGTAGAGTTGACATTTGAGCTTGAAGGACCAATTGGAATAAGGTTTCTGAAATAAGTTATGATGGGTGGGAGTGTGGAATTGCAAGCAAAGGGAAAAGTGTGACCAAACTGGTAACATTGGAAATTGATCATAGACAGTTTGAGGAATGCAGGTGACCTGATAAAAGCAGTGCCGGGAGAGAGTTGCTAAACCTGGAAAGAGTCTTGCAGGAGTATTCAAAGGCATAAGGGCTTCATCTCACAGGGAGTGAGGAACTGTCAGTCATCCTTAAGCTGGACAGTAATGTGTTCAGACTGCTGGGTCTATTCTTCCTTCGTTCTCTCCTTCCTTTCTTCCCTCTTGATGTTTTCCATGCTTTGTGGAGGATGTGTTAGAGTAAAAATAAAAAATACATAAAGCGTGGCACTGTCATTCTCTGCTGGTGGAGATGCAAATTGGCACAGCTCTTTAGGAGGAAAAGTTGGCAATACGTAACAAGACCACCTTTTAACTCAGGATCTCACTTTCAGGAATTTATGCAAAAGATCTACCTGCAAGAATACGAAAAGACAAGTGGATAAGATTATTTACTGTAGTATTCTTTGTAATAGCAAAATATTAGAAACTAAATATTCACACCTAAGAGAATAGTTGAATAAATGATAGTGCATCTACACAATGGAGTGCAGTGCAACTGTAAAATAGAGTGAGGAAAATTACTGTGAATTGATTGCTTTTGAATAATTTTCAGGATATACTGTTAAATGGAAAGGCAAAGTGCAAAAGAGTTACTCTGAGATATTCCTTACTTAATAAAATAAAAAAGGATATATGAAAAATAAGCATACACCTGCTAATTTGTACAAGAGAAATACTGGAAAGATAAATCAGAAACCAGTGAGATAAATTACCTATAGGAAGTGGACGAGGAAGGAGTAGAAGGAAGAGGACTGAGGTAGTAGAGATGAGGAAGAACAACACTTCTCTTATAGTTAGTTTAGCTTGGCCTTTAGGAACCATGGTGGCTCATGCCTGTAATCCCAGCACTTTGAGAAGCCAAGGTGGGCAGATCACCTGAGGTCAGGAGTTTGAGATGAGCCTGGCCAACATGGCAAAACCCCATCTGTACTAAAAATACAAAAATTAGCTGGTTGTGGTGGCACATGCCTGTAATTCCAGCTACTCGGGAGGCTGAGGTAGGAGAATCACTTGAACCCAGGAGGCAGAGGCTTCAGTGAGCCGAGATTGCGCCACTGCACTGCAGCCTGGGCAACAGAGAGAGACTCTCTCTCTCAAAAAAAAAAAAAAAAAAAAAAAAAAAAAAGCAGAGTAATGTTTCATCTATTTAAAAATAAATAAAACTAAAGGGAATACAAGCAGTAATAAATGAACGTAACTGTATTATAAATGACTCCACCCGGAGGAAGAAGAAAAACTAACCTAAGTAACTTTGGAAAACAATATTCTGACTAGATATTATGAAACTAAAGCTTAGAAGAAGGATAAACAAATAGCAAACACTGTACTTCAGTTAGTAACTTTGTTTCCCACAAGGTGTCGGTTAGTAATTGTGAAGTTACTTTGGATGTTCTGGGATTGAAGAAATGGTATTCTGTAGATAATGAGAGATGGATTTCTTTGTAATGAAAAAATCAAGTTACAAATAAGGAGAGAGAGGAATATAGAATAAACCCTGTGGTGTTGGATTTGAATCAGTGGTATTAATATGAATGCATAGGTTTTAATGTATATGCAGATAGACACCAACAGGAATATAGATATGTGTACATTTATGTGTATACATCCATGTATTTCCTAGCTCTGCCTATTGAGAGGGACTAGAAGCACTGAAGTTCTAGTAGCAACAAGCACACCTTGCTCCTAGATCTTGGTTTCTAAATACAATTTTTTAATGAAAGAAGTTGTCTCCTTCAAGAAATTACTGATTCCACAGTTGGAGCAGGGAGAATGTAAGATGACCTGGAGATGTCTTGTGGTGCCAGAAAGTAAGAAGGTGTTCAAAAAGGATAAGGACAACTGTGTACAAGTCAACCTTGTACAAGAGTTCTCAGTGGTCAAAGATGACACAGCTTGAGCAAATAAGTCAATAAATAACAATGGTATTCTATTATACCTATGGGGTAAATTAATATCTAGATGAGTCCTTATCAATACAAATGTTAAGAGCTTTAGACCAACTTCACAGAGGTTATCTGAGCAAAACCAGTTCAAGAATCAGGCAGCACTCAGCACCAGAAGAGGTTTAGAGAGCTCCATCCAGTAACCCGAGTAGCAAGCTGAACATGGAAGCAAGGTAGAGAAATTATCTGATTAGTTACAGCTAGGCATTTGTCTTACTTCAGCATGGTAGACTGAGGCATTTCTGTTATTTAGCATGGTGTATTGAGTTGGCTGCCTCTGATTGGCTGAAATATGGCTGTTACAAAAAGTATACTACCAAATTATGTTTTAGTTTGTTTGCATTCTTAGGTTAGGTTGTAGTTTGTTACATAGGAACTTTAAGTACAGAGGGAGTCTCAAACAAATGGCCTCCTTCTTATATAATTTACTATAAATAAATACTTGAATAGAAGAATGGGGAAAGGGAACTATTTTTTTTCATGGAATTTGATTTAAAAATGTAAAAAGAATGAGGGAAATGGAAACTCTTGAGTAAATAATACAGTAATTATTGATGCAGGCAGCATGTACAGGAACTCTGGATGCAATATAAGTCTAAAATTATTCGACAGAGACAGAGAGAGAGAAAGAGAGAACAAATGTGGGAGATGAATTGTGAAATCTGGCAATGGCGAGGCCATGAGTTAGAGCGATATAAAATTTTATGCCTGATTAATTGGGATTAGAGATGCTGGGGGAAGGAGGGAGGAAGAAGGGATAGAATTGGACTCTTGTTAATCCACTTTGGATAAATTCAACAGCTTACTCTTATATTTGAAATATTTATTGAGCATGGAGCAGCTCAGTGGTGCCAGTGGGTTTGAAGGAATGAGAGAAGCTCTGAATCTCCAGATGAAGATGGGCTGAGAGCCAAATCTGGAAAATCCTTTCATGGGAGAAATTCAATCTCTTCACTATTTCCTTTTCTTAGGATTCTGGATGTCTTCCTTGTTATAAAAGGAGAGGGCTAAACCAAATACAACAGAAAAATGATGCAACAAAATGACCTTATCACCAAATGAGAGAATTGCAGGGCACTCACTCCATGCTTTCTTTTCCTCAGATGCTGTGCTACACCAGGGCTTTTAGATGATTTTAGAAAGCTGTTTTAAAGAGCCTTCTTTCTGTGACCAGATGTAATAAGGGTTGGATTGTGCACAAAAGTGCACATGATAGACCAAAGAGAGTAGGAATTTTGACTGGACACTGTCTGAAGGCACAATAAAAAATGAGTTAAATTTCTTTTTAAAAAATCTTTTAATTTTTTGGAGAACACATTAAAGCATTTGCGAAGATCTTGTATTGCAAAGTATTAAAGAGAAAAGAAAAACTTACGGTGTACGTAATAGATATTTGATACACATTTGGAATTTAAGTTATTAAATATTGCACAAGATAAGTATGCCATCCTCTGTTAGATAATACAGTCGTAATAAATGTGACCACTTATGCTTTATATATATATATTTTAATGTTTATTAAACCCTACAATGTAGTTAATATCCTTGCATTTTACAAATAAGGAATCAAATGTTTGGAGAAGCATTATCTGATAGAAACATGCAAGTCACAAATTTCAGTTATGTATAAAATTTAAGTTTTTTGCAGCCACATTAAAAAAGAGAAAAAGAAACCAGAAATTAATTTTGAATATATATATTATTCAACTCAATTCATCCAATATATTATTATGTCAACATATAACCAATATCAAACATTATTAATGAGGTATTTTTCATTCTTTTTTATATACTAAGTCTTTGATATCAATGCCTATTTCTACAAAGAGCACATCTCAATTTGGATGCTAAATTTTCACTGGAAATACTTATTTGATCTGTATTACAATTTTATAAAATGTTTAGTTGAAATAATAGGTTTACAGACCCAAAATATTCCAACATGTCTAAAAGTTTTTCCAATAATTAGATAAAGGATCTACTTTTAAATTTAAATTTTAATTAATTGAAACAATAAAATTTATAATTCAGCTTCCCAGTCACAGTAGCCACATTTGAAGTGTTCAGTAGAAAAAATGGCTAATACATGGCTAATATTCAGTAGAATACATGGCTAAACAGTGTAAGTTTAGATAATTAGAATTAATTACTCAAAGCCTCAGAGCTCACAAGTGCTGGAACCGACATTTAAATCTGAGTTAACACAACTCAGAATTTCATGATTTTAGCTCTAACTTCTGGTATACAAATTCTGTCGCTTAGCAGTTGTGTAGTAATGAGAGTTTACTTAGTTGGATATATTCTCTCCTCTGCTTTTTGATAATTGTACCGAAGTTAATGGGCTTTAATGCCTAAAATCAATTGTCCATTGTGAGGCAGCTTGTTCATGGGTTCTGAAGAGGAGGCAGGCCTTCTGAGAGCAGCAAGCAAGCACACTTCACAGTCACCAATGTTAATGTAGTTCTTAGTTAATCTTAGTCATTACTGCAACAAAATGAGACCATGCAAGTGGTCAGCTGAAGCCATTTTATTCAGGAGGCTTGTGCAGTTTACTCACGTTCTCTAGTTGTATTTTATTAATAGTCTAAGTTGTTTGTGTCATGGTGCTTTTAATTTTGTTGTGTTCGTTTTGGAGCTCCTCCATGTTAAAAAAAAAAACAAAGGCTATTAGACTGCATTTTTCAAAGGGACTCACATTGATCTCTCTGTGAGATTCGACTTCTAAAACAAAAAAAGTCTTGACAGAATTCCTTGATTGGCAGGAAAAATTGCCCTGGACTTGATTTTGTTTTTCCTTAAGTGTCATAAGAGAATCACTTTGATATTTCACATATTTCACTAATAATAATATTCTAAACCCCACAAACACACTGGTTTGATTTCTCAATGGTGGCCTCTCTGATACAGACATGGTTCTCAGGGAAGATATTTACTTGCTGTTGATTTGCATTTTTGACAGCACGTTTTCCTCTACTTAGAAAAAAAACAAACATGTTGGGCAATATCTGTTGATGAAAGAAGAAAACCCATTTCTTGACTTTGATCATTCTTTAGATGGTGGAATATTGTTTTTGTATGGGGGGAGGAAAAGAGAAAAAAAAATTGAATGACATGCCAGCAACTTTAGTTAATTTCATAATAACTTAATATATGTCAGACAAAGTAAAATGAATCAAAACCTAAAAGGAAATGACTTTTTAATGAAAATTTTTCAAGCATGTCATTTATGCCGTAAGTGCACGAGCGTGTGTGTGCGCGAATGTGTGTGTTTTCCTATTCCAGACAGAAAAGCTGCTAAACCGAAAAAAAAAAAAAAAAAAAAAGAAGAGTGAATATTAAAGGACTGTAGTAATTTTGTAAGCCAGCATTATGTTTTTCTCTTTCGTTTTCTATATGACATGTTGGATGCAAATTATATGGGATAAAATAATTGTTCTCTCTCTGAACTATAGTCACAGTGTGACCTATTGGGTTTGCTCTATTTACTGTGTCTGCAGCATAATTATTAAGACTTAGCTGCTCTCCCAAATAGTTACAGATGTGGGAGAAAAATAAATTACTTTTGCATGCTAGCTCTGGAAGTCGTGCTGTTGTAATATAATGTAATCAGCCATGAACAAAAGGAAGTTATTATATTCATTTATATTAGTTTGAAAGCCTCAGAAATGTATTATATATTTTAGGCTGAAGAATTGAAGCAGCTCCATTGACGATTTTTTCCATGATCATCCAGCTTTACTCTGAAGGTCATCCTCATGAAATGGCAATAATTTCAGCCTTATCATTTTAAGAAATAAGCAAATTATGATAGCTGTCATCAAATATTTGAAAACATATGAAAGAGGGGTTATATTTGTTCTGTATGACTCCAAGTGAGAAGTAGGATGGACGGACATAAGTGACAAGACAGATTTTAATTGAATGTAAATGAAGAAATAACCATGGTCAGAACTATCTTAAAATAGCATGGAATTCCTTGAGAGTTGGTAAGTTCTTAGTGGCTTATGTCCCACCTGTAGGTCCCTTCCCTTTAAGTCCAGAGATTCTCTAAAATTAAATAGATGGGGTTCAAAATATAGAGAGAACATCTAAAGTCCTTTATATTCCAATCCAGACACCCAGGAAATCAAACCTCTGGAGGGAGCCTGAGTTTCTAGCAAAATACCATAGAATTGTGTGTGAGCCACTTAGATACCAAGACTTTAGGGGGAAATTCCTTCCCTTCCCCTTCCCCTTCCCTTCGTCTCTTCTTTTCTTTTCTTTTTTTCTTTTTTCTTCTCTTTCTCTCTTTCTCTTTCTCTCATTCTCTCTTTCTCTCTTTTCTTTCTTTCTTTCTTTCTTTTTCTTTTTCTTTTCTTTCTTTCTCTCACTTTCTTTCTTCCTCTTTCTGTTTCTATCCTTCTTTCTTTCTCTCTTTCTTTTCTTTCCCTCTCTTTTGTTTTCTTTCTTCCTCCCTGCCTGCCTCCCTCTCTCTCTCTTTCTATTTTCTTTCTTTCTTTTTCTTTTTTCTGTTTCTTCTTCCTCCCTCCCTCTCTGTCTCTTTCTTTCCTTCTCTCTTTCTGTCTCTTTTTCTGTCTCTCTTTTCTTTCTGTCTCTCTTTTTCTTTCTTCCTCCCTCCTCTCCTCTTTCTTTCTTTCTTTCTTTCTTTCTTTCTTTCTTTCTTTCTTTCTTTCTTTCTTTCTTTCTTCCTTCCTTCCTTCCTTCCTTCCTTCCTTCCTTCCTTCCTTCCTTCCTTCCTTCCTTCTTTCTTTCTTTCTTTTTTCTTTCTTTCTTTCTTTCTTTCTTTCTTTCTTTCTTTCTTTCTTTCTTTCTTTCTTTCTTTCTTTCTTTCTTTCTTTCTTTTTCTTTCTTTCTTTCTCTTTCTCTCTTTCTTTTTTTCTCTCTCTCTCATGTTTTTTTCTCCTTACCAATATATAAATGATACTTTTTCTGCTTACCATGCAGAAATATAATTAGGATAATATGGCTTTCTGTGAGATAAATTAATCCGTTTGCTAAACTTTAGGTAAGTAAACAACACTTCAATAGAAGGATAGCTAAGTGTTTTGTTCTTCACCTGAAATGTGGAAAGAATAAGAGGAACTTGTCTTAAACTATACAGAAGAGTGAATAAATCAATTGATATAAATGAAAAAATGTAAAATTAGGAACATTGGAATGGGTGATGTGTGTGTGTGTGTGTGTGTGTGTGTGTGTGTGTGTGTGTCCTCTGATGAGATGGCTTCAATATATTCTCTCCTAATGGAATTAGCTTAAAAATATCCACGGAGGTTTTTTTTTTTTTTTTAACAGTTTCTCAAGATTATCAATTATATTTTTAGGTAAAAATATGAAGACTATTTACCGAAAAAGGGAGTGAACAAGAGAGAGCAGTCTATATTGTCTAAAAGTGATTACTTTGAGTGAACTTTATTTTGTTTCGATATCTTTAGTGAAATATTAGTAACTGTTGGTCACTAACCATTTCATGTGTTAGCTATTTCAGGAAGGAGATTACTTTAGATTTACATTGGGAATTAGAGAATAAAGGTCTTCTGTAATAAAATCATCACCATCATGAATTATCTCCAAAATTTTACATTGAAGATGTTCACATGGAGTATCTGCTTAAGTTGGAATACACTTCTTGGATGGCTAGACATTTTTCTATGCTTACATTTCCATTTCTGTTTGGAATCATTCAAAATGCTTTAACTAAAAATTTGATCCATCATTGATAGATCAGATTCATGTTGTTTCATTGTTATTTTTGTTGTATTTAGTTTGTCATTTGAGATTTCCAGTTTGAGCTATTTGTCAAATCTCAAATTTCATCAGTACAAATGTATTCACAATTGTGAAAATAAAAATGATGGTCTATCTCACGGTATCCAATCTTTTGGCTTCCCTGGGCTACATTAGAAGAATTGTCTTGGGCCACACATGAAATACACTAACACTACTCATAGCTGATGAGCTAAAAAAATTGCAGAAAATCTCATGTTTTAAGAAAGTTTATGAATTTTTGTTGGGTTGTGTTCAAAGCTGTCCTGAGCTGCATGTGGCCCATGGGCTGCAGGTTGGACAAGCTTGGTCTATCCCATAAGATAACTTAGAATTCAAGAACAGAACTTACTCTGAGGTCAATAATGTCTTTGTAGTGACTCATTACTACTTTTTACTGATTACAGGTCATCTAGACAAGAGCCCTTATCTGCCTGATGTTTTCTGATCTAGATTTTGCACTTTGTCGAGGGGCCTAGGTGAGGAGGCATTATTAGTCTAAGCAGCAGATATTCTTTTTTTTTTTTTTAAATTTATTTATTATTATTATACTTTAAGTTGTAGGGTACATGTGCATAACGTGCAGGTTTGTTACATATGTATACTTGTGCCATGTTGCTGTGCTGCACCCATCAACTCGTCATTTACATCAGGTATAACTCCCAGTGCAATCCCTCCCCCCTCCCCCCTCCCCATGATAGGCCCCGGTGTGTGATGTTCCCCTTCCTGAGTCCAAGTGATCTCATTGTTCAGTTCCCACCTATGAGTGAGAACATGCGGTGTTTGGTTTTCTGTTCTTGTGATAGTTTGCTAAAATGATGGTTTCCAGCTGCATCCATGTCCCTACAAAGGACACAAACTCATCCTTTTTCATGGCTGCATAGTATTCCATGGTGTATATGTGCCACATTTTCTTAATCCAATCTGTCACTGATGGACATTTGGGTTGATTCCAAGTCTTTGCTATTGTGAATAGTGCTGCAATAAACATACGTGTGCATGTGTCTTTATAGCAGCATAATTTATAATCCTTTGGGTATATACCCAGTAATGGGATGGCTGGGTCATATGGTACATCTAGTTCTAGATCCTTGAGGAATCGCCATACTGTTTTCCATAATGGTTGGACTAGTTTACAATCCCACCAACAGTGTAAAAGTGTTCCTATTTCTCCACATCCTCTCCAGCACCTGTTGTTTCCTGACTTTTTAATGATCGCCATTCTAACTGGTGTGAGATGGTATCTCATTGTGGTTTTGATTTGCATTTCTCTGATGGCCAGTGATGATGAGCATTTTTTCATGTGTCTGTTGGCTGTATGAATGTCTTCTTTTGAGAAATGTCTGTTCATATGCTTTGCCCACTTTTTGATGGGGTTGTTTGTTTTTTTCTTGTAAATTTGTTTGAGTTCTTTGTAGGTTCTGGATATTAGCCCTTTGTCAGATGAGTAGATTGCAAAAATTTTCTCCCATTCTGTAGGTTGCCTGTTCACTCTGATGGTAGTTTCTTTTGCTGTGCAGAAGCTCTTTAGTTTAATGAGATCCCACTTGTCAATTTTGGCTTTTGCTGCCGTTGCTTTTGGTGTTTTAGACATGAAGTCTTTGCCCATGCCTATGTCCTGAATGGTACTACCTAGGTTTTCCTCTAGGATTTTTATGGTATTAGGTCTAACATTTAAGTCTCTAATCCATCTTGAATTAATTTTCGTATAAGGAGTAAGGAAAGGATCCAGTTTCAGCTTTCTACTTATGGCTAGCCAATTTTCCCAGCACCATTTATTAAATAGGGAATCCTTTCCCCATTTCTTGTTTCTCTCAGGTTTGTCAAAGATCAGATGGCTGTATATGTGTGGTATTATTTCTGAGGACTCTGTTCTGTTCCATTGGTCTATATCTCTGTTTTGGTACCAGTACCATGCTGTTTTGGTTACTGTAGCCTTGTAGTATAGTTTGAAGTCAGATAGCGTGATGCCTCCAGCTTTGTTCTTTTGACTTAGGATTGTCTTGTAGATGCGGGCTCTTTTTTGGTTCCATATGAACTTTAAAGCAGTTTTTTCCAATTCTGTGAAGAAACTCATTGGTAGCTTGATGGGGATGGCATTGAATCTATAAATTACCTTGGGCAGTATGGCCATTTTCACGATATTGATTCTTCCTATCCATGAGCATGGTATGTTCTTCCATTTGTTTGTGTCCTCTTTGATTTCACTGAGCAGTGGTTTGTAGTTCTCCTTGAAGAGGTCCTTTACATCCCTTGTAAGTTGGATTCCTAGGTATTTGATTCTCTTTGAAGCAATTGTGAATGGAAGTTCATTCCTGATTTGGCTCTCTGTTTGTCTGTTACTGATGTATAAGAATGCTTGTGATTTTTGCACATTAATTTTGTATCCTGAGACTTTGCTGAAGTTGCTTATCAGCTTAAGGAGATTTTGGGCTGAGACAATGGGGTTTTCTAAATATACAATCATGTCATCTGCAAACAGGGACAATTTGACTTCTTCTTTTCCAAACTGAATACCCTTGATTTCTTTCTCTTGCCTAATTGCCCTAGCCAGAACTTCCAACACTATGTTGAATAGGAGTGGTGAGAGAGGGCATCCCTGTCTTGTGCCAGTTTTCAAAGGGAATTTTTCCAGTTTTTGCCCATTCAGTATGATATTGGCTGTGGGTTTGTCATAAATAGCTCTTATTATTTTGAGGTACGTTCCATCAATACCGAATTTATTGAGCGTAGTAGCAGATATTCTTAAGTGTTATGCAACATGGTTCTGATAACTGCTGTTTGACTGGTACTAGTTACTAATGGGATGGTGAGAAGACCTAAAGGTTTTTCTTTGGTTAAGTGAGGAAAGGCTCAGCAAAGAGTTAGCAGGGATGGGTAGGGGAAAAGGGAAGCCTGAGTTAGTGGAAAATAATTTAAATTGCCTTCTATTTAATTGATAGAATTTGCAATAGAAAGGAAAGGCAGGCAATGCATCATTATTTGCAGTGAACCTGGCTTAATTAACCTTGCATTTCCACTAGTGTAGTCTTTTGGGTAGGTGAGGAGAAAATGCTGTGGGATAGAATTGACCTTGCCTTCCTACACATGCATATGGAAATGCCATACAGGAACTTTACAATTAATATTGATTCAATGTCAGAAGCACAACATTGATTGCCATGGAAAAGACTGTTGGGGAGAACCTTCTGAAATTTTCATTTGGAATGTGTGAAAGTGCAAGCCCTAATTATTGGCATATGTGGTGATATTGAGGGTATGCATTCAGGCCTGTGATAATCGACTTCTCATTTGCCATAGAGGCAACTTTTTCATACCAGTTTGATTATCCTTTATATATTTCTTACTAAAAGGAAAGAAATGCTTGCTATATAACCAATAGTGATTCCTATTTTAAACCTTTTCTATGTCACAATGTATATGTGTGTGTGTATGTGTGTGTGTGTGTGTATATATATATATATATATATCTATAAATATAATCTTAGAGGTGGCAGCCTTTATTTTAACACATGATATTTGTGTACCATGGGTTTCTGTCAAGGAGGTATTCTGTCAGCAAGTAATTAACAAGGTCTTACATTGAGTAGGTATGACCAAATTCTCATTGGTTACTACAATGCTACAATCTCATCTGGGATTCCATTTTGTGCCTGGAATCCAAGGACACTCTTACATTGAAACTACAGATGCGAACAGCTTTCATGACCAAACAGTCCTGGGTTAACAACTACCACAGGGAAGTCCAATTAACAAATGTATTCATTTGGGCCCTATTACACTTCTCCTGTCAACTCTAATTACTTATTTTCGAAATAAAAACTTTGGCCTTCGCAGTGGTCTCCAGTGCCATTCAGTGAATGATAATCTGTTTGAATCTCTTCAGCTTTATATTAGAATTTCACAGGTCTGCCATCTGGTAGTAGGAACCAAAGCTCAGTCAATATTTATATATAAAAATGACACTTCCTGAGAAGGGATGGTTTCATCCCTTGCATGGTTCATGTTTATACTAGAAT
Source organism: Macaca mulatta (assembly GCF_049350105.2). Classification (NCBI taxonomy): domain Eukaryota; kingdom Metazoa; phylum Chordata; class Mammalia; order Primates; family Cercopithecidae; genus Macaca; species Macaca mulatta. The sequence goes on from NC_133413.1 coordinate 37,177,217, forward strand.
TACAAACACATCCATGATTTGTGAATCAATAATGATTATTCCCTGCCATGGATGTTTTAGTCTTTAACAGGGAAGAATCATTACACTATGAAACTTAGAGGACATGAAACTTGTGTCATCACTGGTTAAAGGGAGGAGAGAGCCAGGCTGGCTAGATAGGGGTGGTGATTTTAAGACCATTGCTTACCACTTGCTTTTTACCTGGTGCCTTCCAGAAAAACTGTTTTCCATAAAAACACTGGCTGAGGGCCGATCCCTAATCAGTTGGGCCCTCATTCCTCCTCATGAACAATTCTGGGACCTTCGAATTCTTGTGAAATCCCCCCACATTTTTTTGTTATCACCAAGCAACGATGATGCCTTTCAACCTATAGACTGAGAAACTGAAGCATGACTCAGATTAATGACAGTGCTACCAAAAGTTGTATATTTGCAAAACAGAAGGAACTGCAGTGATTTCTAGCCCTACTTTCCCCCGTTGCAGGTGCAACACTGAGGTACAGGGGAATTAAGCCCAGCATTAGTTGCCATAGTCACAGCATCATTTGCTCAGGGGTAATGCCCAGAATCATTGTGTATCCTGTGTCTCCCTCATGGCTCATGCAAGTTCTTCTCAGCCTGTGGGTCTCTGACTATGTTAACTGGGAAATATATGTCTGGAAAAATAACTGTCCTTGGTGAATATGAATATTAGTTAAGTGTGAGTCTTCTTTGAAACAAGCCAAGAACACTAAAAATAAATATTAATCCCAAAGGTTAGTTGTGGATAGTTGTTATTATTGGCTTTCAAACAGTATTTGTTCTAGGCTGAAATACCAGAATTCGTATGAACCATTTCTCTCATATTTTTTTTTTCATTGCAAGTTACTGCTTATTACCTAATAATGTAGAATGTTCTTAACCTTTAAAAGATGTAAGCCTCTCATAGGGAGCTTATTTAAAATGCAGACTCCAAGGTTCTATCTCCCAGAAATTGTTCTTCACTTGTTCTGGGGTAGGGCCCAAATAATTGCATGTTAAGCAAGCATTCCAGGCAGTCCTGTTACAGATAATCAAAAGAATTGTGAGAATCTTCAACCTAGTATGCCAACTTTGAATTTTGATTAATTTTAAATTTAATGATAGTTTTACTGATAAATTATGAATTACAATATTGTTTTTCAATGAAATATACATAAGTGTTTCTGCAGTTTTGAGGCTATTCAAGATTCTTCATATCTTCACCTCTATTCTGACACTTTTATTGTTATATTTAGACACATTATTAAAATACCTTTGAAAGTTTCTAGTGTCTCTTTAAAACTACAATGCCATAGAAATTAATACCTAATTTTCTAATTTTGTTTATGTTTTAGTATATAATCCAGTGTGGAATTGACATTCTGTTTGCTTTAAAATCTTTTTTGCAAATCTCCCAATAAATGCATAAATGAAATACAAGAGATAGAGAGTAAGCTATGCATAAATTACCTGAAATTGTTAGGCTTTCAAGAATTTACAAGTAATTTAGGCTGGGAGTGTTGCTCATTCCTGTAATCCCAGCACTTTGGGAGGCTGAGGCAGGCCAATCACTTGAGGTCAGGAGTTTGAGATCAGCCTGGCCAACATGGCAAAACCTCATCTCTACTAAAAATTCAAAAATCTGCCTGGCGTGGTAACGCATCCCTGTAATCCCACCTACTGGGGTGGCTGAGGCAGGAGAATTGCTTGAACCCAGGAGGCTGAGGTTGCAGTGAGTTGAGATTGCACCACTGCGCTCCAGCCTGGGTGACTGAGACCCTGTCTCAAAAAAAAAAATAAATAAATAAAAATAAAAATAAAAAGAATTGCAGGTAACCTACAAAGCTCTGTAAAGCAAGATGCATTCTAGATTACGTTTTCTATCTTCTCCTGACCTTTCATCTGTGTGTGTGCACCCCTATCTCTTCATCTTCTTCTTAGGATACTAGTGCCAGTGGATTAGTTCTTCACTCTTATGATTTTATTTAACTTTAAATACCTCCATAGAGGTCCTGTCTCCAAATATGCTCATGCTGAGAGTTAGGGGTTCAACATATGAATATCTGGGGAACACAGTTGAGTCCATAATGATGGATAAATAGGTAAAAGTAAGACGTAGTTAGTTTTTAGAAACACAATTTAATGGGCAAGCAGGACTAGATACAGTGTCCATCCTAATTTGACAAATAATTGCCTAAATCACAAAGCCTGGGAAAGCCTAGAGAGTAAAGTCATCATAGGACTCAGTGCAGGAGGCCTCATGGAGGAGACTGTAACTAAAACAGGTCTTGGAGCTGAATACAATTTCATAAAAGGAGAGGAGAGAAAGAGGGATTGGAGATAGGATGCTTGGCATAAGAGTTGCGTATTTGGGTGTCTACAAATACAATCAGTGGAAGTGGGAATGTGTGTAGGGAAATGGTGGGTTAAGAAGCTGAAAAGATTGTTTCAGAGAATATTTAGAAAGGCCTTGGACTCTCTGCCTAAAAGTTTGAACCATGGAGGATGGTCGCTGTTTTTTACAGAGGAGTGATGTAATCTTTGGATTGCCCATTGTGAAATAGTAGTCAAAAGTTCAGACTCAAGTGCTGGACAGGCCTGGGTTTTGTATGATCTTGGTTGGTTAAGCAAATTAACCTCAGAAAACTTTGTTTGTTTGTTTGTTTGTTTTTTGCTTATCTCTAAAATAGGGACAACAATAGCCTCTTCTTCTTAGGTCTGTTGTGAGGGCTGAATGAGATAATATATGTAAAGAGCTCGCTATGAAGAAAACACGCAGTATATGTCAGGGTGGAGATCATTTGTTTCATTTGGCAAATACTCAGAAAATATACATGCTGGGCATGGTGCACGAGCTATGATTTGATGATACTAAAATGAATAAAACTGTACAGACTTTAAAATGCACTAAATCACATCCTCAGCAGTAACTTGCAAGGGAAGTAGTTTGATGAGTCAGATGGAGAAGTAATAGAGAAGGAGGACCCTAGAGACAAAGAGAACAGATCAAAGTTATTTTAAAAGTACAAGGAAGATAACCTTCTATTAGGACCTCCATGAGAATTACTGGGATAAGTTTTAACCTGTCGTATTTACAATCCTTGTATGAACATTCCTGGACTCCATATCAGCATAATATATTTCCATCTGTTTCCTAGAATAATGGGAAAAAATGAACACCTCCCACTGTTTTTTAAAAATTCTCTCATTCATTTGAAATCAGGGCTTTTATGCAAGTGCTGTACTCCATTCAATCAGTATTTCATCCTCGGAGGTAAAGTCATGTTTCCCAAACTAACATTGTTTTTCAATTAATTAAAATCAGTTAAGTACAATTAATTGAATGCTGTCACAAGCACCATGAATCATTGTGATGCCTCCCTGTCATCACCCAGCTTCTGAAAACACATCTTGTGGCAAGATCCGACATAGCTTACAATAATATCCAAAATGTCTAACCAGGATGACATAATTGTCAAATATGTAATTGTGCTTTTTACTGCTCACTACCGTTTGAAAATGTCAGAAATTACTACTGTAGGCAAGTCAAACATTTAAATATATGTCCAGAATACATTCTCTGCTGAGATAAAACAGCATTACTTCTCCTTGGTGACTTTAATGCTCTGTGTATCAGTAAGTGTCTTCTTGTATGTTCATACTACATTTCAAGTTGGAGAAGAATGCAAGGTAGTTTAGCTTCATCTGTCTATGCGACTAAGAGTTATTAGGTGTGGAAATTGGATACAAGGATCTTTTGAAGGCAGTAAGGATGGGCTTGTCACACAGGGTAATATTTTAAAATGAATTTTGACATATTCAGTAGGCTTCATAACAACTGATTAGCATCTCAGAATACTTATGAACCCCAGTGACATCAGCTGTCTTATAAGGGCCGTCAGATCATAGCACAGATGCACTGAAATCAAAGGAAGTGTTGAATTTATGTTGAATTTTCTCCTCTGTTTCAGAACTTCATGTTTCAATGTAGGATAGTATTCCATAATATAAACTCTCACTAACTTGTCACTGTTGTGTAACATTTATTTAATCTTTTGCTTTATAACTTAAATTGTCAAATTAGTCTGTCCTTGCCAACTTCCTCCACTATCAGCAGATAGCTTAGCTGCATTAGGAAATGCTTACTTGACCGTTTTGTATCAGATGGCTAGGTAGTTCTATCAACTGAGTAACCACATTAAAATAACTCAACAAGTTGTTTGAAAAGAACAATCAGTTCAAATTAATGGAAATTTTTACTTACGGGAAGTACAAGTCAGCACTGGAGTAGATGTTAGCCATATTTATTTTATTAGAGTTCACACATGATAGATCATTAAGGTGAACTGTGCTTTTCTTAAAATACAGGGAGTGCAAGCTTACGTAAATTGTAAATAGGATGCATCTATCCAAATATTTATTTTGAAGGAGATAGTTCCTGGAAACCTTTTCTTTAGTCATTTGGTGGAGTGGATAATAATGTCCTTTAATATCATGATGCTTTGTTCCTCTGATACTGTATTTGATGGTCGAACTGTGCTACAGAAAGCATTTGAACATATTGTAGACTACTCAAGTTTTCTCATCCATGAAATGGAATAGAACCATGTCCCAGGTGAGAGGAAATGACTATAATTATCCCGTTCCATATGGAAGTTTGTGATTACTTGCAAAAAGAACAACGAACAACCTTTCAAGCCAGAGATAGACAGACTCTTGATGGTCATCCACTGACATTTCTTCTAAATGGGATAATGCATGTGGGAGACCTGATTGATTACACTAGTTATCAAAGCAATATTTGAGTTGTCTCTTTTTGTTACTCCTAAGTAGTTAAAAAGATGGATCCAGAATAGAGCTGCCCAGGTGCAAATCCTGGCTTTGCCAGGTGGGAGGTATGTGATGTTGGTAAGTTACAGCCCTTTAATACCATACCCCAGCTTCTTCATTTGTTACATGGACATAATAACAGTACAACCCTCATAGGATTATTTTGAAGATTGAATGAGTTTATTTACCTAATAAGCTTAGAGCGGTGTGTGACACATGGTAAGTGCCCCATAAATGTAGCCCATTATTATTATTTTAACTTTTGTTAATATGAATTGATGTATTGAAGTTATGTACTGTTAAATTTTTTTATGCTTCATTGAGCACAAGAAAGGTGTCAGGAGAATGGAAATGTTGTTCTAATTCTCTAAATTGATGGAACATTTGGATTCTGAAAATAATAGATTGTTACAATTTCTCTTTCAAAAAATTCTAGTTGAAATTACTAAACAGATGGCTTTTGAGGACTCAGAAAAAAATGCAGTGGTCACTAACCATCTTAATGTGTTAATTAAAAGCAAATCATTTCAAACTAGCCTAATCTTGTTTTTGGAAAGTGTTACTGGATTGTTTGTATAAGAGATGCTTTATCTGAGTATGTGGGTGCTTTCCTTACATATTTTGATCGAAATGAACATGAGTTTGATCAAGTAGAGTTACTGTTTCATGGGTAGAACACCACAAAAAAATACTGTTATTCTCAAATATGGGCGGGGGGCTTTTATACCCTAAGAAAGTATTATTATTTTGCCTACTTTCATTCAATTTTTGTATCATGGGTTTCTGCATGAAGACCTAGAAAACATACATATCATGTAAGAGACACACATTTTAGAGAGAAAGCTAATGTTGACAACAGCTTTATTTTAAAAAGAAAAGCAATTAGTAGGAATAGTGGTTGAAACAACTGAAGTAAAATTTAATAAGACTATATGTAAAATCATCTATTTTATTTTAAAAATCTTACAATAGTGAAGCAGTCTTGGCATAACAGAAGTTTATTTAAAGACATTTTGAACCTTCAAACATAAATAACTTTGTTTTGGACAGCCAACTCTTGTTGGTTCTATGTGGTTGACTATAGCACTGTAATAAAGAGTTGTTGAAAATAAAACAGCTTCTAATACCCAATAGTGACATAGCTTCTAACACTCAGGAGCTTGTAAAATGGTGTAGGTGGCAAATCTATAGATAATAACAGTACAATATGGAAACACTACAGTGAGGTAAGCATAGAATTCTTGAGAATTCACAGAAGGGCTATGAAACACCATGTAATGATGTAAGGGAATGATCCACAAAATAAGGTATAGTTAAGCTAAGAGGATTAGGAGTTTACCAGGTAGGTGAGGGTAAGGACAGCAGTATTCCAGGTTGATAAACTTTAGAAAGGCCTGGAGATGTCAGCACATACTAGGCTCTAGGATCATAAGTACTAGCAGTCTCAGTAAGAACAGAATGTTTTAGAGGCAACTGAGTTATAATTATAACAACTTATATTCATATATATGCCTCATACTTTTAAAAGTGATTTACATATATTAACTCCTTCAATTGTATTATATCTGTTGGCTTTTCCTGCATTAAAAACACAAATAAACCCATAACTTAGTAACTTAAGACAATCATTTACTATTGCTCTTGAGTCTAGGAATCTGCAGCATGATTCTTCCCCTACGGGGCAGGCTTGGGTCATCTTGACTGGATTTGCTCATTCATCTGTGGTCAGTTGTTCATCTGGGATGGCCTCACTCACATGTTCGGCAATTGTTTTCCTTTTGGCTGGGGCAGTGGAGATGACTGGGACACGTGTCTGGTCATTAAGTGAATAAGCCCAGGCTGGTTCACAAGACCGCCAGGGGCGCTAAGATCAGCAAGAGGACACATCTCAGTTCTCAAGCACATTCCAAGTCTCTGCTAACTCCTCTTTAGCCAGATCAAGTCACTTAGTTAACCCAGATTGAAGTATGTGAGAAATGACTTCCGTTTTAAGGGGTGCGAAAGTGTGTGCGGCCAATTTTGTAGTCTATTGCAACTTAAAACATCTCAATGAGGTACGTGCTATTGTTGTCAACCCCAGTTACCTCCATTGTACAGACAGATTTGTGAGCTTGTTCAAAGTCACATAGCCAGTAAGTGGCAGGACTGGCATTTTGCAACCAGGCAATGTGTCTCTAGAGTTAGGTTCTGCTCTGTGGGCTTTTTAGGGGAGAGATCAAATAGATACAGACCATGAAGAACGTCGTATACTATTGTAAGAAGTTGGGATTTTATCCTGAGGGCTTTGGAGAGCCATCATTGAAAAATTATGATCAGAAGGCTGACATGATCAGCTTTACAGCTTAAAAAGATCAGTGGAGCTACAGAATGGAAAATGAATTATAGGGGGGCATGATTGGAAATAGGCTGACCAACCAACTAGGCAGTACATTAATTGAATAGTATATTGAAGGAAGCCTGATCTAAGGTAGTGGCAGTTGAATAGCTATATTATTTTATTTAAATTAAGGAAATATGTGAAAAAGCATTAATATTAATGTGACAGTATTGACTAGGTGTGAGTTGCTTGGAAAAATTAAAATAGTGTGGATATATAAATAACACATTTAGGAAAGCACAATCACCTCATTACTTGTTAGTCAATAATGAATAATGAAGGCAGAAGATTTTAGTTGGTATAAATAAATGATTGGATTTGACAATGGAGGTGAGAAAGGGGCTTAATGAATATATTTGCTAATTGGTCCTGTAAAGATGCCAGTCCTCATTCTGTCTCTATGAGCTAAATGTATAGATGGTATTTATTCAGTGAACACAAAACTCCTTTGTGAGTGTCCATCTGCCAAACTAACTTGCAAGGTGTGAACATATATTTTTACAGAAGACCGAGTTATGCAGCATCTTAGAAAAATCACATACATTGGTCTAACTATTCAGAAATGGAAGGAGGATTTTGTTGTCTTATTTGACTTTGCAATTCCTGGCCTCCTGATTTTTGGAATGTTTCACATGAGCCTGAATGAAAATGATTACAGATTTAATTGGGAGTATAATTATTTAGGATAAATTTTTATCGAGACTGCATTTCTCTGTGATGAGTAAGTAAAGTCCCAGATAATTCACAGACTGTGGAGTTCGGTTTTCCTCATTGCTTATATTACTTTGCATTTTCAGGAAATATACCGTCCGATGGGTTAGCAATATTAGGGACCACTAGGGGACATTTATTTAATCATCAAGAACAACCATGACAGTAGCAGGCTGATATTTGAAAGAAATGAAGTCATTTCAGCACAAAATAAATGTTCTGACTTTTACTTTTAGAAGATAAGCTAACATCTTAACTTAAAGTGAGCAAATGCTAGCATTTTGGAAGGAGCATATATTTCAATTTCTCTGTTTTATAGATAAAGATGATTGAGGATCAAAACAGTTAAATGATTTTTCCAAGGTCCCATAGCTAATTAGCAGGAGAGTTTAGAAATAACTTTCCAGTTCTTGTCCAATGAATCCTCCATCGACATTTTCTATTTCAATGCCCCATAATCATTGTGATTAATGCTTTTCCAAATATTATATGTAACAAATAGATTGGTATACCTGTTCCTGCTAAAATGAAGAAGTCTGTCTGTTTGCTGATAGATAACACCTCTTCTCGAAGAGTTAAATTTGTTCTGTAAATGTTTGAAAGAAGGTAGTTTGGGTCATCTGGTCACCAGCTAATAACCAACTGATTTCACTCGTCACAGTGGCTATTATGAAAATACTTTGGTAAGTTTGTCATTGTCAAAGGTAAAATTTTTAGCTGACCAGCCCCCAAATTTAATTATAACAGTTTATCAGGATGTGCTCAACTAAGGATGGTGAGTCACATTAACTAAACTTGAAAGACACTAACAGAAAACAGAATGCTCATCAATTTTACAATGAGAAATGGACAATCAGTCAAAATAAACATTCCTATCAATCTACTGTGTACACGCTCTCTTGCCTCCATGGACCTGGGAAGCCAGATTGGGGAACTCAGAGTAAGATTGAGCGTAAGTATTGAGAATTGTCACATATTTTACGTGACATAAATTATATGTGTATATAATTAACATTATATAATTATATGTATAATTTATATAATTATATAATTATCATATTCCAGGCTAATATTGCCTTTTATGCCATTTTCACTGTAGGACTACCTTGTGCTTAGACAAGACAACTTAGTTGCCTTCTACTTAGACGAGACAACTTAGTTCTTAGTTGTGTCTTTCGGTTGGTATGAGGACAGGCACTGCCAATCCTTGTTCTAGTGACTATCTTTTCTTTAGTTCTGACTCTCCTTTCTTCTGATTGATAATTCGCTCCCACCCCATGTGTCAATTATTTTTCAAGTCTTACTGCATAAGAGATACTCTGTCTCTGAGAGGGGACTTTACATGTTTTTACTATTTAACTCTCAGCAGACAACCTGATTGCCTTTATTTCCCAGTTCTTGGAAGATACTGTATCACTTTGCTGTCATTTTCATGTGCTGCCTCAAACTCTCCCTAGGTTGGACTTCAAATTCTACACATATGTAAAAAATATCATACTTTGTCAGGGATTTAGAGGGACCGATATGTAAGGGCAGTTGTCTTCCTGGTGCTCTGTTAAACTTCACAATACTAGTTCTCATTCACCCACCATTAATAATAATGAAGCTGACAGATTATGTCTCTTGTAAGCAGCATAAAAAAGTGAGTACATGATAAATACATGAATTCCTAAGACACATACAGCGAGGATCATCTTGGAAGTCAGACACAGCTGGGTTTGAAGCAGGCCTCACTTTTTACTATGTGACCTGGGGCAGATATCTTTGCATCTGATTCTGTTTTATCATCCATAACATTTTAATGATACATATTTTTTAGGGTTGTTTAAGGAATAAAAACAGTTCTATCTATTTATTGCCTATTTATCATCAATGTGACTACCATATAATAGGTATTTAATAATCATGTCTTTTCTGCTAAGAACTATAGATAGATGACATTTAAAGATGGATAAAGTACCTTCCCATTGTATTACACTTTCTTTATTATCCAAAGCACGGTCAAAACAGCCTGAACACACCTAAGCCTGTGTTTCACTGAGTATATGGCATATGCTCAGTAAGAATACAAATTTTGACCAGAGACCTTTGATAATGAAGCAAAAAATATGTGGTTTCTGGAATTAGCTGTAACCTATCCATTTTGAGTATCTTTAAGTATATATCCTAAAAATACACAAAAATTAATACTAACTTAGGAGTCTCATAAAACAGAAAATCTGTCTGAATGCATAAAATCTTAGAGAAGGACCTCACCCATGTTCCACAAACAACAGTTATCTCTCTTCCCTCAGTCTTTAGAAAAAAGAAAGGTTTCCATGATTCCCCACAGTGGCATTCATGCCCACATGTTGTCTGTGTGAAGTGCATGAAGCTGACAAGGCATCTTTGAACTCAGCTGTGTAAGTATGGCAATGAAGTCTGGATTTTCCCCCTTTGTATGATTTATAAAACTACATTCTAATTTCCTATTAAAATATACCCTTCAGGCAAACTTAATCTCATTTACAGAAACCCAAGCCTATCTTGCTTCTGCCCCCCCGCCCCCAACAGGCCTCCACACTATTGGCTTGCTACAGTTTTCAGACCGCATTTTAAATGTATGCCTTTACTTGTTAGAAATAGACCATATTTTGCTTTTGCTGTTTAATGAAGAACGACCAAGATTCGTTAAGGGCTGTGTAGAAGGCTGTCTGAATCCTTGATCCGATGCGCATTTGGGTAAAGGTCAGATTAATCTGTATTCCTTAATAAGATGGTCTATTTCCTATGATATAATACGTTCTTGTCTCCCTGGATGTGTGTTTCAGTTAGGACTTCTCCTCCATCACTTACTTTCCATGAACTTCCACCTTTCCCTCTTTTAAATTGGTGGTTAGCAAAGAGAATCACTAGACTGGGATAAATTGATTTCAGCTTATATGCTGAGGAAGCCAGAAAGGAAAAAACTGTATTTTGGCCATTAGCTTCTGATGTGGTTGAAACTTTGAAAAGTAATCAAATACAGTGTGGTCCTCCAGAGTTGTCATGTTCTTTTGGGAACTATCAGTAGTATTTGGGAACCACAGGGAAGTAGAAATGGAGAAAAAAAACAAAAACACAAACAAGCTTTTATTTGAGAATGTGAGCCCCTTTAAATTATCAGGCCCAGAGAGACATTTAAAATGTAACAGTCATGTTTTACTCCCTGTCGAGCCAAAGAGTCACCTCTTGAAGCCTCTTGCCATGTAGTCTGTAGACTAACTGACCCCAAGTAGCAGCAATGTGTTGACAAAAAAAGTCAAATTCTGTAAAATATTTGAAGAGATTTATTCTAAGACAAATATGAGTGACCAGTGGCCCATGAAATAGCCCCAGGAGATCCTGAGGACATGTGCCCAAGGTGGTTGGGGTAGAGCTTGGTTTTACACACTTTAAGGAGACATAAGACATCAATCAGTATATGCAAGACGTATATTGGTTTTGGTCCTGAAACGCAGGACAATTCAAAGTGGGGGCGGGGGGCAGTTCCAGGTCATAGGTGGTTCAAAGATTTTTGGATGGGCATTTGGTTGAAAGAGTTAAGTTATTATCTAAAGACTTGAGATCAGTAGAAGGGAGTGTCTGGGTTAATATATGGAGTTGTGGAGATCAAGGTTTTAATCATGCAGATGAAGGCTCCAGGTTCTTCCAAGGAGCCGCCAGGAGGCTTCCAAGCTCTTATCAGACATCAAAAGATGCCATACTCTTAGTTAATTTTCTACTGGATTAGGGAAAAGACCTAGGAAAGGAAGGAGATCTCTACAGAATGTGGATTTTCTCCACAAGAAATGGGCTTGCAGGGCTATTTCAAAATATGTCAAAGAAATGTATTTTGGGCTAAAATACTTTCATTTCCTTCAGGGCCTGCTGTTATGTGATGCTGTACTAGTGTCAGGCTGGAATTTGGTGCCTTACTGCTGCAAAGACTGTTTTGTTGGTCTTAAGAGCTGTGTTTTATTATTAATGCTGATCAGCTGTGCCTGGAAATCCAAAGGGAGGAGGGTATAATGAGGCATGCCTGACACCCACTTCCAATCATGGCCTGAATTAGGTTTTCCTGTTAACTTTGGAATGCCCTTGACTGACAGGAAGGGTCCATTCAGTTGATTGGGGGGCTTGGAATTTTATTTTTGACTTACAAATGTATAGCCAATGACTAACCAATGATATTTCTATAAACCAATGAGAATTCTTGATAAACAAGCTTTGTAATCACTCTCTCTCCTGAGTTGCCTGTTTTGTTTCTTCAAAAACTTGAGTATCTCCTTTGCTCTCTGGAGCATTCCCCAAGGCAGCTTAGAAGTGTGTTCTTGTAGCAGTCCTCAACCTTGGCCCAAATAATCTCTCTATATTAATTTTGTATCAGCTTTATTGTTCTAGGTTGATAGGACTTTATAACCCTTGGACCACAATTTGCTTTTTGGCCACAGGCTATAACGACAGTAGGTTTTATACACACATATTTGTCAGCAAACAGACAAAAACTATCATACAACATGTTCTGTAAGCTCATTTAGGACCTAATTCTCTCCTTGATATAGTTTGGCTGTGTTCCCACCCAAAATCTTATCTTGAATTGTAATCCCCATAATTCCCATCTGTCAAGGGAGAGACCAGGTGGAAGTAATTGAATCCTGGGGGCTGGAGTTCCGCCTGCTGTTCTCGTGATAGTGACTGAGTCTCACGAGATCTGATGGTTTTATAAATGTTTGGTAGTTCCTCCTGTGTTTGGTCTTCTTGCTGCCTTGTGGAGAAGGTGTCTTGCTTCCCCTTCGCCTTCCATGTTGAGTGTAAAGTTTCCTGAGGCCTTCCCCAGTCATGTGGAACTGTGAGTCCATTAAACCCCTTTCCTTTCTAAATCACCCAGTCATGGGCATTTCTTTATAGCAGTGTGAGAATGTACTAATACAGTCTTCATGAGTGCAACCAGCATTGGACATGGCAGATAACTGGAGGAGATACAATGACATGCTGAAAACAGGACAAACAAACTGTAGGCAGATTAGGGGCCAGTCTTTCTTAAAGTTGGGGGTTCCTGGGTCACTAGGGTTTCGTGTTGCAAGCACTGTCTGTGAGGTATTGGGGGGCCCCTGGCTTGCTTTCTCGGTCTCCATCACTTCTTATTTCACCTTCCCTTATGCTAATTAACAAACCCTGTGGTGCAAATTTTAAGAAGGTCTTTTGAACTGTTAAGTGGATATCCTCATTACTATTTTGTAGGCAGGAAACTAAATCCCGCAGTACTCATTTCATGGTTTGCTGTGAGAAATGTATTATGAATTTGTATGTGAAATGCTCAGCCCGGTGACTTGAACATAGTAGATGTTCACTTTTATTATTGCCTACATAATCAAGAATTGGTCATTAGAAGGAAAAGTGTTTTTAATGAGTATTGTGAAATAAGTCTACATTATCATGATGTAACCAGATTCTAGTGTTAAGAGATTGTCTTATTGAAAGGGATATCTGTTTCCTTGGTCAAGGATTTCTCTTTTTAAAGGTGCACATATTTATTGCCTGCATTTCTCAGGCGTTCTCAATTCCGAACATTTCATGGTTCTTATTCCTTCCTTATATAAATAATTGAAAACAATGTTTTTTTCCCCCTTATTTTTTTTTCCTTTTTGGTTCCCTTTAGAAAGTAGTGTTTACTAGAGTATCTCCTAAGTTGACAAAGACAAAACACTTGTAAGTCTTCATTTTACAAACTCACCTTTTTAGTTTCATTGGAATTAGCATGTGCTTTGAGTCCATCTCTTCTACCCATGGTCTCGTGTTCCCTGTGTCACTCTGTTGTTTTCGTGTAATACATTTTTTGCTTCCCTTAGGGGACTGAATGAAGCGGTGTGCTTTCAGCCCCGCTCTGACCCCCTCCTCTCAAGAGGATTTAATGATGTGGATAGAGGATACGTGTATGTGAAAGTTCCTCATTTGCAATGCATGTTGTGTCTGCCTCTTTAAAGAAAGTAAAGGTTAATATGTTGATTTCCTATTTATAGGTAACTTAATGCTTCTAATTTTTTCTAATCATGGCACAAGGTTTTGGCTCAGTACCTACGATTTCTTAAATGATCTTTCTAAATCATTATAATGATTTGATGAGTTTACTACTCTCCGAAGAGGTTGGATTGACAGGTTTAAAGAGACAAATCATACAGTACTTTTTTTTGCCACATAATATCTAGTTAGAGCAGCTATATTTCCTGATGATATATCTTACAGGCTTTTTTATTTTAGCCCAGGCATTTCTGCTTCTGCAATCCAGTCTTAGCAGTAGGACTAATATGACCTTCACATATCTCAGAATGGAATCAGGCAATATTTAGACAAAAAGGTAAACTAGTACACCTATCAGAAAAGATAAATATTAATTTATTGCATCTCTGACATGGAAAAAAAGCCTTTGTTTTACTGGGTTTTTTTTTCCCTATTTTTTTTTTCCATGAATGGAACTTGAAAAAGGCCTTTATTCAGCCATTGTGATACCTGGGACCATATAAATATAGTCAGGATTAAGCTTTGGGAGAAAATGTGTTCTCTAAAAAGGAGTGGCTACCTAATTGGTGTCTTTATGTTTTAGATATTTTTTGTGGAGTCTAATTGACATAACCTTTACTCTGAGTCACTTGGCTTCTAAGGAAATGCACTGTACCAATTTTAATGAGTTACAAATTGCCTGGCTGCCCCACCCCCCTTTAGTCTGCCTTCACCATTTTGAAGTTAATTCTAGAGAATATAAACTATGAAAAATATACATTTCTTTCAAGTAGCTGCTATTTGCACCAAGCATTGTGATAGGCAATAGAAATATTGCTACTCCTAACTCCAAATACATATGTCATTTATAGTGTGTGGATTAATATTTTTACATACTTTAATCCAGTTTTCCTTAGAACAACCATATGGGGCAGGCACTCTTCTTGTCTCCATTTTAGCAATAAAGTAAAGCACAGAAAGTTAATTGCTCAAGGTGCTACTAAGTGGTGGAGATGAATCTGCACCCAGGCAGCATTTCTCCATAATCGGTGGAGTGATTAATCTATTATAGCAAAGTCATTATCCTTGTTGGGCTTTCAGGCTGGTTATTCATTTTTGTTAGGAAAATCCCTGGTCAGCACTGAATAGCGTGCCCTGTGTATATAGCTTTGGGACAAACATAAGAATGATGTTCGACCGGGTATGATGGCTCATTCCTGTGATCCCAGCACTTTGGGAAGACAAGGCAGGAAGATGGTTTGTGCCCAGGAGTTTGAGACCAGCCTGGAAAACATAGTGAGACCCCATCTATACCAAAAAGTTAAAAATTAGCCAGACATGGTGGCATCCACCTATAAGTCCCAATACCTACTATAGAGGTGAGGCAGGAGTATCACTGGAGCCCACGAGGCTGAGGTTGCAGTGAACGATGATCATACCACCGCACTCCAGCCTAGGCAACCCCCCAAAAAAGTGACGAGTCATTGAGTCAATCCATTATCTATTCATAGTTTAGTAAGTGGGCATTTATTGAGTACTTCCTATGTGCCAAGTATCATGCAAGACATTTGGAGACGAAATAAAAATCCTTTCCCATTTTCTTTCCAGTTTATGTTGTCCATTATGTCATTTCCATCTTGTTTTTGTGCTGTTTTTGAGTATTAGGTATTATAGGTATTAAAAGCATTTCATAAATTATAAAATATGCAAACATAGATTTTACATTTGTTGTGTTTTATTGAACAACTCTGATGTTCATTTCTCATAGGTAACTGCAGCCATTTGTTAATTCCATCTTAATGGTTAAACTTGGTGTTTGCGGTTCCTGAATAAAAGACATATAGTCAAGTAAAATTTCAAAACTAATATTCAGCATGAGATGACCATGTTGCTAAATAAAAATGAATATTATATGATGAAGAGAAGCTGCAAATGTACTTGGATTTTTTGATCAAATTAGCAACTTGCTTGTTACAGAAAATGAATGCTAATTAGTTCTCTGTGCTGAAAAAGGCAGCCTGCACCTGTCCTAGGACAGGATTTTGTGAGGCAGGCTTATTTCTCTAAGGTCTATTCTTGGCCCCCTTTTTCTGGCATTGACATGGAAAAAGGCGTGAGGAGAGACTGGCAACATTGGTGTGTGCCAGGAATGGTGCTGAATGATATCACTCAGCACAACAGAATCTGGGATAGTCATATTTCTCAAAGTAGAAGCAACCTTGTAAAGACTGAAAGTTCCGAATAAAATGGGTTGCTCTCAGTCAACAAACAACTGAAATTGGAAATGGCCTCAGAAATGGGAGACCCTTGGAATCAGGGCTAAGCAGGTAAGCAGAATTCAGAGAGAAATGACAAAGCATTCTATATCAATAAAGAATTTGGGGCTTTGGAGTTAATGGTTAACCAGCTAACTTTTAAAAGCAAATTGTAAAGCACATATATCAAGACACTAGGCATTAGGGATGAATAAAACATGCTAGTAATTATTTTTAAAAACACTTAACTTGATAATGCTTAAGTGCTTCTAGGTTGAAAATGTCAAGACCACCAGTGACAACTTAAGCTCATCAACAGTTTTTGTAACAAAGGAAGATAGACGTCAGTGCATAGGCAAGACAGGCAGAAAAGTAAGATTGAAAAACCTAAGAATGACATGGCAGTGAGGTGGAGGTTAAAAAAAAGCGGGGGGGTTGGCAGGAGGCTGTGTTAATGATCAGCTGTTGGCAGTGTGAGTCAAAGAAGGAAACTTGGAGTGCATTTTTATACATATAGTATTCAGTAGCAAAGGAAGTGATAGTTCTGCTATACACTCACCTGAACACACATGCAATGCATTCTGTTCTTGGTACCATGTTAAAAATATCATCAACTAGAACATGCTCAATGGAGAGTTGCAGTTGCTTTAAGAAATTTGAAATCAAAAGACTTCAAGGAAGGCATGACAAGCCCTCGCACATCTGAGACTTGTTCTCTGTGCTAGGTACTAAAATACCACAATTGATATTCACCAAAATATCATCCTATCATGGTCCTCAGCTGGGAAAATGATGATGATGGAGGCTGGGTATTTCGCACAAGGTTACACAGCAAATACCAAGGTGTTACCATCATCCTAACTGGCATCTTCCAGTCCTCAAGGTCCATATTCTTGAAATTGTTTACTTTGTTCTGTCCTAAGAGTAGAAATGGGATCAGTGAGTAGAAACTTCAATGATGATTTAGACTCCATGTAATGAGTACTTTTCTACCAAATTCTCTTAATATAGGGTAGGTTTTTATATGGGGAAGGGAGTTTCTCATTATGGAGTTATTCATGCTTAAGCAGGCTGTCCCCTTGACTAGAACATTCAGGGCCAGGTGCAGCAGATGTTCAAGTTCCCTCCCAACCCTGGAAGTGTTACCCGATCCTGTGAATAAGCCTGTAGTGAGCACCATGCTGCAGTAGCGTCAGAAGCCGCGCAAGGAAATTGAAAACAGGCAGAGAAGGGAGAGGTCAAGGCATGTGGTTGGAAACCAGGACACATTTTAGAAA
Organism: Macaca mulatta; assembly: GCF_049350105.2. NCBI lineage: Eukaryota > Metazoa > Chordata > Mammalia > Primates > Cercopithecidae > Macaca > Macaca mulatta. The sequence goes on from NC_133413.1 coordinate 37,194,664, forward strand.
GGAAGGGGAGGGTCCAGCTGGCAGTAAAGCAGAGGATCCACCAGAACCCCAAGAGCAGCTTTTCACATGGAAAATAAATAATAGGTTGGGCACGGTGGCTCACGCCTGTCATCACAGCGCCTTGGGAGGCTGAGATAGGAAAACTGAGGCCGGGAATTAGAGACTAGCCTGGGCAACATAGCAAAACCAGGTCTGTACCAAAATAAAAATAAAAGGCAGGCATGTAGGCACGCGCCTGTAGTGCCATTTACTCGGGAAGCTGAGGCAGGAGGGTCACTTGAGCCCAGGAGTCAGGGGCTGCAGTGAGCTATGATTGTGCCACGCACGTCAACCTGGGTGACAGAGCAAGACTCTTTCACTAAATAAAAAAAAGGACCATATAAGGCATCAGCACCATGAGAAAACTGATACAGAGGAAAGTCCTGCAGGAATCACCACTGGGGGAGGTACCGCACTGGTGCGTTCAGGGCCTCTGGATGTTGGCAAATATATATGTGTGTTGGACACAGAAAGAAGGGTCAATCCCTCAGGTAACATATTTAATTTGTTTTAAGGTTTAGCGGTGGGGGAGTTGTCATGAACGTTGTCCCCACTGGATTGACCTGTTGGAGAAAAATTTGTCTGAGTTAGTGGAAATGGTCTGATATGTATTTCTAAGAAGTGCAAAGCACCGAGGGTACATTGCCTTAGTGCCTTGGCGGAAAGATGAACAGCAGGAATCTCCTGTTAAAATTAGATGCCCACTGAGTTCTGCAACATATAGCTGTAATGATATTTTCTAAGACATGTTTCCCAAAGGATATTTCAGTGATGAGCATACAGCTCACTCACTTGCAACTATGTAAATTATATCAGTTAATTTTTACATGGACTAAATGGCCTTTCCAAATGATTATAGAGATGCCATTTGGTCTGGAATGCATTTTCTGCATGCCTGCTTCCCACATTGCATGTTTGCTGATGCATCTCATGCTGATGACCCGTGCTTACCACTGGTGTCAGTTTGCTCTGACATTTCAAGGTTTAAGAGAATTCTCAACTTATGGAAAATATCACATCGTCCATATTTGACAGGAAGACTGTTTCCCGGAGTCCAGATTTCTGTGAGTGCCCGAGGTGCTTCGGTGGGCTCCTCTGCCAGGGGCATGTTTGACCTCTCTCTTCTGCATTTATTTTACAAATGTCCCCTTTCAACAAGATACTTATCTGTTGTGTGTGTGTGTGGGGGGGGATCTGGAAAGTTGATCCCTAAACTGCTTAATTGACTGCAACTGTTCTTTCTGACCCTGGCATGGTCTGCAGTTGTAGAGCCGTGACTCTTCCGATCCACGATGATGGATTGAAGGTGACAGCCTGAGTTAAAGTTCTAAGCTCCCAGCTGGTCAGTTGATTTCACAAGTACAATGTTGCAAGAGTCATTTATTAGAAGCGTGAACCCCGAGATTTGGATGTTTGAGGTGACAGCTGTTAGATACACTACTTAGAGAAATAAGTCACAGAAGATTAGGATAAGAGGATCTTTGATAGATGACAGTCAGTGGGTTCATTTGTTAATTTTTGGCCTGTATGATTGGGAAATTGTGGTAAGGAAAGGTTTTTGTGCACATTTCCACTATTTAAATGCCAGGATGTGTTTGTTTTTTTTTTTTTTAAACCAGGCTAACACTGGCAAAGCCCTGGGTGACTCCTCCACCTCCAAAACTCAGTTGATGCAACCCTTATATAATGTATATATGTGTATTTTTTCCAGAAAAAAGTAAAACTTTGAAGAAAAAGTACCCTAGAAATGCTTTTAAGAAAGATTTACTTCATTTTTTTCCTGATGCTGTATTAGTGATGTTTAATAATTCCTTCAAAAACTCACAGGTGGTGTTGCTAAAATCCTTTTAATCACAGACTGTTAATCCAGTGACAGTTTCTTTCCTCCATGGGAAGTAAAATCAAATCATTTGTGGTTCTATTTGTATTTTTGTTTTCTAGTCTAAAGATTGGCTTTGAGAAGACTTTGGACATTCACTTCCTGGAAAGGCCTTAGGTTCAGTTTTTCCTTTATGAACTAATAGTTCCCATCACGGCGTAGGCGAAAACTCTTTTTGTCTTCTCACTATAATAATTATCCAATTTGTGCTTCAATCATGTCTCTGTGTAACTCCCTTCTTATAAACTTTTGTTGGTATTGGGTCTCCCGGGGTAACATAGCAGTCTCTAAGGCAGAGAAGGCTTGAATTTGAGAGAAAATTTTAATACACCAGCTCAGACATCACATATAAACTTAATAAAGTTAGATTGGCCCAAGGTGTAAACTTCTTCCAAGGCAGTCAGTCCACATCAGGAGCTGCATTTACTCTTGGAGGCCACAGGAGTATCGTTCCACATATTACCGTTGAGGTGAACTGTTTCTTTCATGATGCATTTTGGAAGTATTCTATTTTTGTTTCTTCCCCAATCGCACACATATATTCATTACTCTTGTGGTGTGTCTCTTTCTCCTTCTCACATCTCCTTGCCCCAATTCCCTGCTTTAAAACACACACTCCCGCATCAATCTCCGCTCACAGTTGTATTTTCTGAGATACTGATGAGTGAGTTTGTAGAGTTCTTTCACTCATAAAGCCATTTTTTTCTCCAATTTAAAACTATGATTTTAGCCACTGTATCTCTTATATATCTAACTTCCTCTAATCATCACTGGTACTCATAAAATAGATGTTATTACTTCTCTCTGGGACAGGAAATTGTGCTCAGAAAGGTTAAATAACATACTCAAAGCCAGAGCCAAAATTTGATTTTGGAATTGTCCACTTCCCAAGTCCTATTTTTTACTGCCATGCTATCGTCTCCAGAGCTTCGGCTCTATTTTCGTCCTCTAAGAAGATTACATATTTCTGATTTTAAAAAAGACAGCTTTCAGCATATAAAACTAATGTAGGTAGAGAATATTCCCAATTTTCTGTTTTTTATTGGGTTGATATATATCTGGGGAAGAAAGGATAGAAAAATTAGACATCAATCTTGAAAGCAACACATTAGATTGAGGTTCTAATGAGACCAGAGAATAGACAAGCACCAGAAAAATGCCGAGTGCTGTTAATTAGCTTCTGTTCCTAGCTAAAGTCTCACTCATCATTTTGTTTACACATTTCCTCCTCTGACTCCTTTCTATGTATTAGGCCATAATCGGGTATGCTATAGAGCTAAACCAGTTTTAAAAAATTAAGAAAAAAAATTTTTTAAAGTCTGTAACTGGGGCCTAGTGCAATTGCCCCAGGAGGCCCTCACCCTAAGCAGAGTTTATGGCTTCACCTGCTTCCTTGCCCTTACCTCTATGCATGGGGCTCTTATTGTACTGAACTAATTCTATTATTATTCATTGTTTCTCTGCTTGTCTCTGAACTTGGATCTTCTAGCACTTGAGCAAGTATGGGCAATGCTTTATTCAACTTGTAATAATAATAGCTAACATTGAACGAACCCCCGATACAAGCCCCCTGCTGAGTGCTTCAGTGGCGATGTCTCATTTAATCCTCACAAAGACCCTGTGAGGTAGGTGTGCTGATTGTTCACAATTACAAAAGAGAAAACTAAATAATATTTGGAAAGGCAGTAACTTTTCTGATGTTTCACAGCAGCTAAGTAATTTGTTCAAAGGCACAGAAATAGTGAGTAGTAAAGCTGAATTCAAACTGTTAATTTCTCTGACTTCAGAATCTAGGTCCTTAACCTTAGTACATATTATAGTTTTCTTGTCTAATACAGTATTTGTCACATATTAACTGCTCAATAAATGCCTCTTAGGTGGAAAAATAAGAGACTGTATTTATCGAAACAGACTTAAAATTGGAAGATAAAGGTTTGACTTACATTTATGCCTCTTTTAGCTCTCACTACCTTTTGTTCATATCACCTTTCCAGACTCCATTTTCTTCGTCTGTAAAATAAAGGGGAGAGGGTTCAATGAAGTCTAAGGTCTCTTTTAAATGCTGGCTAATAAAACCAGAAGTGGGGACTAGAAAAATAATTCAAAACTGCTAGCTGATGCACTACAGTTATGGGGCAAATAGCTATTGCATTATTCCAGCTGATCTTCAGTTCCGCCGTTGTGGTATAATTCCATTTAGATCCAATCTAGATACGTTTTTTGCAGGGCCTCTATCATTTTTCAGAATGTTTGAAAAACAAAATACATTTAGGCTTCTAACCCTGAGTTTGGAAACCTGAAATATACATAAGATGATATGAACGAGCCTGACTTTGATTACCATAGAGCGGCATAGCTGGGGGCTGCAATGAGAAAACCTATAAAATTTAACTCGAGATGAACCATGACAGGCCTCCTTAATGCACGGATGCTTTGGCTTTTGAGTATATTCTTTCACTGTATTATACAAAATGTGGATAAAGTGATAAGTGGGTTTAAAAATGATTGTACAAGTGAAGTGCACCATCGCACTGTAAAGTATTTGGCCCCAGGGAGACCAAAAATGTGATGCAGCCTCATTTCCTTTCTTTTAAGTGCTTCCTGGAGCTGCTCAGGGTTGCTTTGGATGGGTTGGTTGGTTGGTTGTTTGCTAAGCTAAGATCATATTAAGTCTTGATTTTTTTTTTTGAAAAATTGTTAGCCAAAGTGGAATTTTTGAGATGCAGAAATAAAGGCAGAGAGATTAAGAAAAAGACAGGAAAAAGAGGAATATCAGTGAGAGATGAGAGATTAATTCACAACCCTGTACAGATATTCCAAACAGTGTAAAAGAACAGGAGAGTTATATTGGAGGGTCATTGGGCTTGCTTGAAGTCCAGTGGTTCCATAAAAATGAAAACACATGAGTTAATTACTATGGTAGCCGCCTTCTCTCATTGTTTATAGACCCCTGAGCACTGATGTCATTTCTCTCCTGGGCTTAGTGAAATTAATATTCGATACAGGTTTCTTTGCTCCCTGAATATGGTTAATTGCTCAAACCCTGCAGACAGCAGTAACCACGGAGCTTCAAGAGCACACTCTGAGAGGAGGAGGCCAGAGCTGTGTCCACTCATCTTAGCCTCCTCATCTGTATCACTTGCACCACTTGTCCACTGGCTTAGTCGTTAACCAATGAGAAAACAACTTCAGCCTGAGTCAGCAGTCCATCTTGCTAGTCTTTGAATATGGACCATCCTTGGAGGCGATGCTCTGACTCACAGAAATCTTTTTAATGTTTCTTTTTTCATCATGAACCAGTTCTCATGAGAAGAATTGAAGGTGAATTGAACAGAATCACATCAAACCTCCTGATAGCATAAAATAAGAATGACCTTTGGAGTCAGCCTTACATCCTGCCTCTGTCACTACTGACTGTAGGACATCTGCCAAGTGCTTCTGCTTCTCTCTGTGCTGCATCTGAAGATGGGAAAACATGTTTTCTTTGCCCAGATCTTGGGAGAGGTGACAACAATACATATAAAGCATAGTTCCAGACAGATAGCATGTGTTCAATATTTGGTAGGCATCGTTACGATTTTGATTTGTAGTTTTCTCTTGCTGGAAGGTAGTAAACTCATCTTCTAATACAAGGATGCCTTACGTTGAATCTTCTAATATGTGGTCACATGTCAGAATGACTCAGCGAGGGCATTCTCTTGAAGGATATGACCATAAACTTTCTGATTAAGGCATAAACATGCTAAAATTAAGGTTGACATGATGCTAGGAGTATACGTACCTAGCAGGTTTTTAAAAATCATGTTTGATATAGGTTGAGCTTTCAATGTGTTCAGTCTGCAAATATTTTGGAGGCTTTTACTATTGTACTGTGATGTAGCAGAATGGGTTTATTAAAAGCTCACTTTCAAAGTTCTTGGTCTAATATTCTCAAATAGAAATATTCCAGGCTCCAGTGAGGATAGTGGCAATAATAGCAGAGGCAGCAACAACAACAAGAAGCAAATGTCTTTTCCTTATTCTGCAGTAATGTCTTGTGAATATTGTTGAAAATGAAAAGATTTCATGTGAACTCTTGTTGGATTTATACAGCTCTTTTGCTTTAGTTGCTATAGTTAAATATGTTGAGTTCTGATGGTCAGTTCTTATGCTATAGTTATGGTCAGTAGTTATGGTCAGTTTAGTTGCTATAGTTAAATATGTTGAGTTCTGATAGTTTCATGTGGTTTTTGAGACATAACATAGGAATTTGAGCAATTTAATTGTATGCAACCAACTATCACTGATATAGGGGCAGACCAGTCACACTTATGACAGAGCAATGTTCTAGGCACTTCCTTTCTGGGCCAAGAAATTTGGTAATTGAGCCACAGCTGATTAGTGCTAAATGCTTTCCCGTCCCCACTCTTACATGAACTTCAATGGGCTTAGAGAAGATGGAGGCCTGCTTTGAGGTATGGTAAACTGAGTGCTGGGAACAAAGAAGATAAAGCCTTGGTCTCCACTCCAGCTTTAACTGTGTAAACATAGCTGCCCCTAGGAGCTCTAAATCTTGATTGATCTTCTGAGTGGGGTGAACGTACAGTTCTAATCAAGTACTTATATAATTTTGGGGAAGAACACATCTCAGATCTCTGCCCTTATGAATAAGCTGCTCCAAAATCACAGGTGGATTTTGCATATAGCTAAAGATATTTAAGCTTTAGGTTAGGTGTGGTGGTTCACGTCTGCAGTCCCAGCACTTTGGAAGGGTGAAGTGAGAGGACTGCCTGAGGCCAGCCTGAGCAACATAGCAAGACCCCATCTCTACAAAAATTTTTTTTAAAAAGTAGCTGGCTGAGTCCCAGCTACTCACGAGGTTGAGGCAGGAGGATTGCTTGAGTCCAAGAGTTGGAGGCTGCAGTGAGTTCTGATCGTGCCACTGCATGCCACCTTGGGTGACACAGTGAGATCCTGTCTCTAAAAAAATAAAGGAAAAGAAATGAGACATAATCTTTCACCCTTTAAACCCCTTAATTATATAGGCCTCTTCCAAATTCTGATTTAATTTTGTATTTTTATTTTGTAGTCTTTTCCTTAAAGTGACCCCTTCAAATTGTACAATCTTCAGGTTTCTCAGAAGTTGGATAATTAGTGTTTGTTTGTTTGTTTGTTTGAGAGGGAGTTTAGCTTCGGTGCCCAGGCTGGAGTGCAGTGGTGCGATCTTGGCTCACTGCAACCTGTACCTCCTGGGTTCAAGTGATTCTCCTGCCTCAGCCTCCCAAGTAGCTAGGATTACAGGCGCCTGCCACCACACCTGGCTAATTTTTGTGTTTTTATTAGAGATGGGGTTTCACCATGTTAACCAGGCTGGTCTCAAACTCCTGACTTCAGGTGATCCACTAGCCTCAGCCTCCCAAAGTGCTGGGATTACAGGCGTGAGCCACTGCACCCGGCCACTGTTTTTTAATCATGATTTGACCGTAAATCTGTTACTACAAGTTTAGAATACAGGGTACTTTGCTACAGTATTTTAAGATGTTAAATTAATATTGTAGCTTGTATCAGTAAATTACCTATATTACTCAGTGTTCAGATTTTAGAAACTTTGGGAGAGCTTCAGATTCAGCTGTAAGTACTCTAAGTGAATAAACTATCAACATCAATAAAAGTGACTGCAACAGAGCATTTTACTCTGTAGGAAATGTGGCAGAAAACCTCCTTCCACACAGAACCTTTTTGATAGTTTAAGTTTATATGCAGTGTATGCTCATTTTTATATAACTTCACAACCCAAGGGATTGAAACACAGTGAAGAAAACAGATTAAAGGAATAGATGAGAAACAGACCCACCTAGACAAGGAAAAAGTAACTCAGTGATCAGAGACAGCTGAGAAAACGCAGAAGTAGCGGCAGTGAAAACATTCTGAGTAGGGACAAAATGATCAAAACTAAAATTGTCCCTAAAGATTTTACTAGCAAGGTAACAAAATCACTAATTAGAACAGCATCAATTGGCCCTTTATATCTTGGAGAGTAAAATAAGTGATGAGATGGAATTAAAGTCAATATATTTCCTTTTCTAAGTAGGACTTTTATCTGAGGCCATAGACTCTGGTGGGTAAGGGTATAAGTTTTGGAGTTGGACTACTTAGATTTTTTTTTTTTTGTATAATTAACATACAACAAAACTTTTTTTTTTTCTTTTTCCTTTCTTGAGATGGAGTTTTGCCCTTGTCACCCAGGCTGGAGTGCAATGGTACCATCTGGCTCACTACAACCTCCATCTCCCAGATTCGAGTGATTCTCCTGATTCTGCCTCCTGAGTAGCTGGGATTACAAGTACCTGCCACTATGCCTGGCTAATTTTTTGTATTTTTAATAGAGACAGGATTTCACCATGTTGGCCAGGATGGTCTTGAACTCCTGACCTCAGATGATCCACCTGCCTTGGCCTCCCAAAGTGTTGGGATTATAGGTGTGAGCCACCATATCCGGCCTAAACTGTACATTTTTAAAGGTGCCTGGTTTGATGAATTTTGACTGATATCGTCAGGTGTGAAACCATCACTATAATTAAGATAATGAACGTATGCCTCACCCCAGAAGTTTCCTCAAACCCCTGAGTTCCATCTTTCCCTAGTCTTTCCTTCTTCCTGACAATCATTGATCTGCTTTGTATTGCTATAGATTAGTTTGCATTTTCTGGAAATTCATGTGAATAGAATGATAACGTATGTGCTCTTTTTTGGTCAAAATTTTTCAATTTGTTTGAGGTTCTTCCATGCTGTGTGTGTATCAGTAGTTTGTTGCCTTTTTTTTTTTTTTTTTTTTTTTGAGACAGAGTCTTGCTCTGTCGCCCAGGCTGGAGTGCAGTGGCGCAATCTAGGCTCACTGCAAGCTCCGCCTCCCAGGTTCATGCCATCTCCTGCCTCAGCCTCCAGAGTAGCTGGGACTACATGCTCCCACCACCACGCCCAGCTAATTTTTTGTATTTTTAATAGAGACGAGGTTTCACCGTGTTAGCCAGGATGGTCTTGATCTCCTGATCTTGTGATCTTACCACCTTGGCCTCCCAAAGTGCTGGGATTACAGGCATGAGCCACATGCTGGGCCAGTTTGTTGCTTTATATTGCTGAATAGTACTGTATTATATGTGCATGCAACAATGTTTATCCATTGCCCATTGATGGGCACTGGAATTGTTTCCATCTTTCTGACTATTACAAATAAAACTGCTCTGATTCTTCATGTGCAAACCTTTGTGTGGCCATGCTTTCAATCTCTGGGCTAAATAACTAGAAATAGAATGTCTGGCTCATGTGCTAGATGGGTGTTGACTGCCTGGCTTTAAATCTGTATTCTATCTACTAGCTTATGACAGTGTATTAGTCCTTTAGCCTCTTAGGTAATACCTAAAGCACACATTTTTTAGAAGGATTAAATTATATGACTCATGTCAAGCACTTAGCACTGTCTAGCTTATAGTTAGGTTTTAAAATCTTAACTATGATTTTTTTTTTTTTAGAATTAGGATTTATTTTGTTTTATTTTATTTTTATTATTATACTTTAAGTTCTAGGGTACATGTGCACAACGTGCAGGTTTGTTACATATGTATACATGTGCCATGTTGGTGTGCTGCACCCATCAACTCGTCAGGACCCATCATCTCGTCATTTACATCCGGTATAACTCCCAATGCCATCCCTCCCCCATCCCCCCTCCCCATAATAGGCCCCGGTGTGTGATGTTCCCTCAGCAAACTATCGCAAGAACAGAAAACCAAACACCGCATGTTCTCACTCATAGGTGGGAACTGAACAATGAGATCACTTGGACTTGGGAAGGGGAACTATGATTTTTTTAAGTTTAACAATTTGAAAACTTTAGAAAATTTTAGTGTTAAAATGTTTAAGCTTATATCTCAGGAAAATTTGTTCATTTGATAAATGATTATTTCAATGCACTGCATGATAGTGGATGAAAATAAATACTCTGTATTTAAAAGATATATTTACTTGTGAGATGTGAATAATAATTAGTTAATGAAATACTTAGAATGTTAAGCAGACAACCTTTGAAAGGATAGAATGAAATGAGAGATTTCTATTCTAAAAGACTCTATTCACATATTAAAATGCACAGGATGTATAATCAGTTTAATAAGAGTTAGTAAATATCTATATATAGAGAGAGTCAATGATGGAAGAGGTAATATAAAGAAAATGCAATTTTGAAGCTGCTTCTTTAGTTGGTGCATGGTAATCTCTAGATTGAAAGCTAAAACCACTTTCTTTATTAGCTCTGTTGCTTTGGGGACATCATTTAACCTCTCTGACACTAAGACAATTGGCCTCTGGCTGAAAAGTTTTATGATTTTGTGACAGATTACATGACAAGATGCTTCCTTAACCATTCCGGCACTCCTGACAACCGAAACATTGAGTAGAAATCATTGTTAATTATGCCCATGGAGAATTTTATGATTGCTCAAGGAGAGGTGTCATTTTGTAAAAGTGCGTTTGTGCAGAAGTCTTCAGCGTGTGACTGGATTCAATGCTGCTACTCTTTTGGTCTGAATACTGAATCAGCTGGGCATCACAGGAGACATAGGTGAGCTATGTCACCCAGGCCATCACCAGTGACAGAGGGTCAGAGCTGAGCTGCTCCCTCCCTCCAAGTCTGCTTGAAAGTAGCCTGCATAAGGATAGTATGCAGACATATATATATATATATATATGTAAATATATATATATTTTTTCCTTTCAACTGTGGAATAGTACTTACCGAATCCTCCCTGGAGGAGATGATTTTTCAAACACAAAGCCCAGACAGACCAAAGGAAGTATTTTTTATTTATTTATTTATTTTTAGTTTTACTGTTGTTTTGGATTTTATTTTCTGCTCAGCACTGTCTTATATGAAATTAACCATAATGTGGCACTTAAATTGTCACCTGATTTCAGTCTTTTCCACTAACAGCTGGATGCTGGATGAACAGATGCCAGCAAGCAGTTGCTATCTTATAACCCTGAAATAGTTTTGTCAGGACTATCATTTGTATTTTTCATATTTATTTATTTATACATCTTATTTTCCCTGAGTAATATTCAAAATGCTGACCCCATCATAGGAGAGTAATGATTTAGAAATCCTGCAGTGGTTATAAATTCTGATATAATACATCATAGACTTCAACTACTGAATGATCTTAATGTTGTCTTTTTCAGATATACACTTGAGGAGACACCAATATCTTCAATATATTTTTATCCCTCCCCCAACCTCCATCCCAATCTCACTCCTTACTAGTATGCAAGACCTTAGTTTTTGATAGGAGTTTCCAAGATTGTTTCTAATCTTTTCTATTAAAAATTGGTTATTTTATTTGAGGATTCTTAGAGACAGAGGAAACTTACTTGGCAATGTCTTATTTAGATCTTGCCTTTAAACAAAGTGGTTTTTTTTGTTTTTTTCCATTCTGACATAAAATAATGTTGGATCCCTAGTGACATTTTACTTACACATTTATGCTATTCAGTGGATCTGCCTGGGTGGTACATATGTTGACTTCAGCTTGCAGTTATCAAGAAAGCAATCAGCTTTTCCTATCGAGTTAAGAGAATATGCCCCAATTTGTGGGCAGTTCTTCTTAGCATTCTACTGTGGTATGAAGCACACATTGAATTTTGCTCCTTTCAGTAAGCGGCTGGAATATTTTCTCTCAAGCAAACTCAACTTCTTATTATCTTTGTTAGAAAAACCATAAAAGTCTCTTTCTATGCAACTATAGACTGACTCTATTTCTTTCTCGTTTTCAAGAAAAAAAAAGAATCAGATAGCCAAGAAAGTAAATTGTTGGTTTAATTTCAACATTTCTAAAGTGGTAATCATATTTTTAGTTATTACCATCAAAGTTATAAATTATTAAAGGTTTGTGTTTGTGACATTATTTCACTTCTGCATCATCAAAATTGGTTGGCATACAGTAAAAATTTAATTTTCCTTTTGCTTTCTCATTGCTTTAAAATGTTTTCAGAATGCAAATGATTATATTAAAATTATTATACAGTATTCATAATCAGAGTCCTACTTCAAGGTTTGAAAAGGAAACTCAAAATGAAGCCTTGCAACTTTCATTCCTTGGCCGTCTTTAATGTCTGGTTTTTTTCAACCTAATTTCTGGAGAAGTAAGTGACCAGTTAGGATGTAGAAATTGCACCAGAAATTCTAACAGAATAGGCTGTCAATGCCAGTCTCTCTACGGGGAAATTTGTTCAAATCGTCAAATTTGCTATTCTTCAGGGTTGTTTTTTTTTTTCTTTTTTTCTTTTTTGTTGAACAACTAATAACAATTGACGAGTATGACTATATGCTTAAAACTCAGTGATATTTTCAGCAGTGTTCATTTAAGCCAGTTTTGGTTTTTCTGGGGGTGGGGGGTGGTGTGTGTGTGTAAAGCATGAAAAGCCAGTGAGTATGTTTCCCATAATGCTTGATTCATTTGATTCACTGAGATAGATTTGGGAACCAGCTCTTCTGATCCAAGGAGAAGTAGGTGTATACTTATACTGAGATTTTTCAGTGACCATGGAGATTTTCTGTTAGAGACCAGAGTACTGAATGCCCATTGCAGGACTGGCATCTGGCCAGTGGCACAGAGGAAGGCTTGTAGAGGGGAAGAGATTCTGCTCCCATCTCTGACTTCACTGTGCTTTTCTTCCTGGCTCACTTTTAGACACATTCCACTTTGCTCACAGCTTTCACCCCTGCCAGTTTCCTTCTTCCTGGCCTTCTGGCTTCTGCCTCAGTCTATGTTTTCCATGCACCAGCCCTGACTTGCCTTGTTAAATGCAACCTGACCAACTTCTGCCCTGAATTCAATTCCTCACCTTCTCAGGATCAGGCCCTTGAAAGCTACTAGATACTTAATTCTACTCTAGGTTCCCTTGATGTAAGCCTGTATGTACCTTGGGGATGCTGTTTTCACTCATATAGGGCATTATAGTGAATATCACTTCAAAGGAGATATCTGAATCTACTTTCTATAACATACTTTTATGCCTAAAATGGCTTTCTGATAACTTAGTTGGAAAAGAAAAGAAGACTTTAGAGAAAACGTCCATCTAATAGTTTGATGTAGTCCAAAGTATATTGGCTTCGGGACCTAACTCTACCTTTGAATACAAAGTACAGTACAAATATATAAAGGAATCTATCCATTCCTTCTTCCTTCCCTATTGAGAGCTAATCGAGTGGTTAATGGTATATAAGATCCGGGAATAAAAATAAAACATTTATTTTCCCCATAGTAACCAATCCTACTTGTTAATAAAATGATGGAAAAGATAAATAAGCAAATAAAGTCTTATATGATGTGATTAATTTTAATACTTTGAGGTCATGAACATGGTGGCATACCCAGTAAAATATAAAATGTAGTAGGACTCCTCATTTCCTCTCCATCTGTCCATTTATGATCAAAGGGAAGTCTTTATAGAGAAAATGATGTATGATTTGGGATTTGAAGACTAGTTATCCAGGGCATCAAAAGGTACAAGGGAATTTCAGGAAGAAAAAATAGAATATACGGAGGCGTGGAAACATGGATGTGTGTTGAGCATTTAGGAGACCTGAATTCCTTGTGTGCTGCTGCTGCATGGATAGTGTGTCAGAGTAGAAGAACATGTCTAGCTTGGAAGACAGGTACTGTAACCAAATCCAGGTTCCAATGCTCACCTCTCAAAAGCAAGAACTCCAGAAGACAGAGTTGTTCAGAGGAAAAGCAGGTTTATCTGGCGAACCAGCACACTGAGAAGATGGTGGACTATTGTTCCAAAGCACCATCTTGAGTCAGTATGATTTTAGGATCTTTTTAACTTAAGGTCAGTAGGAAGAGGAAGCGGTTGAGATCAAAAAGAAACTGGGTGCCAGTGAGGGTCCCAGGAGCCTGAGAACTTCTTTGTCCTTGGTCAGGTTACAGTGACTCTACAAATCTTTAACAAAACATTGTTGGTTTACACACGTCTCCTTTAATTCAGAGCTAGTTTTAAAAACTACATGATTGCTATTTTTGCATATTATCTCACTGCTCTAAAATTATCCTAGTCTATGTTCAGGAATGGGTAAAGGCCCCTTAAACAAAAATGGAGTTAGTTATGTTCTTTTCTTGCTTCACTGTTACAGGACCAGATGATGGGAAGAGGATTTTCTCATGAACCCTTGTCTGCCCCCATTCCCATGAAAATACACAAAATTACTTGGTCACAATAGTCTAGAAAACTTCTCTGTCTGATAGCGGGAATACACGACTGTAAACAGATATATTCCTAGGAATGTCTTGATGCTGGACATCCAGTACAGACTCATGGAGGAAGACTGTAAACTGTTGAGGGGCAGATCCAGCAACATAGCACTTGGCTCTGTGTGGATCAGAGTTGTTATTTCTCCATAGGTCTTTATTTGAGAACTAATTACCTTACTTGGAATATGGTCACTAGTTTCGTGTGCTTGAGGGTTCAAAGGGAAGTTATAGAGTATGGATGAAAACATTGGAGAAAGTATATCTGGTTAAAGGGAAGGTTTGGAATCTTCCATTTGCAAATTGCAGAAAAATCATCTCTCCCTTGTCTCTGGCACCCAGTCCAGAATTCATTGTTCACCTCTTTGCAATTTATTTGGTCACTTGGGATATATGACTGGGAGAAGAAACTGAACATGTACCCATTGTGTGCAAAACATGGAGAACAACGAGCACTCTTACTTGATGACCTTAAAGTTGAGATTTTCATAATAGTCACAGAAACGAGGATATAAGGATTTATTGGTTTATTTCTAGCCTTGAAGCTCAGGGGCCCAAACTTTCAAATCTAATGTTAGATGGGTGAAACATATTTTGGTCAAAAATCTGTTCTTCTGACATTCACTTACCTGAGAATAAAAGATATTTTCAGAAATCTAATCTGAATTTAATCTTTCATACTTTAAAAGTGGTTAATTTTAAGGAATCTAAACTGAATATAATTTTCCCTACTTTAAAAGTGGTTAGTTTTAAGAACTAGAAACATACCCTGCCCTGTGACTATTGTAATAGCAGTTATCTGTGATATTCACCTGTTCCAATAGCTGATGTTGACACAGCTAAATCACAAAGATATCATTCAATTTTGGTGAGATCTAATACTCAGAGCAAAATCTCTGAACTCTTCTATTCATACTGGAATAATTTAGAATTTTTCCATTATAATCTAGAAATTTTTATAAATCCTCAAAACTAATTATATGCAATTTAGGACACTTGTCACTCATTTTTTATATCTATGGGGAAAAAAAGGCATGACCTACTTAAAAATTCTTTTCGAGTAGAGTTCCATGTAACATGGATTTTAATTCTTGGCTGACCTATCACTCGGATATCCTTTCACATTTACAGTAGTGATCAGAACAGCCAAAACCAGAATGGGTGTAGGAAGGAGCTGGTTTTTTGTTTTGTTTTGTTTTGTTTTTCAGTGGCGACAAATTTAAAGTTGATTGAACTGATCATTGGATATATTCGCAGTGATCGAATCTTCTCCCTCTTCTCTTTTACCATTTTAAAACACTTTTTAGCCTGCCATCTTGACATAACCTTTATGCAAGTACTTATAAGGAAGTGGAGATGCTTAATGATTATGTAAATCAGGCAGAAAAGATACATCTTTGAAGGAAGAAATAACTACTAGCAAAACATCTTATTAACAAGTGACCAGAGATGTGGCACATAGTTTATGCAAATGGAATTAATAGTGAAACATGCAGCAACCAGCTAATTTTTTTCAAAAATGAGGTGGTCATAGTTCATTCTGCTTTATGAGACACACTAAGGAAAAGATGTTTATAGGTGGTTTATGCAATAACCATGCAGTTCTTTTTGCAACATTTTTATATTTGGGAAGAATAGGGCAAAATGTCAAATACTCAATTTCACAGTAGTCTAAATGGCATGCTTCACAGTATCAATACCAATACTGTAGAATATAGGTCGTCTTTTTTTCCCCCATTTTTTAAGATTCCTTGGTAACAATCTTATAACATCTGAAAAATACTTACCATGGATGCATTTAAGTGATTTCTCCCCTTGGTTATTTGCTGTCTGAACAAAGCCCTTTGTAGAATTCATAGGGCCCAGTGTAACTCACATGCAGGATTTTGTAAATAATATAAAACTCAGTGATCCAGGTCTGTGAGTTTGGACCTTTCCTGTTACCCCAGAATCCCAGGTAAGTCAGAATTTGCATTGGGGACAGACCGAAAGAGAAGAATGCTTTCCTGCCTCCAGTGCTCATTCCTATTCATCATGTGGGATTTGATCCTCTACTGAGTGATCACATAATATTATAGAATTGCTTGTCATGTCACCTTGTGATTTAAAAGATGTTGGGCATGGTCTTCTGTAATATGTGTGGGAAAACAGGAGTCATCAGGTCAGTTGTTGGGAATCCACCATCGAAAAGATAGTGGGAGTACAGATAGAACCACCCACAGGTTTGGTCTGTCAAATCTTAGAAGTTGCTTGCACATTTAGGGACAGATGTCTGCTAGGCCCCATCATCATTTACTAAGAAATACTCAAGATGTCTAGAGTGGTGTTTCTTAAATAACATTTGGTAAAGTGGTGTAAACCACCAGCCTAAAGAAAACCTGGGATACTTGATAAAAACCCAGATTCCTGGGCACGAACCTATCCTGGTCAGATTCCTGGGTATAGACCTACTATCTTACTAGCTCAGGGGAGACACTGTGCTCTGTAACCTCCATTTAGATTCTGTGCTAGTTAACAATTTGGTGAACATTCCCATCTCTACATATATCTAACATAGAGGGAGATATTGTTATTGTGCTATTTCAAAGTATGCCGCAGATATTATGACATCTCGTCTCTGACTGCTAGAATGCAGAGCATTTTAAACAAATACCTCTGCTACATTTTATACAAGCTATAGTGTTCTAAGCAGTGGTTTCTTAAGTTTAGTGTGCATCAGAATCATGGGGAGGTCTTATTAGAGCACAAATTCTGGACCTACTCCTGGAGTTTGATTCAGTAGTTCTGAGATGAGCCCTAAGGGTCTGTGGTTCTGATAAGCTCCTGGATGATAGTGACACTGCTGGTCTGGGGACCGTACTGGGAGAATCAATGTTGTAGTGTATTAAGATACAAATTATTTTTGGTGAGGACTCAACTGTTTCTCCTCTGGTCTATCGAACTCTCCTCTTTGTTCTTTCTTGCCTCAAATTTGTATAATAGAATGAAAGGAATCATACTTTAAATTGTACCACCTGTGTATTTTTATGTCTTGTTCTTGTTGCTTGAGGAAAACATTAGAAGTCATCATTCTATTTTAATCCTTGTTAACCTGATGGGCAAATAATAAATATCTTGTAAAATATCTGATTTCATCGATCACTTAATATTGAATACTTTCATTGTATAACACACAGTCCTCTTTTAATTTGGTTTATAGCTTATCTTTTTTATTGAGGTTTTGGTTTTTTTTCTTGATGTTTTGTAAGAGGGCTTAATAAGTAAAATAAGTCATCCATTTATCTGGGAAATGTTTCGCAGTTTGGCATTTTCTTTTTAACCCATTCAGCTTTTACATTTGCTACTTGAAGAAATCTAGCTTTAATGAAGAAACTAAAAATCATCTTTGCTAAGTGATTCCCTTTCACTTTGTGGCTACTACAGGCTTCTGTTCTTTCAGCCCCAGGGCTTGTGGTATTCTCTCTTATATGTTAGCTATCATTTGGTTTTCAGAGCCTCAGAAACAAAAAGATACTTTATACAGTTCTGCAGATATGCTGTTTTGAACATAAATGAATTTGTTTTAAAATTCTATTTAAGGACTGGTTTTATCGTTCTTGCAGCTTTAAGTTGTTAACCTATGCAAGAATGTCTTGAAAGAGTCATCTGAAGGTTACATAAGACTACCTATCAAAATTGGTGTTTCCTGTACTGATCAATGCTAGAGAATTTCAGAGAATGCTATGAGCAGTGTCACCTGGAGCAGCTGCTGCTTATGGGAGGTAGTGGCTTGAAATGGTTCTGTTGGGATTTGAATGGACAGAAAGATAGGAAAAGACAATTCTGGGTTGGTTTCTGTTTTCTTATAAGCAAGAGAGGCCTCTTGGAACACAAAGTATATAAAGAAAAATAAATGGCAATGCTGGAATGTGGGACCATCTGCTCATCTGAAATTGATTTGCTGTGTAGTAACATGCGACTGTACACATCAGGCCCGGCTGACCTTCTGGGCTACTTTCCACACACAAAGGAACACAATGTGCTTAGTCCTGGATCAAATTTGGCGGTACAATTCCATGATCTCCATGATTCTGCTGGGAGAGAATTTTGCCCTCCTCTATATCTTTATTTCATGTTCACCTGCATTGGCTCAGGTGATCCTACTGTGTAACTACAGAAGACTGTAAATGATATCCTTAGATATGCTGAATGACTGTGCAGGAGTATAAATGATATTTATGAGGAAGTTGGGAGTGCTTTAAATATTGTGAAAATGCTGACTTTGACACATCCAGGATAATGATGCAGAAACAGTAGGCTCTTTGTAAACTGTTTAATGGCAACGATTTTCTAAATCAAAGCAATCTACACTTACCCATTTACAATTTCATCTCCAACTACTACAGTCTCGTAAAGAGGTTTACTACACTGAATATTTTGCCTTGTTGAATGATTATCTTAGTACCCTGATGCTTCAGATCATTTACATTTTATCTTTCAAAAGCATAGAAATGTTACATGGGGGATGAGGGGAACATCATTTTTGCCAAAACATAGTATTATTAATAGATACAAAATTTCTCTAAGAAGCACATGTTTACAAAATCGTGAGAAGACTTTTTTGTCATAATGGTGTTTAATTACCCTAGAAAAGTACCAATACTTACATAAGTGGGTTTGTGCGCTTGTATATAGAAAAAATATATTGGGAATCTACACATGCCTTTAGCCTATTGGTTAATGGGTTTGCTGTAGTAAATGCCAAAAAGGATTATACAATGCAACTTCATTACATTTAATGTTTCAAATGTGGCAAAGTTTAATCTATATATTAACTTTTGTGTTTGCTAAATCATAGGCATTTACCTAAAAATACACTTTTCTCCATGTGTGAACTGAAAAGAATGCTTATAATCTAATTATATTTGATTGTAGCCAGTGCTGTTTACATTTTATAAAGCCTATATTTATTACTGACCTGCTGTGTCTTCATTTAATGATTTTCTTCTGGAATTTTCCATGGCCCCTTTTGCTTGCATTGGCAGAGAAAATAACACAAAATAGCAGAAATGTGAAAGAAAAGTGCCTGCTAGAAAATACTTGAGCCTTTCCAAGGGAGCCTGGCGAGAAAAAAGTGTCCTATTGTGTGGTTTGGTTTTGTCATATGGGGCATTTCTAGAAATAAAAATCTTGCTATACTCTGCTTCAAATACATTTGAATAACACATTTCTGTTAGTAAATTTTCTGATTCCATTTTCATTTTAATTCAGAAAGAGGGATTTCTTTTATTCACTAAAGTGATTTTCATCTTTGACAGTGTTGGGCATGGGAAGAAGAGTAAACGTAGCTGTGTGCTCAGAAACACAATATGCCAACTTTATATCTCTGGGACTTTGCTATAAACTTTTATTTTAAATGTTCTGTGTGCTCACAAAAATTTAGAGGATATGAAACACATATTAGACTTTTTTTTTAAACCTCAAACACTGACTAAAAACTCATGCATGAAAGTGCCTAATAAAATGGAAAGTGCCCAAAGTAAGGAACAGAGATTTTATGATTCCAATACAGACCTGACAGAAAAAAAAAAAAAATTAAGGTAAAGCAGAGTCATCTCTTTGTAAAGAGCATCACCAACTGAAAGGAAGAAGATTTGCACACTTAATTCTGGTGGCCTTTTGTGTCTGTGGATAGTCTATCCTGACCTCTCAGGTCATGGCATGTGTTTTCTTTGGAGGAATCTCAAGTCATTTTTAACATGCTGAAATTCTTAGGGAAAAGAATTCTCTGAGTTCAAAAATGCTTTGCTTTACCGATGATGTGTTTCCAGTCTGTATATTCCCTGGGGTAAAAGGAAAATGAACTCTAGCTTTTGGGACAGCATAGGCAAGAACTGTAAGTGAAAGCCATGGTATCATGATTATTTAAACAGTAGGATTGGATGGAGGAAGTCTGTGGAAACAATTGACTTTTCTGTGTGGAAATGCATGTCTGATTACTGTTTACGTGATAATGACTAGTATATATTTATGTAGAAAGTAATTAAAACTGATTAAGATTCTAAAGCTTTTTCCTTGAATATGTTTGAAGAGTCAATGTAAAAATATTAGTGATATATGGAACTTCAGAGTCTATTTTCATCTTTAGATACATGGGCTGTTTTCTTCCTTGTTTCAATACATGGTTGCACAGTCCATATGTGAACTAGAGATGGAACAGGGATAATTGTCAAAAGAAAATGGAGGGGTAATATAGAAGAGAGGAATTTTCTTTGAACATTTTACTTTTTGGGAAATATAAAATGAAATTATACTTATGCACTGTTAATATATGTTATGATATGTATTAAATATTGTATTACATCTCTGTATAACCAAAATTTTTATGTTCAGCTATACAATATTTGGTATAATCAAACATCAGAAAAATTGGTACCATGGCCTCGAGTATGCAATGGAATGAGTTGCTTATTTTGACTGTAGATAGTAGTGTGTGTGTCACTATTCCAAATATTAATCTCATTATTAGAATTATTACTATGATCATTCTGATAAGGCAGTAAGTGTTCACTGCTCCTTAATATATACATCTCTTTTTTTCTTCTAATGATTCTGTATTTAAGATGTTGGCATTCACAGTAATGATTTTCCCTTTTTCTTTGTGTTTGTTTCTGAGAGGCCACATTGGACCTCTTCAGAGCAACACAATACATCAATGCAGACAAGACAGTTTATACATTAAAGCACAATAACCATTATTCTTTAGTTTAGGTTAATTGAAACTTGGCAGAAGTTGAACTAAAATATAAGGGAGGGGTGCTCACCACCATTAAAAGGATAGCAAAGAACAGCTTAATGTTTTGGAAAATAGCCTTTGAATCTTGTAATGTGAATGTGATCAACAGGACACATTGATTGACCAGTTAGAATAATTGGTAGGTTTGGAGGAGAAATAGATTGTTTTTGGCAGTGTGCTGGAACAGACTCTGGCTCCATGAGCAACAGTTGAGATAGCTCATGAGCCAATAATCTACCCAAGAGGTCAGTGGGCTTTTTAGGGTGTGTATTTAGTCATTCATGTTAAGAGGCTTTGTAGCCAAACCAAACTTTCTTTGTCATATTTTGAGGATTTTGCTTAAATGTGTGATGAACACATGACATTCACCCTTCATCTTTAGTGCATACTCAAACTGAAAAATGTGTGTGGTTACTTTCATTGCAGCCAGCATGGATTCTCTGGGATGAGGTGAGGGTTCCCCTTGGAATATCAAGATAAAGATTTTGTTAACCATAATTGCAAAACCATAATCTTTTCCCCCAGTATACTTTGAACTGATTCTTTTTTTTTTTTTTTTGATGTAGTTCTCCTTTTTTTTTTTTTTTTTGTGAGGACAGCTCTGTGTGGGGACAGCTCTATGAGGCCAGAAAGTGTACCTGTCTTCTCCATACTGAATCCCCAGTGCCTAGGATACCATAAAATAGTGTTTAGAACATAGAACATGCTCAATAAATATTTGTGCATCAAAAAAGGATAGAATATATAGATGACATTGACTCAGCTAGAAAGCCATTGGAATAGTTGGGCTCAGTTTTGGATTGACACACGAGTAGATCATAGGGCTATGGTTGGCTGGCAGACAGGATGGTCTTGAAATGTACATGTGAATGCTCAGACTATTTGCTCTCTCCATTTTCTTAATTCCATTAATCATACCCCTACATTCATTTCTTTGTTTATTCATTCAACAACTTTGTATTGAGTACCTACCATGTACCGAGTATGTTCTGGCCCTGGAGGTACGGATGTAAAGAAAACACTTCCTGCTGAAGTGAAGCTTACATTCTAATTGGGCAATTCAGACAGTAAATATATATGTATATGACAGGTAGCAATAAGTACCTTGAAGAAAAATAAAGCAGGGAAAGCGAATGACAGGGTATGAGCATGTACGCATTGTATCTCAGAAAAGGCCATGAAGCCAGGTTGACTAGAGCAGAGGAAGGGTGGGAAATGGTGGGCAGAGATACAATGGGACTGGTAAAGTGGGATATTTAGCATAAAGACTTTGGTTTCACTCTAGAGAAAATAAGAAGCCATTGAAAGATTTGAAACTGAGGATCCCCATGATCTGACTTATGAATATAAAAGGATCATTCTGGCCCTTAACTGGAGAATAAATTGTAGGAGGACAAGGTTGAAAGAGATAGACAAGTTAGGAAGCTAATCTATAGATCATTTTGACAGCTTGCACTCTGGTCTCATCCAAGTCCACCTAAATGTAATTTGTTATCTCTACCACCTGTCTCCTTTTTTTTCTATCCATATTATCCAATCCAGAAATCATTACCTACTATTTTCACTATTATAATACTAGACACTCTAGTTTGGGGGCTACAAGTTTGAAGAAGATAACAGTAGAGCTTCGCGTTCATGCCTTAAACAGTTCTATAGACAAAACTGAATAGAACAGAAAAATAAATAGTACATTGTTGAAATGAAAACTATGTGGCATAGTTGAAGGTTTGGGTACCCCACAGCAGCAAATAAAAACAAAAAATAATCATAAAATGCTTACTTGAAAATCTTTGAGAATTTCTGCATTAATGTACATTTATATACATATAAGCGTAATCTTTTTTAAATTTTTATTTTTTATTATACTTTAAGTTCTAGGGTACATGTGCATAACGTGCAGGTTTGTTACATATGTATACTTGTGCCATGTTGCTGTGCTGCACCCATCAACTCGTCAGCACCCATCAACTCATCATTTCAACAGACACATGAAAAAATGCTCATCATCACTGGCCATCAGAGAAATGCAAATCAAAACTACAATGAGATACTATCTCACACCTGTTAGAATGGCGATCATTAAAAAGTCAGGAAACAACAGGTGCTGGAGAGGATGTGGAGAAATAGGAACACTTTTACACTGTTGGTGGGATTGTAAACTAGTTCAACCATTATGGAAAACAGTATGGCGATTCCTCAAGGATCTAGAACTAGATGTACCATATAACCCAGCCATCCCATTACTGTGTATATACCCAAAGGATTATAAATCAGCTGCTATAAAGACACATGCACACGTATGTTTATTGCGGCACGATTCACAATAGCAAAACTTGGAATCAACCCAAATGTCCATCAGTGACAGACTGGATTAAGAAAATGTGGCACATATACACCATGGAATACTATGCAGCCATGAAAAAGGATGAGATCATGTCCTTTGTAGGGACATGGATGCAGCTGGAAACCATCATTCTTAGCAAACTATCACAAGAACAGAAAACCAAACACTGCATGTTCTCACTCATAGGTGGGAACTGAACAATGAGATCACTTGGACTCGGGAAGGGGAACATCACACACCGGGGCCTATCATGGGGAGGGGGGAGGGGGGAGGGATTGCATTGGGAGTTTTCTTCTTTTTTTTTTTAATGATACTTTAAGTTCTAGGGTACATGTGCACAGCGTGGAGGTTTGTTACATATGTATACATGTGCCATGTTGGTGTGCTGCACCCATTAACTCATCATTTACATTAGGTATATCTCTTAATGCTATCCTGCCCCCCTACCCCCTCCCCACAATAGGACCCGGTGTGTGATACTCCCCTTCCTGTGTCCAAGTGACCTCATTGTTCAATTCCCACCTATGAGTGAGAACATGTGGTATTTGGCTTTCTGTTCTTGTGATAGTTTGCTGAGAATGATGGTTTCCAGCTGCATCCATATCCCTACAAAGGACATGATCTCATCCTTTTTTATGGCTGCATAGTAGCCCATGATGTATATGTGCCACATTTTCTTAACCTAGTCTGTCACTAATGGACATTTGGGTTGATTCCAAGTCTTTGCTATTGTGAATAGTGCCGCAATAAACATACGTGTGCATGTGTCTTTATAGCAGCATGATTTATAATCCTTTGGGTATATACCCAGTAAGGGGATGGCTGGGTCATATGGTATTTCTAGTTCTAGATCCTTGAGGAATCGCCACACTATTTTCCACAATGACTGAGCTAGTTTACAGTCCCACCAACAGTGTAAAAGTGTTCCTATTTCTCCACATCCTCTCCAGCACCTGTTGTTTCCTGATTTTTTAATGATTGCCATTCTAACAGGTGTGAGATGGTATCTCATTGTGGTTTTGATTTGCATTTCTCTGATGGCCAGTGAGGATGAGCATTTTTTCATGTGTCTGTTGGCTGTATGAAAGTCTTCTTTTGAGAAGTGTCTGTTCATATACTTTGCCCACTTTTTGATGGGGTTGTTTGTTTTTTTCTTGTAAATTTGATTGAGTTCTTTATAGGTTCTGGATATGAGCCCTTGGTCAAATGAGTAGATTGCAAAAATTTTCTCCCATTCTGTAGGTTGCCTGTTCACTCTGATGGTAGTTTCTTTTGCTGTGCAGAAGCTCTTTAGTTTAATTAGATCCCATTTGTCAATTTTGGCTCTTGTTGCCGTTGCTTTTGGTATTTTAGACATGAAGTCCTTGCCCATGCCTATGTCCTGAATGGTATTACCTAGGTTTTCTTCTAGGGTTTTATGGTTTTAGGTCTAACATTTAAGTCTGTAATCCATCTTGAATTAATTTTTGTATAAGGAGTAAGGAAAGGATCCAGTTTCAGTTTTCTACTTATGGCTAGCCAATTTTCCCAGCACCACTTATTAAATAGGGAATCCTTTCCCCATTTCTTGTTTTTGTCAGGTTTGTCAAAGATCAGATGTCTGTAGATGTGTGGTATTATTTCTGAGGGCTCTGTTCTGTTCCATTGGTCTATATCTCTGTTTTGGTACCAATACCATGCTGTTTTGGTTACTGTAGCCTTGTAGTATAGTTTGAAGTCAGGTAGCGTGATGCTGCCAGCTTTGTTCTTTTGGCTTAGGATTGTCTTGGCAATACGGGCTCTTTTTTGGTTCCATATGAACTTTAAAGCAGTTTTTTCCAATTCTGTGAAGAAAGTCACTGGGAGCTTATGGGGATGGCATTGAATCTATAAATTACCTTGGGCAGTATGATCATTTTCACAATATTGATTCTTCCTATCCATGAGCATGGTATGTTCTTCCATTTGTTTGTGTCCTCCTTCATTTCACTGAGCAGTGGTTTGTAGTTCCCCTTGAAGAAGTCCTTTACATCCCTTGTAAGTTGGATTCCTAGGTGTTTTATTCTCTTTGAAGCTATTGTGAATGGGAGTTCATTCATGATTTGGCTCTGTTTGTCTGTTACTGGTGTATAAGAATGCTTGTGATTTTTGAACATTGATTTTGTATCTTGAGACTTTGCTGAAGTTGCTTATCAGCTTAAGGAGATTTGGGGCTGAGACAATGGGGTTTTCTAAATATACAATCATGTCATCTGCAAACAGGGACAATTTGACTTCTTCTTTTCCTAACTGAATACCTTTATTTCTTTCTCTTTCCTGATTGCCCTATTCAGAACTTCCAACACTATGTTGAATAGGAGTGGTGAGAGAGGGCATCCCTGTCTTGTGCCAGTGTTCAAAGTGAATGCTTCTAGTTTTTGCCCATTCAGTATTCTATTGGCTGTGGGTTTGTCATAAAGAGCTCTTATTATTTTGAGATACGTTCCATCAATACCGAATTTATTGAGAGTTTTTATCATGAAGGGTTGTTGAATTTTGTCAAAGGTCTTTTCTGCATCTATTGAGATAATCATGTGATTTTTGTCTTTGGTTCTGTTTATATGCTGGATTACATTGATTGATTTGCATATGTTGAACCAGTCTTGCATCCCAGGGATGAAGCCCACTTGATCGTGGTGGATAAGCTTTTTGATGTGCTGCTGGATTTGGTTTGCCAGTATTTTATTGAGGATTTTTGCATTGATGTTCATCAGGGATATTGTTCTAAAATTTTTTGTTGTTGTATCTCTATCAGGCTTTGGTATCAGGATGATGTTGGCCTCGTAAAATGAGTTAGAGAGGAGTCCCTCTTTTTCTATTGATTGGAATAGTTTCAGTAGGAATGGTACCAACTCCTCCTTGTACCTCTGGTAGAATTCAGCTGTGAATCCGTCTGGTCCTGGACTCTTTTTGGTTGGTAGGCTATTAATTATTGCCTCAATTTCAGAGCCTGCTATTGGTCTATTCACAGATTCAACTTTTTCCTGGTTTAGTCTTGGGAGAGTGTAAGTGTCCAGGAAATTATCCATTTCTTCTAGGTTTTCTAGTTTATTTGTGTAGAGGTGTTTATAGTATTCTCTGATGGTAGTTTGTATTCCTGTGGGGTCGGTGGTAATATCCCCTTTATCATTTTTTTATTGCGTGTATTTGATTCTTCTCTCTTTTCTTCTTTATTAGTCTTGCTAGCAGTCTATCAATTTTGTTGATCTTTTCAAAAAAAACAGCTCCTGAATTCATTGATTTTTTTTGGAGGGTTTTTTGTGTCTCTATCTCCTTCAGTTCTGCTCTGATCTTAGTTATTTCTTGCTTTCTGCTAGCTTTTGAATGTGTTTGCTCTTGCTTCTCTAGTTCTTTTAATTGTGATGCTAGGGTGTCAATTTTAGATCTTTCCTGCTTTCTCTTGTGGGCATTTAGTGCTATAAATTTCCCTCTATACTGCTTTAAATGTGTCCCAGAGATTCCAGTATGTTGTATCTTTGTTCTCATTGGTTTCAAAGAACGTCTTTATTTCTACCTTCAATTCGTTATGTACCCAGTAGTCATTCAGGAGCAGGTTGTTCAGTTTCCGTGTAGTTGAGTGGTTTTGATTGAGTTTCTTAGTCCTGAGTTCTAGTTTGATTGCACTGTGGTCTGAGAGACAGTTTGTTATAATTTCTATTCGTTTACATTTGCTGAGGAGTGCTTTACTTCCACCTATGTCGTCAATTTTGGAAGAAGTGTGATGTGGTGCTGAGAAGAATGTATATTCTGTTGATTTGGGGTGGAGAGTTCTGTAGATGTCTATTAGGTCTGCTTGGTGCAGAGTTGAGTTCAATTTCTGGATATCATTGTTAACTTTCTGTCTCGTTGATCTGTCTAATGTTGACAGTGGAGTGTAAAGTCTCCCATTATTATTGTATGGGAGTCTAAGTCTCTTTGTAAGTATCTAAGGACTTGCTTTATGAATCTGGGTGCTCCTGTACTGGGTGCATTTATATTTAGGATAGTTAACTCTTCCTGATGAATTGATCCCTTTACCATTATGTAATGGCCTTCTTTGTCTCTTTTGATCTTTGATGGTTTAAAGTCTGTTTTATCAGAGACTAGGATCACAATCCCTGCCTTTTTTGTTTTCCATTTGCTTGGTAGATCTTCCTCCATCCCTTTATTTTGAGCCTATGTGTGTCTCTGCATGTGAGATGGGTCTCCTGAATACAGGAAACTGATGGGTCTTGACTCTTTATCTAATTTGCCAGTCTGTGTCTTTTAATTGGTCCATTTAGTCGATTTACGTTTAAGGTTAATATTGTTATGTGTGAACTTGATCCTGTCATTATGATATTAGGTGGTTATTTTGCTCACTAGTTGAGGCAGTTTCTTCCTTGCATCGGTTCTTGGTGATATGATTCCTTTATGATTTGGTTGGAAGATATTTGAGCGTCATCATGCCTTACTGCTCAAACTCCGGCCCTTCTCTCATTGCCAAGTTCACTTCTGTGAAACATAATCTAATCAGAGGCAGCAAAGAGAAAGAGACCAGGTCTCAAGATCAGTGCTCTTTGTACTTCATGAGTGTATTCCTCATTTGTGATTTTTGTATGAGAATTTTAACTCTGTTGAACTCTAGAATTCAGTTGAAATATCACTTGAAATTTATGCTGCATAGCCCAAGAGGTCATCTGAAGAAAGACCAGGGAAGTTTACAAAAGATGAATGAAGGTCTAACAGAAACACAGCTGAGAATAACTTGTGATTGGGAAATAAGTGCAAAGGAGAAATATTCAATTTTATTTCATATTTCCTTAATAGAAATTCTTCAAACTGCCGAAGTAATCCCTCTTTGATTTGTGAAGTGAAACAAGGCAATACAAAGATGTATAAAGGCAAAGTCAGTTATCTGCCTTTTCTCCTGAACTTATCCCCACCTCTCCATCTAATGCAGCTAATATTGGTAACTTAGTGTCCACTCTTCCACTTTTTCTATTTCCTATAAAAATGTATTAAAATATATTTAAGTTATGTCATTAGTGGTCGTGTTTTACGAAAAAAAATCTATATTAGTCTGTAATTTGCCTTTTCACTTAAATATATGTCACAGAATTAAGTTATGAATGCAAGACACAGAAGCAGAGGAGCAAGAGTAACAGGGGTATCTGGAAAGTTCTTAGGCACAGTTGGGAAGTAAACCTTCAATAATTACAAAGTCTGTTGGGTAGTACAGGATAGATGGACATTCTGAATATTAATTAGGTAGAAATTTACTTCTTTATTTCTTGTAATCAAATATGTAGAAATGCTATTTGGAGCTTTAGATTCGCCTAGGAAAATCAATATAGAATACACCAACCTCTCCTCATCTAGTCATGAGAAAAGGAACTTTAAGACTACAATGAAGTATCATTTTTTTGATATTTCAAAGAATGACAATGAGAATGACAAACATAAAAAATTCTGATAGTTCCCCAAATGGAGTGGATATAGAAAAGCAGAGTGATTTTTCCTACTATGACAAGTAAATTTGAAAACACGTTTTCATTATCTAATAAAGTTGAAGATGTATATATCCTGGACTGCATGCTTCCATACTGAGAATCGACCTTTGAACCAAAGTTCTCAAATAGTACTATCTCAGGACTCTTTTAGAATATTAAAAATCATCAAGAATGCTAAAGACTTCTTTCTTATGTAAGTTTTCATCTATTAACAATATTAGACATAATATTTTAATAAACTTTATTACATTTAGAAACAGTAAAAATAAACCTATTATGTTAACACAAACAGCATATTATCAAAAACAACTTTTTAAAAAATTTAGTAAATTTACATGACATTATTTAAAATTTTTGCAAATGTCTTTTCAAATATTTGGCTTCATGGAAAGCTGATTCTCATATTTGGTTCTGCATTTACCATGTGATATATTGTTTGGTTCCAGTATGTGAAGAAAATCTGGCCCAACAAATATACTTGACAAAGGAAGGAGTTTTTTTCACAGCCCTTTCAGATATTGATGGCATTCTTTTTGATGCTACACTAAAACTTCACAAGTGGTGGTTTTTTGAAGTTAAGTGACAATGTAGGAATCTGAAACTATATCAAAGAATTTTTATACTCTGTTCTATTAGCCTGCATATCTTTACCCATAATTTTGTCACTTCAAACAATGATCAATTAGAAAATGTTGGTCCTCTGAGTTATTTTTATCTTCCAAATGTTGAACCATTTCACAATGCAATATCAAAACCATTTTCATTAATATTACCACTGATTTCATCAGAAAAGCCTTTGTATATTAGAAAGCTTTAAAGTTCAGAGTAGCACTTTTCCAAATTTCTTATTTTCAATCAAAAGCACAAATTTTGTCTCTGGCAATGAATACTGTCAGTTTCTTAAAACAATTATAGTCTCTATTTATTTTGGAGAAAAATGTCTGCTCAAGTCTGAATAATTATGACTTTTTCAGACATTCTTTCAAGTAACACATGGTACTCCATGAAATGAAAAGCCAGTTTAGTTTATAACTCAGTCACATGAGAGCTTTTTCTTAAGATTACCACTGTACTTCAGTATGCTGCAGAATGGCTTTATGCATAATTTTTGTTATTAAAAAGGCACATACTCAAGGGTAGAGACCTAATAAAATTAGTGAATTTTAATGTCATGAAGGACTTGAAACTGGCACTTTTTCTTCTTCGAGTAAGTAGCAGTAAAGGATACAGTGATTAATAAAGGTTGGTGCCACAGCACATTCCATTGTGCTAACAGCACCAGCGGTTGTGTTCACATTGAATTGTCCACCATCTGTGCAATATCAGTGTAGTGAAAACAGCACATAATATTTTGTGTTATTACTAAATTAGTTTTTACTGCCTGGATCTCCTAAAAGAGTCTTGGGAACCCCCAGAGTTCTGGAAACCATGTTTTGAGAATAATTGCCTTCAAAACTTGGACATGTGCAACAAATTTTGTGTACAAGAATGTTTACAGTTCCATTTAACAGAAAAATATTTGGAAATAATTTAAGTGTCCATTAACTTGAGCATGGATAAACAAATTGTAGCATAGTCATTTAGTGAGGTCCTATCTCAAAAACGTAATGTTACCTGAAAAAAGAAGTGCAGGCGATTACAGCAATCTGACTCACCTACTGAAGTGGGTCTCCATTAGCGTAGGTATCTTTGTCTATTTCATTCATGTTGATGTCTTAAGTAAATAAAAGTGCCTAGCATGTGGTAGGCATACAATAAGTATTTGCTTAGTGCTTGAATAATTTTCAAGAATAAAACTCAAAAACATGTACTATTTAACGATACATTTAGAGAACACTGTGGGAATCAGTAATTCCCTCAACTCTCCCCACTTTTGATTTCAAAACCTCTGGCTTTCAAGTGGACTCCAAAAGTGATTTCATACTGGTCCAAATGATTATTTTTGGCATAATAATTTAGAAACGGTTAAATTTCCTATCTTCCATCCTTTTTTTTTTAAGTCTCAATGGAAGTGGTGTTTATAGTTTGTTTAATAAACCAGGGGAATGGGAAACGTTGTGTTTAGCAAAATGTGTAAGAACATGCTGTCTTAATGTTTTTGAGTTTGTTTTGATTTCCAATCTGTGCACTCTCTTTCATGGCCATCAAGTGCTTGCAGATTGTTGCAGTTTTTGTTGTTTTCAGCACAATCCCTTAAATTCATTAAGTAGATAATGTTTATATTTCATTTAATGAGAAAGGAAAGATTCTGAAAATATCTAAAAAGTTATTTCAAACAGACTGTGTCTTGAGACTGCATGTCATTCTAGTGAGACTATTTCTTTCTGCTGACTTCAAACAGTTGCGTGTGTGTGTGAGAGAGAGTTTGTAATTAAACTTTATAAGCAGCCAAGCTTAAAACAGTAGCATAAATATACTTAAGCCTGAGGCAGCTGAAAAGTAGCTGCAGGAATCCACGTGTGCAAACACTTTTAACAGATGCTCCTTTCATTTTCACAGCCTTGAGACTCACTTTTTTTTCCCCAAAATAACCATTGAAAATCCTTTTCCTTTCTCCTACCCACATATCCCCCACATGACTCATGGTCCTTTAAAACTATTATGTCTTAAAAGTCGGAGGTGATCTTATCCAGGGATTTTTACATCCCTGACAGTGGTATTTAAAGCAACTAACTCAGAATATAAAATATATCTGTACATTTAGATTGTATTTTATAAAGGCCAGCTGGTAGAACAATGCAGTTTAAATAATTTGAAGTCTCAAGTATTACCGAAAGGTGAACCATCACGGTTGTATCTTCCATGCCTCTAAATTGTATCCAGTGCCATCTTACTGATGGTGTTCTTGAAGAGCATAGACCCAAACAACTGTTATTCTGTGCATAAAGACTGAGGATTATTATCCCCTAGGAAGGAGGAAGTGTATAGCATTAAATATTTGCCACCTTAAAGAAATCTTCTAAATTTCCGTCTCCCTAGCCTTAGGGGGATAGTCATTAGGCCAACAGCCTACTATGAGAAATTGTTTGCTTTAGTGGAATTGTAAATAAGGGTTTAATTTTATTATTAAAATTATTGATAATAACTGCAAGGTAAAATATGGAGGGAATATTTTTCCCCTTTAATATTAACAAAGGGTTAAAAGTTTAAAAATGACTAGTGCTGACATTGGCATGGATATAGAAGGTAGAAATATGCATACATTGGTTAACTGGTGGTACCAGTTTTCTTGGAGGGCAATTTATCAGTAAACAGCAAAATCTCTTGAAAGTGATTCACATATTTCAATTTTTAAAAAACGTTCAAAGAAACAGAAGATAATCATGCAAGTACACATATAAGCATTTATATAAAGACACATTGAAGTGTTTTTTGGTATCTACAAAAATTACATCAACAACCTGATATTCCATTAAGAGATAAGAAAAATATATAAGTAAGGAAGGTATTAGATAACTAATCATTAACACAAAGGTATGGTTCTATATTTATTGCCACATAAGATGGTTATTATAATGTTAAATAATCAGGTTCAAACTATGATTAAAAGTTACTTATATATGTTCATAGAAACAAAATAGGAAAGACATACACATAAGTAATAGTTATGATCCTGTATGGAGGAATTTCCAATGATTTTTTGTTGGTTTGATTTGTCCTTATTCTCTTTACAAGATTTTCATAACAATCATTTATTGCATATGTGATTTGAAGAGTAAGGAAAAAGCTACCAACATAAATTATAAGTAAAATTCTGTTCTTTAGTGAAAAGAAGTTATTTCCCTTTTTATTGCACTATAATTGTATTGATTCAAATGTTGCTAAAAATAAATTATTCATTAATAAGGTCTTAGAAGACATTTTTGTTCTGTAAAGATTTTCTCAATGCTAGTATTTCTTTTTTGTTTGTTCGCTTTTGCTTTTGAGATGGAGTCTCACTCTGTCGCCCAGGCTGGAGTACAGTGGCACAATCTCGGCTCATTGCAACCTCTGCCTCCTGGGTTCAAGTGATTCTCCTGCCTCAGCCTCCCGAGTAGCTGGGACTACAGGTGCATGCCACCACGCCTGGCTAATTTTTGTATTTTTATCAGAGATGTGGTTTCACCACGTTGGCCAGGTTGGTCTCAGACTCCTGACATCCAGTGATCGACCCTCCTTGTTCTTCCAAAGTGCTGAGATTACAGGCGTGAGCCACTGAGCCTGGCCAATGCTAGTATTTCCTAATAATGGCATCTGACCAATATACTTTTGCTTTTTGTGGAGAAAAATAGTGGACACCTTAAAACAAAATAAATGTAAAGTAGCCTTTACAAATATGGCCCTAAATGTAGAAGCCATTGAAGTAAAGTTTGATAAATTCAACTACATAAAAAACATACTTACAACAAAAACTACCCTAAGCAAATTCAAAAGACCAATGGAACTTAGGAAAATAATTTTTCAAGTTCCTATTACAGCCAAAGGGCTAATTTCTTTAAAATAGAGAACTTCTAGAAATCAACAGGGGAAAGACCAACAACTCAATACAAAAATAGCCTAAGAATATGAGCCAAGCATTCATAGGGTAGAAAGCACGAATGGCTCCTAAACATAAATAACACAATTGTAACAGTTAGAATTTGAGAACTACAAAGAAAACACTCTGAAATGCCAATTTGTCACCTATCAAATTGGCAAAAGCCCAAACATTTCATAATACTGTTGTCGTGTCTGTGGATAAAATCTACTGTTGTCTTTGGGATTGTAACTTTATAGAATCTCCATGTATATAATATTGACAGTGATTATTTAAACTATGAACCCACATATCCTTTGATTTACAACTCACATTTTTAAACGTTAGATATATTGCATACTAGCATACTATGTATGGAAGAGGTAATTCATCACAGCATTGTTGGCAAAAAGCAAAGACAGGCATCTTAAAGTTCACTGATAGGGTTCCAGTTAAATGCAGAGCAGTACGCTATATATTATTCTTAAAAAGAATAAGATACCTCTACGTGTATTAATATTGAAAAAAATCCAAAAAATATAATAGGAGAAAGAAAGTTTGGAACATTGGATAATGTGTGTGTGGAAAAGGGGACAGTTAACACATGTCTACACATACACACGTGTATAAAATTTGTAAAATGAGCATATAATTACATAAACATATATGGTAATTACATAAACGCAAAAAAACTAATCATATTTGTTGCTTCCAGGGAAGAGTACTGACTGGCTAGAGACGATGTGGAGAGGTTGATTTTCTTTTTTTTTTTTTTTTTTTGAGACGGAGCCTCGCTCTGCTATGCAGGCTGGAGTGCAGTGGCGCGATCTCAGCTCACTGCAAGCTCCACCTCCCGGGTTCCCGCCATTCTCCCGCCTCAGCCTCCCGAGTAGCTGGGACTACAGGCACCGCCACCACGCCCGGCTAATTTTTTGTATTTTTAGTAGAGACGGGGTTTCACCGTGTTTGCCAGGATGGTCTCCATCTCCTGACCTCATGATCCCCCCGCCTCGGCCTCCCAAAGTGCTGGGATTACAGGCGTGAGCCACGGTGCCCGGCTGACTTTCACTCTACACTTTTTACAAAGCTCGGAGTTTGGATAGTTTAAGTAAATTACTTAGCTTGGAAATGAATGAAACATATACTTAAAATATGATATGAATAACAGTGTGACTGCCTACAGCAATTTGTTTTAGGTATGTTTAGTAATTTCGTGTAAGGGAGATTGTATTGAAACAGGAAAATGTATTGGAGTCACAGAGTATTGCTATTATTTTTGCCTGTCCTCAAGTTTTTATCTGGGGTTCCAGTACAAATAAGATGAAATAAGCAGGTAATTTCTCTCAATACCATGTTTATTCTCTCTTATTCCCCCGCTCTTGCTTTGTTCTTTTGATATATTAAGTGAAGCAGAGACAAATATGAGTGACAGACTGTCATTGAGAAACCTCATGTGAGAATTTTGATGAGTTTATGACGTCTTTGTTAATAAGCACTTAAAATTAACATCTTACAAGATGTTAACAGAGAAATGTTGTGAACTCCAGGGCAACTTGAGCTGTTTCATATGCATGTGTTTTCATGGTAACTGAGCTTTTCCTTTTCGTTATGCATAATTTGTTTTATTTTGCTTAGTTTATATAGTACTCACCATCATTGACTTGGCCTCTTTCTTGTTGTTAATATGCCCTTAATAAGGTGAGGGAAAAGTTCTCTTAATGCCAGAAAAGTAGGTTTTTACTTAAAACTCTAAAAAAGAGGACCTGTTTTCTTAGTTTACTTGTGATTTTGTTCGATATATCCTTTGCTGCATAAAAACCTCAAAACCTAGTGGCCTTGAATAACTATTTTATGTAGCTCAGGATTTTCTGGGTCAGGATGTTGGGAAGGGCTCATCTGGACGGTTTGTTTTCCATCCATACCTGGGGCTGGAAGACTCAATTTTAAGATGTCTTCTTCACTCACATGTGCAGCACCTTGATTCTCTGTGACCAGTCCCTCCACATGGCATATTATCCTAAATCGTCTTTCCATGTGGCTTGGACTTCTCACAGCACAGTGCTATCAGGGTAGTCATGCTTTTTTATGGCAGCTGATTTCCAAGAATCAGTGTTTTAAGAGACATGAAAATGTGAACTGCCTGTCTCTTTAGAACTTGACTGGGGAACTGGCATGGAGTCCCTTCCTCCGTATTCTATTGGTTAGTGCAGTTAGAGTGGACTCATGTTCAATGTGGCAGGGCACAGACTTTACCTCTTAATAGGAAGAGTACCAAAGAACTGATGACCAATTCAATTTTAATTCATCCAAACTCCCCCCTTTTTGGTTGAACAACTTGAGCAAGATCCTAAAGACTGTATTGGGAAGTTTTCAAAAGTCATCGATCAACTCAAACCTCAAAGTGTCCCTTCCTTCCTTGTTAGCAGTTAACCTGTGCTTCTGCGCTAAGCCCAAAACTTAATTTTCTTTACTTTGTTAGGAAATACCTGCCCAGGAGGGAACTCTCTGAATATCCAGTGAAGCCTCTGTTCTTCATTTTCATCCTAGCAGCCTATTATAATCAAATCATCATTCCCCAAAGCTCTGCTTATCCTCTCTTCCATAAAATCCTTTTGAAAGTAGCTTTCTTAGTCTTCCATCTTGGTATGTCAAGCAGACTTGAAGTATCCTCCAAGAACATTGTTATGCAGTGCCGCTATTAACACTGGGTCTTATTTCCAATTCTTTGACTCTCTTACTGACATGGTCTGAATGTATCCCCTGACATTCATATGTTGAAACATAGTCACCAATGTGGTAATATTTACAGGCAGGGCTCTTAGGAAGTGATTAAGTCATAAGGATGGAACCCTCATGAATGAGGTTAGTGACCTTATAAAAGGGCTGGATGGAACTAGCTAGACCCCTTTTGCTCTTCCATCCCTTCCACCAAGTGAGAAAACAGTCTTCCCCACTTGAGGGTTGGCTTACAAGGTGTTGTCTTGAAAGCAGAGATGGGGCCCCCACTAGACACTGAACCTGGGGAGTCTTGATCTTGGACTCCCCAGACTTCAGGCTGGAGTGCAGTGGCATGACTTTAGCTCATTGCAACCTCCGCCTCTCTGATACAAACAATTCTCCTGCTTCAGACTCCCAAGTAGCTGGGTTTATAGGGGTGGGCCACCATGCCCAGCTATCTTTCCTTTATAAATTACCCAGTCCTGGGTATTTTGTTATAGTGGCACAAATGGACTAAGACCCTTATTCTATCAGTGTAGGAGAGCCTACTTTGCCTCGTTTGCCTGTTTCCCCCATACCAAGCTACTCTGGAAACGTGATCAGCGCTCAGTATATAGCTACATAATAAATTGTGATAAAATTCTCTCTTTAAACACTTACGAGCTTACTCACATTTTTTCTACTCCCTTTACTACTACAGTACTCCCTCCTTATCTTTGGGGGATACATTCTGCAACCCACATTGGATGCCTTTAGGCATCCAACTGTGGATAGTCCTGAACCATGTTGTCACTAGTTGCAACACATTTTTGTTCACGACGTCCACCCACAAATTTAATACCTTTTCTATCTTAACTGAGCACTTATCATGGTCTGTGGCCATTCATATTTCAGTTTGAGGCATGACAGCAAAAGTAGTATGAATTTCTTTTTCCTTGACAATTTCATGGATGGAAGATGTATTCTTATCATAGATCTTACCGTAACTACATCAATAAAGATTTTTTTTTTCCTCTCCTTATTCAACTGAGAACTTTAACCCTTTCACTTAAAGGAAGAAATTCACAGCTTTTCTATAGCCAATCCAAATTGCCTGCATGACTATTTTTGCACTTTCAGGCCATTATGAAGTAAAGTAAGAGTGACTTGAACATAAGCTCTGTGATACTGTGACAGTCGGTCTGAGAACTGAGATGGTTCCTAAGTGATTAATGGGTGGCGAGCACCAACAGCATAGATCCACTGGACAAAGAGATGATTCATGTCCTGGGTGGGACAGATTGGGATTGCATGAGATTTCACCATCTGCCCAGAGTACTATACTGCTTTAAAATATAATTTTTTTTTAATTTCTGGAAGTTTTCATTTAACATTTTCAGACCAAGATTGACCACGAGTAAATGAACTGTGGAAAAAGAAACCACAGATGAGGGAGGACTACTGTGTTTCTCTTTTGGCTGCCATCATCTCTTGTTCATCTACAGTCTCTTAATTGATTTCCCAAGTAACCAGTTTTATCTCCCTCTTCTCTGCACTGCATCTGAAAGGATCATCCTAATGTGAAAAACTAATGATATGACTTCCCAGCTTAAATTCCTTTAATTAATGGCTTTGTTACCACCAGAAAAAAGTCAAATACCTGACAAGCGTCTGAATGACAGCTGCTGCTTTCCTCTGGCTTTATTCTGACCTGTTTCCTTTTCTCACTTGATGTCTCAACAGTCTGGATTACATTTGTCCCGCTAATAAGCTTTGCTCATTAACCCCAGACTACTGGGCATGATGAATATTGCGTTGCAACACTTTTCCCTTCCCTTTGCTTCTCTCTTGCCTATACCACATCTTAGGTCTCAGATTGGATGATGGGGCCTTCCCTGACCCACCAAAGCCGGTTAATTCTAATTTTGTGAAGTCTCATTTTACCCTCTTATTTCCCCCATAATAGATATTATTGAATATTACTGTGTTGACTTTGCTTATTTCCTAGTCTATATCTCCTCTTAGATTACAAGTTTGAGGGAGTAGAAACTTGAGTTATTTGAATGCTCCATTGCTGAAACCTAGAATGGTGCCTGGTAAATCCAACCCTCCAGCCCCCACCACCAAGAATCAGTTGTGTGAATAAGTAAAGCCAATTGTATATAAGGTTTGGCTGATGGCATGACCCTCTGAGTCAAATTTTCACCTGTTTTCATTGAAAACATGCTTTTGCTGACTAGAAGCTATCTAACTTCCTTCCATCCTTCCATCCTCCCTTCCTTCTTTCTTGTTTTTTGCTTATTACCTTCTTGGTAGTGAAAAACAAAAAGCAGGTAAGATTCCCATATGAGTGACTTCCACATCAATGGGAAGTTACTGCCATTTATAACAACATTTTCCCATATTTATATCCAATTTGGAGCAGTGGGAAAATTTTCTCCTGCCCTCAGATCTTTGCTTACTATCTAGACTTTTAGAACAAGTTCCCTGTTTCCAGAAATACTATTTGACCCAGCAATCCCATTACTGGGTATATACCCAAAGTAATATAAATCATTCTGTTATAAAGATACATGCACGCATATGTTCATTGCAGCACTATTCTCAATAGCAAAGACATGGAATCAACCCAAATGCCCATCAATGATAGACTGGATAAAGAAAATGTGGTACATATGCAACATGTGATACTATGTAGCCATAAAAAAGAATGAGATCATGTTCTTTTCAGGGACATGGATGGAACTGGAAGCCATTATCCTCAGCAAACTAACAGAAACGCAAAACCAAACACCGCATGTTCTCACTTGAAAGTGGGAGCTGAACAATGAGAACACAGGGAGGGGAATAACACATACTGAGGCCTGTTTAGTGGTGGGGGACAGGAGGAAGGAGAACATCAGGAAAAATAGCTAATGCATGCTGGGCTTCATACCTAGGTGATGGGTTGATAGGTACAGCAAACCACCATGGCACATGTTTACCTATTTAACAAATCGCATCCTGCACATGTACACTGGAACTTAAAAAAATAGTTTCCCATTCCTGTCTGCTGTATCATGTATTTAAATCATAGTCCAATATTCATCCCTCCTTCAAGGAATGTTCCAGTCATTCTATTCCAATTCTTATGAGACATTCTTATATTTCTGAGACACACAATTATGTCCATTGACTGTAATTTATGTTTTCCTATTTATAAAATTATTGAAACTAGTACTGTATTATTTTGTATTTGTGTGGAGCCAATATCACGTAAGCTTTTGTTGGCACTGGGTTTTTATATGAATGAGTTAAGAATTGGTATATTTAACAATTATGATTGCCATGAATAGACGAGGTACAGATAGAAAAATGGCCATAGAGACTATAAGTCTTGGGCCAGGCCTGGTGACTTACACCTGTAGTCCCATGCACTCGGGAGGCTGAGGCAGGAGGATCACTTGAGCCCAGGAGTTCGACGGTGCAATGAGCTGTGATTGCACCACTGCACTCCACCTGGATGGCCAAGCAAGACCCTGTCTTTAAAAAACAGACAAAAACAGATTACAGAGATATAGACCAATGGAACAGAACAGAGCCCTCAGAAATAATGCCACACATCTACCACCATCTGATCTTTGACAAACCTGACAAAAACAAGAAATGGGGAAAGGATTCCCTATTTAATAAATGGTGCTGGGAAAACTGGCTAGCCATAAGTAGAAAGCTGAAACTGGATCCTTTCCTTAATCCTTATATGAAAATTAATTCAAGATGGATTAAAGACTTAAATGTTAGACCTAATACCATAAAAACCCTAGAAGAAAACCTAGGTAATACCATTCAGGACATAGGCATGGGCAAGGACTTCATGTCTAAAACACCAAAAGCAATGGCAACAAAAGCCAAAATTGACAAATGGGATCTCATTAAACTAGACTTCTGTACAGCAAAAGAAACTACCATCAGAGTGAACAGGCAGCCTACAGAGTGGGAGAAAATATTTGCAATCTACTCATCTGACAAAGGGCTAATATCTAGAACCTACAAAGAACTCAAAGAAATTTACAAGAGAAAAACAACCCCATCAAAAAGTGGGCAAAGGATATGAACAGACATTTCTCAAAATAAGACATTTATGCAGCCAACAGACACATGAAAAAATGCTCATCATCACTTGCTATCAGAGAAATGCAAATCAAAACCACAATGAGATACCATCTCACACCTGTTAGAATGGCAATCACTAAAAAGTCAGGAAACAACAGGTGCTGGAGAGGGTGTGGAGAAATAGGAACACTTTTACACTGTTGGTGGGACTATAAACTAGTTCAACCATTGTGGAAGACAGTGTGGTGATTCTTCAAGGATCTAGAACTAGAAATACCATTTGACCCAGCCATCCCATTACTGGGCATATACCCAAAGGATTATAAATCATGTGGCTATAAAGACACATGCACACCTATGTTTATTGTGGCACTATTCACAACAACAAAGACTTGGAACCAACCCAAATGTTCATCAATGACAAACTGGATTAAGAAAATATACACCATGGGATACTATGCAACCGCAAAAAGGATGAGTTCATGTTCTTTGTAGGGACATGGATGCAGCTGGAAACCATCATTCTGTGCAAACTATCGCAAGAACAGAAAACCAAACACCGCATGTTCTCACTCATAGGTGGGAACTGAACAATGAGAACACTTCGACACAGGAAGGGGGAACATCACACACCTTGGCCCGTTGTGAGGTGGGGGGAAGGATAGCATTAGGAGATATACCTAATGTAAATGATGAGTTAATGGGTGCAGCACACCAACATGGCACATGTATACATATGTAACAAACCTGCACGTTGTGCGCATGTACCCTAGAACATAAAGTATAATAAAAAAATTAAAAAGTAGTATATTTGTTTTTGAATGCAAATATTTTTGTTTTAACACTTAGCAAAGATCAGACCAGTGTGACCTTGTGGCTGCTTTTCTTCCTCAGACTGTGAAGTCTGTCAAAACAAATTCTTCACCCATCTACCAGCTTCTATGTGATTGCCAAACCATGGGAGGCAATGACTTCATCACCCCTTTAGAATACAAGTCTCTTTGAATGTATCTTTAT
Organism: Macaca mulatta; assembly: GCF_049350105.2. Classification (NCBI taxonomy): domain Eukaryota; kingdom Metazoa; phylum Chordata; class Mammalia; order Primates; family Cercopithecidae; genus Macaca; species Macaca mulatta. The sequence goes on from NC_133413.1 coordinate 37,235,775, forward strand.
TCATGGACCATCACAATGTTATCAAAGGTGTAAGGGGATTGTGGGTGTTGTGACAATCATGTATGTGAACACCAATGTTCTTTGACATGGGACATTCTGATTAATCGAATAACCTGATTACTAAAGTTTCCACTTACACCATACATAGATTACTTAGTTTTGCAAAATATAGTGAAATAAGGTTTCTCTTTTCTTTGAATACCTGTTTTATGTCCCATATACTTTTTAGCCCCTCAGCATTGAGTACAGGAGTTTATTCAAACTATATTCTACATCACATTCATTAAAAAGATGTATTTTTATATGAGGATTCAAAATTTTAGGGTCTAAAAGTATGAATACTGGTTATCATTGTACCATGAAAGCCTGGAAGTGGGACCCCTGCCCCCAGATCTTTGCTTACTATCTAGATTTTTAGATAATGAAGACCTGAACTTTAATGCAGTGAGCCAAATTACTGGACCATTCTGACAATGGAAATAATTAGGCTCTCAGGTATAGATACTTTTTAATTTCTTCGTTTTGAATTATTCTCAGACTTACAAAACAGCTGAAAAAACGGAATAGAGTTTCAGAGTTTCCTTTTTTTCTGAATTACTTGCAATTATTCTAGTTTGCAAACACAAATAATAATGCACTAGAAATTTGGTTTCTTCTAGAGGATTTTTTCACGTTCCTGTGTCATTTAATAGTTTCTTTCCCTGTCCTTGAGGGTCTGCAGCTCATTTATCAAACTCTGGTCAGAATTCTATAATCTGTGTGTTCCAGAATTTTATAATCTGTCTTGTTTAGATGCTGTGTGTATCTCACCATGTCCCAACATCAGTGTTGTCTCTGATTTCCTTTTACATGCAAATGTGAATCACCTTTCCAGAAGGTTGTAACATATTGAATTCCTGTAATTCATACTAGAACCTTTCACTTTTGTAGGGAGGGCTTTCATTAGAGAATCTATCCTAAATTTTGTCAAATGCTTCTTTCCTTTAAGGCAGCTTTTGTGAACTTCATGAAATCAGAGTTATAGAAGATGTGGGCTCTGGTCTTGGGCTTTGCTGAGCTGCTGATTGGCTCGATGCACAGCTCGGCATATTCTCTGGAATGCTGAGTGTGTTCCAGAATTCTATGATCTATCTTGTTTAGTGCATTGTCTATAGGTTACCAGTCATTACTTGGAAAGAAAATTGTCTTCTGTGTTCCGTGTGTCTGCATTTCAACTACAGCTGTGTTGTAAGTCAAGTATGTGCATCTTTGAATTCAATCTATTAATTTCTGCTGTGTGAGTACGTATTTTAGGAGTCTGGGAAACTATATGGGCATGGTGGCAGATGCAAACTGTGGCTATATCCATATGAATGTATGTTCCAAGAACTGATGTGAAATTGGCAATATAGTTTTTAAAAATGCACATTCGAGCTACTGACAATGTGTAGTTTAAAACTCCTACTGTGTTTTCTGCTTGGTTTCCCCAGATGGGAGAACTGTGATTGGAACACTATTGCAAAATTACTCTTGCTTAAGATAGCTTTATTTTTATTCAAGTTGCTTTTAAAAAGATTTTTAAAATATATATACTCTCAAACATCAAAAGCACATTTGGGCTCATTTTTGAAGAAGGAAAATAAATTTAATGGATGCCAAAATGTCTGAAAACCAGCATGCTTGCCAGGATTGTGATAATGGGATGTGGGTGATGAGGGAGTTTCAGGGCAGTTGCAAATATTAAACAAGGTTCAATCATCTCCATAATGAAATGGGAAGAGCTTTGGACTGGGAGTTAGGGCACCTGGGTTCTGGTCTGGGCTCTGTTCCAGGCTCTGTTCCAGTCTACCTTATCTTTCTTCATGCAAATACTGTCACCTTTCTCTGCTCTGTCAAGTCATTTGTAGAAAAAAAAGGATAGAGTGTATGATGTCTAAGAAGACCTAACTATGGAATCTCATGGCTGTCCTTGATTTTAAAGTGAACAGTAAATAAAATTGAGCAATATGGCCTTATGTTAAGGCTGTGTAACCTCTATGAGACAACACACATTTAGGACAAAAGTCACAAAAATGTAGCCATCGTCTAAGTGTCTTATCTCAGAGACCTTCAGGAAGTCAACTCTGAATGCTAAGAAATCCCTCACTAATGGAGTGATTTCTTTTTGGTAGGGTATTGACTGTCATTGACACCAGTAGTAAAGCACTAATGGAAATGCACAGACGCATAAGGAGGTGATTAGCTTGCAGCCACCCGAGTCTGTGGAGGATGCAATTTGGGTTCTCAGAATCACTTATGCAGTTTGTCTTCCGTTCCTCACAGATGAAATTTTCCAGCCTTGTCCACTGTTTTCAATAGTGTGAAGTTTAGCAACAGCTTTAACTGACCATCTGCTTCAGTTATTAGGCCTCGAATATAATTCTACCTAGAATAACCCAAATGAGTAAGAGATGCTTCCAAAAATGCATATTGACCGTATATCAATTATGTGCTATATTGCATTTTATTCAAGGGTACACATCTTTTCATTTTAAGTTCTGAATTTGGAATTATTTGTTATTGGTGGCATCTTCCAATTAAAATTGGTAAACCTTTTGCAATTAGTGGTAAATAAAATCTTGATGCATCTTACATTCAGTAATATCTTTGATTTGATGGGTTATAGCATTAATCTGTAGTATCAGACATGATCTAAGTTTCTTTATAGGAAAATATAATAGAGACAGAAAACCTCCATTGATATGGTTGGGATGTTGGATGTGGAGGAATTTTGCTAAAAATAACTCTTTCACAAGTTGCATTTCACAAGTGAGTCAACTGTCTCATGCCACTCCTCTGTAGCCCTTGCCTGTTCACTTTACTAGCTCGTAAAAAGTGTTTTTATGGAATTAGTACTCTTTAAGTAAATGGATTTTCCTTTTTGCAAATGCACTTCCTTACAAGAAAATGGGTGTAAAGCACTTAGCCCAGAGCCTGACACAGAATAAATGGTAACCATAAAGTGCTTTCTGGGTAGAACACTTTCTAGCTAAGTGCATAGGTTTTGCATTTCCATATTTAGCTTTCTGTGAGGGTAGCTGTGTCTCACCAGGGGCAATGAAGACCCGAACTTTAATGCAGTGAGCCAAATTACTGGACCATTCTGACAATGGAAATAATTAGGCTCTAAGGTATAGATGATTTTTAAATTCTTCATTTTGAATTATTCTCAGACTTACAAAACAGTTACAAAAACAGAATTCCTGTAAATCTGTCTCTCAGATTTCCCAAACTGACATTTTCAAGAACCACATGCAGTTATCAACATCATGAAATTAACATGATGCAATACTCTTTTCTAATTCAGAGATTAGTATGCCTTTTCAGTAAAGGGCCAGAGAAGAAATATTTTTGGCTTTGTTGGCTGTAAGTTCTTCATCTCATCTCTCATTTCTGTTGTTGTAGTAGCTATGAAAGATACTTAAAAGAATAGTAATGGTTGTGTTTCCAAAACCTTAGTTATAAAAATAGGTGACCAGCCAGTTTTGGTTTACTAACCCATAAATCCACAAATCGTATTTCTAATTTGGCAATTTTCCTACTAATATCCTTTCTCTGGTCCAGAGTCCAGTACCAGATCATGTGTTGCATGTTGTCGTCTTAGTCTCCAATTTGGAACAGTTCCTTCATCTATTTTTATATTTAATGACTTCAAAACTTTGGAAGCATATTAGCCTGTTATTTTATAGGCCGTATAAGTCCATTTTCACACTGCTGATAAAGACATACCCAAGACTGGGCAGTTTAGAAAAGAAAGAGGTTTACTTGGACTTACAGTTCCATGTGCCTGAGGAAGCCTCACAATCATGGTTGGAAGGCAAAGAGGAGCAAGTCACATCTTACATGGTTGGGAGCAGACAGACAATGAGGACGTAAAAGTGGAACCCCCGATAAAGCCATCAGATCTTGTGAGACTTATTCACTACCACAAGAACAATATGGGGGAAACTGCTCCCATGATTCAGTTATCTCCCACTGGGTCCCTCCCATAACACATGGGAATTATGGGAGTACAATTCAAGATGAGATTTGAATGGGGACACAGAGCCAAACCATATTATAAACTATTTGTCCACTTGGGCATCTCTGGTATTTCTTCACAGTTGTATTTAGATTGTGCATTTTCATTATGCATAGCACAGATATGATATTGTGGCCTTCTCTGCATTATATTAGGAGGCACAATCTTAATTTGTCCCATTACTGGTGATGCTAAACCAAGTCATTTGGTTAATATGTTATCTGCCAGGTTTCTCCCTGTAAGCTTATTTTTCCATTTGTAATTTAGAAGTTACAATTTTCCCTTTGTAATTATCATATGGTTATACTTTAAGAATACATAAAATATTGTTTCTCTTTATTCTTTTTCCCATTAACTTTAGCATCTAGTGATGATTCTTTCCTTAAATAGTTAATACTGTGTTTTTTGCCAAATGGTGACATTTAAATTTTATTATTCTAGGCTGGACCTGGTGACTTATGGCTGTAGTCCCAGCACTTTGGGAGGCTGAGGCGGGAGGATCACTTGAGGTCAGGAGTTTGAGACCAGCCTGGCCAACATGGCAAAACTCTGCCTCTAATAAAAAACATAAAAATTAGCCAGGCATCTCAGCCTCCCAAGTAGCTAAGCTTGGGAGAATCGCTTGAACCCAGGAGGCAGAGGCTGCAATGAGCTTAGGTATGCCACTGCACTTCAGCCTGGGTGACAGAGCGAGACTTTGTCTCAAAAATAAAATAATGAGAAAAATACATAAATTTTCATCATTCTTTCTGCATTTGTCACTTGGTACTCTATGGTAAAGACATGCTTTCTCTTATACTTTATTTCTTTATATTAGCATGAACTCATGGATTATTATACTTTTGGTTAAGTTTTCATTGCTGTCATTATGTATTTTGTTGGTCAAAATTATCCCATATTTGCCTGCTATGAGGCCCCTGGAATTAGCTGCTGTCTTCTTTTGATGTCTCCATCATTTTCTAAAGAGCTTTTCCAATTTTATAATACCACAGGCTATTCCAGGCTCATCTTGTGCTTTGCTTGCTCTGACCCTGGAATGAGGGTGTTTTACCAGTGATTCCTGGTTTCTTTTATTACAGAATAGTATTTGGAAACCATGGTGGGGGAGGGGAGCAAAGCATGTTATTGTTATTGGAGTAACATTGGTTTCATGCCTTCTCCGTGACCAGAACTAGAAAATGTACATACATATATGTGCACACACATACACATATATACACATTTGCATACATTTCCATACCTATCAGTATATTTATTAAAATCCACAAATTTATCCCAGTACCTCTAATTTCAGTTTAACATAATAAGAACCTACCCCTTCCCTATTTCTTTATTTCTAACTCTTTTCCATTGTGGAAGTTGGCTACTATTATAAATAATATGCTTGCTTATTTGTTAATTGAGGAATATAGAAAAGTAGTGTTGAAATTTCTAACCCATACCCCTGTGAAAGAAAATCTATTTGTGTGAAGTTCTTTTTGTCTTCATAGAGTCAATTTACTATTTCCAAGGTCACATAGATTATCTCAGCATTTCAGTGTGGATCATGCTAGGCATTTATAATAGAGTTAGTTTCATTTGTGGTGGTATATCATCTTCTCATCTTTAATTATTATATAGTGTGTGAAACATGATCATAGTTCTGAGGTCAGAAATACATGAGAAGTTATACTCAGAGAATACATCCTTCCCATCCTTTCTGCCTCAATCCCGATTGCTCATTCTTACCGTTCCATTCCCATTATCTCCTAGGTGTAGCCAATCTCATTAGTGTCTGGTATATCCCTCCTGTGTTTCATTTTGCACAACTGAGCAGGTACATAGATATTTTTTATACAGTCTTCTATCTTCAGTAGGAGAGAGGTTGGGTTAACTTTTGTACATTCTCACAATGGAGGGCTATGTAGCTGTCTCAGAGGATGAAGATCTCTGTGAACTATTATAGCAATAATTCCAAAATATACTGGTATCTGAAGAAAACCAATACATGAAAAACAATTTTAAGAAAAGATTCCAACTGGAAGCCCCTACAACATGTACCGTCACACGGTTCTTTTCCTACCACTGTTTTTGTCCAAAATTCTGCCACTGGGGGATTATCTTTTTAGGCTTTCACACCAGCCCCTCCAAAAAAAAAAAAATGCAGCTGTGAAGGATAACAGTTAAGTGGTCACTTGCAGGCAGAGGAGATGTAAGCTAAAGATGGTAGGTATAATTCCTGTAGATACCAGGTACCAGGAGAAATGGGGAAGGGTATCACTGAATGGGAATAGAATCCTGGTATTAAAGAAAATAGTTTTTTCTTCTATAGGAAAGCTAGGCTTAGCTCTAGTTAATGCTTTGGGTGCATTTTATTAAGAAAAATAATGAGAGTTTAATGAAAAAATAACAAGGCAGAAGCCCTGACTTGAATGGTTTCACCTGTGGTTTATATTAACTAGGCAATGAAAGAACTGCCCACATTTTGGGGGGAGGAGAGAAACAATAAGTAAGACATAACAAATCTGTAGCCATAGTAAGTCACTGAAACAAATTATAAGACATTTAACAACCTATTCACTATTCCCAAAATATTATGGATTTGGGCGGAGTGGGAAAGAGATAGAGGAAAGAGGTGATCCCATATGGATTCCTGGGATGCTTGGCCAAAATGTAGACATTCTTGGAATTAAACCCCATTTAAGTGAACTAATTGCATTTTTTTTTCTAAACCAGGCATCTTGGAGTGTTTGAGGGCACATAGGTTCCTATTTTTTCACTGTTTTTCCTTGTCCCTTACCCTTCCTTCGAGATGCTGAGGACATTCTTCCGTGTGCCCCAGCATCCCATTTCTCTCTTGCCACATGGTCTTGTGCATGCACTTTACATACACACCTGCTTGCCCTCCACTCCAAACATAAGCCACCTTATTTTGGCTAATTACACTTGGTCTTCAGGTCTCAGGTTAGATGTAACTTCTCAGGCAGTATTTTTCTTGACTCTCCAGAACTGGTGAGAGTTTTCTGTTTTGTATTTGTTTTGTCAGCTCATCTATCAAAATGTCCTCCATTTGCTTACATAATTGTCCACTTACCCTTCCTGTAAAGTCTTTGTGTGCAAGGCTATGTCTATCATGTATATCATTAGATTCACCTATAGCAGTGTTAAACACCCACAACCTATTTACTAAGTGAATGATTCATCAATGGTCCAACAATTTAGGATGCTGGGTAATGTGCATTCTAGATCCTTCTTCCCCTGAATAATTAAGAGGCTATGGATATAATTGGGAATGTATTGGAAAACAGTTTTTAAAAAAACAGGGTTATTGTGGCATGATTACCGTTGTCTAAGATATATTACATATTCTTTGTCATATGGTAGACAGCCTGATCAAAAGCCTAATCAGCTAATATTAATGGAAATTATTTTCTTAGCTCATGTCATAAGAGATCAATCTTCTAGTATAATCTTTTCTACAACTCCAAGTGGGATGCGATTAATAATTTGAAATGTGTAACAATTTGACATGACTCTAGTGGTTCTAATTTAGTTAATGGAAGTAACAACAGGCTGCAGATCTCTTAAAATCATACAAGTAATTTGTTACAGAAGAACTTCATAGAACCTCTCATATACTGCTGTTCATTGTGAATCTCTCCGGGGATATAGTATAGAGCATTTCCAAAATGATCATGGGGTGCTTTTCCACTTCTCTCCACAACTTCTAGAGCATCATCTAGAATTAGTGCATGTTGCTTTCTACCCACCCACCTAGCTGCGTGTTTACTGAAAGAGTGATATGTGAATTTTTACCTTCTCTTCCCTTTTCCCATGCTTTCATGCCCTTCCAAAATTCCCGTCTGCCATTAAACTTCTATGTTTTTCCATTTATTATTTCCTCTCTACAGGAAGAAAGAAAGATTGATTTCAGATATGCTTTTTTTTTTTTTTTTTTTTTTTTGTACTGAAAGGAACCCAGGTCTTCCCCGGATGAAAACATAAGCACAAATGAATCATGTTGGGGACTAGCGTGTTGATGGCAGATGTGGGAATGTGCCCCTACAATTTTCCAGAGGAAGAAGAGCATTTGTAATTATTGGGAACATAATAGAACTATTGAATATGTACATCTCAACTGTGTAAACTCTCAAATACTTCACTTCTGTTTCTGTAATGGTATAATAAGGCAAATATAAAAATAGTAAAGTCAAAAATTAAATATGGCATTAGTCAGAGACATACATAAAACACAGTAGGCAAGAGGAGTGAGTTTATAATGACGGTTCTTTGGGCTGCTGGAGCCTTGGAGTTTGCTTCCACTGGCTGTGATTGGTCTCCTTAGCTTTTTCTACCAAATGAGTCAAACCAGTTAATCATCTTGTCATGTGGTGTGGGACAGAACAAAAAGGCTGGCCAAACATAAGTCATTTTCAAGGCCCTTTGCTCCTTGCTTTCTCTCTCCCTCATTTGTTTCTCTATGCGTCTTCTCTATATGTCTCTCTATTTTTAATTTATTAGCAAGCAGGTTTCTTGTAAAGTATGCCGATGCCTACCTTTGTTTTTAATTAGAAGTGCTTTAATAATGTGGGAAAGCTCATGTTGAAACAAAACAGGTCAAATTATGTCCATTAAGTGACATATTTCCAAATGCCTGGCAAAAGAAAGAGAACTTAAACCTTGTACAACTATAATGAGTTTTATTTAGATTGAAAACATTATTTTGGTTAATTTGCTGTTTTTCTCAATTTTACTTTGAAAAATTTCAAACCTGTAGAGAGGCTGAAACAATAGAACAACAAACTGGTTTTAGAGCTCCTTGTCCAGGTTCACCAATTACTGATATTTTGCAGTATTTTCCACCCCCCAACACACATGCACACATGTGCACGTGTGCACACACACACCCACACACACACACACACACACTCTGATACTTTTAAGCCATTTTAAAGATAGTTTCAGATATCTTTACAGTTATACTTCAGCCTATATTCCCTGCAAAAAACAAAGACATTCTATTATGTAACCACCATATCGTATCACTCAGGAAATTTAATATAAATTAAAATTTTAATATTACCTAAGAAATGTAAATTTAAGATAATATAATTATAATTCAATTGTATATTATGTTAAATATATATAAAATGTATTATGTCTCATATATTTGTTATGGTCTGAATATTTGTGTCTCTCTAAAATTCATGTTCAAGCCCTAACCCACCATGGGATTTATTTGAAGGTGGTGCCATTGGGAGGTAATTAGGTCTAGATGAGGTCCCGCGGTGGTACCCTCATGATATTGGGTCCCTTAGAACAAGAGACAGTAGAAAGCTTCCTCTCTCTCCATGCTTACCCGTGGAGGAAAGACCATGTAAGGACATAGTGAGAGGGTGTCTGTTTGCAAGCCAGAAACACAGCCTTCACCAACCCTGACCATTCTAGCACCCTAATCATGGACTTCCAGCCTCCGGAACCATGAGAAAACTAATTTCTATGGTTTAAGCCGCCCATGCTATGGTATGTTGTTATGGAAGTCTGACCTAAGACTTTATCATATTAAATATGGCAGTCTGACCTAAGACTATATCATATGATATAATTATATGTATTATAGGTAATATATCTTTACCTTCAAACACATTGTATCTAATGATGTACAATTTTAAAGTGGAGAGAAACAGTGTTGGTGGTGAGTATACTGTAGTTAAATCACCTATCTCTCAGGTAGTCTCTCTCCCTAGAGGATGAGTTCTTTAAGATCAAGAATCACATGGAGTCCAGGGCTCCTATACCGTTTGTCCTTGCATTCTCAGCATCTAGAGTTGAGCCATACTTTGAATTAATTTTATTGACATTAACAGATAGAATGATATTCCTTTAAATCAGATGTTAGGACCTTTTGGAGCAGAATTCAAGTATATACACATTTCAGAGACAGTGGTTTTATATAATTAAGTGGAAAACACTAATAGGGAAGATTTATGAAGAAAGGTTAGACAAGAGTTCTTATTTCCTGAAATGCTTCTTGCCTCTGTCAGAGAAGGCCTGAATCCATATTAAGTTTATGAATCTCATGTGCCCACAGTTTTCACCTCTTGACTTGGCCCAAGAGTGCTGGGACTTAGTCTAGTTGGCCTTGTCCATGCGTAGATGTGTCCTGTGGAGCTCTTTTTTCTCTTCTAGTGTGTTTTCTTTGTGTACAACCTCTCTGGGAGTAGGCATGATGGTGACTGTGGAATGATCTATAGATAATTGTAGTTTGTCTCTGTTTTTGTCTTTATTTCCCCTCAGAACAGGCTATACTGAGCACACCTATGTCTCCTGAGCTTTGCTTTGGTAGGGATTTCATTAGCTCCTCCCATGTCAGGCTTTCTGCGTCTGTTCAGTAACCAGATTGTCCATGATGTAAGGAATGGAGAATTAAACCCACTCACTTATTTTCTGTGTTGCAATTTTCTCTTTTTCCTGTACCTTTATCCTCTCTCCTTCCTGCATTTTTTCTTTCCCACTCTTGGAAGTAGTATATATGGTCTTCCATCTCTTTCTTTTCTTCATGTTTCTTATAACTTGAGCCAATTTGGTGATAGACTTTTTATGCAGAATTTCTAAGCTAATACTTTTGGGGTGAAGGCTTTCTCTAATTAAATTGTATCTGTGGTCTTTCAAACTTGAACCTAGTGAAATATGACTCTGATCATCTACAGTGACGAATAAATACCATGGATTAACCATGGCTACTCATTTTGAAGGAGGGTTTTCAAACGGAAAATCAAGAAAAGCTTGGGTGCTCTGCCATGGCATATGGCAATGCTAAAATAAAGAAAAAATATAGTTTGTAGTAACAGATGGATTTGAACCACATTTGGATCTGTTGAATACTTTTTAATATTTAATTTACAATGAATCTTTAATATAACATTTAACTAAGTGTTCTGTCATATTCCTTTGAAATGTATAATGCCTTGTCAATGTAATTGTGTCTAGGAGATTTCCTATGAATATTAAGTATTTAAAATTAAAGCTGTTGTTGAGAAAATGGTAATTTTCCTGAGATTTTTATGGTTCACTTATATTTGTGCTGTTTGAATGTTGTATATATTTCTTAACAGTCTGTCAGCTTCTTTATTTCCTGTTAGCTAAAAAAAGAAAAAAAAAAAAGGAACCAAATAATGAAAGTAACTTTTAGGCATGGAAATGAAATAAACATGAAAACGATGCTGAGGCCATTGAATCTAGTCTGTTTGTTGGTATGGAGTCAAATGCCACAATAGTTTTCTAACAATAGTTGGTTACAACAATGGTTGTAGCTTAATCATAGTTTCCATCCTTCATGGAAATGGGCTGAATAAATGTAGTCACTAAGTAAGTGGTAAAACAACTTAGTCAACCACATCTGAAGATAGCCATGGATAATTTATATACAATTACTTACAGTGTACTTAAGACATTTCATATGAAATTTATTTTTAATTTCTTTAAAAAAAAGTAGTTTAAAGCTGGGTATGGTCACTTACACCTGTAATCCGAGCACTTTGTGGGGCTGAGGTCGGAGGATTCCTTGAAGCCAGGAATTCAAGACCATCCTGGGAAATACAGCAAGACCCTATGTCTACCAAAAAATAAAGCAAATTATTTACTGGGCATAGTAGTGTGTGCTTTAGTCATAGCTACTTGGGAGGCTGAGGCAGGAGGATTATTTGAACCCAGGACCTCAAGGTTGCAGTGAGCTATGATTGTGTCACTGCAACCAAAAAAAAAAAAAAAAAAAAAAAAAGTGTTTCAGATAGCAAAGATGGAGAACATAGCATTTTAGATATGTTCTGATTTATGCTTCATACTTCATATGCTTCATTGGATTGCCACCTCTTAATCGTAATTATAACACCTGGGTCCCATTAATATAGAAAAGAAAAATAACAGTGTTCCTACTTCCAGGCTAAGATGACTTATAACAGCGCCTTCTCTTGCATTTGATGATATTCTGTATTTTGGTTTGTGTTGGGCTGAGATTATCATTTAAAAAAATATAGTGGGAAAGGGGATGTTAGAGATACGCAAATCTCATAGAGAATTATGACTAGATATCAAGCCTTTGTCTAGTAAACACCTGCTGTAGAAGAGGAGGGAAGGACGTGGCTGAGGATCTATTTTTTCCCTGATTTGATAAGAAGAACTTGTACCAAGTTATGGTTTGTTATGCATTTGTAGCTATCAAAACTTCAGAAGACTCACAGGAAAAAAAAATGTCCAGGTCATAACTCTCAGTCTGTTTCTCTGGCCATTTCCTGTGCACCCTCATACAATTCTGGGTCCTAGAGGTTTTCTTGTTTGTTGGTGTGCTTTTAGTTTTATTTGCCTTACTGCATATTATGGTATTTCCACATAATGTCCCATTAGCTGTATCTGTTTAAAGACAGTTTTATAATCCATCCTCTTAATTAGGACCTGTGGATATATTGTCCCTTTGAATAAAACCAAACTAGGGTAAGCATTGAATTGTTGTCTAATTGGGTGGATTACGGGGGAATCATCATGACATGGAGGCATCTGCTCTTTAGGTCTTTGATCTTAGCCTCTGATCTGTGTCTAGCTACTCCCTGTACTTTTCCCCCGCACCCTGACCATTTGATAATGACTTGGGAAGATACATTATTTGATTTGGCTCATCTCTAGGTTTTGTTTTGGTTTGGTTTAGTTTTCGTTTTCTGTGAGACGGAATCTCACTCTGTCACCTAGGCTGGAGTGCAGTGGTGTGATCTCAGCTCACTGCAACCTTCACCCACTGGGGTCAAGCGATCCTCCCACTTCAGCCTCCCAAGTAGCTGGGACCACAGACATGCACTACCATATCTGGTTATGTTTTTGTATTTTGGTAGAGACAGGGTTTTGCCATGTGCCCAGGCTGGTCTTGAATTCCTGAGTTCAAGCAATCCACCCACCTTGGCCTCCCAAAGTGTGGGGATTACAGGCATGAGCCATCATGCCTGGATCTAGTTTTTGACTCTAATGTTGGATCAACCTTGTATATTTTGGGTGGTTATGATATTTTTACAGAGAAGCAGCTGGGCTTATCCTACATAGCCGTTGTTTAATATTTGAACCTGAAGCTTCAGAAAGGAAATGAGTAAGCACTCAATTTCATAATAGGCCAAATGCTCTAATATTTTATTATATTATATTTTTTCTTTTCAAGAGACAGAGTCTTGCTCTGTCACCCAGGCTGGAATACAGTGGTGCAATCCTAGCTTACTGCAGCCTTGAACTCATGAGCTGAAGGAATTCTTTTACCTCAGCCTCCCAAGTAGCTGGGACTATAGGCAATTGTGACCACACACAGCTAATTTAGAACACATTATAGAGATGGAGTCTCACTATTTTACCCAGGCTGGTGTCAAATTTCTGGCCTCAACCGATCCCCTGCCTTGGCCTCCCAAAGTGCTGGGATTACAAATGTGAGCCACTGTGCCCTGTCTTAATATTTTTATACACTCAATCCATTCATATTTCTTTTGAGCAAATGGTCTCTGCCCACTTCAATGAGTGTCAAACTCTATTGAGTCTTGGAGCCAGTGGTTTGCTTTAGTTTGGGGGCCATGCAAATGGAATCTCAGTTCCCCCTCCATGGTCTGCCCCATTCCCATGCATTGACTAACTTTGATATCCTTTCCTGAAGGGCATCCTTTTCACATGTGTGTCTTCTGCAGCTTCCTGTGTAAAAATAAATAGCATCACTAATGCTCAGCCTATCTTGATTCTTTCTGAAGGGTAACAAATGGCAGTGTCGCATTCCAGAATAGTTTTGCTTTTTTAAATAAATAAGAGTGCACAGTGAAATGGATTGTGAGTGATTTGTGTCCCACCGTTCAGTGACATTACTGCACCATATGGTGCTCAGTGAATGATTTCAAACATACTGGGAAATGTTACCTACTCCACAGTACAATAGGCATTTCTTTAAAAACACATGTAGCAATAAAGCATGGACTTATTTAGCCTTCTTTTCTCCTGTCAGCCATATTCTTTTAACAGAGCTTTTATTTTCTAGTTAATAAGCATCACATACTTTGAGTCTATGTGCTTGTTCTCCTTGTGCTGGGACATGTGCTGGAGCTGGTGAAGGTTTAATTACTATCTGGTGCGATAAAGCCGACAATTCATGCAGCCGAGGGGCTCCCTGATAAGGAAGATGATGATGTTATTTTGAATATACCCTGTCTTGAGAACGTATCAGCAATGCGTTTAGGATTGCTTACACTGGAAGGGGATTGAGAGCTGAGAGAAGAGATTAGAGTCAACTATCTGCAGTTGTACACAATTTGAAAGTTTAAATCCCAGGGTTAACTCACAGTGCATGAGTGTAAATTCATATTCACTTTTTTGTTATTACAGAAAAATTGTGTTGATAGACACGTCACCACAGACAATCTCTTATCTCATTTGAGCACCAGGGTTCCAAAGATCAAACTGATCTTTCTTTCTCAGGCATGCTTTATTTTCCAAAATGGGGTGGGAATTATTTCGTCTTCAGGGAAGGGGAGAGCAAGGGAGTGAATGATGTAGATTTACAAGGCTATTTTTTTATATGAGGGATTTGGTTCAAAAAATAATACGAACTTTGCAGAGAGATCCTGTGGCTGGTGGTGACATACTGGTAGTTTAATGGACATCCTAAATGTGTATTGATGATACTGCATTTCAGTTGGAGAAATTACCACTGTACCTTCACTTTGCTTTTACCATAAACTGTTCCTTTGCCGTTTAGTGCAAGATATAATTCACTTAAGTGATGACAGAAAGTGTATGTTTAGAGTTTGTCTGGTGTTCCCAGCTGGGTGTCCAAAGATGATGATGTGATGTTCGAGTTTTAAACTTGTACTGATGAAAAGAAGTCGGAGGAAAGAAATGTTAATGAGAATGAGTTTTCAAAGGGTAGTGAGCCATTTCCGTTGAGCATGAAAAGTTACTATGAAAACAGTCTCCTTAAGGGCTACAACAAGGTAACAATGTACAGATTAAAGCATGGGCAAAGCTTTTGTTTATGAAGAATGGACCTAGTATGGTAGAGTTAGGTTGCTCACAGAAATGAGAGCAAACCAAAAGGAGACTATTAGGAACTAGCTTCTTCCTCACATCCATGTTCACATCTCATGTCAGGCACCAGTGAGCTCCCAAATGCTTATTTGTTACAGTCTCAAAAGGACACACTAAACTCCCGTTTCATTTTTCTTTAGTCTTCCTCTGCCTTTTAGCAGAGATTGCAAATGTATAGCCAGATCTTCATTGGTTCAGACCTTTTGTGAGGGAAGCAGAACTGGTGACGATGTGGGGTTATAGAATTTTTAAAAAATACATTTTATAGTTGCATAATGCATTGAGAACTAAATGCTGACAGTTCTGTCTGAGATTCTTTGGGATTCTAATGAGGTAAGACTACTTTTAATTAGCAGATCAAATTTTCATACATAAATGAACATTCTAAGAAGAATGAGAAAATTAGTTTTATTATAAGGAGCTAAATGTTCTTTTTACAACCTTTTCTGTATTATTCATTTTAATAGTTGACTTTTAAAATCCTGTATAATAGAAAAGTGGACTTCAGCTAAGGCTTGTATCCAAATTATTAACGCCTGTGATAAAACAGTTAAAATTAGTTAGGTTGTTTTATAGGGAAAAATATTTTAAGTACAATCCAGAGTGGGAAAAATATTTACATGTAGGTTCATTCCATCTCTCTTGAGTTGAAAGGTGAAGAAAGAAAGCTCTATGAATTTGCTGTCTGTGTGAGACTCTGTCTGCAGTGGAATCGCAAAGTAATTGAACTAAAAAATGTCTGTTGCCAACACTTTGTTAAAGGCACCAACATAATTAGCATGAGGCACTGAAATATAGGTTCTCAATGTTCCACACCTTGATCATTACTACGCTTATGGGTCCTGGGGAAGGAGAGAGAAGAAAAAGAATGTTCAACAAATTCCACATGGGGAAATCAGAAATGGTTAAGAAACCCTCCTCCTACAGTTGAGCTTTTATCTAATAAAAAAGACAACATGCGCACGAAAAAGGAACATGAGTTACAGTTCAGACCATGCTCAGTGATGGCAAACCAATGCTCATACAATAATAATAGAAACAAATACGATTAATGGTGTTGGCTTTACAATCTATATTTAATTTTAACAGTGGAATTTCATTTGTTACAAATCACCAACATTTGAGAGAAAGCAATAGAATAAATAAAAGTCATTGAGAATTTTCTTCTTATCCAAACTATTAATTTAGCTGCATTTCATGGAGTCGGCAGTTCCTAAAGCTATAAAGGAATTGCCTGGAAATTGAATTTGTCCCCTTAGTTCAAATGCATTTTTGAAATGAGGAATTATATTTTTAATTCCTTTCGTGTTAGAGCCCAGGCCAGTGCTTGGAATCCCAAGTGCTGATGATTTTTAGATTTTCAATATAATATTATTTTCAATATGAGAATTCCAGGTATTCTACCTCTTTATACTCTCCCAACTCCTGAATCTCAGAAGAAATTTGAGATGTTTCCAGAAGTTGGTTTGGGCAAACTGCTGTCTATATCTTATGGTGCTGAAAACATTCTTGTATTATGTGTTTTTTGATCACATACATACAAAATCTTGCCACTTTCTGTCTCAAGTAAAATTGGAGTTATCAAAACAAATTGAAATGTGCTGTAGTGGTGCTATCTAAAGAATACGTGGCATGCTGAGTATCACTTGCTTGGGGGAACCCTTTGATTTGGGGCAATCATTTGTTCCATGCATTTTTTTTTTGCACTAGTTAGCAACAGCAACAGGAAAAAAGAGGGGTATGTTTGAATTCTAAGTCTTTCCTGAAAGTCTTTTACCTAAAAGAAGAGATTATAGTACCTTCTGACCATAGGCCAGAAAGAATTTTTACAGAATCATGTATTTGGTGAAGAACAAGTGATCCTGTTTCTGAAAAGTCCCATGCGGTGGGACTAAATGCCAGACCTAGGGGTGAGTGAACAAAACCGTGTAAATGGGGCGGGGACGGGGGAGTGCCTAGCTTGGTTGGAAAGAACACTGGGTTCAAAAACATAGATGATATGTATGTGAGGAACCATGGCTATTTAGAGTGAGAATGGGAGAGCAGATGCTTTTTGGAAGTTTATGCCATTGATAAAAAGAGTTGAGGAAAATTTGTGGGAAGACATGTCCTAAAAACCCGTGATTCCTTTCATACTCCTTGGAAGTCACTCCCCAACTTCAGAACTTGAGTGATCCCTCCTGCCTAGATAATGGAATCTATTCAAAGCCTTCTGCATTTGGTCCTCACCTTCCTCCGCAACATCCAGTTGCTCTCCACAGCGCTCTGAACTCTAGCCAGCGACCCTCTTCTCCACACCCTTGTTCATAGTATTCATCAGCCAGGAATGATCACTGCTATGTCACCATCAGTCCACGACTTACCATCCTCTAAGGACCAGCCAAAGTCATCTTTTTCATAACAGTGTCCTTCAGCCCCTCATCTCATAGTGCACTCCTCTTTTCTGCTTTCCTTTGGTAAACCTGATTTGTTATTGATTGACTACTTATCTCTCCTTGCATATTTATTTTATGTGTGTGTTGTCATCTTCAGTTGGATACGAGACTTTTTCACAAGAGCACCAGGTGTGGTGTATCATTTTGTCTGCTTCTCAGGTCATCCTCTGCATAGAGCCTTGTTGCCTAGCAAATACTCTTGGCATGCTATATGGATGATGGCAGACCTCCATCACAAAACTATCTGGGGACACTCCAACCTGAGCTGCGATGCAGTGGTTCTTTCACCTGTGTAACAAGGTGAGGCTTTCTTTTAGGATCCTCTCCTGGCTCAGTTCTGGAGTGACTGTTGTGCTGTGGAAGTGCAGGTGTCCTATCTGCATTTTAAATCTTCCAGGAACCTGTGAACCCAGCTCCTACGGAGCACAGCTCTCCTGGAAAGCACAGAAGGCAGCACCAGGGCATAGTGTGCTCAGTGTGTCTCTGCAGGGCCCAGGCTTGGGGTTATTAAAGTGGAGTGTTTCTGTAATTGCAGCACAGTGGGAAAGCTCCCTGTGCCATCTTCCAGCGTGTTGACCTCAGCTTCCTGCTGAGCAGCCTGGGAATGTATCTGTAAACCAAGCTAGGACTGCAGGGACAGCTTGAGTTCCTTTGATTCATCTGCCCTTGTTCCCTAGTTTGTCTGTGTTTACATAGAAAGGTGACAATCTATATCAGAGGTGCCCCAGGTGAGGCAAGGGGAAGACATTCATATCTGTGGCTACTACTGGCTCCCTGTGATATCTCAGGTCGCTCTTCTGAAGGATTTAGGCAAAAGATCACATCTGGACTTTTTAAAATGAGTGCCTCATGTGCGTCATTTGATTTGCTTTATGCTTGCACTTAGTTTTCCTCTGGAGATAAGTCATCAGTCTGTGTTCTGTGTCCTTTATTTCTGTTTTCCTCTTTTAGGAGGCTCATCCTTCATTCTCTCACCATATTGCAAGCATTGCAATGTCACTCAGAACTTTTCCTGTTTTGTGCTGTCCTCCCCCTAACTCTCTGTATAATGTTTGATTCCCAGTGATTAGGTGATTACAAATCACTCTGGCTTCTGCTATCTGGTCACTCACATCCTGTCACTCTATGCCACCAAACCTTTACTGTTTTAAAAAACTCTTCTAAGAGGATAAGCATGCTGGCTTCCTGACTGTGATCCTCTATATCCTTGCCTTGTGGAAGCCCTTGTTAACAAATGTGATGTACACATGGTTTTTGAATACCTCTTCTTTCTAATACAAAGTACCTTACAAGTGTTACCTTCTGCTAAAACAGAAAATTTTCTCTTATGACTCATTTTTTACTTAGTGTCAACCCCCTAGTTGTCTTGCAGTACTTCCCTGGAGTGTCTGCTCTCCCACGTGGGTTCTGGGCACAGCCAAAGGACTTGAAGAGCAGGTAATGCAAGCCTTCCGTGATATCTCTCAGGACATAAAGGATGCTTCAAGCGTTTTTGCGAGACTGCAAGCCTAGGTTGATGTCAAGAGGCTCACCCGCTCTGGTTTGCCCCGTATTTGAGACCCTGCCCTACCCTGTGGGTTTGCTACGTTGTGGTGTCTCCTGCCAGAGGTGTGAATCATCCAGCATTCGTACTTTTGACTGCACCTGCCTGATCCTGGCTTGGAATCTGTTTCTCTTCCCTTTTGGAAGTCATGTGGCCACGCAGACATGGTGCCTACACCCTCAATCCATTAGTTATAGAACTCATTTTACTATATTGGCCAGTGGAAGCTCTAGAGAGAGCTGAAAAATTTGAGCATTTCTGTTATATATCTGGATTGTAAAGGTCCTGTGGCCTAACAGGGTGTAGGACGGATTGAGGAATGGAACAGGTGTGGTCTAGAAGGGAAAGGGTGGGCTGGGGAACTCCTGTAGTGGCCTTAGTTAAGTTGCTTTCTCACTATGTTTCATCTGCACCTTACACTAAAAAGTAAAAGGCAGTGTCTCTGGTTGTATCCGGTGCAGGAGTGGATGTGATTCAGCAAGTGTCCTTGATGATTGGGAAAACTCTAGAAAGGATAGAAGCAAATTCTCTGGCCTTGTATTTACACCTACCTCCCGTGTTGAGAAGAATAGGTAATTCTTTGGATTTCCTCCATTGCTGACTGGGGAAATAGGACTGCTAACATTAGAGTGGTGGCCTCCTGAGCTGAGGAATGAATAAAAGTCATCTGCTTTCACCTGCTCCTTTGACAGGAGATCACCAAAGCCTAGCAACTTATAGTCACACAGCTACCCAGTGAGGACCCCTGACTTCCTCTCCAGTCTTCTAGGACACTCTGCATGTTGCTTTGTTACATTTTAGCCCAATTCCCGCCATCCTATGAAACAGTCCACAGTCACCTTTCCCCTCCTGGTTTACTAAGTGCCACAGCAGTTGCTCCTGAGCCCCACAAGCTGGAGATCTGAACATCATCTTCACTCTTCTCTTTCTACCCTAAGAGACTGAGTGACCGAGCTGCATTGATTCTACCGTATCTAGAGATGCTGTTGTCTGTTCCCTTTCTTCCATTATCTTATGTCTGTGTGACTCTTTTCTAGAACAACTGTAGGTACATTCCCCACAGCCTTCTCCGACTTGCCTGGACCATCCTGCACTAAATTCCACCAGTGCATCTCTGTGTTCCTGTGGACCTATCCCTATCTTTAAGTCTCCCTGGACTCTCTGTGGCACTAGAATATCTACCTGAGAACCCAGGTTAAGAAAACCTGTGACTTAATGAGGGGAAAGCCAAAATTATGGTTCATAGTTACACAAAGGTGTGTATGAGGAGAGACAAAGGGAGTACTAAGACATCATAAAGTCTAGCTTTGTCTTTCCTAGTAGCGTAAACAATGTACACTGTGATATATAAAGCTGCCAATGTTTTGTACATTTATATTATATACTCATGTACATTTTTATATATCATCTTAGGCAGCTCCTGCTTCCATAATGAAGTACTGTAGACTAGATGGCTTAAACAATAGAAATTTATCTCCCACAGTTCTACAGGCTGGACACCCATGATAAAGGCCCCAGCAAGGTAGGTTTTATTCTGAGATCTCCTCTCTTGGCTTGTAGAAAACTCTTAACCTGTTGGGGGGTGGGGGCGGAGAGAGAGAGACACACACACACACACACACACACAGAGAGAGAGAGAGAGAGAGAGAGAGAGAGAGAAACAGACCGAGAGAGAGAGAAACTGAGAGCGAGAGAGACCTAGAGACACTGAGACCTCTGGTCTCTTCATGTAAGGACACTAGTTCCGCTATGAGGACCTCACTCTGCATTTAAACCTAATTATTTCCCAAATACCTTGTCTGCTAATACCATCATATTGGAAGTTAGAGCCTTAATATATGAACTTGGTGGGGCATACCGCATTCAGTACATAGTGTGCACATGTAAACAGATAAACATCATAATATGAGACACGTAAACTTTTCCTCATTTGAAAGAATGATGTGCTCTCTAAGGCATAATGTTTTATTTAGGGAAATACTGAAATCTTTTCCCAAGAGATTTCATTTAGGGTATGATTTTTATTAATGTTGATTATTCTTTTTATTATAATTTCATGCTGTTAGGATTCTGGCTTCCAGGTTAGAAAGTCGAAAGCAAAGCTTATTTGAACCTGGTCTCTTCAAGCAGATAAAATTAGAATTTAGATGATACAGGGTGATTCTCGATGTTATACAATTAGGAATAACATGCATTGACAAAGCAATATGTCAATCTGTATATATTGTGCAGAAGCTGATAACTATGCACTGAAATAATCATTCTTAAACCTATAGCATTTTTTATGTCCACTTTAAGAGAAATGAAGAAGCCTTGAAGAAAAAGTAAGTTATTTAACATCACACCTCCCAAGACCATGCTTGCCAACCTCTTGCTTAAGGCTCTAAGTATTATCTTCTAATCACTGAATAATGAGTAAAAGAATGGTATTGCGTTAGATTCTGTGGATGGCTACAAAGGAAGGAAGGAGGGAGGGAGAGTGTGTGCATGTGTGTGTGTGTGTGCGTGCGTGTGAAAAATATTATTCCAGGAAGAATTATTGATCTAGTTAAATATGTAAGGCAGTCAAATCAGTATGATAGCCAGCATTAAAAACCAGCTTCCTAAACGTTCCAAATGAATGGAGGAGAAAATGCCTAGGAATTTGAATGAGATCTGTGTAGTTCGACTGGGATGATCGTGAAAGATTTTATGGAGCAAATGACACTTAAATTTTGCCTTTAGAGTCCAAATAATTTATCTCGTTCTTTTTACCTCTACCTCTTCCAGGGCCCTGAATACTAGGTGGTTTATAACCATAGACTCTCACACTGGAGAGGAGTTGGGCCGGCCACACTGGCTGTGTTAACAAACCTCTTCCAGCTACTGCCTCACACAAGTCCCTTACTCAGTGATTCTGCTTTCCTGAGAGCCTGACATAATCATCAGCTCTGCAGCAGAATCTTCCGCAGACTCAGCGGTGGGCCGTGATTATGTGTCTTAACTGTTCTTATTTAGAGTGAGTCATTTAATTCAAGAGAAGATGATCTATATTCTTTTAAGTTTCATTAGTAGTCATTAGAATGCTTAATCTCATGCATCTTTTCTTTCCCCTAGTCTGAAGCACTGCCATTAGTTTAGACAGCACTTATTAAATTTTTAGCCTACCAAGCCACCGTGGTAATATGAAATATTGAAATTTTGCTCCTTTGATTCTAAGCATAAAGTCTTTATCACAAAGCATATAGTCACCCTGTGTTTTACACACCTGTGTAGGCTTGACTTAGCAGAGCCGGTGCCGCCTCTCCTCTTCATGATTTCTTGTCACAGATTTCTGTTGCTTTTGTTTTGTGCCAGCGATTTCACTTCATATTAAATCTTCATTAACTTAAAAAGTGAGTAGATGTAGTACAGAAACACTGCCAGGAGAACCTATTTGAAAGTTGGACGTGATTTCAAAAGTGAGCATTGCAGTATTTTGAAAGAACACATTTGCCTTTTGGGATTTAAAAATAACTTTGTAATTATGGATTGTTTCAACACAGATACATTTTTTAAGTAACAAGTGCCTGAAAAATCTTAACACAGTAGACCCAGCAAAAAGCAGTCTGGAATAACCTTGAGGAGTTCACAGTTCTGTACAGACTAAGATAAAATCTGTCAAGGTGAATTGAAAGGCATCTAGACAGCTGGAGTTTGAGGTTCTGTGTTTTCCCCTACAGCAGTTGATGACATTTTTTGATATGTAACTCAGGCCAGACAACTGTATTTCTTATCCTGCTTTAGGTGTCTGTGATGTCCATAGCAAAAAAAGAAAAGAACATTGGAGAGACTTTCAGAATTGCCTCAAGTCACTTTTTCTAAAACTGAACTTGTTCATGGTCTTTAACTTCCACATCTGTGAACAGAGATGCCCCTTATTTTTTATTTGAAAAAATTTAACACTTGTTTTTGCTGGTTTGGGATTTTAAAGATGTATTATTTATAAAAAGTACAGTTTTTCATTCACCTTAAAGTTTACTGGCTAAAGTACTTTATCTTTTGTGTTGTCTTGAGACGGGGCTTTAATATTTCATTGGTAATAAATTCCAAAAGATGAATAAGAATTGCAAAGGAGGTTTTTGCTTTGTGGATTTATAGTGACTCTGTCTGGACTTGGCTCCTGCTGTCATATCTCAAGAAGGGCATTAACACTCGCCAGCTTACACATTGCTTGGATCCCGGAATGCTGGTGAGATTCTGCATGCCCCTGGATGGTGACCATGGCTTTGATGTTTCTGTGCAAGTGTGTTTCACTTTTACATCCTTGGTGGTAATTACTTCTCTAGTTTATGGATATTACCTACATTTTCTTAACACTGCCATCGTTTATTTTTCACTGCAAGTCCCAGGAATTCTGTGGCATAACGCAGCACAGGCTCAGTAAACTTCAGATGTTGGATTGAACCTTGCTTAAAATACTCACTGGTGCAAAGTACGAGAAAAGGAAGTGCATTTAGTGATGGTTTGACAGCCCTTTACAGTTTAAAGAACACTTTGATATCAATGATCACATTAAAGCAATTCAATAAGAGGGTAATGTACTATCACCCTGATTTTATAGACAAGGAAACTTCATCACAATGACATTAAATAGTTAGTCCAGCAGCTTACCATTGGTAAAACCTGAGCCCAGGGTAGAACCCATGCCTTTTTATTCCAGGACCAGTGTTGCTTTCATTAATCTGTGCCATTTCCTCCATACCCATCACAGACAAACATTTGAGTGAAAAAAATTCCTCATCAAGAGGAAATCTCTGTACATAATACAGTAATTAGATCATGCCCTGGAGGAGCCATAGTCACATGGAAGGAATGAAGATGACTAGGCAATGCGAAAAGTGTTATTAGAATTAGATAGTTGTATACCCATTCCTTTGAGCCTATAGAGGAAAAACTGCTATTATCTGAGAGTTTTCCAGGTAAAACGACCTTTCAACAGGGGCCCGATGAGTAAATACGTAGATAAAGAGCCTCTAAGGTAGGCAAGGGAACATAGGCAAACATAGTGGCCGAGTGAGTGTGGTCTGTGGTTGACCACAGGAAGAAGTGGTAGCAAATGAAGCAGGACAGGTGGACTTTACAGTCAGTTGCAGACCAAAGCTTTGTTTCCAGTGTATGACCTTGTTTTATTGTTGAAATATCCTTAATTTTTAACATAAATCTAAGTTCATGTGTGTCGTGGTGGTAAAACATCAACATTTAAAGCCTGGTGTGGAGACTCACACCTGTAATCCCAGGGCTTTGGGAGGAAGAAGCAGGAGAATTGCTTCAGCCCCGGAATTTGAGACCAGCCTGGGTGACATAACAAGACCCTGTCTCTACTAAAAAAATAAAAATAAGAGGCTGGGCACGGTGGCTCACGCCTGTAATCCCGGCACTTTGGGAGGCCGATGCGGGCGGATCACAAGATCAGGAGATCGAGACCATCCTGGCTAATACAGTGAAACCTCATCTCTACTAAAAATACGAAAAAATAAGCCAGGTGTGGCGGGGTGTGCCTGTAGTCCCAGCTGTTGGGGAGGCTGAGGCAGGAGAATGGTGTGAACCTGGGAGGCGGAGCTTGCAGTGAGCCAAGATCATGCCACTGTACTCCAGCCTGGGTGACAGAGTAAGACGCTGTCTTAAAAACCCAACATTTAAAATAATATTAAAATAATATGGTCTTATAGATGTATTTATAAAATTAACTATGTTTCCCACAGTATTTAGAACAGACTGTGCACCTATGGACTCAATGTATATGTGATTTGACACATGATATGTACTATAAATATGGGAGCACTCACATGTATGCATTCAAAGATGCCTGGTCCAGCGGTGCAGTATCTCTCCTCTCCTTCCCCCTTTAAATTGGAAGGGGTTTGTGTCTTTGAAGTCTTTGCTGACAGAGCCAACCTTGTAAAAGAGCCTACTGTTGTTAATGCTTGTTTGTGCTGTGGAACTTCACTGCTCGTTGCCCTAAACCCTTATGGCCTCCTAATGAAATGCAGAACCCTTAATCAAAGTTACATGTGGTGGCAATTGCAGAAACCCAAAGTGGGACAAAGGGAAATAAAAGCTGAGCCACTGACCCACATTTATAGATTGTGCCGATTAATTACCAGGTAAAAGTTTCAGTGTATTTCTTTCTCACTTTTTAACTTGACAAGCCTAGTGAAGATATTTGCTCTTCGAAAGGGTGGTTGATCTGCCTACCATAAGTGTATCTCTGGTCTTGTTTATGACTAAAGGTTTGCACTTTTATATCTGTGAGTTGACAGAAGTCTGGCAGCAATGTGGGAGTGTCTAGGCACCCCAGAAGGTGTGGGACTGAGCTTTGGAATCTGCACAAAAGGGGAGTCAGTTACATGGGAGCTCTCTGGGAGAGACACTAAAGTTGAGGTGGCAGAACACCAGGTCTAGGTCCTCCATACCGTGTGTTGAAATTGTACCCGCTTGTTATTTTGAGAATGCCAGTGTGAAGTCACAGGTGACCTTGGCAGGCCACTGTGTAACCTCACTCTTTCCTTAGTGAAGTTTTCTTGGCTTTGCTAGTGCTATGAAATCATAGAAATTAGGGTGGGAAAGGTCTGTTTCATCTGATGATCTCACCCATCCCTTTACTCTCTGGCAGCATGGGGATTACTCCTTATGCTTGATTCTCTAGTGCTTTCTCCAGTCCACTTCTTAATGATGTGAGCGATAATGTATGGATCTTCCCTAGGGCTGAATTTCTTTGGACCTGTTAAAGCTGCCATTCCCACACATACTCTGGTAGTGCCTTGTTAAGATTCTTCTGCTATCTGAATCCTACATGCCACCAATCTCATAATGGGGATGGTTACTCTATTAGACAGGGTCACACCTGTTGCTTTGTCTTCATACCCCTCTACCTACTTCTTTTTAACAAAGACAACAGTTAGGCACTGTCTTCAGATTTATGCAGAAATTTAGCTAATAAAGAGGATGGGTGATTGTCTTCTTTCTAGTTGAAATTGTTTTCCATGGTTCACAATAATTTCTGACATCTTAAACCATATCTAGCTAGCAATATTATATTTTGTTGTAGTAGATTGCTTCACTTTCACATCTAGATATGATTCCATACTACCTATAATTGATTTACCTTCTTAATGTACATCTCAGACGTGTCCATAGCATTGAATAATTGTTATTCATACTCAAAATTTAAAGGAGACCATACTGCATTTGAAATATCAACATTCTGCTTAATTTAATCTTTTATTTTTTATTTTTACATCTTTCTCCCAAGTTTTTCACTTTTCAGTGAAAGTTTCTAGTAGTAAGAAGTATTCATAAAGTCTCCTATCACTGATTTTTTAAGCCACTTGAATCAAACCCTATCAGAGCATCATTTGATTCAATTTAAAAATGAACTTTCCAACAAGGAATTAAAATTGTTAGCAAAGAGAGAAATATGATATTTCTTTCTATAGACATGTACACACCCCACTCAATTTAAATAGGAAAATCACTCAGCCCTGAGAGCCTGCAAATCAATCGCTTGCCTTTCTAAAAGTACATCATTGTTTTTTTTAACTGGAAGATGCAGTGATTTCTTCTGTTAATTATTTTTTACTAAAGGGAGGCTCAGTGCTGTGAAAGAGAAATCGACTAAAAGCCTGAGGAGGGAAAAAAAAGTCTAGCTTGTAATTTTAGAAGAGTTGTTGCTGTATTGTTAACCAAACTCTGCCTGCACTGGGTGCACGGAATCTCTGACCTATGAAAAATTGTTTGGGTTACCCCCATTTATCTTGTTTGAGCAGTAAAGAAAATATAATTGAAGAAATGGCATTGAAGAGCATCCTGAGTTATTTGTTATCAAAAGTGGCATGCGGGAGGCTTTTCACATTAAATTTAAACATCGGAAATGGCTAAATATCTGACTGTGGGAAAGGGACAATTTGAGCTTACCTTTCCTTTGAAAGCTGTGGTAGAAAATGATATAGATAGGGCTTACTTTGCTTTTTTTATTTTTTATTTTTCACTCTGAACATTTTCTGAAGGTGATGATGAGAGAGAGTTAAAGATTGGAAATGAGAAGTGACTTATGTTCATGAATAGTGAAATGTGATTTTTGCAGTTTGCAAATGATGGATAGTGAGAAGGATTTCTGCCTCCCACCCCCCGCTCTGCTGTAGTGGCAGTATGAGCATCACCTAGGTGCTTGTTAGAAATGCAGATTCTCAGGTCCTCTGGGTTCATCTGATGCATTCCCAAGTATGAGAACCCCTGGCTTAAGCGGTTTTCATAGATAAACTTCCCTCCTTTGTTTCCAAATTGCTGTCTTCACCTGCTCAAAATGCTTCTCCTTTGCTAGTGCTGGAACCTTCTTTAACATCTAATAATTTCAGTAAATAAAAGATAGCAGAGACATACAGGGATGAGGTTCAGAATGGAAATACCTGAGCTGACTACCTGTATTTGACACTCAGCTAGGCCACTTGATGGCTGTGCAACGTTGAACAAGTTCCTTAACATCTTTGACTTTCAGTTCATGTGTAGGATTAGGAGGATGTCATGATCTTCATATCATCCATCTCAGTAGGATTTAGGAGTACATGTGTTTAGAGAGACAGTCCCTGGGACCCAGTAAGTATGCAAGGAGAATTAGCTATTATTGTAACTATGATTAGCAATAAAAATGATTTGGGAAGAGTCTATGTATTTAGTATTATCATGGTGTGTAAATGAATACTATCTGCTTCTTTTCTGAAAGGGAAAATTGACTAGGTAAGTGATTAAGAAGAAAAATAATACAAGGTTTCCCAAAGAGCAGCACACTAAAGTGTTGGGAAAAGGCCAAGAATGGGATAAGAAATAGTACCAAGGAGGAATTTCCTTAAGACCTGCTCAGGAATCAGATTTTTATTAATAAGGAAGTCTTGGCTCGGCGCGGTGTCTCACACCTGTAATCCCAGCACTTTGGGAGGCCGAGGTGGGTGGATCACCTGAGCTCGGGAGTTCGAGACCAACGTGGTAAAACCCCATTTTTACTAAAAATACAAAAATTAGCCAGACATGGTGGCAGGAGCCTGTAATCCCAGGAGCTACTCAGGAGGCTGAGGCTGGAGAATCACTTGAACCAGGGAAACGGAGGTTGCAATGAGCCAAGATCACGCTGTTGCAACTCCAGCCTGGGTGACAAGAACGAAACTCCATCTCAAAAAAAAAAAAAAAAAGAGAAAAAAAGAAAGGAAAGAAAAATAAAAAAAGGAAGTCTCTTAACTAATGGCCCCTTTTCCATCAGCTGCCTAGCACTGAATCTTCAGTCCACCATACTTGGGGCATGTTCAACATGTAGTTATAAAGGCAGTGTGTTTCCTTGTTTTCATAGACACAAATGTTTAGATTAAAATGTCCTACCATCTTGCAACAGTAATCCAAATGAAAGGGTTATATGGTCAAATAGATCACAGGCAAGTGCATAGTATGATTGTAGATTTTTGGAGGGGTTAGTGGTAATACACATCTGTAGGCATATTTTCAGCCAATTCAGTTAAATTCAAACATAAGTTCTGTGTATAATCTCCATGCACAGTGTTGTGGCTATAAAGATGATGAAAGATAGTCTATGTTGTCAAGATTCTTACATGTCATTTTCCTAAATAGTTGTTATCTTTGGCTTATTTGTCTGATTATTGAATTAAGAGGGACTGATTTATTCCAGAATGTGTTTGAATAAACTATCTTTTGAGGTGAAATTTTGGCATTGATAAGGGAGTTAACTTTTAGGGATGAAAAAATAGAGCTCTCATGTTGAAAGCCTAAGGTTTCCTAGTGAAAATAAGTAAGGCATTTTTTTTTCAACGTTCTTCTCACTGAATCCATTAAGAGTTCATTGTCATTGTTCTTTGTTTCTTTCACTAATTTCAGAGTTGACCAGTGAACCTGGAATCATTTAGGGTTTGTGTGTATAGTTATTTCTTACCTGAATGGAAGCAAGAGTCTTTATACTTTTTCCTGTGGTTTTCTACACTACATGTGTATCACAACCACTTGTGGAATTTTAAAACATTCAAAACCTTGGGATCCATTTCTGGAGACTTTGTTGGTCATGTTCTGCTCTGATGTCTAGTGGACAACTAGGATTGAGAAATCCTGCATTATTCTTGATATCTGTTATTTGTGGCCTTCTAAAACTAAAACTAGGTCATTGCACTCACATTTTAATGTGTGCAAATCACCTGAGCACCTCGTTAAAATCTGGGTAGGGCTTGGGGTTCCGCATTCCTTTGAAGTTCAAGGTAATGCAGATGCTGCTGCAGGTTTTTGGAACACCCTTTGAGCAATAGAGAACTAGATTATCATTCGGCTTTTGTTTGGAAAACAATACCATAACATGACTGTAAGTATGAAAGTCCTGATGCCGCCTGTTGAACGTACATCTCCCCACATCCTTCCCCTGCCTCTTTTATAAAAAAACAAGAAAGAACATTATGACTTGCTAAATAACTTGCGCTTTCATTCTTTGCATGATTAAATATACAATACCAAGGCTGAAAACTACTTTGCAGTATAGAAAGGATTTTGCAACTATGGTTCACCTCCTTAATGGAATTCTGGAAGTTAATGTTCTGGCTGATTAAAAAAAAAAAAGTTTCGTGGGGCAATATGTACAAGCAATGGGAAGTTAAAGGGATTGACAGAGAATATGTGCGTGACTATCCAGATACAGTTATATCTACATAATCATAATCATCATTTCCTATTAACAGAATAGGCAACAGAAGATATCCACCTGTTAATCCCACCTGTTAAGAGAATTGTATTAGTCCATTCTTGCATTGCTATAAAGAAATACCTGAGACAGAGTAATTCATAAAGAAAAGAGCTTTAATTCGCTCATGGTTCTGCATGCTGAACGGGAAACCTGATGCTGGCATCAGTTCGGCTTCTGGGGAGGCCTCAGGAAACTTCCAATCATGGCAGAAGGCAAAGTGGGAGTAGGCATATCACATGGCCAGAGAAGAAGCAAGGAAGGGGGAGGTGCTACAGACTTTTAAATGACCAGATCTCACCAGACCTCACTATCAGGAGAACAACACCAAGAGGGATGGTGAGAAAACCAGCCCCATAATCCAATCACCTCCCACCAGAACCAACCTGCAGCATTGGGGATTACATTTCAGTATGAGATTTGGATGGGGTATATATCCAAACTATATCAAGAGTTAACTTAAAATAGACTCTGGATATATAGTAGGTTATCAATAAATAATAGTTGTCATCCTTATTATTGTTGTTAGTATTACATAAAGGATGTCAATGCTCATTTTTTTCTAAGATTCTTTTAAGGGTGTGTTCTCAATGCTGGTTACAATATCAGAAAAAAATATACTGCAGAAAAATTCCAAGAGAGAAGCAAAGTCTTTAAGGAACAGAATTGAAAGAAAATATTTTTAAAACGTGTTTCCAAAAAAGTAAAATTGATCTTTGTGTTAAATAAACACATCCAAAAGAAATACTTTTCTCATTTGTTGGTAACACTCTGGCATTTCATTAATCCTAGCTAAATCTCTCTAAATTTACAAATGCGTATATTTCATCTTCAAATATCTCATTAGTTTCTCTTTATGGATTAAATGTTCATGTTCACTAGTGAAAACCCAGTTCCAACTGACATGTAATTTGGATATAATGGATTACAACTCTTTTTCATTGTCTTCTGAGCTTGTTAAAAGAATATACCGTGTATTCTCCATATTGTTCTAAGAGTTTAAAAAAACAATAAACACAGGAACAAAATCTAAATTCCACATGCAGAAAAGCAGTTGGATTTTAGTGGGCAATGTCCAAATGCTTTAAGGCACACTGGGAGCTTTCTTGTTTTGTATGAAGTTGGGGCCTGTGTTGGGTTGAGCTTCTGTGCTTTCATCTGTGACTACTAACCAGGAAGTACAGGAGGGAGTAAAATCTGGGAGAGGGGCATAAAGGATGTTATATGCTATGGGCATAGGAGGAACGGTCTTGACAAAAACGCTTGCAAAGAAACTAGACCTGGTTCTGCTGAGGCAACGTATTTGTTCAGCCTTAATGTTATGAACTACAAGGTTGTAAAGTGCGGAAAAAGCCACACTGTGTACTTTCCTAAAAAAGATTCCTGGGATTCCTTCTTCTCCGTCATCATTTCTCAGCTCCAGATTGAAATTCTTCAGTTCTGTGCAGCATAAGCCAAGCAAAGTATTTTTTGGAGTTAGTCTTATCCCAGCATCACAAACATACATGCAAAATTTAAATGTCTAATTAAGAAAAATGCGAAACAACATGGTATTTACTTAATGTATGTTTTTATTTCTATAACTCCATGTTTTGTATTTCTTCTCTTCAGCATAGTAGTAGTCTATTCTGGGTCCATGCCCCCCAGTCTTCACAGCTAGATGAAGACATTTTCAGTTATACCAGTGGAAGAGATGCCCCATGTTGTGTGTGACCAACACGCTAAAGAGGAAAAACTATTGGTCCAGCAAAGCTAAGTTTATTAGACTTACTGTAGTAGCGGATAATCCCAACTTGAGTTTTCATAGCCTCTCAAAAAGAGGAAAATAGGAAGTGTATTTATAATTTTAAAAGCCTGGGGTGAGTGATTTGGGGCAAATCTCCCAAAGTGAGGATGATTAGAATTGGCAGTTCTTGGCATAAAAACTTTGGTCTGGCGGGCAAAGTGAGATGAGTGTCTGGATGTGAATATTGTGGGGAAGCCATTGGTAACCTATTGTACTTGGTTTGCAAACATTTTCTTTTTGCTTAGTCTCGTGTTCTTTAGCACAGGGACTGCAGACTGTAGTGGACTCAATTCTCAATCTTGATGGAGAAATGGTGTGTGTTCTATTGTTGCCATAACAAATTGCCACAATCTTAAGACTTAATAACACAGATTTTTTTTAGAGTTCTATAAGTAAGAAATCTGAAATTGATTTCACTACTCTAAATCCAAGTTGTCTGTAGGGCTACATTTCTTTCCAAAGGTTCTGTAGGGGAGAATTTATTTCCTTGAATTTCTCAGCTTTTAGAGGTTGCCCATGTTCCTGGACTAGTAGATCTCTCTCTCCATTTTTGTTTTGTTTCAGAGTCAATATCTCTGTCACCCAGGCTGGAGTGCAGTGGCACCATCCTTAGCACACCACAGCCTCAAATTCCTGGGCCCTAGGCAACTGACCCTCCCATCTCAGTCTCTCCAGTAGCTGGAACTATGGGCTTTGTGCCATTATATCCAGCCAACTGTAAAATTGTCATCCTTTTGTAGAGACAAGATTGTATTGTGTTGTCCAGGCTGGTCTCAAACACCTGGCCTCAAGTTAGCCTCCCACCTTGCCTTTCAAAAGCACTAGCATTACTGGCATGAGCCACCATCCCTGGCCCCTCCCTCTATCTTTAAAGCCAATAAAATTGTGTCTCTCTATTCATTCTTAGAAAAGTTACACCTCTTTCATGTTTGAGGAACCTTGTGATTATATTGGCACACCTAGTAATCTAAAATACTCTACCCATTACAAAGTCACATCTGCAAAGTCCCTTTTGCCATATAAAGTAACACTCACAGGTTCTAGTGATTAGGATAAAGACATCTTGGTGGGGGTAAAGGAGTGGAGGATGGTGTCATTTGGCCCACCATGTAGAAGATGGATTCCACAGAAATTGGAAGAACCTTGTTCATTGCAGCCTTCAGCTGCTAGAATGGCTATTTCATGGTACAGATAATTCTTTGGTATTTATTACTTAGCATTTATTTATATTCATAAAAAGCAAGAATTGTAGCATTTCTTCTTGGAATAAGGTTGGATCTCACTGGGATCTATTTGATAACATTCATCTGTTTTGTTCTTTTTTAAAAAATCTTTTCTGGGGTGATTTTAGGAAACTACTATTCTTTTCATCATATGCTAGTTAGTCCCATGAGGACCTGGGAAACCTACTTTAGATAATTATGCAAATGTAACTAAATATCTAAATACCTATTCCTACTTTTTATCCTCCGGAATCTTAATGTCTCCCTTTTCACTTGTCACAATACTATTTCAAATTATCTTCAGTGAGAAATGACTTGCATTTGGATTTTTTTATTTTTTATTTTTTTAATTTTTTTATTTTTTATTTTATTTATTTTTTTAATTTATTTATTATTATTATACTTTAAGTTGTAGGGTACATGTGCATTTGGATTTTTATATCTCACTGTCATGTAGATCATTCTCAGTAAAGCTTTATGTGAATTAGGATTCCACCCTGCTCTCAGGCACACTGCAGATAGTACTCACCAAATTATGGAAGTCAGCAGGACAGTTGTTGCGTCATTTGAAAAGTACCAGTGACGTGCATAGATTGGAGTGTCCTACTTTAGGTATTGAAAATGAAAAGCACCTGTGATTCAGGGGAAACTCTCTCCTTCTCCCTTTTTCATTACCATAAGTTCTTCCAGCCATAGAAGATATGTGGCTCCTATGTGAAGGCCTGTTTTAAGGAAAGGGAAATTGAAAGAACTCACTATAGATCTTAAAGATCGTTTTAGTTTTACACTTTTGTGTGGCTGAAAGAAAAGAAGAAATAAATATATACCTGGTAAAGGAATTTTTTTGCTTTGGTCTTCTTTCTTCTCTTCCCTTTCTTCTCCTTCTCCTTCATCCTTCTACCTCTTTCTCCTTTTCCTCTCTCTCATCTCGT
Source organism: Macaca mulatta (assembly GCF_049350105.2). Taxonomy (NCBI): domain Eukaryota; kingdom Metazoa; phylum Chordata; class Mammalia; order Primates; family Cercopithecidae; genus Macaca; species Macaca mulatta. Next base: position 37,269,550 of record NC_133413.1, read on the forward strand.
TTTGGTTTTTCTTTTTCCTTTTTTTTCTCTTCTTGGGCCTAGGAGTTTACATGACGTGTATTTCAGGCAAACCACTTAACCTTTCCTATGAAACCAATCATGTTTGTGTCTTAGGGGTAGTTCTTCAAAAGCAGAAGAAAACAATATGTACAAAGATGTTTGTCATATAATTCTTTATGTGATGGAAAATTGGAAATTACCTAAATGCTTATTAAGTAATAATTTATGAAAGCGATGCAATGTTGATGAATATATACTGACGTGGGAAGTTACAGAACAGTAAAATTCTATTTGTGGTGTATTTCTCATGTTTCTTGATCTGGGAACAAGTTACAATGTTGTGAAAATACAAAAGAGTTGTACACTAATGATTTACTCTTTTGTGTGTCTATATTTTAAATATTCAAAAAACCATGTCCATATTTATAGTGAGAAGAATGTGGAAGGATGTATTTTTTAAAATAATGCTAGGATTGGCATATTTTTCGGGCCTTTGCTTCCTACTTTACCTAAATCTAGATAATTTGAAATTTATGATGAGCATTTATTTTTATTTTGTAAAATAAATTAGGAAGCCTGGTGAATTTATGGTATAGAAAATAGACCTCAATAAAGCTGTTTAAGCAAATATGAAAGCAAAAACCACAATGAGACACCACCAAAAAGGGAGTAACCTAATTCCAGCTTCAATGTCATCTCAATAGCAGGAAGCTTAAGGAAAAAGGAGAAGGGCTTCTATGTAAATATGGAGAGCTATTATTTCTCTTATTGCAAGAAATCTTGCCATTATAATTGTCAGATCGTGTTAATAGTGAGAAAGGCATGAGGGACAATCTTTAGATAAAGGGTAATGGAAATTGTGTTTCATACTCTTTGTATTCCCAGAAACAAGCAGAGTGCCCGGTGCTTGACACCTAATACATTTGTTGGATAAAGAGATGGATGGAGCAATGGGAAGACCTCAGCTTCCCTCAGCTTTCTTTGGCATATATTTATTTTGTTTTTCCTATAATGTGCTTTGCCTAGTTACTTTTGCAAAAATAAAAAACGTAGGGCTATTCTTCTGCATAGAACTAGTGGGAAATTATATGGATAATGTGTGTTAAGTGCTTTGGGACTTCAGGTTGGAAGAAAGACCTTTTATTCAAAACAGTGTTTTTTTCCAATGTTCACAACTTAAAGAACAAGGGCTGTTTCTATTTTTATTACTTTCTGCTAATATCTAGCACTATAACTTGACTATTTGGACAGTTTATAATGCTAGCTTATCATCAAAATGAAGATGAGATAAGTACTGCTTTTCCCTGATGATGTGGCTATCAGAAAAGAAGACTTAACCAAAAAAGCTACTGCAGATCTGACAGGGTAAAAGACAATATCATTTGAGCAACCTTTTCAATATCAAAAAGAAAGAAAATAGGAGATAGTGGGGCGGAGTCAATGTTAAAATTATCCTAACATTTGGATTTTCTTTTGTCTATATTGCTCAAGTTGTCTTTTTTTTAGTTAAAGAAGAATTTCTCTGAAGCACTTACTTTTAGATTTAGCAGTAGAGATTAAATCATTTGAAAGCTGGAGGGGTCATGAATAATCAACATACACCACCACTCCAAACTGCTCAGAACTCACTTCTCTGTGTTTAGTGCTGGCTCATTTCCATCCAGAATACATAGACAATAGCTAACACTAGATTTTCACAAGACAAGAAAGCACCTTTCATTCAGCACAAAAATCTTCAAGCAGTTCCTCAGCCTCTGACATTATTTTTCTAAGATGTCAGCAGGTCTCAATCTCCGATTGTCTACAGTCCTCACATGTCCTGTGTGGCCCACAGCTGCAGGATTCAAACTCGATTCTTCAGCACAGGATAGAGCTGGGGCATTTGGACACAGGAAACATGACCTGAATGTCAAGAAAATACTTTTATCAGCAATGACTTTTCCTGATATGGTGACTATCTCTCTGGGATTAAGAAGAAAAAGCCCCAGAACTTGAGCCATGGGAATACCAATTTGTAGAGCATTTAATATTAATAATTTAGTAAGTATTAGACTAACTAGTTCCTCAAGGCATAACCCTGAGGTATTTATCGCATATTGCTCACCCCCTCTTGTTTAACCTCCTCTCTATTTTAGCTCTGAAATCTACATTTAGGAATTTGATCATTGTGTCAAGGGTCCCTGTAACTACTTTCAGGGTTGATGAGTCACTAGGAGTACCTGTAGGACTCACCATATGGTTGTATTCAGTGGCTATGATGCATTACAGTGAAAGTTTACACAGCAAAATCAGCAAAGGGGCTATGATGCATTACAGGGAAAGTTTACACAGCAAAATCAGCAAAGGAAAAAGGCTCATGGGGCTGAGTCGGGGGAAGCAGGCACAAGTAGTCAAGGGGCCTCTTCCAGTAGAGTCACACCGGGTGCACCTCATTCCTCCAGCAGCGATCTGCGACAACACATGTGGATGTTCCCAGCAGGGAAGCTCCTTAGAGACTTGGAACCCAAGGTGGCTTTTATCTTCTTTTTTTCCCAGGAGACAAAATCTCCCTCAGTCTGCCAGGCTGGAGTGCAGTGGTGCGATCTCAGCTCACTGCAACCTGTGCCTCCTGGGTTCAAGTGATTCTTTTGCCTCAGCCTATCAAGTAGCTGCGATTATAGGTGTGGGCCATCACACCCAGCTAATTTTGTGTTTTCAGTAGAGATAGGGTTTCACCATGTTGGTCAGGCTGGTCTCGGACTCCTGACCTCAAGTGATCAGCCCACCTCGGCCTCCCAAAGTGCTAGATTACAGGTGTGAGCCACTGCACCTGGTCCCAAGGTGGCTTTTTTATTTTTATTTTTTGTATAAATTTATAGGATACACGTGAAATTTTGCTGTGTGTATTATGTGTCTCTTTGGAGCCCAAAGGTTTATTGTTTTGTTTTTTTGTGTTTTTTTTGTTATTTTGAGACGGAGTCTAGCTCTGTCACCCAGGCTATGGCGCGATCTTGGCTCACTGCAACCTCCACCTTCCAGGATCAAGTGATTCTCCTGCCTTAGCCTCCCAAGTAGCTGGGATTACAGGCATGTGCCACCACACCTGGCTAATTTTTGTATTTTTAATGGAGACGGGGTTTCACTATGTTGGCTAGCCTGGTCTTGAACTCCTGACCTCAGGTAATCTGCTGGCCTTGGTCTCCCAAAGTGCTGAGACTACAGGTGTGAGCCACCACACCCGGCCCAAGCCCAAGGTTTTTATTGGAGGCTGATCCTGCAGATACCCTCTGCTGGGCACGTACCAACATTCTAGGCTTTCATAAGGAAGCAGGGGTCTAACACAAGCCTTAGTGTTTGTACAAACAGTTCAGGCAGAGTGAGCCACTCTTAGCAGGTCTGGGAATGTTGTAAACCTTCACAAAATACAAGTTCCTAGATGCCAGGCAAGGGCCAGTCTGGTCAACATTCCTTTTAAGGAACAACAGTCTGGACTATGTTAGCCTTTTATTTGCACAATCTTATACCAATTTACAACCTTCTCAACTTGTTTACCAGAGCTGTAATTACACACACAGCAGATGCTTCTTGAAAACTCAAGTTGTGCTTAACATCATGCATTGAGTAGGTGTTTTTCAGCTGGTTTTTGCCCTGCTCCCTCATCCCAGTGTACAGTTGTCTGCCAAGTTCTATTTCATCTAGATTTAAAATATGTTCTGAGTCTGTCCCATTTGTTCTCTCCTCTTCCACCTCCTGATTTAAGCCACTCTTGTTTGTAGTCTGGATTGCTGCAATAGCATCCAAACTGACTTCTCTGTTCAACATTTGCCTTCCTAATTTAATCCACACTCCACCAAGAGCCTGAGACTTTTTCTTGATTTAAAATTGGATAATGCTACTCCTTTACTTACAATTCTTCCGAGACTTCACCTTGCTCTTAAGATTGAAGCCCAGTGTCCAGAATATGATATTAGGTGGACTTGACTTGTCCAGCCCTGTCTAGAACCATTCTTTTGGTTACTTTGCATCTATCCTTGTCTTCTGTCATTTCTCCAAATTCACCAGGCTCTCTGAACCTTCAGGGTTTGAACAGACTAATTCATACATAGGAACACTGTTATCTCTTATTGTTAGTGAGTGCCTATTAGTTTTTTAGAGCTTATTTTAGAGGTAGAGAATCACGTAATTTATCATCCAAACCAGGACACTATTTAGAGGAAAAGGGGATGTTATTTATAATTGTTCCATTCAACAACTGTAAGCTGAGAATTTCAGTCATGCTACAAATAGGTCCTTCCCTTGCCGGGGCCTTTCTTGACCACCTCCTTTTACATTGAATCACTGTCTCTCTGTATATATAACAACCTATCATTTTCCATCATACTGTTCATCTCATAATCACTAATTATATCATAATTTATGTGATTATTTGTTTAACATCTTTTACCTCCACTAGGCTGTGAAGTTTCAGGAGTTCATGGGCTTTATAGCCAGCACCCTACACAGCTAGTAGATACTTTATAAATAGCCCCTTAATTGGTAATTAGATACTAACAGTGCTTCTAAACAGACATTTTTAAAAAAAAAAAAAAGCATCTCTTCTTTATTCCACTTGCTGTATTCTCCTTTCATCTCCCCCAACATTGAAGTTGTATTTGAGAGGCTCTTCCTTAAATTCCTGGGTTTATCTGTCAGGTGTCTTACTGAAAACATAAGGAATTAATTTGGTTGTCTTAGAAAAATGTAGTGGTTGTACTATTTAGTGGTGGAATGTTTTACCTCTGCAAAAAAGTCTCAGGCTTGTGGTTTTGCCTAGTGATTTGGGCACATTTTAAATTAAATGGGCATACTTCAAATTTCATTTAATTCTTCAAATTTTTAAACAAGAGTTTAAAACAGTTTAAGTAGTTTTCAATAAAAAAATCGTGGCTGAGCACGGTGGCACACACCTGTAATCCTAACACTTTGGGAGGATGAGGGGCAGATTGCCTGAGCTCAGGAGTTCAAGACCAGCCTGGGCAACACAGTGAAACCCCATCTCTACTAAAATACAAAAATTTAGCTGGGCATGGTGGTATGCACTTGTAGTCCCAGGTTCTAGGGAGGCTGAAGCAAGAGAATTGCTTGAACCTGGGAGGCAGAGGTTGCAGTGGGCCGAGATCAGGTGGCTGCACCCTAGCCTGGGTGACAGAGTAAGACTCCATCTCAAAAAAAATAAAAGAAAGAAAAAAGTCTTCTACATAACCATTAATTCGTCTCACCATTGGAGGAATTAATTTTGCTCTGACCTCCTGGAAATGGTAAACACAAAATAGATTTCTAGGAGCAAACCAATAGACTCTTCATGCTAGGCAGAATCTCTGCCATTTCCCAGTCCTTTGAGTGGTAATCCAGACATTGCTGCCTGTTTTTTCTTTTAAGGCCTTAATAAGTCAAATAGGGCCGGGCGCGGTGGCTCAAGCCTGTAATCCCAGCACTTTGGGAGGCCGAGACGGGCGGATCACGAGGTCAGGAGATCGAGACCATCCTGGCTAACACGGTGAAACCCCTTCTCTACTAAAAAAATACAAAAAAACTAGCCGGGCGAGGTGGCGGGCGCCTGTAGTCCCAGCTACTGAGGAGGCTGAGGCAGGAGAATGGCGTAAACCCGGGAGGCGGAGCTTGCAGTGAGCTGAGATCCGGCCACTGCACTCCAGCCTGGGCGACAGAGCAAGACTCCGTCTCAAAAAAAAATAAAATAAAATAAAAAATAAGTCAAATAGGTCTACAAGTTGTAGGTAGAATTAAAATTTGCCCCAACTGCTATAATTTTGCTATTTTGATATTATATTCTCTTGAGATAGAAAGTTTTTATTTTGTTCTAGATTCAACTCAAAGTGAAGAGTTTGTCAACTTTCAAGCCACGTATTTTCTGCTATCTTTAGAAACTCGTTTATAAGCCAGTTTCTACATCTGGGCATCACAAATTTGCATACATACATATGTCAAAAGTTAGTATACTTAACAGCTGTGTCTCTTTAAAGGATAAGAAAAAAATTGAGAATTGGAATCAGGTTTGTTTTAATTATACGATAAAGGCTTTCCATTGCTCTTAATTCAGTATAACAATTTAAATTTTAATTGTGAAAACTGGGTGTGGATGCAGTTGATTGCCCACCAGGAAGGTTCCTCTGTGGCAGCAGAGCTATCCTCAACTATAAGGATGAAAGATTCAATATTCAATGTTTTCTGAAGCCCGTGTAGCCAAGGAATAATGGGCATTTGACACAACGGGACCTGAAGGGAAATGTGAGAATAGGGTCTGACTGCAGTCAGCTTGGTGACTTCCGACAATGTTTCCCTCATGATAAAAAACAGCTGTATGAGGAGAAACTACCACTTCTTCTGCCTTTGTATAAGATTATTAAGGATATGTTGCCTGGAGCAATGGCAGCCCCATTGTGATCATGAAAAGTCAACCCTGGTGATGGCTGAGTGGAAGGATGGGAAGAGCTGGGGCATTCATGACGTTATTAGGTAGTTGCACAAGCCTTGGAAGCATTTTATTCCCCAACACTTGTGCTTGGGAGATAATATATATCTTTGTAGTATAAGCTACTTTTAGTTGAGATCCTTTTTTTTTTTTTTAACAGAAAAAATGCTGATACACTTGGAAAATTAATTTTAAAAATCCAAATGCATTTTAATAAATTTACCTTTAAGATGCCTATTGTGTGTAGTTGTGTTTATGTTCTGGTGATATGTTATTAATTCAGTATGTGAAATGGGAAGATAGATATTTTCACATTGTGCTTAACCATCAAGCTCCTCATTATCCTGGATTACACTAACAACAATTGAAGCAAAATTTTGTCAGGCAGGGACATTTTCTTCTTTGCTGGCCTTTTCCTTCCTCATAGGTCTAAAAACAGATGTAGACTTCATTTTTTTGGTTAGTAAAACAAAACCCTGCACTCACCTCTCCTAGCTGTATTTTCCTTCGGTCATTAGGGTAACAAAGATACCACCATGTTTTGTTGGTTTTTGCGAGGTTCCACCCAGAGGCATTGTCTGATAGTTGATGAAATAAATCTTGACAGAATTTCATAGGCATTCCACTGCTGTCCTCATCTCCCACCACATTCAAAATTGACCGATTATAATCCTTTGTCACCCCTCTCATTCAGCTCCACTGGTGGGGAACAGTAAGAGAAGTGGGATGAGAAAATTTGTAATTGCCACTTTTGTTGTTATTTCAGTTACTTGTTTTTGCATCTTACTGAGTTTTGTGCACATGTACAGTGGAGGGGGCATGTATTTAACTGATATATAATGCCTGTTTATTAGCACTGGACGTGTCCCCAGGAAGCCATCAGTCCTGCTGATTTCTTGGCACCAGTAACACAACATGCATTCATACTATTACTAAAATTACCAGAAATAAACATCGGCATTATATAATTATAGCAATGACAGCCTAGATTAACTATAGCCCTCTTACAAAAGAAGGTAAAAATACTCATAATTAAAAAGGAAACAGTCCATTTAACCATGATAAAGATATTGCTATAAAAAACAACGGGCCGGGTACGGTGGCTCAAAACGAGGGGCCAGGTATGGTGATTCAGACCTGTAATCCCAACACTTTGGGAGACTGAGGCGGGAGGATCACCTGAGGTCAGGAGTTTGAGACCAGCTTGGCCAACATAGTGAAATCCTGTCTCTACTAAAAATATAAAACTTAGCCAGGTGTAGTGGTACATGCCTGTAATCCCAGCTACACAGGAGGCTGAGGCATGAGAATCACTTGAGTCTGGGTGGCGGAGGTTGCAATGAGCCGAGATCGGGCCACTGCACTCCAGCCTGGGCAACAGAACGAGACTCCATTCAAAAAGGGAAGGAAGCCGGGAGAGAAATAGTTGACAGATGAACAAGACAGTTCTGAGATGAGGAAACCTCATTTCTTCTTGCCTGTCTTTTATTTAAGACTTCATAACATCGTCTCTTTCAAAGAAATTTTAAGAGGAAAGGGTACGCTGCTTGTTCCAACCTTATCCTCTCTTTCCCTAAACTGAAAGTTGGTGCAGTAGACACCAAACTAGAATAAAGAGACGTCTTACTAAATCCCTGTGCACCAGGTTCATATTCCAGAATAAATTAAAGAAAAAACATCTCTAATGAGTACGGGTTTCCTAGAAGACTGTCTTGGATAAAGATAATACTGTAAAGACCTTTCTGAAGCCTTCAAAAGAAACTAGCAAAGTCGGCATTATCCTGTGAAAATACTGCCATCTTTCCTGCTTACTTTCAACTCCTTGACTGTGCTTTTAGTGAGAGGTGAGAAATATTCATCTTAATTTTGCATTGTAAATAATGGATTGAGCCTGGAAAGCTTTTTCTCACATGCATACCCGCAAATACTCGATCATTCAGTGCATGATTGTTTTTCTGCTCTGTGTGGATCCCTGAAAGGCCCTGTACTTCTCAGTGTTAAAAAACTGATATGCAAGGAGTTTGGTCTTTTCACGCTACGTGGAGTGGCTTATAGAAGACGCAATCTTGATTTCATTTGTCTGTCATTATCCCCTCTCTACCTGTATTAGTCCGTTTTTACATTGCTGATAAAGACATACCCAAGACTGGGTAATTTACAAAGAAAAAGAGATTTAATGGACTCACAGTTCAACGCGGCTGGGAAGGCCTCACAGTCATGGTAGAAGGTGAAAGCCACATCTTACATTGGCGGCAGGCAAGATAGAATGAGAGTCAAATGAAAGGGGCTTCCCCTTATTTATAAAATCATCTTATCTCATGAGACTTATTCACGACCACCAGAACAGTATGTGGAAAACCTCACCTGTGATTAAATTATCTCCCACTGGGTTTCTCCAGCAACACGCGGGAATTATGGGATCTACAATTCAAGAGGAGATTTGGGTGGGGACACAGCCAAATCATATCATCACCTAAGTGAGAATTTGAAATATTCACATAATCCATGTTCTCATGACACATTAGGAGACTGGTTTTCTTGGGCTGTTCAGCAACTTGATGACCAACTTAGCTGACTGATAATGGCTTCTTATCCTGGCCTGGCCTCCAAGTACTGGAGGCATTAGGATTCTGCAGTAGGATGCTTAGTTTCATGCTACTGCTTCCTCTTCTGACCATCCTTACTAGCCTCACCAGTTCTTACTTTTTAGCCCCAAAAGAATAGTGAGAGGTTGAGTACTGTAACCCTTAAGGGATTGGGGACAGTTTGATGTACCTCAGATCACTCTGTTCCTAATTTCCCTAGGGGCTCTACATAGTTGTGCCCACCTTAGATCTGGTGCTGCCCCACTCTTAGCCACACCTGCGTCAACGTTCATTTTGCCTCATAGACCTGTTCTTTCTCTCCAGTATCAAGGTCAAATCCTGCTAGGTCATTACAAGACGGACGCTATCAGGTTCTGGGAGTCAGGGAATACATGAGCTAACATTTAGTAGCTTTTGCTGTTTCTACTCCATGTCATCTGTATTTACTAATCAGGCCAGGCCATCACATTATACTGTGTAAATCACTGAAATGAAAGCATAGCTATTTGTAATGTTCTCACCTTTTGCTAAAGCTTGTTGGCCAGCAACACTATGTCACTGTGTCACATTTATAAAAGCTACATTCAGGGTACCTCCTTAGCAAAACTGTTGTGTGTTAACACCTTTACGTTGCTACCTACTGTGACAGTCTGAGCAGCTAAAGGAAGATGCTTCTGTATCCAGCCTAAAGCCTGCTCCTTAGAGTTGCAGTCCTTTTCATCATCCCCAAATCCGTTGTGTTTCATCGACTGTGTGTAAGACACTGACCTAGGCACTGGGGACATAGTCTCCGGAAGTACCTCAAATGGAAGAATGTGCAAGTATAGATTGTGTGTCCCTTACCTAAAATGCTTGTGACCAGAAGTACTTTGGATTTCTTTGGATTTTGGAATATTTGCAAAACACATAATAATTGAGCATCAAAACATAAAAATCCAAGATCTGAAATACTCCAGTGACCGTTTTCTTTGAGTATCATGTTGGCACTGAACAAGTTTCAGATTTGGGAGCATTTTGGACTTTTGGGTTTTTCGATTAGGGATGCTCAACCCATACCTCAATGCCATTCTTTCACTCACAGTAAGAAAATTCTCCTAATGTAGAGAATTACCAAGAGGGTCATCATCATTGTCTTCAACTGAATAATTAGATCAAGCTAAATTCAGATAGTCACTCCTGGAGGGGCAAAATCTGCTGTCTCCTGGACTGCATTCCCTCTGTCCATCTTCCCCTCTTTTCCCTCCACTGACATTCTTTCCATTCCCCCCACCAAGTCATATCTCATGCCAGCTCTCTGGTTTGCTGTGTGAGATGACAGTGTGGGTGTTGACGTGTACTGCCTGCACTTGTTCTCCCAGCCTGAGGTCCCACAGATGGTATTCCCTTCTCCAGCAGCTACTCCCTAACAGCCTGAGACAGCTTGTTATAGGACATGAAGTCGCTAGAGCCTCTCTTATATTGAAAACAAAGACAACCCTTCTAATAAATGGTAACTGTTGGTAGATCTATTAGGAATGATAGGAGTATGTGGAGATGGGCTGGAAGAGGAATTTGCCCAGCATGGTTAGAAACTTCAGAAGGAAGAAGCCTCTTTTTTTTTTTTTTTTTTTTTTTTTTTTTTTTGAGACGGAGTCTCGCTCTGTAGCCTGGACTGGAGTGCAGTGGCCGGATCTTCTAAGTCCAAGCACCACAAAACCTAGCTTTCTTTATAACTAGTATCTATTCCTTCTCTTCCTTCTCAAACCCTGCTCAACCTTCAACCTTAAGAGGCTTCTTCCTAATGGTTTGGCAAGAGACCAAGAAAGCCGTTGAAGGTTGAGTCACGTATTTGAGATACACTGTACCATCCTGACACCCAGCAGCAGGGTTTGAGAAGGAAGAGAAGGAATAGATACTAGTTATAAAGAAAGCTAGGTTTTGTGGTGCTTGGACTTAGAAGATTTGGGTTCAAATGCTGTCTATACTTTCTGTTCAAAGTATGATCTTAGAACAGCAGAGTTGATGTCACCTAGGAGATGATTAGATTATTAGAAAGGGATATATTCAGGCCTCACCCTGAACTATGCCAAATTAGAATCTGCACTTCAAGATTTCCCATGTGATTTTTATTTTTATTTTTTCTTGAGATGGAGTCTCACTCTGGAGACTGGAGTACAGTGGCACAATCTCGGCTCACTGCAATCTCTGCCTCCCAGGTTCAAGGGATTCTCCTGCCTCAGCCTCTTGAGTAACTGGGATTACAGGCTCCTGCCACCGTGCCCGGCTATTTTTTTTTTTTTTTTTTTTTTGTATTTTTAGTAGAGATGGGGTTTCACCACCAGACTGGTCTTGAATTCCTGATCTCAGGTGATCCCCCCTCAGCCTCCCAAAGTGCTGGGATTACAGGAGTGAGCCACTGCACCCGGGTCCCATGCGATTCTTATGCACATTCAAGTTTTAGAAGCATTGGTCGGTACTACGAATGGCTAAAATGACTTTTTAAGTTAGACTCTGTACTTCAATATTCTATTCTTAACTAAAAAATGAGTTTTAGAGCTACCTCACTATTAGTGCACATATTTTAAAAGTAATATATTTGGAAGCATTTATGAAACATAAAGCTTTTTAAAAACAGTATGTGAGCAAAAAGCTGTTAAAGCCAAGAATTCAGAGACTTCCTGAAAGCAGTCTCATTTTTCATACCAGCAGCACTCCATGCCCAAATAATGGTAGCTGCATGCACCCAGATAATAGGGAAAGGAGGAGCAACTAGAAACTCAAGGTTGGGTGTGTGGAGAAGCTAGTGGTGGTGTGTATGATAGAAATCAGGGGGTGTGTAATAAGATCATATTGGTTCCCAAAGAAAATGAACCTTCTATCCCAGTTAACCTGTTGCATTTTTCTGAAATTTCATAGATTGAATAGGTAACATCACAGAGTTACTTCTGGATTTAAGCTGAGTCTATGATGCATTTATTACCTTGTGTCAGATTTATTTGACCAAATGGCTTTAAATTGTATAGCAATGTGACCTGGATAGCAATATAGATTTAATAATAATTGGAAATATTTAGCCAATGGTAAATGTGAAAGAAGTATAAGAAAAAATTCCCTCCACCTTTTTTTTTTTTCTATTTCTGTCAGAATAAGTATTCATTTGGTAATGATGGTTCCCCTAATGTTAAACTGTTTCCCGGAGTTGACATTCTCTATTCACAACTTTTTTTTACGGGCTCTGAAACCACATTATCACAATAGATTCATTTTCTAATTTTCATATTCATTTCTAGTTACAACTCTGACCAGCTTTTAGCACTTCTTTCTTGTAGGAAAATATTATTACAAGTAATGATTTCCTTTTATTGTGCTGTACTGCAGTATGTAAAAATAATATCTGTGCATATAAATATAATTCACTGAATTTAGAATCCTGACATATGTAACTCAAAGATTTAGCTGTATTCTAGGTTTGCAGACTTAAATGGACTAAAGGGAAGGAAAATGCAAAAATTAAATATTTGAGTATGCTAAATTTGTTAATGTAGCATTAAGCTAGTTATGGACTACAAATAATTAAATGTGTTTAATGAGATTCTTTGATTTTTCCTTCTTTTTTATCATATTCCAGGCTTGATAGTAAAATAATGCCTGAAACAGGATAGACTAGAGTTAACAAACTTTGATCCTTCTGATTATAATTACTTTTTCAAAAGGCCTTTAAAAATAACTGAATTCTCTTTAATAATATATGTTGAATGCCAAACCAAAAGATGACAATACACTCGATAAACTCTTAACTGTTTTCACTATTTGCATTCTGAGGTATTGACAAATTGCACATATTTTTAGAAATCATAAGTAATGTTACTTTGCAAGGAGCCTTTTTCTTGCAAGTTATTTTTTTTATGAAAATGAATTTTTCTACGACTCACTGTGTTTCAGTGATAGCAAATACTGCCACTTTTTTCAGCGTGATTAAACTTAGCTACCTTAATTTTCCAAGATGGTACTTTATCTCAGTCATATTGGGCTGGTCCTGAAAAATTGCTGTAGAGTTATTTGGTCTAAAGAAGTTCAAAGAGTGAAAGACAGTACCAGCCTCAGCTTCAAAAAGTATATTTCCCAGAGAGAATCTGTAACTGAGTGAAGTGTGGGAAGGCCAGGGAGGGAAATAAACAGGAAGTGCTCCTTTTCCTTTTAAGGGCTTCCCTGGGGCTCTGATACAATTTTAGGACTTGAAGTGATGCTCCGGATTGAGGAAGCTGAAGTCTAAAGAATGCTAGTGTCTTGTTTAAGATCCTGTAACTAGGTGGTGACAGAATTAGGATTATAATCTCCTAGTTTAGCGTTTTGTTTTCCAGTTTTATGCTCATTACACCACAAATTTGCACATACAGAAGAATTACATAATATGGTATGTATGGTGCATGTATAGATGGTATATATGGTGTGTGTATATATGTGTATACATGCATATATATGTATACATATATGAACTATCATGTACAGACATGCCCTGCATAATGACATTTTAGTTAACAATGGACTGCATATATGACCATGGTCCTGCAAGATTGTAATACCGTATTTATTTTTACTGTACCTTTTCTATGTTTACATATGTTTATATACACAAATACTTACCATTGTGTTACAGCTGCTTAAGGTATTCAATATAGGAACATGCTGTACAGTCTGTAGCATAGCAGCAATAGGCTATACCATGCAGCCTAGGTGTGAAGTAGGCAACAATATCTAAGTTTGTGTAAGTGTACTCTATGATATTTGCACAATGATGAAATTGCCTAATGATGCATTTCTCAGAACATATCCCTGTTGTTAAGTGGCACACGACTGTATATACATATTGCTATAAGTAAAGAAACACTTGATAGTAATATTTTTGAGCATTAACTATGTTTGATTTTTCTGGTCATGTATTTTGCAAAAGTAGACAGACACCACTACACTGGATCTGATCACTTTCTCAGAAGAGTCCTGGAAGTTGCACTATAGAAATACAGGTTTTATTTGTATGTATGTATGTATGACCTTTTAAGTTCAGAGTAGAAGTTCAGTTTTGTTACATAGGTAAACTTGTGTCATGGGGGTTTGTTGTACAGATTATTTCATCACCTAGATCTTAACCCTAGTACCCATTAGTTATTTTTTCTGATCCTCTCCCACCTCCCACCTTCCACCCTCTGAAAGGCCCCAGGGTGTGTTGGTCCCCTTTAGCTCCCACTTATAATTGAGAACATGCAGTGTTTGGTTTTCTGTTACTGTGTTAGTTCGCTAAGGATAATGGCCTCCAACTCCATCCATTTCCCTGCAGTGACATGATCTCTTTCTTTTTTATGGCTGCATAGTATTCCATGGTATATATGGTCCACATTTTCTTTATCCAGAGCAGTTAGGTTGATTTCAAGTATTTGCTATTGTTAGTAGTGCTGCAATGAACATATACATGCTTGTTTTAAAATGAAAGACTAAACTGCAATTATTCCTTAACCATTAGATCATTCAATATTAGCTCTCTGTCTAGGAATGTTTGTGGTCATTCATGTCAGTTTCAGATAGGTACTTTCATGAAAATATTAAATTATTAATGTTTGAATAAATGCAGTAAGATCTATTTTACACACGCTCATGTGTAATGATTTGTTTTCAATGTTTACTTTTAGTGTACTCAGCAGCTAAACATTAAGGAACTAGTTTATCATCTCCTTTTTTAATAATTATGCTCCTGAAAGTTCTTTCTTTGCTTCCTTTTTTATTTTTTATTTTTGGTTTAATATGATGATGTAGATATGACAACCTAGGAATAAACACCCAAATTTTAACAATGATAGAGTCTTAACACACATCAGGCAAAATGCAAAGAACAGAAGGTAAAAGTCCATTGGAGGAACCATCTTTCTGTATGTATCATTTTGTCATATTATGTTAAATGAAAATTACATGGTGAGCCATACCTGGGCAATTGACCCCTGTGAAACTGTTTTCTGCTGACGTTTCACTGCTTGCGTATTTATATGGCTGTCAGAGCGTGGCTATATATAAATAACCCATTGTAGGGTTATTTTGTGTGTATGTGGGAGCCAGAAGGGGTATTTCCTATATTAAAGAGTGTGGTTAATTGTTGAATGCTTTAATGCTACCACAATTTAAAACCCACATTCACCCATAAAACTTAAATCCCACAGTGTAACCTTATGTAGGTACATAGAGATTAAAAAGAAAAAAAAAAAACAAAAAAACTACTACCTATCACAAATGTCCATGGACTTATTAAGTATTTTTATTTACTCACAGTAAAGCATATAGCTCTATGAATTTTGATAAATGCATAGAGTTGTGTAATCGCCATCACATTCAAGATACAGAGTAGTTATTTTATTCCTTCCAAATCTCCCTTGTGATTTGGAAAACACTCTATTCCTAGCTACTGGCAACAAACTTGAAAACTCGTATAGCTTTGCATTTTCTAAAGTATCTCATAAATAAAATCACACTGTGTATATCCTTTTAAGTCAGGCTTCTTTCACTTAATGCCTATGTGTTTCATCCTTGTTGTATGAGTCAATAATTTGCTTTTATTTCTGAGTTGTATTCCATTGTCTGGATGTACAACTGAAAAATATTTGAGTTGGTTCTAGTTTTGGGCAATTGTGAATAACGCTGTTTTAAAAATTCTCACATGGGTTTCTCTATGGACATACGTCTTCATATTTCTGGGGTAAATATCTAGGAGTGTGGTAAGTATATGGGAACTAGTAACAAGAAATTTAGCAACTCTCTCCCAAAGAGGCTGTACCATATTTCATTCTGCATTTCCATCAGCAGTGGATGAGAGCTCCAGTGCCTCTACAGCCCCTGTGTTGTCAGCTTTTGCTTTTGTTATTTGTTTGTTTGTTTTCATTTTATCTTCCTAATAGGTGGATACTGGTTTCTCATGGTTTTAACTTATTTTTTCATAATAACTCATGAGGTTGAGAATTAATATGCTTGTTTGTCATCTACCTATTTTCTGTGGAGATGTGTCTTTTTAAATCTTTTGCTCATTTTTAAATTGGGACTTTTGCTTTCTTTTTGAGTTTGGGAGTTCTTTATATATTCTGAGTATAAATTTTTTATTGAATATGTGATTTGGATACATTTTTTTCCCAGTCTCTGGCTTGTCTTTTCATTCTCTTAGCCTTATGTTTTGCAGAGCAAAAGTTCTTAATTTTGATTTACCAAGTTTTTCCCTTATGATCATGCCTTGATGTCACATCTAAACCCATCATCACCAAATTTAATATCATGCAGATTTCCTCCTATTTTTAAATAAATATTATAGTTTTACATTATACATTTAAGTCTGCAGTCCATTTTGAGTCAGTTTTGTATAAACCACGATTTAAGAACCTTAGCTCTTTTTTTTTTAAACATAGCATACCTAGTTGTAAAGCAACATTTGTTGAAAAACTGTCCTTTCTCCATTGAATTTCTTTGCATCACCCAGCCATGACCTTCTTAAAATTGGGGAGAATTGACACTTGAACAGTAATGAATTTTCCAATCTACCACCATGGGAACTCTCCACTTTAGGTCTTGGATTTATGTTTAATTGGGTATTATGCTCCAATTTGAGAAAATCTAGTAACTCACATGAGCAATGATTGTCTGGTATGTAGTAAGCATTCAATAAATACTTATTGGATAAAGTAGCAGCTTAACAAAGATACTATTAATTTTGCTTTTTCTCCCCATATACTGTCAGCTAGGGAAAACTTCAGAAGTAAAGGAATTTACACATTACCTTTTAAAAAAAAAGAAAAAAGAAAAAAAGAAAAAACAAATCTCTATGGGATTTGCCCTAATGGTTACTGAGTTCAGTTGTCAAAATGAAGTTCTAGCAGGACCATGGAAGGGTTTGTTTCTTCTTTGAATAGGGGAAAGTAGCAAGTGGCTTTGTAAGACAGGATACAGTTTGTTTTAAAAAAGGTCCTGTCCCTCCTCCTTCCCCATTTAAGTTTGAGTGAGATTTTTGTATCTTACTAAGAGTCTTGGTATTGTGGAATAGAGAATGCAAAGAACATCTCTTTCCGTGATTATAAAAATTTATTTTTCATCAGAGCACCTGTTTTTCAAAAGAAATCTTACCCAGAAACACAGAACAGATAAAAGCAGAGCTACTCGGGTTGAACTGAGCTCGGCAGAGATATTTGAAAGCCTCACATCATTACTGCAGTGATGAGAAAACAGAACCTCAAAGAGATTATGTAACTTGCCCAATGTTGCACAGGAAATTGATGTGGAAGCATGGACCCCCCCATCTTCCGATTCTTAGGACAAAGCTCCAAATGACTGTCTTTTCAGATTTTTCTCAGGTTGTATTACATGTTTCTATGGGAACTGTGTTTTATATTTCCTTTGCACGCTATCGTGAGAAATGTGCCTGGACTTTTTCTTAGCTTAAATATTTGATTTGAAGGTGGACACCTTGAAGTCCCTTCACCATAGGAAGAAGCTCTCATTAATGCTAAGCCTCCCCTGTTGATATTTTATTTTATGTTATTCCTGCATCCAGATGGAAAATACTGGTAGACCTGGGAGATAGAGATCGCTGAAAATTAGATAGCAGGATGGTTGGAGAGGGGTACCTAGTATAGGACACTGCTATTCTAGTGATTACCCATGGCTCCATGAGCACCATGGAGGTGCTTCTGAACTTAAAAGTGTGTTTTTACCTTAGTGTAAAATACTTCCTGAATCTGAGAGAAGATGGAAAACCCTCCTGAGATTTGCAAATTAAGTTTTTAAACCTGTTGCTAGTATAATTCCTTAAACATGTGCATTAAACATGTGACTAAACAAGAAAACTCCAAACAGAAATTGCATGAGTCCTACCTAAGATGACAGTCACCATTCCTAATTTGAGAGTAGCAGTGCTCTTTCCTGACCCTAAATATTTTTTATGGAGCAGGGATTTTATAAAGGCCACTTATTCATGTATGCTGAATGCCCAGAATGGTGCTGACATGTAGTAGACACTTATTAAATTTTTCAGGAATTGATTGAAAGATGAAATAAAATAGTTCTCATTTGGATCTTAGCTTGAATATCACCTCTTTAAAGATGTCCACCCTGGCCATCTTACCTGTAAACCACAACCTCATCATTTTTAATTCCTTTAAGTAACTTTATTTTCTTTAAATCTTATAAATAGCACTGACATTGCATTACATGTATATTTATTCATTTTCTCTCTTACCCCCTAGAATAGAATCTCCAGGAGAGCAAGGACTGTTTAATTTTTTTATCAATGTATATGTGAAGTACCCAGAATGGTCCTTGCCATATTATATTTTTAAAAGTGTTCAATATGTGTTCCTTGAATGAGTAACATGCTTCATATCTGCTTGGCACTATTCTACTCAAAATGAAAGATGAGATCTTTGTCACCTCATGGCCTCGCCTGTCCCTGTGATACAGGGAAATTAAGGAGAGGGGAGTAGGTATTTCAAAATGAACACAACATCTTTAATTGAAAAAAGGTGTATGTGCTGTTGTTTACCTGACTTTTTAAAAATCACACTGTTATTTTATTGGTGTCTAAACTGCCTCTGGTCAGTGTCTGGTGGTCTGCTTTACATCATCTTCAGTAGAAATGCTTCTGGTATATCTTGAGCGCAGGTTGGCTGTCAGGTTCCCTGAGCTCCTGCCTTTTATTCTATTTTTAGAACCCTCCATTGGGCACCAGTTAGGATTATACTTAAATTGTCCTCACTGACAGTAATGGAGAGAAAATGTTCTGCTTAGATTGGTGGTATTGGCTCTTCTGATCTGATCTTATGCTAAAAATATAAGCACTATTGCACTGAGCAGAAACAAATGATTTGACAGAGACTTCAGAGATGTTCCCTTGGGCTAAGGATACTCACTGTTTCTGTTGCCTTGGCCCCCTTGCTTTTTGTATGTAATGACAAAAAAAGCACTGAACCACAATCAGAAAGATATGATTTCTATTCCTAATACCACAGGTTCTTTATGACCTCAGGCAGAATTCTTAACCTCTCCCTCCCATGGTGTTATTATCTTTAATATGATAAAAGTGTCATCTTCCTTTTAGAAATGGAAATCTTAGAAAGATGAATCAACACTTGTAAATAAAGCACTATGAAGCCTTTAGGAAGGAAGTTCTTACCATGAGATAAGACACCAGGAGATTGGCCTTTCTGCTGTGTTCTGATGAGACTTTTCTACTGAGTAGACTACTTGTTATCAGGTGTGGGAGACGGCTCCAGTGTTCTCCTATTTATTATGCATAAGAGTTATATATTTGTTCCAACTCCCAGGACTAGTAATCTAGAAACTGAAAGAAGCTCTGATTCCATGGAGGGCTGCAGGAAATTCTTTGGAGAGAAAGGCAGGTATGCATGCAGGTCTACAGAGGGAGTGCTTCATAACACACGTGTGGGTCTCACTGGATTATTTTTGAGCATATGAAATGACCTGGTTCTATTGAATTTCACTATCAAGGCAGTTTCTTGTTTACGTTGACAGGCTGCAAACGTGCTATGTAGTTGAATTCATGCTAGAAGCTGCATGCAAAGTTTGCCAGTAACTGTTTACTTCAAGGAGCATCCATGAATTTCACTGTCCAGTCTATGCAAAACGAATCTACAGTAGCTATGTTCCATGCTTCTGCATCTTAGATTTCTGAAGGCACCCCTCTCAGAATTCCTAATCAGGTGGGTGTGTGTCTGTGCGTGTGTGTGTGTGTTTGTGTGTGTGTGTGTTTGTTTTCTCTCTTCTTCACTGTTGTGGGCAAATTGGAGATGGATATCTGGAGATTAGGGTTTTTACAGACTTTGAAAAAAAAAAAAGATATTCAGCTGTTTGTTAACTCCCTTCTTAAACTCATTAAGAATATAGCCAGAAGCCTGAAGCCACAATGGGCTTTTTTTTTTTTTTTTTTTTTTTTATACTGCAGCATTCTACCTGTAAAAATAGCAGCTGTTGCTGTGCTGCTGACAGGCATTTATTAAAGGGGATGATGATGATGATGAATGCCCTTTGACTTTCTGCTACTAAGTCACATGACAACATTTAAAAGTAGATAATTTGATCTTGATGAAAGGATCTCTCTACCCAGGGAACTTGTCATAGTGTACAAAGCCCTGGCTACTCACTCCAAATTCCTTATGTCACCCATTTAACTTAATGATTATGATCTTCATAAATGCCATGTTCAAGTATTGAGACTGGCTTAAGAAATCACAATAAAGTAGAGGAAAAAGAGCTACCGTAATCCATCTCTTAAGTGGGGAGCAGAAAGGGTTGTTAGTTTTTCTAGTAGGGTAAGTCTTTAAGTTTTCTGTCCTTTAGAATATTATAGAGTATGGATGCTACAACAGTGGGTCTTAATGCTGGTCATATATTAGAACTATCTTAAGGGCTTTTTAAAAAGACATGTTCTAGGTCCACTAAGGCTGGCCTCAGATTCTTGATTGGAATGGGACCCAAATCCTGATGTCTTTGTTCTGTTTGTTTTTGTTTCTGAAGCTCGCTAAGTTGTTTGAAAGTGCTGCCAAGGTTGATAACCACCTGTTTTAGTATTCATTAATTCTCCTAGCTTAACTTTTTTCCCTGGCTCTATATACTGGAGTCAAGATAGGTACCAATAACATCTAAAATAGACCCAAGAGCCTATGACCAAATTGTGATTTCAAAGTTCCTCAAAGGCAGGAGCACTGTCTTTATTTCTTCTTTGTGTGCTCTTGAATATTTATACTGTACCTTAGTGCAGGATTTTAGTTGTCATGGATAACACGGTGAAACCCCGTCTCTACTAAGAAATACAAAAAAAAAAAAAACTAGCCGGGCGAGGTGGCGGGCGCCTGTAGTCCCAGCTACTCGGGAGGCTGAGGCCGGAGAATGGCGTGAACCCGGGAGGCGGAGCTTGCAGTGAGCTGAGATCCGGCCACTGCACTCCAGCCTGGGATACAGAGCGAGACTCCGTCTCAAAAAAAAAAAAAAAAAAAAAAAAAAAAAAAAAAAAAAAAAAGTTTAAAAATTATGGTGATTACTTTGCCATGTAGTTATAACACATTATCTTACCTCCATCAATCCTCAGACTGTAGCTTGCTTCTTCTACCTTTGTTATACTTTTCTTACAGCTGCTCTTGCCTTATTTAAAAAAATACTCTACCGGTTGTTAGTCCAATGTAGGTGTTTCAACTTTTTATTTACTAGCCTATAATGCTAGAATTAAACCCCCAAACTAGGATCTACTATAATGATCATTTCTTTTTTTTAAAGGGATTTTTTTTTTCCAAAACCAAAAAATTACGCAGGCCATAAATTTAGGGAAATTTGAGGAAAATTTATGAGGAAGTTAAGCTTTTTGAAAAATAATTCATTGTCTTATTTGTCACATTTACCACAGGCTGTGAAAAGTCTGACCTGGGCTGAGGTTTTAAAATTTACCTTTGAAGAAATTCTCTCATCAGTCACACTGGTTGTCTTATTCATTCCTAGCTTTACTTCAACTCTTGGAGGGTCAGTTTTCCAAATCATAATAAACTGAATTTCGTTTTCAGTCCCAGTAGTGAAGTTAGAATTATGCACTAGGCCCTGAACAAGAAGACTCATTATTTTTCTCTATTTCTTGTCACCTAATAAAAAATATTTTCCAATGACTGTCATAATGCTTAATGGAACTCAACTAGTAGTGTGACAAATTATCCAGGGAACTTTAAGGTACCTGTGGGTAGACCTCACCTTAGGTCTAAATCAGAGTTTTGTTCAGAGAAAGGCAGATTGGGTGCCTATGTAATATATGAAAACAAAATGATGTAAGAATTCCGCAGAGAGTATTTTGCCTCTCCCAACATTATTATAGAAATTATGATTTTTCTTCTAATGTTTTATAGTTTGTTTCTATGTCTGTAACTGATCAAGACATAATTGTGTGTTGATGGACTGACCAAACCTCAGGATTTTGCTTTATTGTTTTCTGGATATTTAAGTAACCCCACATGAATGGGTGATTCTGATGTGATGTTAGCATTCAAAATTAAATTTCCAGACCCCCTTTGACAATGCAATCTGTTACTTATTTTCACTTCTTTTAGGAATTGAATAAGCAATAAATGTATATCATATATTAAATCTATTCAGAGTTACACAGGGAAGAGAAAGTCTCGATCTCACTGCTGTTCCATGGCCATTTGGTTTTACTCTATCTCCTAAACCAACCACTCTTTGGTTTCTTGAATGGTCTCCCACTGGCCTTCTTCCATCAAGATAGCTCTATACTTCTCTTAAACATTGACCATGGGATGCAGGAAGTACCCTGTGACTTGCTAGTGGGGAATTGTCCAGGGAGCTACTTTGAATTTCTAGTCACCAGCTGTTCCTACTACTTTCCTGACTTTTGTGTTCATTTTTAGTTACGCCACTTTGAACACTAAGTATTTCCAATATATAGCAGTTATGAAGACCATGGCGTTTTCCCCTCTCTGCTCCCTATTCTCCTACACCCTCAATCATGTGTACTACATAAAATTTGTAATTTTATGGATCATAAAAGTAAACTACAGAAGAGTAGGAAAATAACTGAGCTTGTATCTGAAAGAACCAAGTTTGATTTGTGCTGGAAATTTACCTTGCAAACTGTAAAGTGCTGAACAAAGTGAAGTTTTGTTATTGCTGCTGTTGCTGTTAGTGTTACACTTATATGATGCAACATTCTGAGGTACCAAGAAGGGTCAAAATTGGATTGTTTGTAACACAAGGGATAAATGTTTGAGGTCATGGACACCCCATTTATCCTGATGTGATTATTATGCATTGTATGCCTATATCAAAATATCTCATGTAGTCTATAGGTCTATACATCTATATACCCACAGAAATTAAAAATTTTAAAAAAGGTGAAGAAGCATAACCATAGGAAGACTGACTTGGTCCAGGGATGGCACCTGCTGGCTACATTTTTTTGATTGATTGTTAACTAGAAAAGGAGAAACAGATTTCAGGAATACAAAGGAATTGTAAAAAACACTCTAAAGAGATGTACAGAGCCCAGCAAAAGAAGGAAAGGTTCACGTTGTACTGCACCAATTTTTTTTCTTTATACTTAAAAAATGACTAATTGAGAACACATTTAAATGTGGCATTTGGTTTAATCAGTATTTCATAAACAAGTTGATCTTTAAATGTCTGGACAATGTAAATATCAAAAAATGGTTAGTCACAAGAGATAAATTTGAGAATGGCCCTAAAAATATCTAATTGGTTAAATGTGTAAAGAAAATACAGGTGACCTTCCTGTTTTCACTTTTGTTGTGTTTTAACAAGTGTTTGACTTTGTGATATTTCTTTTCTTATAATAAGAGTAGAATCAGGATTAACTGGAAAATCAGGAGATTTTCCAACTGGAAGAGAAAAAAAATGCACATGACCTTGGTTTACTTATGATCATATTCCACATACAATTTTGCATCAGTTGCAGACAAACTTAATCTGAAAGGAAACCAGTAAGTATATAACAATAATTTTATTTTTAGCACCCGTGATTCAACAGCAAACTCAGCTGTCATTGAGATGATACTTGGCTATTTGAGGGTTCTTTATTGATTGCAGAGAGAGAAGGGAATTCTGTTTAGTTTTTATTTTTACTTTTAATTGTTGTGGGTATATAGCAGAAGTATATATTTATCAAGTACATGAGCTGTTTTGATACAGGCATGCAATACATATTAATCACATCATGGGGAATGGAGTATTCATCCCCTGAAGCATTTATTATTTGTATTACAAACAATCCAACTACAATCTTATTTATTTTAAAAGATACAAGTAAATTATTATTGACTATAGTCATTCTGTTGTACTATCAAATACTAGGTCTTATTTATTCATTTTAACTATCGTTTTCATGCCTATTAACCATGCCCACTTATCTCCCACCTCATACCCATCCCACTACCCTTCTCACCTTCTGGTAGCCATCCTTTTACTTTCTATCTCCATGAGTTTTGGGGGTTCCTTAAAATGATCCCTGTGGATGTGGGGTCTGCAATGATGAGTTTACCTCCAGAACTCATAGTCAAGGAGGTATGTGCAGACTTATCTTCCTCTCAGAGTCACTGGGCGGTGTGAGTTTGGGTACTTAGATTAGGCTTGGATACACATTTTAAATAGGATTGATGTGGCTAAGGAGTGGGCTGTACAGATGATTTATTTTCTCCAACAGAGCCATTTGAAAAAAGTTAGTGTGCAGAAAAGCAATATAACATGGAATGAATCAGCCAGTACAGCACTCTATTCTTATTTTGCTTGAAGTAACAGGTCAAATATATAGATTTTTTTTTAATGACACAAGTCTAGGTGTTACACCAATAAATTTTCTCTTAAACATGCTAATCTCTTTTCATTTGCTTATTTATTATGACGTCTTCACCTTTTTGTTATTAAATTTTCCTCTTGAAATGGAAACTGTCTCTTCATTTTAAAAGTAATTGCCAAAGAGCCACCCTGGACATGTTATATTTCTGCTTCCATATTTCTAAGCAAATCAACAAAAGAATCATTATGCTAGATTCACAGATGTAACAGTATTAAAGGAACGGTACTTGTGTCACATAGTAAATCAGTGGAGGGGAGATGATGGGACTTCTGACTTGGATTTCCAGATTTTAACTATGCTAATTTTCAACTCTGCTGAACAGTGCTTAGGTGAGCTAGTTGAAATCAAGTTGAGTCCATTCGTTTCTCATTGAATGCCATAAGCTTTCTTTTTGCAGACCCTGCAGAGAGAGTGAGCTTTGAAAATAGAGAGAGGGGATTGATTTTAAATATATATTTTTTACGTTATTAAAAAAAATTCTGTCCTGTTCTTTTTTGTCTCTTACTGCCCAGGGCTTAGGTCAGTAGTGTTCAGAAACAATCTCAGTTGTTTATTTTGGTAACCCCTGCTTCCCTGGGTTTGCTCACAGCAATCTCAGAGCCTCCAGGGAGCAATTGTTATCAGAGACTCAACCTGTTCCCTTGTGGATCTAGAGAGCTGCTGCCAGCATTTCATTTCATTTTAGTTCCATCTGTGAGTGCCAAAAGCTTGCTTCATACTTGACATGTAAAGGCATTTTCAGCATATTGTTGTTAATCCAAGTGCACATTAATGATGATTTTATAGCTCAGGTTGCAACCCCTCTTTTCCATGTAATATAGACCCCTGTTGCAGGCTGATGGAACCAGGAAGCATCTCTGATGAATTGGACTTTAGCACTTTGCTGTTTAGTCTTCAAAATGTGTATCCGAATGGTATGCAAGATCTGGTCTCAGTTCCTCGTTACATTAAAAACAAGGAAAGGTGAGAATTAATTGGGAGAACCACATTAAGGAAAGTTCCACCCCATGGCCACTTCATATCTCATCGGTAATATCATGTTCTGCACAAAACTAACATGATGGAATGTTCTCACCTACAGATGTTCGTGCATTCGACTTGTTCCTCTGTTTCTCCAGTGACTTAAAGGTGTGTCAAAAATTGTTTAGTACAAATTCCTAGGAGGTTTATTTTTGAGTCAGTAAACTGTGTTCAAGGTTGGAAGGAAGTGGTAAAGGTGGATATTTTAATGCTTAGGTATTTGTGGAAACAGCCTAAGAATTCATAGGATGGTCACTCAATTCTGCTGCACACTGGGACCCTGAGAATTCGAACAAACGGTTAAGGTACAATAGCAGAAACAACCAGAAATCTTCCAGAAACACTTATTAGCAGAGAAATTCACAGCTCTATGTGGTTCCCAAAGTACAGCCCCAAGTATCACAACAAACTGGCTCATTAACACCACTTTTAAATTACTCCACTCCTTAAGTTGTATGACGGCCTTTCAGTAAGCATGATGCCAATCACATGTGGGGAATCTTTTGAATCTCTGTGACTAGCTAACTGACACAGGATTCTTTTGGTGCTGCTTCACCAGCCGGAAAACTGCGGCCAGTGATGCCCCTGCCCAGGCCTCACTCAGCTCCGGGCTCACTATTGGGCTAGTTCTTCCCACTTGGCCAAGCAGGCTGCACTCAGCTCACACTACCAGCCCAGATTCCGTGCCTTCTGCAGTTCTATTCTCAGTCCATGGCTGGTCCCAGCATGCTGTGACTGTCTTTCACCCTGGGCACCAGCTTCTGGATGAGAGGGACGTGGTGCCACCAGAAAACTTGGAGATTCCAGCAATCATGGAGCCCCAAAGGGTGTTGTGGCTCTTGCCTGGGGAGTCCCAAGGTCTGAGCCCCCAAGCACTGTTACAGCTCTCTCTCCTTTCCACCACTCACAGTGCAGTGAATTGGAGGGAGGTGTGTTACAGCTCTTTCGTGTTATGGTTTGTTCATGCCACCTGCAGTAGGGCAAACGGAGAGAGGTATGTGGTACCCAGCAGCTTCCTCTCTCCTGTTGCTTGAGGAGTGAGAGGGAGGATCACAGTGTTACTGCTCCTTTCACACCCACCATTCAGCAGGCTCCAGGTTCTTGTCCTGTGTGCAAGAAGAATGAGGTTGCACGTACAACGGAGAGTGAGCAAGGCAGATAAGGGTTTATTGAGTGATAGAACAGCTCTCGACACAAGAGAAGACCCAAATTGGGCAGCCCTCTGTGTGGGAGTGGTGGGGAGGCGAAAATATATAGCCCCAGATGTGGCTGAGTCTGGGGGTTTTTATGGACTCAGAATGGGGGAGTGCGTGCTGATTGGTCCATGGGTGGGCCTGGAAAAAGTGTTATTTGATTGACTAAAAGGCATTGAAGAAGTTTTCGCTCCAGTTGTGGACTCCACCTGAAACTGGCCGCTTGATTTTCAGCCCTTAAATTGTCTTTGGTTTGAAGGTGAGGTTTCACCAGGGACCTGCACCTGCCTGCCTAGGAATTTGTCTATCATAATGAAAAATCATTTGAGCAAATATTTTTTTTGTTTCTTCTTTTTTACAATAAAATAACATGAAATTGAAGAAGCTACAGAGTTTTTATTAATATACATATAATTTAAAGCATTCACAAACCTGGAGTGTAGTTCATACATACCCTCTTGGTGAGAGATTTAAGAACCAGACCTGTGGGCTTAGGAAACTTCTCATTAGAATCAATGAACACAGCGTTTTCTCTTCCTATGTCTTTCCCCTCCACTGGTGCCTTCCTGGTGGTTCATAAAGGTGATGGCCAATGTGGTACTCTGAACTGTCTTTGTGTGTCTTGAAGTAAGATCTGAAAACAGAATTCAGGATGAAGTGCTTGTTACCTCTACTAATTGGAATACAATTAGTCTGAAGTCTGTGGAAGCCACAACTCAGGAACAGACAAGCAGGTGCATCTGCAAAGATGCCAGTTCCCTCTAGGGAGCCAGATGTGCCTCCTACCCTCCCCTTCATCCCTTAATAACCTATAGTTTAAGATGTGAGTGGCTGGAAAAAATCATACTGATGCCTTATTAATTAAATGGTATTAATACCATGGACTTTTCTATTTTCTAGAGAGACTGCCATTTCAGTGTGTTGGAAGAAAGTATATATATTTCTCTCATGCCTTAGTATAGAAAGGGTAGGCCCAGGAGAGCTATAAAAAATCATCATTACATAAAGTATCTGACAAGTAAGATACAGGTCAGAAATGATGTGTGATTACTTTGTTCTGGCATTACCAGAGACTTGGACTTAAGTTATAGGTTGGTTGCTGCTATCATTCTTTGCAAGACTGACCCCAGGCTAAATGGTGAAGATAGAAAGTGTCCCCTATTTGTAGCTTCTATTGAATCCCTCTCCATTCCCTCCCTCCATTTAGGGACTCTTGCCACAGAGGACTACCTCTTCTGTGCCCGTATCAAAGTTTGCTCTCAGGAAAGGTTATGACATTAACTTTTATCTAAACGTGCCTCAGTGGTTTATTATCTCAAGAGCACAGGAGGAGTAAGTAAGGGAGCTGTGCAATTTGGAAGCCAAACATGGCTTCTGGGCATCTCTGAAATGACACAGGCTGAGGTACAGACTTTGTGCTAGGTAACTTTCCCCTACTTGGCCACTGTACCTAGAGAGCCAGTGGTGCCATCTGCCTGAAGACCTCACCTAACGCCTGTATTGGGAAAGGGAGAAGAGAATTATTAGTATTAGGGAATAAACATGATTTATATAAACACAAATTAAAAGGCCATTATGTTATTAACAAACATACCAGATTCTTACTGAAGATATTCAGGCAATAAGTACAGTTCCTGTTTTTAGAGACTTTTAAATTTTAATAATAGGAATTGTTGGTAATTCATCCAGTTTTGTATAAAAACTAGTTTTATAATGTAAACAATTTTTATTGATTGCATCCTTTTATTATGAGCATGTATTTGTAAAATCATAAAATAGTTATATATCAGATATCTACATATATGTATATATATCATATTTATGTACACATGTATATGTACTCACACAGATAAATACAACATTTATGAAAAAATAGGAATAGTAAACCCAAATAAACCCACCCTTCAGGTTTAGATTACTCTTGGCTAGTCTAAACTTTTCTTTACATCATCATTTACCTTTTAAAAATCTTGAGAAAGAAAACTTAAATTCAGCATATCTACTGACATATTCTACAGTGGGCTTTTCTGAATATATATTCACTGAAGCTCTTCTGAAAGACTCAAGATAAAAACCAAATTTGGGACAGAATAATATACCTTCTACTTAATGTGCATTAAGAGAAACTTTTTTCAACAGTTGTTACTTTTGGCTTTTTAAACTCTGAAATGATGTTTTGTATGTGGTAAACCATGAACCGTGTAGCCTCACGCTGGGATTGTTGCAGTGATTAGATGCCTAGAGAGCCCCATCTCGCACTCTCCAAGTTGCCACCAGTTGTCACTGGTTGTAATATGGCCTCTTTCCTGCGAGCTTAGGGTGCACAGTAATGGCTACAGTTGGACTGCTTGTTAGTGGGACTCTCTGGAAACAGCAACACTGAAGAATGTGCTGATAAAAACATGTCATGCTTAGAAAGAGGTTGGAGAAGACTGGGTTTCATTAGGAGACCATTTTCTCAGTTATTCTAGGTTTTGCTGAACCAAGTACATTTGAATCAATCCTGGCAGGAGAGTTTGACTGTCCTCTAAAGGGACAATATTCTTTCATTGTCAGTCAAGGTCTGGAAACTTAGCTGTCATACCTAGTAGGAGACCACTCATTGGATTCAATCACTAATAAGCAGGAGAATTGCCTCTGCAATACAAAATGACAAAAGATGTCTTGCAATCTATGCTAAAATTCCATTTCTCTATAAATTTCAATATTATGCACACAGATAATTATTTTTTCATGTGACCAAAAACAATGCTGATTTTGTTTACATGAAAAATACCTACTATGTGCCAGGTAGTAGGGAAATAATTCTATTTAATTTACACAACAGCCATGTGAGGTATGTGGTATTTTCTCCCTTTTGGAAAAAAGGGGATGGAAAAATGTGAACATAATCTGTCCTCAAAGCCAGTGCTCCCCCTAGTCTATGTGTAGTTATTGTAATGAAAGTTGCCACATGGGCAGATGTTTTATTGGAGGCTCTCAAATGCCCCACAGATGAAGAAACAAAGCCTCCACAAGTTTCAGTGACTTGCCTCAGGGTATGCGTTTACTATGTGAAGAGCAGTTGCTGGAATCCAGGTTTTGTACTTGTCCTCCAGTACTGACCCCCACCAAATGAAAATGACCTTTTTGCTTTTTAGAAGCAGCTGCAATGCAACTTAACCTGTGGTTTAGTGGTCAATTTTATGACATGCGCATGGAGAACAGTTCTTATAGTTCAATTGGTGAGGAGAGAACAGAGAACATGGTTGTGTTGAGCAGGACTCCTCCTTGTGAGTGAAACTTACACACCCGCTGCATTAGTCCCTGTCACCACACATGTCCTTGAGCATTTTCACAGAGAAGCTCCGGGGCCAGGCTGTGCCTTACAGATGCTGTGCTCACTGCAGCTCCAGCATTGTTCATGACATCTTCCCTCTCTGAAATGTCCTCCTCCTTCCTGCCAAGTCAGCTGCTCCTACCTCCAGTTATAATAGATTGTCTCTTTTACATATAAGCCATGGTCTTTTCCCTGATGAAACTATTTTGAGGTTAGAAACCATATAGCTAATATTATTTTTCTCAGTTGATTTGTAGACACTTGTGCATAGAAATTTCCTCATATTTTCAATGTGTGGGTGTAATAAACAGGAAAATGGCAAAAACTTGAACTAATACTATTTTGGCAAGCACTGCCTGGTTATTAAATTTGTTGTGACAATTTTTAACAAGTGTCATGTTTTGGAGATAAAGCAATTGGAAATTACGTCCTGAAGAATGGAAAAGTAGGGGCAGCATTATTTCTACAGAAGTATGAAGAATGACAGCCCTTAAATTGAAACTAAAGGGTTTGAAATGAAGCTGAAGTGACATAAGAAATAATATAAGAGTAAAGAGTTTATAAACTGGAAGATGGTAATAAGGAGTACTTTTTTTTTTTTTTTTTTTTTTTTTGAGACAGATTCTCACTCTTCCCATCAGGCAGGAGTTCAGTGTTACAGTTCACTGCAACTACAGGCATGTGCCACCATGTCTGGCTAATTTAAAAAAAAGTTGCTGTAGAGACGGGGTTTTGCTATGTTGCCCCAGCTCATCTAGGACTACTGGCTTTAAGCCATCCTCCCACCTTGGCTTCCCAAAGTGCTGGGATTGTATACATGAGCCACTGCACCCAGTCAGGAGTACTTAATTCTGAGGGAGTTTGAGGGATTTTCTTCTACTGAGTTATTGTTTGGGTAATGAGACAATGTA
Organism: Macaca mulatta; assembly: GCF_049350105.2. Classification (NCBI taxonomy): domain Eukaryota; kingdom Metazoa; phylum Chordata; class Mammalia; order Primates; family Cercopithecidae; genus Macaca; species Macaca mulatta. Next base: position 37,300,408 of record NC_133413.1, read on the forward strand.
TGGGAAATAAAATTAGAAAGTCTATAGAAAGGCAGCCAGACGCAATGGCTCACGCCTGTAATTCCGGCACTTTGGGAAGCTGAGGCAGGCAGATAATGAGGTTAGGAGATCGAGACCATCCTGACTAACATGGTGAAACCCTGTATCTACTAAAAACAACAAAAAAAATTAGCTGGGTATGGTGGCACACGCCTGTAGTCCCAGCTACTTGGTAGGCTGAGGCGGAAGAATGGCATGAACCTGGGAGGGGGAGCTTGCAGTGAGCCAAGATCACACCACTGCACTCCAGCCTGGGCGACAGAGCGAGACTCCGTCTCAAAAACACAAAAACAAAAAAAAAAGGATCTATAGAAAGGCAACAGGCAATTCATATGATAGCTATGAGCCACATATATACTTTTAAATGTTTGTTATCACATAATAAAAAGGAATGAGAGAAATTTTAATGACAGATTTAACATGATATATGCAAAATATCATTTCACCATGTAGTCAGTATTTTACATTCTCTCATTAGTAGTAGTCTTGGAAACCTATTGTGTATTTTACACTTACAACACATTTCAGTTTGGACTAGTCTCATTTCAAGTGCTCGGTCACCCATGTGGCTTGTACCTACTGTATTGATAAGGCAGATCCAGGCTGTCAGTCTAGAAATGATCGAAGAAGTGTGTGTTTTTTGTGTGAGCTACAGAATCTTCTACACAGCTTTAAAAAACAAGATTCCCTAGACCCCATTCCTAGAGGTTCTGGCTTGGTAAATCTGGGTGGGAGGCTTTCATATCTGTTTATGAAGCTCTTCAGGTGATCTGGAGATGACTCTGAGATTCAGCTCCACACTCGTCTCTACAGTGTGGGCTTAGGACTTACGCCCCTGCAACCTGGGAAGAAGCATCAGGAAATCTGGGGGCTTTCTCTTATTCTTACCTTCTCCAGTTCAAGCTGCTCTGCTTTTCAGGAGGTAACTCAGTATGTAAGGTATTTGTAGAAGTGAGGAATTGGACTTTAGAAGTTGACCCCTAGGTGGTGTGTTCTACAGGGCTGCTGACTTGTTCTCTCCATTTAAGCTATGGTTGTGGGATAGTGATGGGGATGTTTGCTAGAATGTGCGTGATCATGTATTGGGCTGAAATTGTTGCTCCTCTTCTAACAAAGTTGAATGTTAGAGAATTTATCTTCACCCTTGGTTTTTTGCCTCGCCCAAATACACATTACCTATGAAATCTCGGCGTAGAAACCAAGTCAGTAAAAAGGCAGAGATCTGGGAAGGTTCTGCTTCAGTCCCTGGCTAAAGACATTGTTCTCTTAGCTATCCTTTCAGCTTCTTAGAGCTTCTGTTTATCCAGCCACAAAATGTGGTAAATGCTGATGTGTACACCCTCTGAGACCCCCAGGTTAAAACACTGCTGTGCTCAGTATACCGTGTCACCTTAGGATTATGGTAAGCCCCGCAGCATGTCCGTGAGTTAAGTAAGTGTTTATAGAAATGTGAACAAAGCTGTACTTTAGAAGGCCAAATTGACTTGCTCAAGGACAATGCGTTTCTCAAGGGCCCTGATTCTCCTCCCTCAGAACCAATTGTCTTTCTCCTATTCACATCTCTGTCATTCTCTGGCACGTTTTCTGCCAGTTCTACCCTGCTCTGCCCTTCAGAGGGAATATATTGGCAGGCTTTGAATTTGTGAGGGTTTGTTTTCTGATTAAGTAACAGTGATCTCTCCTTTTTTAATTGGACATATCATAATTGCACATATTTATAGATACATAGTTATGTTTTGAAATATATGTAATATTTAGTGATCAGACTGGAGTTTAACCATCTCAGGGTCAGAAGAAACCTAAAAACCATCTGGTTTAGGCACTAACATGATTTTTGTACATCCTTTTTAATAGCCTGACACATAACCCTCCATGTAACGCCATGAATGACAGAAATTTAACCAATACCTAAGGCAGCCCATTTCATGTTTAAACAGTTAATTTTCTCCTTTAATGTAACCAAAATGTGTATTTCTGTAAATTCTATCCTTTCAAACTACATAGGATACCTAGACATAAGAACTCTTCAAGCATTTGGCAATAAGAGGTGAATTCTTCCCACCACCATCAAAATATTCCACTGCCTTTTATTCCTTAGCCTGAGTAATTCTGAGTTCTTTCAACTGTTCCTCACAAAACATGGTTCTAAGTAGCCTTACTGTCCTTTGACTGGAATTCTTAGACTATTTGTTAATTATACTACTTTAAATATAATTTGATCAGTGCATATTCATCACAAAATTGGAGAAGTAGGGAAAATAAAGATGTGAAAAAAACCTGTAAAAGTTTTTCTTCTCTCTACTGAATAATCTTGGCATTTGTGATTTAGAAAATCATCATCATGACACCTTTTGTATCATGAAGATGAAGTCAGAGGAAAGTAGGTATCGTTGCTCTGCTAAACATACTATTCTAGTATTACACTAGGAGAGTTATTTTGAGGTTAACTTAATGTAATCAGTAAAATATCCTGCGGTTGTTTTATGGAGACATCCTTTTGTATTTCTTAAAGGCATCTATCTTTTATTTGTACAGTTGCCAGACTTAAAACTATTAAAAAGGTGCTATTTTTAATTTCAGAGTTTTGTTGCACCCACATGCCCCTTTTTAATGTTAGAAATTAAACAGCAGGGAGATTTAGGCTGAATGTTCCAGGACCATTATTGCTAGCTAGACCTCTGAGATGCATTCAGCTTTGGAGAGCTAACAGAGTATTTAATCCACGTCATTACTTGGACTCTAGCGTGGTCACCCAGTGGAAGGCATTCATTTAGCAAATTAAAAGCACAGTGAGTAAAAGCCAAGGTATTATTTAAGCACATTTATTGACTCCCATTCTGCTACTATTTACTAAATCTCTTGGTGATGGAAGATGATGAATGAGTTGATTTTTGCAATCACTTGGCTCTACTAAAGGTAAAATACATCTTCCTTGATTTATTCCCCTGAATTGACCAAACAGCTTTTGGTAGAAGTAGAGAATATTCAGCTTTAGCTCGATATAATATGTAGAATTCAGCATTTCCCGCAATCACCCCTTTGAATTATTCTGTTAGGTCTGACAGGTGAAATTTCCTCATAAGGAGATGCTGACATGGGTGGTATTCAAGTCCGGCTTTCACCTCTGCTCACCTAATTTCTTCCTTTCTCTTATTCTACTGAATATTCACATGTGCATAGGTGAGTAGACACACATGTGCATGGACAAGTGAGTGCTGGTTCTCACAAACCCACCTGGGGCTACCTTGGGTGGCATCTTGCTAGATGGGAAAACAGAACAATGAGTCCAGGGATTTTCAGACGGCTGCTGTATGAAATTCTACTTGCTGAATTGCTTTTATTATCAGTGAATTCCCCAGGTGTTTTAGCAGGATGGATGCCAAACATAGTCAGATAGCTTTGTCCGTCATCAGGCCTGAGAGACAAAGGGATTGACACTGTTCTCTGAAGAATGAGTAGGGATATGAGATAGAGATGATGAAACATTGATAAAGTAGGAAGAAGTTGTTTATCACAGACTATTTCAGTTAGGATCTTTCCTGTTCTGTGATCCCTGTCCTTTCATATATTAATACACTGATCAGACTAGAATAATTTGTCCTTGGTCCTCTTTAACAGTTTTGTCCTCACTCAAAATCCTCAATGTGAAATCAGTGTGATCAAAAGAAAGTTTACTCTGGAAAGCTCATTATAAATTACAAGCTTCTGGGTTATATTTCTTTCCTGCTGATAAAACTGTAAGCCACCATATCAGAACAGTGCATGTAAAACTCACTGATGCAGTAGGAATGGTGACTGTATCATAGAGTCCTGGTTTACAAACACTTCTCAATAACAAAGTCTTTTGGCTCAAAAGAAATACTTTGTGGAAGCTCAATATTTGATAAAGTGCCACCCAGACTGAACTGTAGATGGATAGTTAGAGTCTCAAAGTTAAGAGCAAGGTTAAGAACCTTGCTCAGGTAGCTTTTCCCACATTGATGGAAACAAATCTGACACCCGAGGGTACGTCAGGTCATGTTTTTAACTCTACTTTCTCTTTTTGACACAAGGTCTCACTCTGTCACCCAGGCTGGACTGCACAGTGGTGCCATCTCAGCTCAAGGCAACCTCTACCTCCAAGGGCTTAAGCAATCATCCCACCTCAGCTTTCTAAGTAGCTGGGATTACAGGTGCATGCTACTATGCCTGGCTATTTTATTTATTTATTTATTTTTTGAGACAGGGTTTCACCATGTGGCCCATGCTGGTCTCGAACTCCTGGGCTCGAGCGATCCTCCTGCTTCAGCCTCCCAAAGTGCTGAGATTATAGTTTTGAGCCACTGCCCCCCGGCCAACTCTACTTTCTTGCAGAATAAATGGATTGTGCTCCTCCTTGGCTCTCTTCTGTCCCACTGAAGACACATTTTTCTCCTGTGTGGCATAAGAACCCTACGCTGATGTTTGGTGGCTACAATACACATGAACACCCTCACTTCCCCGTAAACTTTTGTTAGATATTCATGTTTCACAATGGGTACCTGAGATTATGAAGTTGGTGTTAAACCCTTGACCAGCAAGGACTTGGTTTTCTAACATGACTTAACTGAAGCCAAACCAAAAGAAAAAAAAAAAAGTCTGTGGTAGTGACAGCTCAGATATGAAAACACCACCAACCAACCATCCCTCACTGAAAAGAGAGTGACTACCTTCCTGACTATTTTCACTATTTGTGAAAGGCTTTGTTGACTTCAAATAAGCAGAAGACAGTCATTGAAAAATAAGTAGACAATTCACAAAGAAATCTAATATGTTAATTGATTCGTCATTGAGAAAATGGGAGATGTGGCTAAGCTGGAGTAAATCCATCTCTTAAAAGCCTTTGCCCCAGTTTGCTGGTTAAATGGAAAATATGGTAGCTATATCCATAAAAGTGAGATCTGTTTGCTATTTTATGCGTCATTTACATTGTATAGAACACATCATGGTTAATTGTCAGCATGAAAATGGACTGTTTTTCAAAAGCTGCAATAATCTTCGTTTTATCCCTTTCTTCTTTGATAATGAAGAACTGAGGAGCCATGTGGGTTAGTCTCTTTAAGAGGTCAGGAAATGTTGTGCTAGAGATTCTGAGCTATATGCTTTTCATAGAGATAGCAATGAAATTAGATTATGAATTAATTAGATTTTCTCCATGAAAACCTGTTTTGTTTTGTTTTGTTTTGTTTTTTTCTGTATGGACATTTCAGTGAATAGTCAGACCACCACTAACTTTCAGTTTTCTCTATATTTGTGACTTATATGTGTTTGTTCAGCTCAAATTGTTACTTATAGTGTCATCATTAAGATGTTAGCTATGATGTCAGACCATAAGTATACAAACTTCTTTTGTATTTTATTATGTCATCATTAATTTCATTATTTTAGCAATGAAGGTTAAAAATATTACTAGAGGAAATTAGCTATTTAAGCTTTCTCTACAAGGTATAAAATGACACTTTTTTCCATTTTATCAATCAATTTATGCATGATAAACTACATCAATTTAAAGAGTATTCTTTGAGGTTTGATTCAGCCACATTCAAGATAGAGAACATGTCCATCACCTCTAAAGGTTTCTTAGGATCCTTTGTGATTTCTTCCTACCCTAGTCCCCAGCCGATGACAATCACTGATCTTTTTTGTCACTGTAGAGCCTAACACTTTGTTTTCATTTGACCCAAAACCATTTTCTCAAATATCAAGACTGCTTTTGCATCTGACCGACAACTCTATTTCCTCTCTGTGCCCTTAGTAGTTCTATAGATTTTGACTAATGTGATATTGTAAAATACGTATTTGGTCTTTGCCCCAGTGTTATGAAATTCAACTGCTAATATCCTTGGAATCCCCAAGATGATGTCTTTTGTGTGCTAATAAGTTGACGGAGGTCTGACAGCTCCTAAATAGCTCCAGGATGGTGACTGGTCACTAAAAGGAATAAGGCTTGACTAGAGGGTTGGGACTTTCAGCCTCCTCAATCTCCAAGGAGGAGAAAGAAGCTGAAGGTTATGTTGACCACCAGTGGCCAGTGGTTTAATCAGTCATGTTTCCTTAATAAAGCTTCCATAAAACCCAAAATTATTGGGTTCAGAGAGCTTCCAGATAGATAAACATCTGAATGTTTCTGGAGGCTGACACACCCCTGAGAGGGCATGGAAGCTTCACATCCTTTTCCCAGGAGTTGCCCTGTGCATCTCTTTTTCTGTATCCTTTGTAGTATCCTTTATAACAAACTGATAAACATAAGTCTTTTTGTGAGTTCTGTGAGCCACTTTAGCATATCAATTAAACCCAAGAAGGGGGTCACTAGAAAGTCTACAGTTGATCAGAAGCACAAATGAAACAACCTGGGAATTGCAATTGGCGTCTGAAGTGGAGGGCAGTCTTACAGGACTGAGCCCTTACCTTGGGGATCTGATGCTATCTCCAGGTAGATAGTGTTGGAATTGAATTCAATTAGAGGACACCCAGCTGGTGGGTGGGGAAAAACCTCCACATGTATATGGTCACAGAAGTATTCTGTGTTGTGTGAGAACACAGGAAAAACATTTTTGCTACTGAGAACAAATAACCCCTTTCAGCTTTGTTCTTCCCAGAGGTTTAAGATCTACCTCAAAGCCCAGAGTAAGAGTGCAGAGTGACAGATGATGGAAGAAGCACCTTGGTGACAAATACTGAATCACACACACACACATGCATGCACAAACACACCACTTAAGTGCTGTCATAGAATGTTGAACATTGTGATGGACACATGGTATGGAAAAGTTTGAGAAAGTATATTATTGTTATTAATTACCTCTGATCTTGGGCCAGTCATTTCACTTCCTCAGTTGTTTGTATACTTGAATATTAAATGATGATAAATAATTATTTGTTAACCAATTGTAATAAACTGTTAATAAGATAAAACAGGAATCATTATTGACATCTGCTTCAGTTTCCATTTTCAAAAATGGGTAAATACTTGTTTAAATATTTCCCGTAAAAGCCCTTAAGTGTAAAAAGGGTAGTTATCATAATGGTTAGTGAAGTTCATTTGAGGATGTCCATGACTCAATTATTCATTAAGTTTAATACTCATCTGAACAATACCACCTGCATTGGTCATTTTGAAGAATGAATAATTTTACATGGAATTTATGCTTAATCTTGTATTATTTATGCTTATGTGCCTAGAATAAGAAATTATAACAGATTATAACTTAAACATTCATCTCAAGATGATCTTTACCATATTTTCGAGGCTCTTTAAGTAAACAAAAAAGAATGTTTCTAGGACTCCAAAAAACTAATGCTAGAAAGAAAAATGCAGTTATATTCCATCTGGCTTTTCACTGGGGAAAGTATAAAAACTCTGCAAGTACAATAGGTTATTTATGGAGAAGAGCTTGGAAAAAACACCCTAACACTTATTTTATTTAGAAGTAAAACACAAATATTATATATACCAGCATATATTTTATGAACAAAGTACAACAATTTTAAATATAAGATAATGAAATTAGTTTGATAATATTTTTGATATCACGGTACATAGTTTTTCGTCTATATTTTGATAATGTGTGTTTGCTTTCCAAACCTAATACAGTGTAATACTTAAAAGTAATTTATAAATTGTGCTTTAACTCAAATAATAGTAATAATACATTCTTGAAATAAATTAAGCAGAACGAGCCATTTGTTAAATGGCAGAAAGTAAACAATTTTCTGTGTAAGTTACAGTTAACTTTGAACAGAATATTAAAATGAATTTTATAACATCCTTAAAAGCATATTGATTTCAATTTAAACTTTTTTATTAAGTCACAAAGGAATGGTTAACGGCATGGCCTCTGGAGTCAGTATACCTGGGTTGGAATTCTGGATCTATAATATACTAGCTGTGTGACCTTAGGCAAGTTATTTAATCTCAGTTTATTTATCTATACAATAGGGAAAGTAATGCCACCTACATCATAATATTATCGTGAAGATCAAACAACTTTATCTGGGGAAAATATTTAAAATAACATTTGGCATATAGAAAAACCTCTGTTGTTGTTGTTGTTGTTATTATTACCCCATCCTGAAATAGTTTTTTACTTCTCACAGTTTTAATGAGACAACATTATTATGACATAGTTTTATAAATCAGAAAATTATGGGAAGTATTCAACTGGAAGATTTTTAATTTTCTTTCTCTTGTTTTACAAATTACAGCTTCCCAGGCTGGGTTGAGGTGCTGTCCAGGGTGCAGAAAAGCCCCACACCCACTTCACTCCTACCAATAAACTTTATACACTTTACTCTTACCAATAAGCTTTATAGTAAATATTTTAACTCCAACTACAATCACTTGTGTTGGAACAATTTGGGGTTAGCTCATAATTCTATGCAGCTAATCTTTTATGCTTGGTAGTAGAAAAGCAAGAAGATAATATTTCATGGTGGAATGAGCTGGAAAAACAGGTCCCTCATCAGTTAAATAATAAACCATCTTATCTTACTTGCACGGATATAATATTTATGTGTCTTTCATCTTTGCATGAGAATAAAGGTTTCAGTTTCCCAATTCAATTCACCAAATAGTTGGCTGTCCTGCCTGAGTACTTTGATCTGCTATCACTTTCAAGGCCAAGGCAGCTTTGTCTGGTGACAAGAACAATTAATTTCCTTGAAACTCTTATAAAGAACATTTCATTCTGTTTCACAGGTAAATAGCAGAGAACAAACAAATACAAAATATATTTACTGATTAACTGAAATTTTGGGAGGTGAGGGACCATGTCGTAAACATAATTATATCTGTAATAACTAAAAAAGTGTTGGCACTTAATTTTTTATGAATGTGAATTGAATACTTAACTGATTTCTGATGTTTGATGTGAAAGTTAACGTATTTTCATTGACTATCTTTGCATGAAGACTTGGATGATGAATTTCTATTGGTATGCCGAATTTGTCTAAAAAGAAGAAGAATCAGATTGTAGTTGGATGACCTAATGAAATAGTGAAGTCTCAAGAAGAGATAGGTCTACCTGGCACTTACAAATACCTTGGAATCTCTTCTTTCAGCTCAAAATGTTTATGTCCTTGGTCCATTTGTTAAGGATGTAATATTGAGTCTCAAATCATTTAGAATGTTCTTTTTCTGATTTTCTAAAATTTCCTTCTTGCTTTATACTAGCATATGAGAGGAAAAACTAACAGATTAAAGAAAGAAATGGTAACTTACACAAGTTTACATGTATTAATTTCTATCAGCTCTCCCCTACAAAAAAAATAAAATAAAATTTACTCAATTCGGTTATGAAAAGACTCCTTTTAAAAATAATCGCTTATTTTATTAGACTAGACTATGAATGTAAATGAATGGAATATTCATGAATACTAAATTTACATTTAATTCTTATATCTTTTTAATTGGTTTATAAACCATCAGTACTCAAAGGCCCTAAGAATAAAGAAAATACTATTGGCCAGGCCTGGTGCTGCGTTCCTATAATCCCAGCTACTTGGGAGGCTGAGACAGGAGAATCACTTGAACCTGGATTCTTGATGTGAAAGTTAACGTATTTATTTTCATTGGCAGAGGTTACAGCGAGCTGAGATCGCGCCACTGCACTCCAGTCTGGCAACAGCCTCTGTCTCAAAATAAATAAATAAATAAATAAATAAATAAATAAATAAATAAATAAAATAAAGAAAACACTGTATTCTAATTTGTACCAGTGGAACTTTATTAAATAAATTATGATCTTTATCAATTATCTTTCCTGACTCCTACTCTATTTTGTGACATAGGCTTGTAGTGTATTCTGTGATTCTCACCTTATTTATACAATAGTTTATTTTAAAACTAGCATTTTTTTAAATATTAAAAAGTCAGAATATGTAACATAACGATAAGCCTTGGTATAAAGCATTAAAATCTATTGATTTGAGAAAGTATGAATTTTAAGCTTAACTGAAAAACTTGGTGAAATTTATGAAATCTTGGCTCAAAATTGACAGTAAATTAAATCTCAATTTCATGTGGATTTTATGTATTAGCTCATGTATAAAATTGAAATATGGAAATAAATTTGGTAACACTTTAATAAAAATGTAGCAAGTTCCACTAATGATAGTCAATGATTCCATTTCAGATTTAAAAGTATCAATTGTTGTCTTAGAGTTGCTCCAAAGTGAGAATATTTTTTTAAATTATACTTTAAGTTCTAGGGTACATGTGCACAACATGCAGGTTTGTTACATATGTATATATGTGCCATGCTGGTGTGCTGCACCCATTAACTCGTCATTTATATTAGGTATATCTCCTAATGCTCTCCCTTCCCCTTACCCCCTCCCTACAATAGGACCCAGTGTGTGATGTTCCCCTTCCTGTGTCCAAGTGATCTCATTATTCAATTCCCACCTATAAGTGAGAACATGTGGTATTTGGTTTTCTGTTCTTGCGATAGTTTGCTGAGAATGATGGTTTCCAGCTGCATTCATGTCCCTACAAAGGACACAAACTCATCCTTTTTTATGGCTGCATAGTATTCCATGGGGTATATGTGCCACATTTCTTAATCCAGTGTGTCACTGATGGACATTTGGGCTGATTCCAAGTCTTTGCGATTGTGAATAGTGCCGCAATAAACATACGTGTGCATGTGTCTTTATAGCAGCATGATTTAAAATCCTTTGGGTATATACCCAGTAATGGGGATGGCTGGGTCAAATGGTATTTCTAGTTCTAGATCCTTGAGGAATCGCCACACTGTTTTCCATAATGGTTGAACTAGTTTACAATCCCACCAACAGTGTAAAAGTGTTCCTATTTCTCCACATCCTCTCCAGCACTTGTTTCCTGATATTTTAGTGATTGCCATTATAATTTATGTCAGGTGGTATCTCATTGTGGTTTTGATTTGCATTTCTCTGATGGCCAGTGATGATGAACATTTTTTCATGTCTCTGTTGGCTCTATGAATGTCTTCTTTTGAGAAGTGTCTGTTCATCTCCTTTGCCAACTTTTTGATGGGGTTGTTTTTTTCTTGTAAATTTGAGTTTTTTGTAGGTTCTGGATATTAGCCCTTTGTCAGATGAGTAGATTGCAAAAATTTTCTCCCATTCTGTAGGTTGCCTGTTCACTCTGATGGTAGTTCCTTTTGCTGTGCAGAAGCTCTTAAGTTTAATTAGATTCCATTTGTCAATTCTGGCTTTTGTTGCCGTTGCTTTTGGTGTTTTAGACATGAAGTCCTTGCCCATGCCTATGTCCTGAATGGTATTGCCTAGGTTTTCTTCTAGGGTTTTTATGGTTTTAGGTCTAACATTTAAGTCTCTAATCTATCTTGAATTAATTTTCATATAAGGAGTAAGGAAAGGATCCAGTTTTAGCTTTCTACTTATAGCTAGCCAATTTTCCCAGCACTGTTTATTAAATAGGGAATCCTTTCCCCATTTCTTGTTTTTTGTCAGGTTTGTCAAAGATCAGATGTCTGTAGATGTGTGGTATTATTTCTGAGGGCTCTGTTCTGTTCCATTGGTCTATATCTCTGTTTTGGTACCAATACCATGCTGTTTTGGTTACTGTAGCCTTGTAGTATAGTTTGAAGTCAGGTAGCGTGATGCTTCCAGCTTTGTTCTTTTGACTTAGGATTGTCTTGGCAATGCGGGCTCTTTTTTGTTCCCATATGAACTTTAAAGCAGTTTTTTCCAATTCTGTGAAGAAACTCATTGGTAGCTTGATGGGGATGGCATTGAATCTATAAATTACCTTGGGCAGTATGGCCATTTTCACGATATTGATTCTTCCTATCCATGAGCATGGTATGTTCTTCCATTTGTTTGTGTCCTCTTTTATTTCACTGAGCAGTGGTTTGTAGTTCTCCTTGAAGAGGTACTTTACATCCCTTGTCAGTTGGATTCCTAGGTATTTTATTCTCTTTGAAGCAATTGTGAATGGAAGTTCATTCCTGATTTGGCTCTTTGTTTGTCTGTTACTGGTGTATAAGAATGCTTGTGATTTTTGGACATTGATTTTGTATCCTGAGACTGTGCTGAAGTTGCTTATCAGCTTAAGGAGATTTTGGACTGAGACAATGGGGTTTTCTAAATATACAATCATGTCATCTGCAAACAGGACAATTTGACTTCTTTTCCTAAGTGAATACCCTTTATTTCTTTCTCTTGTTTGATTGCCCTAGCCATAACTTCCAACACTATATTGAATAGGAGTGGTGAGAGAAGGCATCCCTGACTTGTGCCAGGTTTCAAAGGGAATGCTTCCAGTTTTTGCCCTTTCAGTATGATTTTGGTTGTGGATTTGTCATAAATAGCTCTTAGTATTTTGAGATATGTTCCATCAATATAGAATTTATTGAGAGTTTTTATCATGAAGGGCTGTTGAATTTTGTCAAAGGCCTTTTCTGCATCTATTGAGATAATCATGTGGTTTTTGTCTTTGGTTCTGTTTATATGCTGGATTATCATTATTGATTTGCATATGTTGAAACAGCCTTACATCCCAGGGATGAAGCCCACTTGATCATGGTGGATAAGCTTTTTGATGTGCTGCTGGATTCAGTTTGCCAGTATTTTATTGAGGATTTTTGCATTGATGTTCATCAGGGATATTGGTCTAAAATTATCTTTTTTTGTTGTATCTCTTCCAGGCTTTGGTATCAGGATGATGTTGCCCTCGTACAATGAGTTAGGGAGGATTCCTTCTTTTTCTGTTGATTGGAATAGCTTCAGAAGGAATGGTACCAACTCCTCCTTGTACCTCTGGTAGAATTCGGCTGTGAATCCATCTGGTCCTGGACTTTTTTTGGTTGGTAGGCTATTAATTATTGCCTCAATTTCAGAGCCTGCTATTGGTCTATTCAGGGATTCAACTTCTTCATGGTTTAGTCTTGGGAAAGTGTAACTATCCAGGAAATTATCCATTTCTTCTAGGTTTTCTAGTTTGTTTGCATAGAGGTGTTTATAGTATTCTCTGATGGTAGTTTGTATTCCTGTGGGGTCGGTGGTGATATCCCCTTTATCATTTTTTATTGCATCTATTTGATTCTTCTCTCTTTTCTTCTTTATTAGTCTTTCTAGCGGTCTATCAATTTTGTTGATCTTTTCAATAAACCAGCTCCTGGATTCATTGATTTTTTTGGAAGGGTTTTTGTGTCTCTATCCCCTTCAGTTCTGCTCTGATCGTATTATTTCTTGCCTTCTGCTAGCTTTTGAATGTGTTTGCTCTTGCTTCTCTAGTTCTTTTAATTGTGATGTTAGGGTGTCAATTTTAGATCTTTCCTGCTTTCTCTTGTGGGCATTTAGTGCTATAAATTTCCCTCTACACACTGCTTTAAATGTGTCCCAGAGATTCTGGTATGTTGTATCTTTGTTCTCATTGGTTTCAAAGAACGTCTTTATTTCTGCCTTCATTTCGTTATATACCCAGTAGTCATTCAGGAGCAGGTTGTTCAGTTTCCATGTAGTTGAGCAGTTTTGATTGAGTTTCTTAGTCCTGAGTTCTAGTTTGATTGCACTGTGGTCTGAGAGACAGTTTGTTGTAATTTCTGTTCTTGTGCATTTGCTGAGGAGTGCTTTACTTCCAACTATGTGGTCAATTTTGGAATAAGTGTGATGTGGTGCTGAGAAGAATGTATATTCTGTTGATTTGGGGTGGAGAGTTCTGTAGATGTCTATTAAGTCTGCTTGGTGCAGAGTTGAGTTCAATTACTGGATATCATTGTTAACTTTCTGTCTTGTTGATCTGTCTAATGTTGACAGTGGAGTGTTGAAGTCTCCCATTATTATTGTATGGGAGTCTAAGTCTCTTTGTAAGTATCTAAGGACTTGCTTTATGAAACTGGGTGCTCCTGTATTGGGTGCATTTATATTTAGGATAATTAGCTCTTCCTGATGAATTGATCCCTTTACCATTATGTAATGGCCTTCTTTGTCTCTTTTGATCTTTGATGGTTTAAAGTCTGTTTTATCAGAGACTAAGATCACAACCCCTGCCTTTTTTGTTTTCCATTTGCTTGGTAGATCTTCCTCCATCCCTTTTATTTTGAGCCTGTGTGTGTCTCTTCATGTGAGATCGGTCTCCTGAATACAGCAAACTGATGGGTCTTGACTCTTTATCCAATTTGCCAGTCTGTGTCTTTTAATTGGTCCATTTAGTCCATTTACATTTAAGGTTAATATTGTTATGTGTGAACTTGATCCTGTCATTATGATATTAGCTGGTTATTTTGCTCGCTAGTTGATGCAGTTTCTTCCTAGCATCGATGAACTTTACATTTTGGCATGTTTTTGCAATGGCTGGTACCTGTTGTTCCTTTCTATGTTTAGTGCTTCCTTCAGGATCTCTTGTAGGGCACGCCTGGTGGTGACAAAATCTCTAAGCATTTGCTTGTCTGTAAAGGATTTTATTTCTCCTTCACTTATGAAACTTAGTTTGGCTGGATATGAAATTCTGGGTTGAAAATTCTTTTCTTTAAGAATGTTGGATATTGGCCCCCACTCTCTTCTGGCTTGGAGAGTTTCTGCAGAGAGATTTGCTGTTAGTCTGAAGGGCTTCCCTTTATGTGTAACGCAACCTTTCTCTCTCACTGCTCTTAACATTTTTTCCTTCATTTCCACTTTGGTGAATCTGACAGTTATGTGTCTTGGAGTTGCTCTTCTCGAGGAGTATCTTTGTGGCTTTCTCTGTATTTCCTGAATTTGAATGTTGGCCTGCCTTACAAGGATGGGGATGTTCTCCTGGATGATATCCTGCAGAGTGTTTTCCAACTTGGTTCCATTTTCCCTATCACTTTCAGGCACACCACTCAGACGTAGATTTGGTCTTATCACATAATCCCATATTTCTTGGAGGCTTTGTTCATTTCTTTTTCCTCTTTTTTCTCCATACTTCTCTTCTCGCTTCATTTCATTCATTTGATCTTTAGTCGCTGATACTCTTTCTTCCAGTTGATCGAGTTGGTTACTGAAGCTTGTGCATTTGTCATGTAGTTCTCCTGTTATGGTTTTCATCTGTATCAGTTCTTTTAAGGACTTCTCTACATTAGTTATTCTAGTTAGCCATTCGTCACATCTTTTTTCAAGGTTTTTAGTTTCTTTGTGCTGGTTACATAGTTTCTCCTTTAGCTGTGAGAAGTTTGATGAACTGAAGCCGCCTTCTCTCAACTCGTCAAAGTCATTCTCCATCCAGCTTTGTTTCATTGCTGGCAATGAGCTGCATTCCTTTGGAGGGGGAGATGCACTCTTATTTTTTGAATTTCCAGCTTTTCTGCACTGCTTTTTCCCCATCTTTGTGGTTTTCTCTGCCTTTGGTCTTTGATGTTAGTGACATACTGATGGGGTTTTGGTGTGGGTGTCCTTTCTGTTAGTTAGTTTTCCTTCTAACAGTCAGGACCCTCAGCTGCAGGTCTGTTGGAGTTTGCTTGAGATCCACTCCTGTTTGCCTGGGTATCAGCAGCAGAGGCTGAAGAAGATAGAATATTGCTGCACAGCGAGTGTTGCTGTCTGATTCTTGCTCTGGAAGCTTCATCTCGGGGGTGTACCCAGCTGTGTGAGGTGTGAGGTGTCGGTCTGCACCTAGTGGGGGATGTCTCCCAGTTTGGCTACTCAGGGGTCAGGGACCCACTTGAGCAATCACTCTCTCCGTTCTCAGATCTCAGCATCCATGCTAGGAGATCCACTGCTCTCTTCAAAGCTGTCAGACAGGGACATTTACCTCTGCTGAGGTTTCTGCTGCTTTTTGTTTAGCTATGCCCTGTCCCCAGAGATGGAGTATACAGAGGCAGGCAGGCTTCCTTGAACTGTGGTGGGCTCCACCCAATTCAAGCCTCCCAGTAGCTTTGTTTGCCTACTTAAGCCTCAACAATGGTGGGCACCCCTCACCCAGCCTCACTGCCACCTTGCAGTTAGATATCAGACTGCTTTGCTAGCAATGAGGGAGACTCCATGGATGTGTGACCCTCTGGACCAGGTGTGGGATATAATCTCTTGGTGTGCCTTTTGCTAAGACCTTTGGTAAAGCCCATTATTTGGGTGGCAGTTACCTGATTTTCCAGGTGTTGTGTGTCTCAATTTCCTTTGGCTGGGAAAAGGAATTCCCTTCCCCCTTGCACTTCCCAGGTGAGGTGATTCCTTGCCGTGCTTCAGCTCTTGCTGGTCAGGCTGCACCCGTGGACCAGCACCAACTGTCAGACATGCCCCAGTGAGATGAACCTGGTGCCTCAGTTGAAAATGCAGAAATCACCCATCTTCTATGTCGCTCATGCTGGGAGCTGGAGGCTGGAGCTCGAGAATATTTTTATTTGAGGGAGGGGGTATTGGAAATTAAAGGAAGTAATTTTATTTTTTTTATTTTAAGTAATAACTATGTAACAGAAATAATCTGTTTTAAAACTTCTCATCTGGAAATGTACAATATTTGCTGTCATTCTTTTTACATGCTATTGGCTTTTTTTGTAAGAAATTATTCCCCAGAATAAATTAAAGTTATCTTTCCTTCTTCCACTTCAGCTTTCTCTTCTCTTTCGTAAATAATTGTCATTCTCTTATTATAAATCAAGATACAAATCTTGTAACACTAATATAGTTCTACAATTTAATTAGAAGTTGTTTTCATATACCATTCATTAGGAGGCATATATTTTTCATGATATACCAAAATTTAAAAGCAAGTTAGGAGAGTGAAAACTTACATGATAGTTCTTTCCTAGATCAAATTGCATTAAAAGCAAACAAAAAGTGTACAGTTTATGTAGTAAGCATAAAATATTTTCTCTGGCAAATGCTAGACCTAAAGCAATGATGCAGTCAGTTATTAATGAAAAGATATGAATCGGTCCTTGGTCTGCTATTCAAATTGTATGTGATGTGATATGTGTGTGTGTGTGTGTGTGTGTGTTAGTTTTAGTCTGGCCATATCTTCATCTGTGCACTTAATGAATCCTTCTACATTAACTGGTGCTGAACCTCTTAAACTTGGAAAGACTGTGGAGTACAGTTTTTTTCTGAAGAGGGTTCACTGATAATTTGGAATTTTTAGAAATCTTTTTTGTTTTCTATGTGGGGGTTTATCAAAATTACTATATCTATTTTATGTATAACTACCAATATGGTAAATTCTTAATTTTGTTTTCAAATACCTTAAACACTATAAACAGATTAATCCAAGAACACTTGAAAGATTAAATATGATTCACATCCTAATGTAGACATTAAAGATTGCATTTCACTTTTGTAGTAAGAGAGGATAGGTTATAACGTTCCAACAATAGCAAAATGTTCTCTGTCTTCACTCCTACATTTCTTTCATTCATTTCTGGGGAAAACGGGCAAAAGAAATATGCTGGCTAAAATGTACTAACTTGGTAATACAGAAGTACTACAGTTTCTAAGAACTGGAAATTACAGATAGAATGACATTGGAAGTTGTATGCAGATAGTACAGTAGAGCCATGTGTAATAACAATAATCCAGTTGGCTACATCATTATAATATTTCTAAGCATATGAAACAATGTAAGAATTCATTCAAAAAAATGTAAAGCTTTTTTGGAGATAAAATGAAAATAAGTTATAAGGGTCAAGGAAGAAAACAAATGTAATCAACTGATACATCTAAATTAGCTGTGGGTGGGGAGATGAACTGTAAAACTTGAATTTCAAGTGTTGGACACTGTCTCCTCTTGGTTATGGAATCATTGACATAGAAGCTATAAATAGTGTTCAAAGTTTCCTCTAAGGGTAGCTGTCAAAGGCAGTCAACCTCTTTGAATTCTGGTCATTTTCTGAACTGCAGAATACTGAGACATCACACCAAAATTATGTTGCAGGGTTACATTATGCACTTGAAATGATTATTTTCTTGGAAATAAGCATTTATCAAACTCTTAGAAAGTTTTAGCTGTGAAGTATAGACGATATGGATTTTATTAATATTTATATTAAAAGGGATTCTTAAATATTTGTACTTGCAATATTTATGAATATTTGGAGTGTCAGTAAAATAGATTATTCTGTGACTTCAATTTGAAATTTGTAATTTGAATAATTAAGTTATAACTGATTGTAAGTGGGAACTTAGTAAGCTTGTAAACATTAGAGCACATAATTTGTAAATTTTGCATTTCTTCACATTATAGTTTTAATGTATTTGATTCTAACAATAATTTGATTATACACTAGGGTCTATCAGTGAGACTGTTGAAGTCTTCAGAAATATTAAATACATAAAAGCTGTTTTAAATGTTTGAAGATGTTTAAATTTATAATAAAAACAAGCATTAGTCAAAGCACTCTTAAAATAATGTTTATTACACTTGGAATAGGATTCATTTAGCTACTTAATTTAAGAAAGCTATATTTTGGGGCTTATAACTCCTTTAAAATTAGTATAATAGAAGCTAAACAAAAGCCCTGAACTGAATCCTTTTCTGCACTCAAAAACTGCTCTTCAGGATATCAAAAACTGTATTTAGCTGAGAAACTTTCTGGTATTTTCAAGAGTTGGCATTCAGTTGGGTCAATTGATAATGTCATACAGAAATTTTTAGTATTAGATTGTATATCTCCATATAAATACTAATCAAAAACTGTATTCTGTCACAATAGGAGAGATTGGGAATGTGGAGACTGGAAGACAAAAAATTTTTATAATCCACAAATTCTTAAGGGACTATATACCCTAAAATGAGGACTACTGAGATTCATAACTCCTACTGTGTTTCAGTTAAGAAAACAAATAGACATACATACACACACATAAAAAGCCTAGAGATTTTTTTTTCATGAAATATTTAGTACCAATTGCTATATGATTCTATATTTTGGGGGGGAAGTATCTAGAAATTGTTTTAAATATGTTTAATAGCAATACTTGAATCTTATTCAATTTATTACTGTCATTTACTACGCAGGAACTTCATTTTAAAAATCTCATTTTCATACTTCGTCATTTTTTTTCTTTGAGACAGTCTTTCACCATGTTTGTTTCCCATAGTCATTTTTTTTTTCTTTGAGACAGTGTCTCACCATGTTTGTTGCCGAGGCTAGTCTCAAACCACTGGGCATAAGAAATTTCCTGCCTCAACTTCATGAGCAGTTGGGATTACAAGTTTGTGCCATGTGCCTGGCTCATACTTTGCAATTATAAGGGACAAAGTATGCTCTCATGTTCTTAGAATGGGTATTGCATTTATCATGCTCATTATAAAAATTTAAATGTATGCCATTGTCTATAGGTGTTTTCCTGAAAACCATCACATTATGTTTATTTTATTGACTTCTTGATTTTTCAATGTGTTACATTTCCTCTCCAGCATGGAATGAGTGGATGGCACATCTGTAAGATAAAACTACAATGAAAAAAAAAGTAATCCTTTTGATCCATGTAGAATGCTCAACAAAGTTCTTTTCTGTGAGCAGATAAACAGGTCTTCCCCATATCATTGTTCAGCTGAAGGAAATATCATCTATGGATGGGTATCTGATGAATACCTATTAAATATTCTAAACCATTAAATATGCTAATATCCATCCCAATATCGAGGCCAAACAACATTTATATACATGAATGATATTTTATTGGCTTCCTATAAAATCTATCTTTCTCCTCCATCCTCCAACACCCCACCCACGGAGTTTTTTGAATTATGGTTTGGAGTGGTGCCATTAGCCAATATCTAAGAAAGCTATAGAAAAGAGACCTGTAAAAACTTGTGGGGTCTTCTGTAAAGATGTTATGATCTTTGTCATTGGATTACAGTGTCGCTTTTGTGAGTACCTTTTCTGTGAGAAATGGTTTGCTGCTTTGTGAACATAGGAACAGGAGCAGTTGGATTTTGTCTGAGTAGTTGATTTTTTTTTTCTCTTATTGATACTTGGCTTGTAAACTGATTGGCTTTCTCATGAGAAGTCAGAATATTGAATCTTATGGTAAGTAATCTGATATTACTGTTACATCTGGCTCAGTTTTAACTCTGTACTTTGTTTTTCAGTATTCTTATTTTCTTCATCCATTTTGGAAAAGGCAAAAAAAAAAAAAATAGTTGAGAAAACCTTGCAGAATACAATATGATAGAGTAAGGAGACAAACTCCAGGCAGACATGGCTTTGAATTTTGTCTCCATTTAGTAATAATGGGATTTTGAATTACATATTTTGACCTTTCTGATTTTCACCTAACTCATTTGTATAATGGGAATAAGGTTAGCGATATTTTAAAATGAATGTGAAAATTTTAAAAAGATTAAGTGACACTTGTAGAGTGTCTTCATGGTGCCTCAGTGGTGCATAGGATTAGAATAACTTTAAAATGTATCATTTAAACTCAGATGGTTTGGAGAGTTTAATGGGGCACTATTAGTAATCATGCTGGGACAACCAGCTTAAAAACAGGTCTGTTCTAAGCAAAGATATGTGGGCATCTTGTATATAGAAAAGTATAAATGTCTTTACACTCACATTCACTATCAAGGATCACCTTATTTGTGTGTATGTGTATACATTTTTTTTTTTTCCTGGAGAGAATAACATAAGACAAACTACCTTTAGTGGGAGATTTATATTGATTCTAGCCTTTGCATAAATTTGCTTTGGCAAAGTTTGCAGCAGGAAGCAATGCTCCGAGTATAAGTTTGCAGTTAAGGGAAAATTCTAGTGAATGATCAAGAACGGGTAAAGAAGAGACCAAGAGCTAGAGAATTTAGGATATCAACTTATCCAAGAGCAGGGAACATTTATCAGAGGCCTATTTAGCAAAATTAGGACATGAGGTTGTAGTCAATGTCAGATAATTCTGAGGTCAGATCTGGTTTAAGGGATAGTAAGGCTAAGCATATAAGTGGAGATAAAAGGAACTCTGTTCTGGGAGAGATGGATGCAGGGGCCAGAAATCTGGCCTGATGAATTGTGTATTTTGACCTGGTTCATATATTGATTTTTTTCTAAGCTGAGTGTGACCTTGGGCAAATTATTTAAACTCTCTCAGCCCCTAGTTCCAGATCTTGAAATACAGATAATAATGCCTATGCCACAGATTGCCTTATAGACCGAAAAGTACTTAAAATAGTGCCTGGTCCCCAGTAGGCTGTCAATAAATCATCGTCGTCGTCATCATCATCGTCATCATCATCATGTCTGTGTATGATGTCTGCATTCTGCAAGCTGATTCAGTGTGTGCCACTGTTAGGAAAAATAACATGAGAGTCGCTTCTTCTTAATTTGCAGGAAACCTAAATGTGTTTGGGATATTCTCCACTGACAGTTTCTCTGAGATCCATGTTTTCCCCTTTGGTGTCTGCTGCTACTTGTTGGCCAGTGGGGGGCAACAGATAACAAAACAAGTGCACAAGCTGCATAAATATTTTGTGCCTTTCTTCCCAAATCAACCCATTAAGTGGTAACTACTTGGGCAAGTTTTAAAACCAGTGTCTGATTTAGAACACTGTGTTTGTGACATCATGAATGCTTCTTTTAGCAGAAGTTTCTTGAAGCTATGGAAAAGTAACACCCTAATTCTTTAGGCTTCATTTTCTCTACCTGCCAAAGCCATGGGATAGACTAAGGTATATCTGAGTTCCCTGTCATTCCCAAGAAGGGTGTCATCTTCTAAATATGGAAAGTCATTTTTCCATCTTCTAAATATGGAAAGTCATTTTTCCATCTTCTAAATATGGAAAGTCATTTTCCTAAATATGGAAAGTCATCTTCTAAATATGGAAAGTTGTTTTCTTTCTAAATATGAAAAGCACAGTTCCTGTAGTATGTGTCTATACCTTTACTGAATTCCTGACTCCACCAATATGTCAAAAATCTCTCAGGCTGGCGTATTTCACTTTTAAAGGTAAACTGAAGGAGGTAGCGAAATTATTTTCAGTTGTAAGAAAGTATGTCCAGTAGCACTATATAGAGACATAAAGGTCACAAAGCAAGTATTTTCAGAATCAGTGCTTTCCCCACCATAACCCACCCTCTAATCCTCAATGTTTTGTTTACCACACTGTCCTCAAGTTCAACTCTATCATGCTGGTGACCTGTATTGCCAGGCAATAGCAATAGGCCCCTGGGGGCTCTACCTAACTCCATTCTTTTTTGTGGAGAAATGTTTCTTCATAGGTAAGAAACTAAGCATGTCCATCTGGGCTTCATTGGGATCCTAAAAGCCCTCTGAGTGCATGTTGATGATCTCATTTTCAAGTCCCCGTTGTATCATGGGGGCATATCACAGGAACACAAATCACTGTTAGCGAGTGCATTCTTCCAAACTCAGCCCAGGTCTCTTGGAAAATTCAGCCACTTTCAGCTGCTCCTCATGAAGCCTATTTTATGAGAAAAACTATTAAAACATGAATTTTAAGCTTTTTTTGTTCTCTGTTGTGATATCTTTGAAACTTTGAGCTTATATTCAGCCAGACAAATAGTTCAGTGTCTGCTTCTGTTGGCATCTTCCTGATGAATATATTTGGTCCATTTGTTAAACTAGCACCATTTAGCAAGTTAAGTACCTAACTAGCATGCTAAATTAAGTAACTAACTTATAAGCAAACCCTTTGCATCTCACCTCCTCCCCAAAGTCTTCCTGGGCTACCCTTGCTCTTTATTTTAGACACGAATATTAATTCATGTGGAAGTGTTATGCAAATATGAGTGGCTGTTGCCAATTTTTATCTTCCCTAGACAACTCTGCCACATAAAACATTTGTCACAAGTGAATTAGTATATGTTCATTGATTGATGAGTGCTATTTTTGTCTTCCTAATATTGTTCTTGATTCATGTATTTTCATATATACCGATCAGTGATTCATACATGGTGACCTTATCTCCATGAAAAACTGTACATGTTCTGAGAGGAGGGTAGGGACCAGACTGTATCTACTCTTTGGAGAAAGATTTAGTAAGAATCTGCATTTTATATGTTTTCTAAAACTTTGGCTGCTGAAAGATTGCAGGTCTTTGAGGCAGGCAATCTTCTGTTAATGTGACTCTCCTCTTGGCCATGAACATTTGGTTTTCTTATACCAGTAGACCTTAACCTAAAATTTCATAAGGCTGGATCCAGGGATTATAGTTTCTCTTCACTACAGCAGTTTCAAATGTAGCCAGAAAGAGGAGAAACTCAGAACATACTCCTCGACTATCCATGGTTTCTCTTTCCTAGCTTTCAATTACCTGCATTCAACTTCAGTCCAAAAATAGGTGAGTATAGCACAGTAAGATTTTGAGAGAGAAATAACTTTTATTACAGTATTGTTATAATTATTCTGTTAGTTATTGTTAATCTCTTATGTCTAATTTATAAATCAAACTTTATTATAGGTATGTATGTATAGGAAAAAACGTAGTATAGATAGGGTTTGCTATTATCCACAGTTTCAGGCATTCACAGAGGGCCTTGGAATGTACCCCTGCAGATAAGGGTGACTACTGTAATTTAGTCTCCTCCACTTCCTTTTCCCAGTGGTGCCTTGAATTGTGAACTTTTTAATATCCTAGAACAGAAGTAGGTCAAAATGTTAGTTAAGAAACAGAGTATGTTAGACATGGGTCATTGGATTTCAAAGTGATTCCTAACATTTGACATCACTTTGATTTTGGTATAATGAAACTGAGGTATAAAATAGGTTGCCCATTTGGGCTATGATGCGTCATAGAGTAGGCTAATGAGAATATGCTGGCTGAAGAGTCTATACTAGATCTTACTTGGGAAGAACGAAGGAGAATCAGTGCCATATGCAATAGAATCCATCATCTGACCATTGTTCATCTAATAAGCGGGGCCACCAACGAGAAGAAGAAATTCTTTAAGGGGTTTGATGAAGGGCCCTGTCTTGTGCTGATAGAATTCTGATTCCAGGACCTGTTTGATTTGTAGAATGATAACAAAGTAATTTTTTAGCATTATCTATATTCCAAGTGCATCATAGCACATGTTGTCCTCAGAAAACCCTGTACATCCTGCATAGCCTATGTTTCCTTGCAAAACATAAAATTACTTTCATTTTATTTTTCTTCCTATTATAAATTGACATAAACACATTTGGCTATTCAAGGTTATTAGATTTTTTTAATTGGTGGTTTTTATTCTGTTTTTTAATAGCAGCGACCTATAGTTATTGAAGTTAGGTGAGAGTTATATGTGTCTTCCTTCATAACCTTGCTGCCATTCACAAGTATATTTTGGACCAAATTCTACTACACATAAATATATTTATTAGAAGGAAACTACAAAATTAGTTATACACCACGCTAGGTGAACAGTGACATCTGCCATCCCCTTCTTTAAGGGTTCTGCCCCCAGCATGCATGAAAGATTGATTGTGACAAACACAACAGTTACTCTAGAGGCATGAGGTGTATGTGATTTATAATCAGCATTGGTAACAAGAATCTTCTGAAATAGTGGTTGAATTAGAGACTTTCAAAAACAAAGCTCAAGTCCCACCTCAAAGGTCCAGTCTTTGTATAACTTGTTGATAGAATAGTATGTTTAGTAGTTTGAATAATATTTCCAGACAATCCAAGGAATTTGAGCACCACAAAATTCACCAATGGGAATTCATATGAAAAACCTGTTTTATGTTAATGAATAAAACCTCTGTTCCAGAGTAGAGATAAGGATAGCGGAAGTGTTTGTCGTAGCTACTATAATGCTTAGATATGTGAGAGCAAACCCAACTCAGACAAGTAATTACCTTGGGTTGGTTGTAAATTAAAACTCTATTTCTTACACCTTGTCTCTCTGTTTTTGTTTCTGTCTCTCTCTCTCTCTCACACACACACACACCACTGTGCCTAAGTATTTGGCAGTAAATTACAGACATCAAAATACCATTTTATAGGTGAGGACCATTAGGCTCAGGGAGCTTCCTCTGGGTTTACAGCCAGTAATTGAGAGAGGACAGGAGTGACCTCATGGCTTCGGACATATTCGCATATGTTCTTTATATCATGTTATTTATCCGGAGCTTATTATATCTCAGGGTGCTAAAACCCAAGTAACTGTATTTAATTTACTAAGAAAACTGTACTATGCTTTACCAAGAAGGATATTCTGAGAACTTCTGTAAAATATGTACCTACTGTGTGTGCTGTCTTGGGGCATACAGAGACTTCTCTGCTAGTGAGTCGGTTTGCTCTTTGTGGAAATGCGGAAGGATCTAGGGGAAGAGCATGGAGATGATTCTGTGGGAGTCACAGACTCAACAGAATGCTGAATCGGGGGCAGCCAGCATGCTTAGGCTGGGAAAAATTGTGAAACAGTGAGAGGAGATAGGAGCCTAAAGCACACAGCTGGACCTTGAACAGAAGAGGCATGGTATGGCGTCATCTTCTGCTGCTTGGTCTAAGTGATGGTGGGTTTAGTTCTTTGGTGACTTGCAAAAGAAAGCTTACAGATCTCAATGGGAATCTGTGGAATATTCAGTTCCAGTTCAGAAGGACGGCACTGCATCATTTCTATTTCAGATCGTTGCCTGCCAATGGTAATAGCTTCACACTGGAAAGAATTTTTTTTTTTATTATGGTTACAAGTTTAAGACAATTTTGTAAAAGATCTTTCCCAACTTATTTTCTTGAGGTCTGATTGTTGTCATAAATACTTAGGATGTGATATATAATTATATTTGCATTTACAGCTCTCCATGAAAGTGTATCAAAAGGTTATATATATTAGCTGATCATGTTTTGTAATGAGAATAGAATCAGAAATTGTAGCTATTTGTAAATCCTCTTAGAAGATATATGAAAGTGTCACTTTCTTCACTGCTTTTAATATAGAAATTTATATTTATTGTAAGTGTTCTTACTCATTCTTTAAACACATTTTTGTTGAAAACAAATTATTTGACAGATTATAACACAATAATTTGATTTGGTAGGCTTTCTTATCTAATGTTCAAAGTATTTGGGGGAACTGTTTTTTCACCCATCTCTGAATGTTCATCCTCCATACAGAAGGTGACTGAATTGGCAGTCATTATTGAAAGAAAAATCAAATTTTCCATTCTCTATTCTGCCCCACCAACATGTGGATGTGTTACAGTACTTGGTTTCATACTCTTTAAACATTCTGCTAGCTCTTCTTACTGAACCGAGTGATAAGCTCTTTCGGGGGACTTGGCTAATTTCAGTTTGTAGGCACATTCAATCTGAGATTACTCTAAACATTTAGAGAATGTTTATCTCCTGGAAAGTAATCAGCCTATTGCAGATTTCTTTTCTTTCTTTTTTCAGCCTTTATGGAAGGGCCTGATTAATTTTCTTTTTCCCTTTCAAGTAACACATAGAATGAGTGTGTGTGTGTGTGTGTAAGTGTGCATGCATATGCATGATTGCATATACCATACATATACAAACACATACTTTCTCTCTTTCTATTCCCAAATTCATTCATCTTCTGAAATCACATTAGAAGAGGAAAAACTTGTGCCTTAATTGATCCTTGCCTTAGGAAGATCAATGGCAACAGAAATGAGAGAATATGTGGACCCAGGAGGGAAATTTCTGGCCTGGTCCACTGTCCACCCTGAATTGAAGACTCTTTGACTCCTAGGTTTCTATTATTTCAACTACACTTATGCTTCCTCTGAAGACTATTAGAATTCCAAGACTCCATAGTAACACAAACCTCATAAGAATTATCTTTGTTGATAAAGCAAAAGAATAACAAATTTTTATTTAGTAATTTTGATATTTTAAAAGGTGGAAGCTACAGATAGTATCCTTTTTGCATTTTAACTAATTGTAGTTGTTAAGAAAGCACCTCCTTCTGTTCACTTTTAAAGTGTCTTAGTTTAGATGATAGACTATAGCATCACCCTAGCGGTGGATTATGATGTTTCCCTCCTGGAGTCATATTTTTATTATTTAAATGTAGATGATCTTTCTTGACCAAGTGATTGTGTACATCGGCCCTTATCCATTCTTCTGTTGGTATCAGAGTGTAGCCCCCAACCTCCTGTCTCCCTGTCTCTCATGCCAGCCCCCAGTACCTCCTGGGTTCAGGGTTCAGTGATTAACTGGCCTCTTCTTCCACTCTGTCCACTCCTTGTCGTTCAGTAAACACATAATTATTTTCAAGATTCTGAAAGACTCTGTGACAAGCAAATACAAAGGAATTAGAAAGAAGTTAACAAAATAAAAACTATGAGTAAGTTTCAAAATGTAGAAATCTTTAAACCTGTTAATTGATTTTTTTAGTGAAATACAAACAATGCTAGATTTTCATTCTCACTAAAATAATACATTTAACATTTACTATGACATAAGTGCGCTTCTGAGTTCCCTGTAAATGTTAATTTATTTAAATTATGTAACTGTCTTAAGGGATTGGTACCATTATGTGCCATTTTAATTTTCACTTGACAAATGAAGAAACTAAAGCTCAGAGGTTAATTTACCTACTAAAAACAAGTGTTGAAGGTGAGCTTTAAACTTAGTAATCTGGCTCAGAAGTCTGTGATCCTATCTGTAACCCAATAGTTTAAAGTGTGGTCCCTCCAGTATGGGAACATCAACATCACCTGGGAATCTGTTGCATCAGAAACTCTTCGGAAGGGATCCATCTGCAAACTATAAGTGGTGCTCATTCATGTTTGAGAAATGCACATCTTTCAATAATTTTTGTATTAAAAAAGTGATTAATACATCTGTAGTATTTATTTATGAGTGATCAAAAGTTACTTCAGAAAATTTGGAAAAATATATAAAAGTTTAAAACTGAAAATTGAATTGGTGGCCATTATGATTATTATAATTTTATAATCTGCTTGTATTTGCTTAATGTATTGTGAAAACCTTTTTAGGCATTGACTTTTTTTCTTAAATTTTTTATTTCTATAGGTTTTTGGGGAACAGGTAGTATTTGGTTAACTGAGTAAATTCTTCAGTGGTGATTTGTGAGATTTTGGTGCACCCATTACCCAAGCAGTATACCCTGACCTCAATTTGTAGCCTTTTACTCCTCACCCCATTCCCATCCTTTCCGCCCGAGTCTCCAAAGGCATTGACAATTTTAAAATATTATTGTAAGTGATTCCCTGCATTTCCAACATGCAGATGTTATATTTGTATGTGGGATTTACTGGTTTTTTTTAAATGTTTGAGATTTTGTTTAACTGCGATGTAACTCACATACCATATTACATTGTCTCTATGCTCAAAAGAATCTGCACCTGGAGATCAGAGAAAATTCACTTACCTTTTGTCGTAATTACTTCATGCATTTGATCTTTACGTTTAATTCTTTAACCTCCATAGCATTTGTTTTATTGTGATATTAGATGTAGATCTAATTTTTAAAAACTTCAAAAAAAAGTAATTACCCAAGTGTAATTAACTAATTCATTCCTTTTAGTTCTTTAAAAAAGCCTAGCAAAATAACTGGGTATGGTTTAGTAAATATTTGTTAAATAAATGAGTTTCATTAGACATCTCTGAATCTCAGAAATTCCCTGTTGTTTTAATGAAGGTTTCAGTTTCCTTACCCCCTCTTCTAATTTTGCAAATTCTGACATGGAGCATTAATTAGTTGCCCTTGGGTCTGTAGATCTTTTACCTCATAGAGGAAACCCAGTTTGTTTCCCATACCCACACCTTCTTGCCTAACACAGTGACTCTGATGGCCCGTTCTGCGAGGATTACTTCTTCCCTAACAGAATCTCAGTTGCGTGTGAACTTCACCTTAAGGGAAGATGGAAATTAATACCCGTGTGGTGTTCTACAGTTTGTACTTTCACAAGCATGGATCTCATCTTCACAGGGAAATCCAGAGGTATTTAAGCAGGTATTAATTAATACCACTTAGCAAAGTGACTCCCATCACCGTGCCACCACCATCATCTTTGCCATTATCCTCAGAACTAAGAGTGAGCATTTTGGTGCAACAATTTTTAATGTCATGTGGTTTTACGTGCTCTCCCTGTAATAGCTTATCTAATTTGTATAAAAACTCAAGTTTTCATGGTGGCACAGAAGAGGAGGAAGTTGGCTAAACTCACAGCAAGGAAGGAGAAAAGATCAATATTTTGTAGATGTACAATCTAGTAAATGCTTATCACTAACTCTACTAAATATGTACTAAAATGCTTATTGAATTGATGTAATTTATCTTTATAAGGCATATGGCATTCAGGGGGTTAATATGTCCAAGGACAAATGGCTAGCTGTTTTGTAAGAGAACTGCAGCTAAACTCAGAGGTTCTGATTATAAAATTTTTATCAACTGCAAAAAGGAAGTGGCCTACAGGACAATAGCCCAGAGAGTCCACATTTGAAACTAGGTTTCAGTCCTTCTACTGACATGCATTACCTTTTGGTCCTTCAATTCTTTCAAATTTTCTAAGCCTGTTTCTGCAAGCATAAAATGGAGAGAATATTAATGTATTTCTAGGAGAAATTGTGAGGCTAAAGTAACATTTAAAGTGCCTAAAAATCTGCCTAGTAGACAATAGTGTCCTCGCATATCCCAATGAATCAACATATTCTATTGAAACAGAAGATAGTTTAGGCGAGCTGACTTGTGGATCTCATATGGGTACTGACATAGCAAGGAAAAAAATTACTTTAGTGCATTTATTATTCATCCTCTACCCCCATCGAGCGACAGAGATTTGTAGAAAATTTAGTTCCAAATGTTTCCTCCTATTCTTTTCTTCTGGAGTCTTCTGCTATAATTACAGTCCAAAACCAGTAACAGGAGAACTTCTGAAGGTATGGAAATCAAGCATTATTCTACCAGGAAATAATACTCCTCTGTCTGAAAGTTTCCAAATTTGTTCCTAAAAAGTCATCTTATTTTTATATCTCTTTTCCAGTATTCTCCAAAACCTCCCATCCTACCACCGCCTCCCTTTTGGTCTGTTGCAGAATTTTCTAGCTGTAGCAGTGACACATGTTGTCACCAATTTGAAATTAATCTTTTTAAATGAACTGGCTGAACTGGAGTTTAAAAAAAGTATTCTATTTACCCTATGCCTATCCCTGGAAGGTTTCAGGCTAATGGTTGTTCCATATCGTTTTGACCAGTGGAATTTGGGGGCTCCAGTCTGCTAGTTACATTTTTAAGACTTTTAAAGAGTATTTTTAAGACAGACTTGAGGAAAGGAGTTACATGAGGGGTTATTTCAAAATTGCTTTAAAGATGATGATGCTGATTGGGAGGCTGAAAAATAATTCCTTATTTTTTAGTAAATTTTTTTTCCTTCTTTAATTAATTTCTAGTATAGACATTACTTGACTCATATTCTTTGGTCTTTAAGTTTGTGTTCTTTAGGTAAGTGCTATTTAAAAGCCAGGCAGCATCAGCAGCACCTGGGAGTGATTAGAAATTCAAATTCTTGGCCCTTATCTGCACCTGCCCAGCAGAGGTGGGGCTCAGGAATCAGTGACTTAATAAACCCTCATATTTCTTTTTATTTGTATAATTTAGAAAATACAAATGCAGTGTTGTTACATGGATTTATTGTGTAGTGTTGAAATCTGAGCTTGTACTATAACCATCCCGGAATAATGTTCATTGTACCCATTAAGTATTTTCTCATCTCTCACCCCTCTCCCACCCTTTCACCCTTCCAAAGCTTAATATCTGTTATTCTATACTCTATGTCCGTGTGTACACATTGTTTAGCTCCCACTTATAAGTGAGAACATGCAGTATTTTACTTTATTTTTTAATTGTTTCAATTATGAAAATGGCCTCCAGTTCCATCCATGTTGCTGCAAAAGGTAGGATTTTATTCTTTTTTTTATCACTGAGTAGTATTCCACGGTGTGTGAGGGCAAGAACCAAATCTGTTGTGTTTATTGTTTTGGCAGAGTCGATGTTCAGTAAATACTTGTTTAATGAATGAACACCAAAGCAACATTTTATAAAATCCAGTCCTCTGTTGATGGATACTTAAACTGATACATATCTTTGATATTGTGAAGAGTGTTTTGATATACATACAAGTACACATAGCTCTTTGATATAATTTCTTAATGATTAGTTTGCAATGAGATGAAGACTCAGAAAGCTTTCTACTTTCTAGGTTAGTGCCTGCTGAGTTGAACTGCTCACCATTCCTCTCCCTAACCCTGTTTTTCTCTTCCCTTCTTTTGCTCCCTCACCATGAGACCTTTCCCGTGGCATCTTTCATGTCCTCTCTGTTATTGAGCATCTGCTCATGGTCTCTGACTTAATGAAGATGTCAGCTCATTCATGAAGCATTTCTTGGATCTCAGTCTTCCTCTCCACTCTACTGACCTGTCCTGCCCCATGCATTTAGCATCTTTCATAGTGCTTTGGGGTTCATTCATTAAACAAATATTTATCGAGCATCTGCTGTTCAATACAATCAGTCAAAACAATAAGCATAACAAATTTGGTTCTTGCCGCCATGGAGCTTTTATTTTATGTGCTTGGGAAATTGAATTTCACTTATGTAACTTAACTCACTCTATGTCATCCTGTTGTCATTATTCTTGCCCGTTTTATGTCTTCCACCATATCAAAAACTCCATGAGATCATCGTACTCTCTCCTCCAGCCTCCTGTGTCTGGCACCTGGTCTACTGTTTGCACATGGTAGTTGTGTAATATATTTTAGACCCGCAGAGGCTCCTCTGCATTCTAACTAAACTGACCTCTGACATTGATTACTATGTGCTGCCTTCTAGTCTTTGGTCTTTGGGCTTCCATGGTGATCTATTCAGCATGACCTACCCCTCTTTTGCAGCTGTTCTAGGCATTCCTGTCCTTCAAGAATCCATTCCCATTTATCTTCTTTATCCACAAAGCCTTTTCAGATTATTTTGACACATGCTGATCTCTTCCCACACTCTAGTCTGAATATTTCTTTGTATTATTCTGGAACTATTCAGTGACCCATATTTGTTAGGTTCATATTGTACTAGGCATCATCCCTCTGCTGAGTTTTAAGCTGCCTGAGGACAAAAAATGAAAATGGAACTTGTTTAGCACTTAGTAATATGTCTTGTCTATAAGTGCTGAATAAATCTGGATGAGGAAATGCACAATAATGCACACAGTAGTGACTCACTAAAACTCCATCTTTGACACTTTTAGAGACCATGGTTCACATGTCCTGTCCCTTGCTCAGAGTGAGTAACTGGTCTTCTACCAATACGGAGAATAATCCTCAAAAAGATAGGCCACTGTATGCTCACCAAGGTTTTCTATTCTGGGCACCCAGAACCTTTACTTTTTATCTATTCATAACATTGATATCTATTTATAATATCAGGATTGGTTTTTTTTCTTAGAATTTTAAGAAACCAAAAATGCTTTTTGACTATGTCTAATCAACAAAATAATTTTCTTGCATCTATGACATAGGTATTATTGCTGCCTGTATTCTTCAGATAAAGCTATATATTATATATTGATTAAAAAATATACTTCAAAAAAAATGAAGATAAACTTAAGTATTGTTTCTGAAGGTAATCTGCATTTTCCTCAGTAAAACAGATTGTTTCTGAATTACAGTGGTTTAACTTACAATTTTTAACTTCACAATGATATGAAAATGATATGCCTTCCATAGAAACCATAATTTCAATACCCATACACCTATTCTGTTTTTCACTTGCAGTGCAGTATTCAAGAAATTAGATAAGATATTCAATACTTATAAAACAGGATTTTTGTTGGATGATTTTGTCCAACGATAGGCTAAAGTAAGTGCTCTGAACACCTTTAAAGTTGGTTAGGTTAAGTTATATTTGGTAGGTTAGGTATAATTTTCAACTTACGATATTTCTTATTTAGGATGAGTTTATTGGGGTATAACCCTATCATAAATCAAGGAGCATCTATAATAATAACCTTTTTTTTTTCTTTTGAGACAGAGTTTTGCTCTTGTTGCCCAGGCTAGAATGAAATGGCGCAATCTCAGTTCACTGCAACCTCCACCTCCCGGTTTCAAGTGATTATCCTGCCTTAGACTCCTGAGTAACTGGGATTACAGGCATGCACTACCATGCCTGGCTAATTTTGTATTTTTAGTAGAGATGAGGTTTCTCCATGTTGGTCAGGCTGGTCTTGAACTCCCAACCTCAGGTGATCCACCTGCCTCAGCCTCCCAAAGTGCTGGGATTATAGGCATGAGCCACTGCGCCTGGCCCAATAGTAATAACCATTTATAAGAGTTGACTGGGTGGTAAGTGAACACTTCATTTAATTAGCAAATCCTCATAAAACACTATGTACTAGGCATGATTTTAAGCCATATATATATATATGCACAAGACGTGCTGAGAAAGAAGGACATTACATAGAAAAATAGAGTATTACCTAGTGTTCTGTGAGCCATAGGTATTTATTGTCCAAATGGACTTATATATATATATATACAGACATTGAATCTTTACAATAGTCCAAAGTGGTGGGCATTGTTATCCCAGTTTTATAAATGAGGAAACAGAGGCACAGAGAAGTTAGATGACTTGCCCAAGGTCAGAGAGCAGTAGGTGGTTGAGCTAAGATTCCAACCTTAGAATAATTGCTCCTCTACAGTTTTATTCCCTTTATACTCTTAAGCAATATGCTGCGTTTATCTCTTGTTCTTCTGTATTCCCGTCTGTGTGTCCCAAAGGGTCTTGGTCCTATATGATGCTTTCCTCTGATTACTGCATACAGGACATTTTTAGTTTGAACTTATTGCTGAATCTTTCTAGCTTTATCATGTTATGGTTATGTGCTTTCAGTCTTTCTGGTGGTTGATTTCTCAAATTCACATTATTCTGCACAGTGTGATATTGGGAGAAGAAATTTCAAGTTCCTTTCAAGGGAAAGCCTTGAAAGGAGGGAGGCAAACTTAAAGTAGATCTTTCTTTTCCGAAGCCCCTAATACTTCCTCTGAAGTCCCTTCCTTCATTCCGATGCCTAGGCAATAAGCAATAGTTTAGCACCTTTGTTTAATTAAAAGCTTGTATGTGTTACTTCTTCCTGTAGGAGAAGCTTTGTATGAATAAGGCAGTACCGTACATATCTACTTCACAATGCAGTGCTGAGTGCCTGACACACAGTAACCACTTAATTTGATGAATTAGTATATGAATCAATATTGTGAATCACAAGTGAAGCATATGATTTGTTAATTCCTTAGAATTTCAGTGAGTTTGTACATACGTGTATGTGTGCAGAAAAGAAAATTCTAATATATATTTATTTTTATTTTTTTGAGACAGAGTCTCGCCCTGTCACCCAGGCTGGAATACAGTGGCGCAATCTTGGCTCACTGCAACCTCTGCCTCCTGGGTTCAAGCGATTCTCCCGCCTCAGCCTCCTGAGTAGCTGGGACTGGAGGCACATGCCACCATGCCTGGCTAATTTTTTGTATTTTTAGTAGGGACAGGGTTTCACCGTGTTAGCCAGGTTGATCTCAATCTCCTGACCTTGTGACCCACCCACCTCAGCCTCCCAAAGTGCTGGGATTATAGGCGTGAGCCACCGTGCCCGGCCTAATATCTATTATTAACAAATTTTACCAAGTACCCGAGCATGCATGGTAATATCCTAGTTACAACCCAAAGTTAGGTAAAAAGACATGGTAGTAGCTTTTTAAAAAAATTCCTTATGATTTAAAGCACACAAACAGTGTTGCTGATGAATTTGCACAAGACGTGCTGAGAAAGAAGGACATTACATAGAAAAATAAATGAGTATTACCTAGTGTTCTGTGAGCCATAGGTATTTATTGTCCAAATGGACTTATGTGAAAGGTTTCTAATGGAAAGATAACAGACTTACGGCCTCTTCAGATAGAGGCATTAGTATTCTGATCCAAGAGCTTCAGGAGGCATTAGTTTACTTTGAATATTTTTATATCTTTTTACTACTGGGGCCTTCAGTATTGGAACAAATTGATGTCTAGAGTCCAAAAAAAGCTGTTTAGTGTGTGATAGTGGAAAATTAACTAATACATTTGTCCTGCAGGCTTCTGGCTTTTACAGTTATGCAAAATCAGTAGAATACCCACAGCCTCTTTTTTGAATGCCCAATATCTTCATTGGAAAGTAGGGAAATCTGTTTAATTACTGACTTCAAATGAATGGCATAAGGATTAATTTACATTTTCATATTTGAATTTCTGTTCCTGTCTCCAGTAGCATTCTCTAGGAGTGAGAATAGTGAATGATCATCCCAGAATTCCAGAGTTATTTTTTAGTCATGACCAATGTGACCATCTGTGCACTATCTCCATCAAGATGGAGATTTAAGATATATGAAGCAAAGGTGTTGTACTGTGAGGGTCTTGAAAAATGGGTGTGCTAAAAAGGAAATCCAAGGACAAAGTTAACTTGGAAGTCTGTAGCATTGCGTCTGAAAGTTCAAATTTCTGGCAACTCCTGGTCATATCAATCTAAATGGTTATTATTTGAGGCATGCATGTACTAGGTCTACATTGACCACAGAGTCTTAAAAGCAGTAAGAGATCAGCAAATCCAATAATAGAATAATTTTGTTTCTTTCACATTTGGTGTTAAATTTGTATCAGGGAAACAGGGAAAAGAGAAGAGAAAGTCCTCTGGCATTTTCTCAGTTAATTTCTTCTCTAATTGCTGTTTGGCCTAGTTCTTTTTTTGTCTGTGTTCACTCCTTGCAGGCCTCTTGGCTGCTTTTGCATCTCAAGGGGGTAGCATATTCAGGACTCTACTTTCAAACATGTGTTTCTAAAAGGCAGAGTAAGACATCTGCCACCCACCCACTCTCCTGCCTACCAGGACATTCCTCATCTTCCTTTAGCTGGAGTATAAAATTAACCTCCTGCCCACACTCAGTGGAAGGGGCTAGATTTATTTTTTCTAAGCTGCCTTTTTCTTTCCTCCCCCCAACCCCTGCCATTTCTCCTAATGGTAGAAAAAATATAGAATCAGATAGATGAAGGTGTAAAAGAAAAATATTAATACAAGGCCTGTTTCCTTTTAACTGTATGGCAAATTCAGTTACCCATTTTACTTGGATCTTGGAGTCCTGGTTTTGTGATCTAACATGTAATCTACCAACCTGACAGACTTTCCCTCTTTTGCCTCAGTGACTTCATGTTATATGGAATAGGAGTGGAACGGGAAAGATACCACTCATGATGGTTGCAATAAGGTTCTCAAACGTCTGTAGCTGGGGGAGGGGAAGTTCCAGGTCTTAGAAGGCATGACACACCAGAACATACCAGAAGAGAACCATCCAGTAGAGGTATTTTTTTCCACCTCATGCAGAGATGCAGGAGTTACTAGTGAAGGGAATCAGAATGAATATGCCATCTACAAAATGTCACTTTGATATAAGGACTATTTTGAGCTGAAGGGAATAGATGAAAAGCAACACAGGAAGAGCTGCTCACCCCTTCCCACTTGCCTAAAAACAGGGCATAAATTTCCCTTTGTGAAGGTTTCCTCCTCCTCTTTCCTGTATCAGGAGGAGAACAGCCCTCATCGGCAGAGACAAGAAAGTAGGTTCTGAGATGAGTCTGCACAAAGAAACATTATTAAAAAATTCTTATCTTCTATTAGTTTTCCCATATATATACCTTCCCACAGTTTACTTATCCATACAAGCCCACACTCCTTTTCCTTTAATTCCTTCCCCACAATGTACTGCCCTTT
This sequence comes from Macaca mulatta, assembly GCF_049350105.2. NCBI lineage: Eukaryota > Metazoa > Chordata > Mammalia > Primates > Cercopithecidae > Macaca > Macaca mulatta. The sequence goes on from NC_133413.1 coordinate 37,337,062, forward strand.
GTTAAAATGGTATATTTCTTTTCTGTATAAGCGCCATGCACATAACAATTGAAAACACCAATGAAATTTGTATGTCTCTCTCCTGTTAATCGGTCAGTTTTATTCACAGAACCTGAGAGTAAAGGAAAAAATTTTTCCTATATACCATACACTGGTGAGGAGTTGTCATTTGGCAACTTCCCTTTCCTGACTCAGGCACAATTCTCTAGAAGTCATTTAGATGTCTGGGTCTCAAATGAAATTTACCCCTTGTTATGGATTTTATTCTTTTAATCAACACACATTTGTTGAGTACCTTCATAATAAGGCTTACTTCTTTTACTTATGTACTTGACAATCTAGTAGATGGAAATTCTTAGGGTCTTTAGAGACTTTAGATTTTCTCCAGTAAAAATTACTATACAAACAGAAGATATCGTGCCATCCATCAACCCGTCTGTTATCTGTCTTTCTATCTGCTTGTAGAATGCTGTATTTGTACATAAAGTGACCCAATTTTATAAAGTATTAATAAATGTTTGACCTTCCTGAACATAATGTTCTTCTATAAAATAAAGTCTTATAGCTAGGAATGGATACTCTTTTTTTTTTTTTTTTTTTTTTTTTTTTTTGTGAGACAGAGTCTCACTGTGTCACCCAGGTTGGAGCACAGTGGCGAAATCTCAGCTCACTGCAGCCTCTGCCTCCTCAATTCAAGTGATTCTCATGCCTCAGCCTCCCAAGTAGCTGGGATTACAGGCACACAACACTACTCCTGGCTAATTTTTTGTATGTTTAGTAGAGACAGGGTTTTGCTGTATTGACCAGGTTGGTCTTGAACTCCTGACCTCAGGTGATCCACCCACTTTTGCCTCCCAAAGTGCTGGGATTACAAGCGTGAACCACCACACCTGGCCAAAGGTAGGAATGGATATTCTAATATCTTGTTGTATTCATCTGTTTTCATGCTGCTGATAAAGACATACCTGAGACTGGGTAATTTATAAAGAAAAAGAGCTTTAATGTACTCACAGTTCCATGTGGCTGGGAAGCCTCACAATCATGGCAGAAGGCAAAAGGCACATCTTACATGGTGGCAGGCAACAGAAAATGAGAACCAAGTGAAAGGCAAAACCCCTTATAAAACCATCACATCTTGTGAAACCTATTCACTACCACAAGAACAGGATGGGGGAAATTGCCTCTGTGATTCGATTATCTCCTGCTGGGTTCTTCCCACAACACATGAGAATTATGGGAGCTACAATTCAAGATGAGATTTGAGTAGGAACAAAGCCAAACTATATCACTTGTAAAAAGTGGAGGATGGCAGTTTTGAAACAAGTATACAAAACAAGCAGATATGTAGGGATTCTACTTCCTAAGAATTAAGTTAGACCTACTTGGCCTGCCTAACTCAGATAATTCTTAAGGAGGAGAATCCATTTATTTAAAAAGGCAAATGTATTTCTGATTCTCTGGAAAGAGTTTCATTAGAACATTACCTGGCATTATAATTTAATGGAGGTTCTGATTCTTCCCCCAATATTTCCAATCCGTATTACTAAACCATTGTTCTCTTTTGGCCAATGGTTGTCTTATTTGAATGTGTGTTAAAACCACCTGGAGGGCTTGTTAAAACACAGATTGCTGGCTCCTACCCCCAGAATTTCTGATAGGTTAGGAATGGAGCTAAGATTTTACATTTCTGGGTGATGCTAATGCTGCTGATTCAGGGACCACACTTTTGAGATCCACTACTGAAGGTCACAACAAGCCCCAACAAGGATAAGTTTGGATACAATTAGCTCCTGTTTGTGGATCCCTGAGCAGTTTAGCATTCATTTGCAGATTTTCACTTCTACCTAACATTGGGCTCCATGACCTTAAAGCATGGCGAGAACTGAGGGGTAGTGATCTCCCAGAAATATTTTATTTCAGTGTAACTTGTCAAAGCATCACTTTGCCTAAAAGTACAAACGTATTAGGTGAGTCAAGATCCACTTGACCATAATGGACAATGGGAGAAGTTACTGATGTAATTGACCTTATCTGTCAGCATATTTGTTAGAAGTCAAGAGGTGTTAAATCTACTAGTGCCTCATTGCATTACATGGGAATCTGGGCCTTAATGCTGCACTTCTTAGTGAAGTTCTTTGGCTTGTTAGGAAAGGGCAATAGTAAACATGCGTTATACGATGCATATTGGACTGCTTTTGGAGGAGTTACAAGATCACATGCACTAAACATGCATCTCCCTCTTAACTTTCTTAGCAGCTGTAATCTATGTGATGCATGAAATGCCTCTATCTATGTTACTTGTGCGTTTTCTCAAGGTTTTGAGTCTTCACTCAGAAATTTATTGTATGTCCTTGAGCAAGTTTCTTATTGCCTCCAACTGGGCTTCATTTTCCTTCTCTGTTAAAGGGATAATACCTGCTGTTACTTAGAGTTGATTTGAAAATGAAATCAGATAGCCTGTAAAATGACTGGTATATAATAGATACTTAATTCTTCCCTTTCTCTTTTTATGTTGTTAGCTTAACATTAAAACAAAATAAAATTTAATTGACATTTCCTGATTTCAAACATAATTGGAAAGATTCTTTCATGTCATGATGTTTCAAAGTTGTTTTCAAGTGTCAGACTAGAGGCTCTCCTAGTTTAAAGATGTAAACTTTAAATTCTGATTCCTTACTCTGTATCATGCTTTCTGCTCCATCTCAACAGAATGACAATGGCTAGCATCTAAGTGTCTACAACTACCACAAATTCTGATACCATTTATCATTTTCAAGGTAGCAAGTTTGAAGGTGCCTTATGGTTCTCATAGGTACTGATAACTTACCAAGTTCCGTTGTGATAAAACCAAGTGTTTACCTTGTCAAGAATCATTCAAGCTGTTTGGAATATGTCCTTTTCGGGGGTGTGGGTGCTACCTGGAGGCAGGAATATGGAGACTGGTTCTTACTGGGTGAGTTGGGGAAGTATTTGAATTGTGCCCTAATGCCCCAAATCTATAAAAAAGGGATATGACTGAGGGAAGTTCTCTGCTGCTTTGTAATTTTCCAAGACACTTATTTACTGAGTCCCTTGGGAACCCAATGGGAAACATGACACTATATCTTACTTACCATCACGTTCCCAGTGGTTAGCCCAGTGTCCACACAGAAAGAGTTCAATGGTTATTTTTTAATAAAAGAGCTTATTAAAATAGCACAGTGGTCTTGGAATTTCTACACAATCCCAAATCATCCAAGAATCTCATGACAGGCTGGCAAACAATTTTTTCAAAGACCTCTTCAAATTTTCAGTAAAGCATGGACATCCTATAAAAAGACCCCAAGGCCTTGTGGAGTTTATTAGTTGATCAGCTCTGTAGTGGACTGAGAGTCTATCCTTATGGTGATTACTGGAGAGCACTGCTGCATGCTCTGCACCATAGTAATATGGTTGCTGAAGAATCCTCACTCTTTCAGAACAGAATGTTAGAGCAGGACCTGCGAGGTTGCCCAGGGCAATCTCCTCATTGTACAGAGGAGGAAACTCACTTCTCTCACAGGCAGACTGTTTTCTGGCACAGAAATGCCTCCCAGTACCTTTCCCTACCTGGTAATGAACCCAATCCTAAGTTCTCTAATTTAGTACAAATAATTGTTAGGCCAGGCTCTACAGAGGGAACTGTTAATGGTGGTTCTTTACCCTGACAGTTGCTTGCTGCTGAGGCTCACCATGATTGGTATTTGGAATAGTGCTCCCATTTCCTGAGGCCACTAGCACTGACCTTTTGGCCATGGGATTCTGTCCCTTTTCCCTTCAACATGAAATCTTTAATTAATAGCATCTAAAGGAAAGCAAGAGAAAGGAAAGCTCTCTTGCCACTAAGGAAAACCAAGAAGCTGATTTAAAATAATGAGACACTTCTAGTTGGATGAAAAGAGATGTGCCAAGAGCAGAGCCCAGGGATACTGGAAGTGGTTGGTACATATTCAGGGCCAGAGAGGTGCTCCAAGTGGACATCAATGAAGCAAAACCATACAAGTAACCTTTTTAAGGCCATTGTGCCTTATGCAAGCCTCGGATTTCACTGGATTTTCCTGTTGTTTCTTATCAAAATTTCTACATAATCCAGAATGATCCAAGAATCTCGTGAAAGGCTGGTAAACAATTTTATTCGAAGACCTCTTGAAATTGGCAATAAAACATGGAACATCCTATAAAGACCAAAACCTTGTGGAGTTTATGAGTTGATCAGCTCTGTAGTGGATGTAGTAGCATTTTAATTATCTAAATATAAAAATGACTTTTCTCCTCCCTATTTTTTGTGCCTCTTTTATTTCTTCCTTGACCTCTACTCCCATGCATGTATGGGGAAGACATTTCAGAATGTCCATGAGCTGGTAGGTTATCTCCATTTAAGTCATTGATTGATGTATTAATAACTTTTCTTTTTCCTGGCTCTTTTGTGGTATGAGGGGAAGAAGGGGATTACTGGACAGGCTAAATGATTTGACTGCATAAATAATTCTGGCCCCTTAAGGATAAACACCCTTTGTTTCCTTAGTGCAGCTACAAGACTTTTGCATTTACTGATTTGGGGTGTCTTGGTCAGTTAGGTGAGGGTGAAGAATTTCAAGCAGCCATCCCAAACCTGTAACCGGAAATGATTTTGTTGCCAATAACAAGGAAAAGCAGGCTAATAACATTTCAATTTTTAAATTTTTGGCCACATTTTTCTTTCATGGTGAAATGTTATTGAAGTATAACTGCTTGTTGAACACACATTAATCCTGAAATTGGTATTGAATCCAATCACATATAGCTGAATTTGCTGGGCTGACTGCAAAAGCCTTTTGACATTTGAGGCCAAATGTTCAAATCACAAAGCTGAAGGTCATGGCATGTATTAGACAGGGAAGAATTAAGAAGATTCATAGCCTCCACAATTTCTAGCACAGTCTTTATAAACCTGTCACCATCACCAATGCATTATTCATCAGATTAGGTGAAGGAAATATTTGTTTGTTTGTTTTTAAATCATACTTCATTATGGAGGATGGTGGAGTCAACTTGTATTGTCAAATGGGAAAGCATCGTATTTCAAACTTGGGCCCTTTCTGTTTCACTAATGAGCCTTGTGTTTTGATTTCTAACATACTATTGCATGTATTTTTAGCTTGATTTTATGCCATCGGACAATCCTATAACTGGAAAACATTGCATGAACATGGCTCATTAGGTATTTTTAGATCTGCTGTGGCCTTTAGACAAGTGTAACTAAACTAGAGGAGCCTAACTAAGCAGGATTTAGCTCCACGATTCATCATCATTGAAAGGGACTAGAGCAACTAGTGAGTGTCAGCCAACCCACCTGAGCAAAAGAGCCAGTCTCTAAATGATTTGGAAGTTTGGATTGAAGGGAAACAATAAACTTACTTTTACATACACAAACTCCAAATGTACCGACTTGAATTATCACTTTCCATTTACTCCCAGAAAAATTAAAGTTCTCTTAACTGGGCAGTGTGATGCCAGATAGTAGCTCTGCTGCTTGCTCGCTGAGAATGGGCGGGGCGGAGGGGGGGATCGGGTAGCCGGGGCAGCATTGGGTGTTCAAAACATTCCTGAGGCTTGCTTTCCCTAGAAGACGTTATAATCTCCCCAGGGGGGTTTCTTGACAGCTTGAGAGACACCAGAGTGGAGCCAGCTCAGGAATCCTCATGGAAATGTAGGTTAGAACAAACTGCACATCAGGAAATATTCCAGATGCTGCAACATAAAATGTAAAACCTGAACTTGTTAACTGGAAATTACACCAGGACCACAAAACCTCTGAAATACACATGACTTCATCAAATTATTCAAAATCCCATGGGTAAGGTAAAGTTTAAACCAAGGAAATGCAATAGCTACAGTGCTAAACCACAATGCCAATTAATTTTTATTCATTGATTTTTGAGAGCATGTTTTATTTATCACTCCTACATCTTTTACTCCTTTTGTTTCGAGCATGATGCAGAGTTCTTTAAAGATATGCAAGCTGCTTGAAGCCTTTGCACACATATTGGAGACAATTTTCCTTATCTATCTCTATCTGGCTGTTTTTTTTTTTTTTTTTTTTTTTTTTCCTTGCTGTGTTCTGGGCATATGTCCTTCAGGCTAATTTCAATCATCCTGCCCTTTACTTCAGCACATTTAGAAAGCTCATTTGTCCTTACCATCAACAACAGTGAATCACTCTATTTATGTTTTTCTGACTTCCTCCATCCAGTGGTCTATTTGGAAAGCAAAACAGGACATGTGTTCAGGGTGATTTTCCTTATTGAACAGAGCTTTACCTTTTTGTTATTTCATGTTTGCATTTAGGCAAATGAAGAAGATTTCATTGTTCTAGGGATTGTTGTACTTGACACTATGTTTTGAGTATAAAATCTGGTGGCTCTGTGGACATAAACTCCTAAAGCAAGGCTCCAGTATTGCTGATGCGGGATGTTAGCTACCTGGGTAGTTAGCAGAAAGTTACAGGGCTCATTGTCTTTCCCAGGAGCAGTGATGGGTGAGTTGGTTAGGTAATGGACATTTGATGAAGTTTATTTGTTGAAAAGTTCATATCCATTGTTTCTGTCGATGAGCTGGGGGCCTTTTTATGCTTGAGCTCCCTATCTGGCTTTATATCTTACGTGTCTACATTGCTTATGTTCGGAATCTCCTACTTCTATGCTATACTCATGTGAAAAAAGGAATACTCCGGTTGCATCTGGAAAGGGCCCATGATCAGAAGTAAAGTGGAGCTGTGTTTGGTGGTGGAGAACCCATTCTTCACGTGGAGAAGGTGAAAAAAATCCAATATACAGGATCCTTAATGAATCCCATAACACATAATAATAGCAATTCCATTCCAGCTGGAGAATATGTACATCCATCTCACCCTCTGAATATTGTTCATACATATCTTTTAGCATTGTAGGAGTGAATAATAATAGAAAATTGTTAAAAGCACATCTTATGGGAATGCAGTTTATAAACACCACTTCATTTGCACTCACAGCACCCCTATGAGTCACTGCTGGGGACTCTGTTTCTCCAGGACAGGGCAGGTGACAGTAAGGAGAGGGCAGATAACAGTGCTTGGGAAATAACTTGCTTAAGATCATAACTGTGGATCTGTGATCAGAATTGAAATTAGACCTGGTTGCCCTATGTAAAAGACTGAAAATATGACCAACATTGAATAAACTATAATAACAAACTGCTTAGCAGGTGAGGCACAACCTTCAGATGTTTAGAATTGGAAGGGGTTTTAGAGGTTCTTCAATTCAAGCCTTTCCTAATAGATGAGGAAACCAATACCCTGGAAAGTTTCATGGTATCTGTGAGCTTTTTGGTGTCCTTAAAACTGGCTTTAGTGCTTAGAAAAGATGATTTAAAGGGTTACTTTCATTTTGAATATTAATATTCAATTTATTAAAATTACAAATTCAAAAACCCAGTTTTCTCTTAAACCTTTATATTCCATTTACAAATCTAATTATTCTTTTACTAAATCTAGCAAATTTAGCAATCCCTTTTAAAGGGGTTTTTTTTTTTAACAACCTAGTTAATTAAATTGCTCAAATATTTTAAACTGCACTTATAAATTTAATATATTCTATTTTCTTTTTAACTACCTAAATTGTCTAACAAATAGACTTACCCACGTGCTTAAGTAACACTCATCAATCTCATAAATTAAATTTATAAATATGGTAGATCTTAATTCTTCTGTATGTTACAATATTATTTAAGAATTTAGAAAAATTCTCACTGCTACCAACTTGAAATTAGTTTTAAAGCTTATTATGCATCATTTTAAACTTGAATCATAGAAATGATACCTTAGATACTCTGTGTACTCTATGTTGAATTCTCTTTAAACAGCTCTAATGGTATAATTAAAATACCAATGATCAAAATATTCTTAACACTAACAAAATCTAATAATATTATGGGACTAATTTACTTCATTATTTCTGTACTTTATTCTAAATTTCCCTGGGATTAAATAACATTTTCACCTGATAGGAGAAAAAAGAAAGTCATATCAAGGAAAATGGCATCTCTTTCCTAGCATGGGTGAGTTATGGACCCAAAGGAGTAAGAGCAAACTACTTCATTCTTGCCAAAGTCACTGCCCTGTTGATTGGTGTAATCACAGGCTCCAGAATTTATAAGGGGGGTTGGTCTCATATCTCCATCCCCCGATTTACGTAAGACAGCAACTGAGTTTCTTGATCTCTCCTTACAAAGGTATAACCATATCGGGCACATAGCTAAAAGTAGATTGTTTTTCATGGTGCTTTCTTAAGACATGGGATCTTCTCTGGAACACCACACTCTTATGTAATCCTTCCCATCCCTCTTTGGAATGGATAGAGGCTGAGTCTGTATTTTTGACAAGTGTTTCATTTCTGGCAGGACTAAAACGTGCATAGTTATTAAAAGCATTTCCAATTGGATTTGTGTCTGTTGCAGAACCTTGGATGGGTTCCCACAAACTAAAATCATGTCCCATTCCTACCCACAGAGGATACCCTCTCCTCTCTGCCAAGTGCTGCATCCCAGTATCTGTTCCCTTTACTGGTGTAGCTATCAGACTTCTGAAAAATTAGTTACAAGAGATATAAGACAAACAGAAGCATTTATGCAAATTTGAAGTCTCTAAAGCTAGTATAGAAATACAACAGTTTAAACAGTCTGTTAATGATCATTTTTTCAAACTGGGTAGGGGTTATGTTGTGAAAGGTGGTACCTGCCAAGGTTTTTCTGAGGCCAGGGTACCTGAGTTTGCCCCTTCCGCTCCACTTCTTAGTGCTGTGTGATCTTACAGAAGTCAATGATACCTGTTTCATCTGTAAAATAAGATTTGCTTTATAATACTGCTGTTTGAATTAAATCCACTAGAATGAAAGCTTCATAAAGACAATTATGAACAAAAGACTAGCCAGGTGTGGTGGTGCACACCTGCAGTCCCAGCTACTTGAGAGGCTGAGGTGTGGGGATCACTTGAGCCTAGGAGTTGGAAGCTGCAGTGAGCTCTGATTGTGCCACTGCACTGCACTCCAGCCTGTGCAACAGAGCAATAACCTGTCTCAGAAAAAAAAAAAAATGACAACAGTTTTGTCTGTTTGGTTATTGCTACATTCATAGCATGTAGAGTAGTGCCTGGATATTATATATACTCTGAAACCATTTGCTTATTTAGCTAAATGTAGAGTGCTTAAAAAGTGGGTGGTAGAAAATGTGCAATAAAAGTTGGTTTTCTATTATGCTTTGGTGACAACCTGCCCATAGTCACTTGCAGATTTCTAATCTTATACAGGTACTTATTTATTAGAAAACAGTTGGCTGGGCATGGTGGCTCACACCTGTAATCCCAGCACTTTGGGAGGCCGAGGTGAGTGGATCACCTGAGGTGAGGAGCTCAAGACCAGCCTGGCCAACATGGTGAAACCCCATCTCTACTAAAAGTACAAAAATTAGCTGGGTGTGGTGGTGGGTGCCTGTAATCCTAGCTACTCAGGAGGCTGAAACAGGAGAATAGCTTGGACCCGGGAGGCAGAGGTTGCAGTGGGCCGAGATTGTGCTACTACACTCCAGCCTCGGCGACAAGAGTGAGACTCCATCTCAAAAAAAAAAAAAAAGAAAACAGTTGATTAATGATTCTCTTGCCAATAGTTTCAAACCTGTATACTTATTTGTGATATGTGTTATTATCATCACCTGGAGAAGACCCTTGGGAAAGCTGAATTATACCAACACTTGGGTGCCCAGGTTATTTGTAATTTTCTGGGATTGTAAGTCATCTTTGCTGTACTGCTCAGCCTATCTGCAGCTTTCATTTTTCACTGGTTTTTCTTTTTTCTTTCCTTAAGCTTCCTTATTCCTAATCTTGATTCTCTCTTAGACTTTTTCCTCTGTTTCCTTTTTTTCTTCAACTTTTAAATGGAGGCAATCTTTGAAGGTCAATCTTAACCTGCTTATTTTTATAGTTCATCTAGCCTTTCTGGCCCATTTTATTGACTCATGTAGCTTTAAGTAAATCTACTTTTATCCCTACCCCTGGGCATCTCCCAAGTCATAGGCTACTGTGTTCCCACACATAATAGTATAACATTTTTTTCACACATTTGAAATATGAGTGATTTTGAAATCCTCTTCTTCCCCCTCCAGAACCCTGATAACAGAGCCTTGTCTGTTCTGCCTTTACAGTGATTTTCGTGTCTGTCACTTCCTTCATGCAATCCCCATATGAGTTCTGGCACTTATCCATCACCACCTGGATAGTGATGGTTTTCTATTTGGTTTTTCACCTTGGGTAGATACCTCCTCCAGTCTACTGTATATATCACTGCCAGGATTATATTCTTTATGACAAGGTCAAATAATATTTCTTGGTTGGGCACGGTGGCTCATGCCTGTAATTCTGGTACTTTGGGAGGCACAGGTGGGCAGATCACTTGAGTCCAGGAGTTCCAGACCAGCATGGGCAACATGGCAAAACCCTGTCTCTTCAAAAAGTACAAAAAATTAGCTGGGTGTGGTGGCATGCACCTGTAGTCCCGGCTACTTGGGAGGCTGAGGTGGGAAGACCACCTGTGCCTGGGAGGGCAAGGCATGGTCAGCCAAGATTATGCCACTGCACTCCAGCCCAGGCAACAGAGCAAGACTCAACCTCAAAAAAAAAAAAAAAAAAAAAAAAAAGTATGCTCAAAAGTCACATAAGAGTCTCAATCCTTTTATTTTCAGTTGTATTTCTCCTTACATCCTTTTTGTGTGTCTTTGTTTCTTTATGTGAAACTCAATCTACTCATCATTCTCTTAATATTGTCTTCTTCCACTGTTATAAGCAGAATAATGGTCTCCCAGAGATGTCCTAATCCCTGAAACTTGTGAATATGTTAGGTTTGATGGACTTGAAGATGCTACTCAGCTGACCTTAAAATAGGAAGAGGATCTGGATTTCTCAAGTGGGCCCAATGCAATCCCAGGGGTCCTTAAAAGTGAAAGAGGAAAGCAGAGGAGAGGAGTTAGAGGGGGCTGTTATTGCAGAAGACAATGCAGAGAACTCCATCCACCATTGTTCATTTTGAAGGTGGAGGAAGGGACCATGAGCCAAGGTATGTGAACGACTTCTAGAAGCTGGAAAAGGCAAGGAAATAGGGTTATTTTCCTACAGTATCCAAAGAGGAACACAGCCTGCTGACACGTAATTTTGCCCAGTGATGCCTGTATTAGACTTTTAACCTTCAGAACTGTAAGATGATGAATTTGTGTTGTAAGGCACCAAGCTTGTAGTAGATGATTTGTTATAGCAGCAGGAGGAAACTTGTACTCCTACCTTCATGCTTTTTACTCATGCTGATCATAATGTTGGAAATAATCTTCCTCTTCACAGGGAGTTACCGAAGTCTAATAAAGATGTCAAGGTCCAGTACTAATCTCACCTGCTCTAAGACTTCCCAGATTCTTACAGTCAGAATTTATCTCTCACTGTCTCCCGAACATAAGTAAAACCTTATGTTCTGTATCAGCACTTTCTTTCTTATTAGATATCTGTGTATGCAAGTGTGTACCTAACCTTGGATTTGAGTCTCCAGGAAGTAGGATTTATATATAATTTGTCTTTGCATCCTTCTGCCTTATCTAATTCATAAAGCTTTACACTCAAGCCAGTGCTTTTTGAATCAGATTGTAAAAATGCAACACATTGGAAATGGTACTAAACATTAGAGTCCTAAATGCCCACAAGAGGGTGATATTTCCTTTAAAAAGTCATTTATATTTTCCCATGAGATGATTTCTCATGGACACCATTCAAAAATGGAAATTAAATTTTTAGTTGAAAATGAGAAAAGTTTGGATTTCAACAATCTTGTATTTGCCATCATAATTTATGATTTTTCATATTTTATGTAATGAGAATTTCATTGATCATATAAAAAGAAAGGTTGGTATGCACATATATTGAAATAAAAACAATCTCTTTGCCTCATAGGACTTATCTAGACAGCACAGCTGCATGCTCCCAAGTGTAGTATAGGTCAATGGTGGATTGTGTTTCTTTGAGCATGGTTGTATTATGCAGTGTATTTTTGGAATTTCTTTCTGCAAGAAGTGAGGAGAAATGGGGAAATTGTACCACTTGCTGCAACTTAATTTTACTTGGAATGAAAATTATTAAAGTCAAGGATGCTGTCTCCTAGAGACTCTTGGACAAGGGTGAAATTCCAGGTCATTCAAACAACTATAAAATTAGCGGGTGAAAGCATTCCTGATACCTTGTGAGGTTTTCTCAGATAGGCAGGTTTTGAGTGTGTAAGTTCAGAAATTTGTATTCCCTCACAGTTTTTTCTTAAGACGAATTCCTTAAAACATGCGCGTAACTCAAGTGCCAACTGTCTTTAAGCACTGGATGGATAGTTTGTAATTTCTAATGTCCTTTCCTGAGAACTCAGCCGAGGTTACCTGTTCTCTTCTCAATGCTGAATTCATCATGGGTCTGTGTTCTGGGAAGATCAGGAAGTGGGAAGTGTGTGGACACACCAAATTAGCTGGTTTCAAAGTGGGAGTGGATTGGCAGTTTGAAAGCACAAATTAAGCTATAAAGGCAGGGTAGAAGATAATTTAAATTCAGCTGCAGTGCATGAGGTTGTTGGATTCATCCTCTTAGGTATGCAGCATTAATCTTCAAACTAATCCAGAACCATTATTTTATATTTGAAATCTTCCATGCCATAATGAAACTATGACAGGAAAAAAATAAATAATAAATCAGACTTGTTTGAGTAACCTATCAATAACTGTATCCAAATATTTAAAGAACTTTCAGATAGTGAAGGCAGAAGATGTTCTCATCCAGTGTCTATTTTAGGGCAAAAGTAGGACCTTTGGGCAGATGTTGGGGTAGGGTGGAGGGAATAGAGCTCATTCAAGATTACCAAGCACTGTCTCCCAACAAGAGCTGTGAAATCATGGAGTGTGTTTCTGATAACAAAAAGCTTTCATCAAATGGCCAGATGATCACTTTTTAGTGGGAGATTGTTTGGGAAGTAGTATTAGGTAACCAATGTTATATTTTTTTCTACCAAATCTAAAATTATGTGATCTTATCAAAAGGATATATAAGCAATCCCTTTACGAATTCTTTATTTCTCTCAAATTCAGAAATGTGTCAACTTTTTCCTTAAGGATAACACAAATTTTAAAATTATTAAAGCAGATATTTACCTGCTTTTACCATGAATTAGATAAATTTCTCAACATCAAAACCAAGATGGCATTCAGAATGTAATAGTTGAAACTAACTTAGCCCGGGAATGTGTTGGTTGCATAGGGATTGCCCTATATCAGAGTAATGAATAACTATTGAGAGCATGTGAAGATGCAGATAGACAGGGATAGGCAAGTACTTTGACCATTCCCAAAGACAGAGATCACTAGCTCTCTTTTACCACTTTTAGGGTTCTCTTTGTTTGCCTGCACTCCTTGAGAAAATCAAAATCATCCTTCATGTTGGGTAAAATAATGCATTGTTGTAAAAGTTGGATTTCAGTGCTGATTGTTCCTATAAAGGAGAAATTAGTTGTCAAATGTGGACATTCAGTTCCCAGCTATCTATTGTATGAGTTGAAATGAGTTGTCAAATTTGAATATTCAGTCCCTTGCTATCTCAAATATAGACAGCCGTGATTTCCCCATGTTGGGAGTGTTATTGTCCGTGTCCTCTGTCTCCTTGAGTTATTACATTCATGTGTAAACATGTAGGACAGAATTTTCTATTTTTTAAAGTTATGTCACCACTTGGAATGGTTTGCAGCACTAACTGCTTTATCACCTGGCCAGCAGCAGCAAATTGCTCTGGGACATTTAATCTTGCAAAGTGATTGGAGTCACATTTTGCCATCATTCCTGAATAGCAAGACATGGTGTCATTGAAGACACCTCCTGGCAAAGAAGGGTGTGATTTTCACAGGACAGTGCTGATGACTTTTTAATTAAGATTCTTGTCTTCAGCCTGCTGCCTTACCAGGTGAGTTAGAAGAAAACTGAGAGTGTGGGAGTGCTTGGGAAACAGGAGAGCCCTTGCTAATTGGAGTTAGAAATAGGAGAAAAGTGGCCAGCAAAGCCTCTGCAGAGAGAAAATAAATATTCGTGCCGTGTGGAGGTGGGAGTTAGAGAGGGTGGTAGCTGATATGAAATAATCTATTATTGCACCTTCCTCACTAAGTTAACAGGGCTCTTGTGATATAACAGGAGGCATCAGCCTATTCCCATCAAAGAGAATGCAAGTTTCATGAACAACATTCATTTAACAGAACTATATAGGTAAAAACTTCTCCTTGACAGCAGGAAGTATACTTGTTAGTTAATACTTGAAGTCAAATACATTGATTTAAGCTCGGACAGCCCATTCATGTTCTATGAGTCTCATTTTCTTCATTTTAAAGTGGAGGTAATATTTGCCTAATAGCATTGCCTTGCAAGTTAAAGTAAATGGAATAATGCATGAAAGCTCTTAGCCTAGTATTCTTCATATGGGAAGTAATCAGTAAATAGAAGTAAATAGTATCTTCGGAACCAAAGCTAAAGAGCCCACAGATTACCAAAAACATTGTCTTCATTCACTGGGACGGCCCATATCGAGTGTCTGTGTTTGCGGGGAAAGGGACTGTGTAGTCTTAATTTAATAACTTTCTTGGCTTTGGAATACTCACTTAATGTACTGTCTGTGCCTTAATTTATTTACCTTTCTAGAGCACGATAATACCAACCCCTCCATTACCTTGTAGAGAAGTAAAAAAGTAGAGATTATAAATCTATGTAATATTTCCATTTGACTAAAGCAGGGCATTTAAGGAAAACTACAATGCATTTCCTCAGAAAGATCTGAAAGACAAATATGAGGTTTTCAGCTCAAAATCAGATCTCATGACTTCATTATTGAATTTGTACCTAACATAGATCATAATTTTTGTATCTTATGAAAGGAACAAATATCAAAATGTGATACAGCTTTAGGTATATGTTAGAGGCCCTTTCTTGGTTGTATGGGAATAATGGAAAGGACACTGGACTTCTTGCCCTTCTTCGATGCATGTCACATAATTATTAAGCCACTCCTCATCTTTCAGGTACAGTTGATGAAGGATGTTGTAAACATAGAGCTGGACAAATCACTGGTCTCAGTACATACTTTTTAATTTTGATTTTGAATGACTTTCCACCTGAATATTAAGTAGAATTATGAACAAACATTCATCCAGGAGCTAAGAACAAAAAGTACATAAATACAACTAGTAATTGAGGAGACAAACATATATTTAAATAATTATAGTTCATTGAGGCAGGTACTAATGTCGGTCTGTGTGAAATGGCTTGTAAGCACCTCAGGATGGTATTGGACATTAGAGAAAAACTCTTTTAAATATAGTTTTGAGGCTATAACATAAAATCTTAGGTAATTTATTCATTAACATAACAAACATTTATTGAGCATCTCTTCTGCAGGTCATGAAACCTTTTTGACCTAGGGGCCTTGGCCATGGATCCTGATATTGAGATAATGGTCTAGCAGGGGAAGGAATATGTACATATGTGTACTTAGTGTAAAGAATGAGCATAGACCAGGTATGCTGGCTCACGCCTGTAATCCCAGAACTTTAGGAGGCTGAGGTGGGATGATCACCTGAGTCTAAGAGATTGAGATCAGCTTGGGTAACATGGTGAAACCCTATCTCTACAAAAAAAATGCAAAATAAATTACCTAGGCATGGTGGTGCATGCCTTTAGGCCCATAATTGGGAGCTTGGGGTGGGAGGATCACTTGAGTCGATGAGATTGAGGCTGCAGTGAGCTGAAATCACACCACTGCACTCCAGCCTGAGCAACAGAGCAAGACTTTCTCAAAAAAAAAAAAAAAAAAAAGAATAAATAAAATAAAATAAAAAGAATGAGCAGAGTTGATATGGCACTGACTTGTGAAGCACAACTTAGCAGCATTGGGTGAGAATGCCACCTCCAAGGCCTTGCATTTGTATTGTGTGTGTATCACTTAGGCATTGAATCAACTGTTTGGGGTTGAGTTCCCATTTTATAACTATAAAAACTAACTCAAAGAGATTTAAAGACTAGTCTTAACTTCACATGGCAAATTATCAGAGATCTCAGCACTTGAACCTGACTTCTCAATTCTAATACCACAGGGCTAATTCCTCCATCACTGCTGTCTGTTCTACCCCTCCCCGCCAATACTGTGTTGTTGCTTGAGAAGGAATATTCTGTGACCTTGTTTTGCAGCTAAAGGTAACAGAAACTGTTTAGCTGCTAACAACCTTTTCATCTCACGTTTGTTTCAAGCCCTAAGATCCAAGTAATAACTATACCAGATTTCTTGAGCAAATGAATATTGCTATTGACTTATTTATGTCACAGAAGGTTTGATTAAAAGATTTCACAGGAATAGGGAATTGAGGAATTAGGCAGTGTGCATTCTCCTCTCAGCAAATAGAAGACACTGCATGAAGCTAGTAATACTTTAACAAAGCATTCAGTGAGGTTTTTTTTAATAATTAAAATGAATTATAACACCTTGTAAACCAATGTATAATATTGGGGAAAATAAATGAAAGATTTTTATCTGTATCAACTCAAGTTCCCCAGTAGACCTTAAAGAAATGAATACCAAAAGAAAAATAGCAAAAGCATCTAAATTTTGCTATCGCATATGTTATTACTTTACACCTTTCTCTTGTTAGCTTTTCCTTGTGTTTTTTCTTTTTGTTTTTCCTCTTCCATGGTTAAGAAAATTAATATTCTAAGATCTAGCAAAGCTATTGTGATGCAGTAGACCACAACCACTTCTTCGTTTCCCTTAATGAATTACACAAACACATACTGGTAAAGACATCTTTTGCCTGGTGGCTATTATAAAACGTGATGTTTGGTGAGTGTTTAAAGACTCACTGAGTTATTAAAAGAGGAAGCTGCCATTACATTGAGATATATTGATGCCTTATTGTGGTTTATTGCCAACCATGTAATGACTAAATAAAATTAAACAAAACAAAATAAGCAGACATCTCAGTGTTTTCTTTGTGAATCAGTACTAGACAGGTAAAGCTGTTACATTTTCTTAGTTCATATCTTTAAGAAGTTAAGATAACAAGAACAAACTGAAGGGAACACAGTCTATAAGTATATAATGTTTAAATTAAGTTGCTACTTATGTAGAAACGAAAGATCAAATCTGTTGTAAGAAGGCAAAATAATCTTGATTTGTATATTTAGGAGATCTCATCAGAAGAACACCTATTATTCCCATAGGTAGGCAAACTCTCATGGTGAAGCAGTTGTGTAGCGGGTGTGGGCATAGGTGGGGAACCTCCACTCACAAGAGGAGAAGGTTTGGTGAGCATCAGTTTAGGAGAATAGCCCACAATAATGGTGTGATGAGTGGTTTCTGGAGACATGAGTGGGTTGGCAGAATGAGTAGAAAACTGATAAGTAGTCTTAACCTGGGATGAATGTTGGAGTGGGATGAAGGTACAAAAAAAAAGCCTATTCAGAAAAACACTGAGAAAAATGTGAGGCTTTGGATCTTGACGCTGAGTGCCCTGGTAAGCAACCAGGTAAACTATAACCTTGTGTTTTTAGGGGAAATCAAGACTGACAAAAATGATAGCACACTTATGGGAAGGGATATGGGAAATAGAGACCATTCTGGGGGCAAAAAAATAAATAAAATAGGGCATGCCATTTCTATCACCATAAAGCCCCAAGATAAATTAAAGTGAGAAATATTCTTTGTTGAGAAACCCTGAACAGAGAATTCTCTTGAAGCTCAAAAGAGGAAAAGTGACTTACTTAAAACCATAGAAGTATTTAGTTGCCAGGATGAATAGAGAATGCAGGCTGCTTCTCACTTTGGACATTATCATATGTTACTTGGCCTGACAAGAAGGGTAGTGAGTAGAGAGTGGGAAAGAATGATAGATGGAAAATAAAGATCCCAGGATGAAAGCATTTCATCCAAATTTTGGATTTTCCATAGGTGGTCAATGACACCAGGTGGGAGTAACAAAAACAAGTCATAGAGGCGCACCAGAGTTGGTCTTATCGGGCTGCCTGAACAGTAAACTAAGTAAAATAGAATGTGAAAATAATATTCAAGTTGCCAATTGTAGAATGTAATGTTTCTTTAAATGTGATTACACTGATAATAGATGAGAGAACTTCCAAGAAGCAAGTGAACCAATGACCTTGATTACAAGGGAAGATGCCAACCTCAGCTGACAATGCAGGAGAAATGAGAGATAATATAGTATTTGGAACATGTCTAGGGAAGTCACCTGGGGATGACCTAGAGGACGGGGAGGGGAGAAAAATAACAGCACTGAAGAAAAAGAGCCAGTTAGAAAAGGCTATTGCAAATTAGTGAACCCAGATTTACTCTAGAAGGTAAGTTCCATGAAGACAAGAATTTTTGTAAGCTTTATTCACTGCCATATCCACAGCTTTAAGAATAGTGGCTGGCACATGGTATGCATCCAGTAAGTATTTGGGAGGCGGAATGGTGAGAAAATCCCTCACATAATTTTTTTGCAGGCACTGCACATTGACACTCACCCATTATTAAAAGATACATTCCTAATATATTTTTATGTTGAAAGAATTCCCTTTACAAGCTGAAGAGTCCCCTGCAGCTCTAAGAATTATGTGAAGCACATCTAATCATTCACCTTAAGTCAGTGTTCTCAACTGAGGGCACTGAATGGTAGAAGGTTGAAACAACCATGATGATTACATTATTATATTCCATTTGTTTTGAGGCATTCAGTAAAAATCTAACATATGTGCAAACAATTAACAATATAACAGTGATATTTTTGGCTATTTACAGAGTGTGGGTAGATGTGTGTGTTTGTGTTGCTGTAACAATATGTGAGACTGGGTAATTTATTGACAGAAATGTATTAATTTATTAACAGAAACTTATTGGCTCTGAGTTCAAGGGGTTGGCATCTTGTGAGGGCTTTCTTGCTGTGTCCTCCCATGGCAGAAGGGCAAAAAAAGCAGGATAGCAAGAGGAGGCTGAACTCATAAGAAACCCACTCCTGGAATAACAGCATTAATCTGTTCATGAGGACAGTGCCCTCATGACCCAAACACCTCCCATTAAGTTCACCTCCCAACACCACTGAATTGGAGATCAAGTTTCCAATACAGGACCTTTGGAGGATACATTCACACCATAGCAGTGTGCACATGCACTATAGGATGTTATATCCAGATGTACATCCATCCATTTACATCCATGCAATGTGTTCATAAGAGATATTGCCAACTGTAATTTTCTGCTTTATATTCTACTCACCCTTTCCTAGTTGTTTACCACAGTTCTTAACCATGTCTATTTTCTGATCCTTCATATATGCAAAGACAAAAGAATTGTTCCCTTTTATTTGATATTGTTTTTATTTGTTTTTAATGATTTTTCCATTTATGTAGCTACCTCAGCAGAACATCAGAAGTACTTTCTACCACCCAAAATAGAGATAGCAACTGTTGAGAGGTGGACTGTATAAATATGAGAAAAAGACCATTCCAGATATGATGTATATGATATACATATAATTATTATATGTAAGTTATAATTACTATCGTAGTTGAGTTTGTACACTTTAAATATTCCATAAACTTCTCTATTTTTACTGGCCTATCCTCCAATAAGGGTGAAGCTGTGGGACTTCCTCTGCGTCAGCAACCTTGGAGGCCCCCTGTGGTGATTGGCACCATCACAGCCTGGCAGGATTGGGGATTCCTGAATTCTGGATAGAGGAGGGGCCCCTCTGACCTGCTTAGAACTGTATTTGAGCAGAAAATAACCTCTCATTGCATGAGGTCACTGCGATTACATTGCTTGTTGCAGTAACTAAGATAATAAATTCCCTTGACTAATAAAACTTTCTATAAGGCTTCAGTGAACTGACCCACTCCACAATAGTGGAAAAGAGGCTAAACAGAGGAGTGAATCATGCACATCCCCTTAGGTGGGGTATTCATAATCTGAGTGTCAGTAGGTGGGTGAGGTCATTCATTATGTAAGTCACTTAAATCCCGGGAGGGTACATTGTAAAAAGGAAATGGGGGTTGATTTCAGTGGTTCTCTCTAGATAAGTCTCAGAGGCTTTAGCTGGGCCTTCAGTGTTTATGTGAATAGCAGTAAATACTCTGGGATAAGGGAAGGAGCGTCTCTGTTTTGTTTTGCTTTTATTTTTCCTTGAACTTGAAGAAAAGTATTAAAGAAGTAGGAGGTGAATGTGGGAGTCCAGACTTGGGACTATCAGTATCAGTCAAACTGGGGGGACCTCAGTGAGACAGAGGGATAAAGGTGGAAGGAGAGCCAAATCTGTGTCTGCTGAATATCCATTTTTCTGCACATTCTGCCCTTTTTTGTTAGGCATGTCTACACAGCAGTCAAGTGGAGGCCCAGAAGGGGACCTAAGAACAGCCACCATGGCCACCCAGAGCCTTGCCACCTGCTTGCCTGTGCTGGCTCTGTCCGGGGACTTGAACTTTGGGCCTCTCTGTACTTGTGTTCTTAATTTGTGTGAACTCCCACCTTCTACAGCCCTCAGGCTTATCTTGTGCCTGTAGCCTTTCCCAGTGATTTCCCAAAGGAACTGAACTATAACTGCTTTTGCCAGTACTGGCTTCTCTCAATGGGCTGGTGGGAAGAGAAGGGGGTTGGAGGTACATGTCAACACCTTTTTCCAGAATTACCCATCCTGAAAACCATCTGACTACTTTGCATTGTGTTTTAACAAGGGGGTGGGGACAAACTGGTTTGGATACAAATTTTTTGTTTTGAGTTAAAAAAAATTACAGCATAGATGCATCTTCTCATAGACTTTACTTATGACCATAATGACCCATCTCTTTTTCTGTTCTGTGCATCTGTGGGAAGTTTGCAACCAGTGTTAAACTTGGAGTAGAATCATTTTTTTTCTACTATGGAACATCTGTGAATCACCAGCTGGCAGGGGCTAGCGCCATCATTTTCAACTAATGCTTACTGAGTACCCACTAGGCTCTTGGTCTGAAATAAGCAGTGAAGTTACTATATTGAAAGCCTTTTGAGGACAGTGCTTTTGTCATCAGTGACTCTATCATCTGGTAGTATCTTGCACACAAAAAGACCGCAATTAACAATATCTCTTGCTCTGGATTTAAGTCAGTTGTATTACGTGAAAGCTGGAATAATTCTCTTTGGCTCAGGATTGTTTGCTGTCTTCTGCTGTTGGGTTAGGGCCATTATTTCTGCAGTTGCCTTTTAACAAGTGAGCCTTCAGATGACTCTACTGCAAACAAAAGTCTGGGAACTGAGTTGGGCAATGGACCTTCACAAGCACAGTGGAATAGGCAAAATACCACTCCCAACACCAAGTTCTAATTTTGGCTATGCTGTGAGGTCAACTAGACACTTCCCCTCTTTGAGTATTAGTCCATTCATCTAGCTATAAAGATGTATAAAAACGCTTAAAAAGTTGTCTTCCGACTCTAATATTTGGTGACTCTCACAACATTTTCTCAGGGAAGTATTTTATGGTGTTGTATATGATATGCCAATAAGGAGAAAGGAGATGTGTATCTTCTGTGATTTAGAACATGAACACTCTCTGGCCAACACTGTGAACCCTACCTCCAGGGTCAGAGCAGTAGTGTCTGCTGTTCTCACCACTGCCAATGAGAAGTGTCTTCCCTTCATTTATTTCAGAGCCAAGTTTTCCTCCTTTATCTTGTACCCTGCCTTCTGAAAGGCTACTGTCCTAGAGTAGCCTACAATGACATTTCAGACATCTCCTGAAAATTAAGGCAGCTTACCATCTATGGCAGTTCAGTCCTATTTATTTTTCTTCTCAAAGCTCAGGCTGAAAAATAAATGAAGGATTTTGCATATATATATTTTTCCATTTCTTTCAAGCTTCACAGCCCAGGGCTTGGACATTGTGTTGTGATGCTTTGATCACCCATTCTGGCATTAATATTGATTTCCATTCTGCTTTCCCCAGCCTGCTTTGCTCCTAGACTTAGGTCCTTCTCTGCAATCTTTGCATCTTATTCCTTCTGTGATCATTATAACAGGGCATTCATTTGAATCTTTATCATCGTCTGTCCATTACATTTACCAGGCAGCCTCCTTGTAGGTTCTTCTGGTCTATCTGATGTGCTGTACTTGAAAAGATACTCCTTCTCATCTTAGGTTATTTTCTTTGTGCTTTAAAAGTCATTTGCCTGCTTTCTGTGAGTCATTTCATTTAATTTTGAAATTATTCCATGGCCGAATTTTAATGTGTTCAAGCCTTAGAATGTAGCCCTTTTCTCTTTCATTAGTTTAAGAATGTCCTTTTCATTTCTCCTAATAACTTCTAGTTTGAATATTGCTCCCATAAGGCTGAGACTCATAGTATTTTATTTTTCTCTTTTGTCTTTTTTTTTCTTTCATTTTTTTTGTCTTATTCATTACGTGTCATTTGGATATTTACTGGCGTAGTTTTAAAATCTGCATCACATCATTGAAAATCAACGTCTGGTTTCTTTTTTCACAGAATGATTTTTATGATGCTCACTATTTGAAGACGCAACTGCTGATTATGCTAATGTTTGTACAGAAAGAATTATTCTTGAATTGGTATGTGGAGAAAATTTGGATGAATCCCTGCACAGGCTATTCTGACACCCAATCGAAGACAATCATGTGTGGCTACTAAGTAACATGGAAAGGAAAAAAAAATGTTTATAAAAATCAACTGAAAAGTAAAAATTCATCTAAAGTCTCATGGCCCCTAAACTTATGATTGCATATTTATTATGTAATTTTTACCAAATAACCACTAGATAACACTCAGTGGTAATATTCAATACATAGTGCAACTTAGAAAAAATATGTAGGAAGTCTTGAATGCTTGCTGGTGATCACAACAAACAAAAGCAACGACCACTCTTACTGAGTTTCTATTTATATTTTTTTTCTCAAAGCTACTGGTTAAATAGGAAGATAATCTTAGGGCATTATTATTGGTAAATAAAAGTAAGTGTTCAGGATGGATTTTTGAATCCCATGCTAGAGAGCTGATATCACTAATAGAAATGAAGAAAAGGCCTTATATTAAGCAATAATTTCATTTTAAGCAAAGAATTGTGTGCAGATTCATAATTCATGCCCTGACCAATTATCTTCCTTCCCATTGTCATTAGATATTGACAGCTCTTAGTCAATATTCAGAATCTCTATTCCAAAATTAGATAAAAAATTCAGATTAATCAACACAGATGGGTGTACCTCTTCAAAAATTTTTGAATTTTTATTTAGAGTATGACACAATTTGAAATATATATATATGAGAAAGCTCACATGAGAAAGTCAACACAGTGGTTTTAAATATTGATGATTGGCATTGTTCTTTCAGGTTGGTAACTAAGCAACCTTTTAACTTGATGTCAGAAGTTGCATAGGTTAGAAGTACACATATGAAAACCCTTTTTCCTTCAGCAGCTTATAGAAAAAATGACTTTTCTTCATAAATGTTGTGACGTTGTACATTAATATCCTAGATGAAAACATATAAGCAAATTTAGCTTTACGTATCTATTCTCACGAGGATTCTTATTTCAAAATGCTGTGCTCCCCCAGCCCTTGCTGACTTGGTGCTAAAGTTATTTATTCCTATAAGAACAAAATTTCAAGCATAAGACCATGCTTTACTTACAGAAATGTAGCTGTGTCATAAGGAGAAGTCAGCATTGAGTCCTGATCTTTAATTTGGGTTTTATTTTAAATGCTTTTCAATATCAGATCTGAAACTGATGGTATTGAAATGTGTTAATAACATTAAACATTCTATGCTTTTTGATCAAGTGTGAGATATCTGAGGAAGCAAAAAGTCAAGTACAACATTCTTTAACCTGTTTTTAATTAGATCATTAGGGATTTTAAGCTCTATTGGTTGAATTACACTGCAGCTCCTCATTCTTAGCTATTGAGTTTATTTAAATTACATTTCAAACCAGGCATTGTAGAAGAGGGTTTTAGAAAATTTTCTGAGTGAAATAAAGGGCAAGTCTTTGGAGAGCATGATGTCTTTTTGGAATGAGAGACTTAGAGAAATTTTGTCTTTGGAGCTCAGAAATATCAATGTAGTTTACAGAAACATCTTCAGTACTGGATTGCAGCATTTTTCTTTTCTAACTGTTAAAAGTTTACTCATACAGGCTTTGGAGAGCTTTATCCCTGCCATTTGGTGGTATGGGAACACATAGAACAAGTGAGCCTACAAGCCTGAGGCAGAAAGTTACATGGAATTTCTAATAAATCGTTAGCCATTAGGAGTCTTTGATTCCTTATGAAGGCAATTTTCTTCTAGTAGAGAAGGACAACAAACGAATCAGAAATCAAGATTCCTGATCTCCATATCTGATTAGTGAGACAAAAGTGTCAATCCCATGACTGTGGAGCCCTCTATTAACAAAATGTACCCTATATAAAGGTTTCTCAACTTAAAAATACATTTGTTCCAGCAATCCCACTATCGTATATATACCCAAAGGAAAATAGATTATTTTACCAAAAGACATACACACATGTATTCATTGCAGCACTGTTCACAATAGCAGCAGCATGGGATCAACCAAGATGCCCATCAACAGTAGACTGGATAAAGAAAATGTGGTGCATATACACCATGGAATAGTATGCAGCCATATAAAAGAATGAAATCATGTTGTGTGCAATGACATGGATGTAGCTGGAGGCCATTATTTTAAGTGAACTAATATAGGAACAGAAAACAAAATACCATTTTTCCTCACTTACAAGTGAGAGCTAAACATTGAATGCATATGGGAACAATAGACATGAGGGACTGCTTTGTCAGGGAAGGGAGAGAACATGGGTTGGAAGGCTACCTATCAGGTACCATGTTCACTGCCTTGGTGATGGCATCATTTGTACACCAAGCCTCAGTGACACACAATTTAACCATATAACAAGCCTGAACACATAGCCCCTGAACCTAAAATGAAAAGAGCAAAAGAAAAGTACTTTAAAATGTGGTGATGTTGCACTCTGTTCTCTGGAATGCACCATTAATGGACTTACTTCTACTGTGTGTTTCCAATGGCAATCTCTAACAAATCACTCTGAGTTATCAGTGAAGTGTCATAAACATATTTAAGACAATTTTAGTCTCCAGTATTTTATTGTGTTGTATTTCAGTAGCAAACTAGTAATTTAGATACAAAATGTTGAGCATATCAGCTTTCTAGAACATAAATTCCCTATATATACTCTTGTATATATATACTCTTGTATATAACAGTATGTGGTTCCACTGCCAAACACTATACTTCCAATGAAAAGAAAAGCTAAAGTCATAAACAGTAATATATGTATTGCCACTTTTAAGATAAATGAAAAGTCTACTAAGTTAAATTCTAAACTAAACAAAACAACCCTAATACAATCTGGACTATCTTGTAGAAGCAAGGCTTTGTTTTGTTGTAAGAGTTGTCAGTGAGACTAAGAATTCACACTGGATTTTAAGGATTGTCTTGGTGTTATAGTGACTTGATCCTTTTTCCTTGGTGGAGCTCCTGAGGAGTCCTTGTGAGTTTTCCTGGCAGAAAGAGAAGATATGTTTTTTCATTGTTCATTCCTACTTGTTATTGCAAAATAAAATAATCATTATTGAACAACTTTTTTTAATTGCTATATGTGAGAGTTTGTTTTTGGGATATGTCTACGATAGGAATTTACAAAGGTTTATGTTTTTGAGGCTTACATTCTAGCAAGTATGGAGTAGAAAAAACATAACTAAGCAAATTATAGAGGTGATAAGTGCTATGGGACAAACAAATAGGGCAAGATAAAGGAGATCAGGAATGGTTACCATTCATATGGAATAATAACTCCAGACCCTTGGTCTGACCACCTGCAATGATAAAGTTTCCTTTCACTGAGATGAGGAAGAATCTGGTAGAGTTTGTTTGGATGGAGGTGGAGGATAAGAAGTTTGTTTTTGGATGTGGATGGTTTAAGATGACAATTAGATCTCCAAGTGGAGAAATGCCAAGTGAAGATGCAGAGGAGTGTCTAAACATCTGCAGTTTGTGAACTGAGAACCTGAGATGTTAATAGGTTCCAGCAAAGTGTCTCTGTGGCAAAATCTGTGGCAAGATGATATAATCTTGGTTGAAGCCAATTGACTTTATTTGCTTTCTAACACATAAAGTGGAGCACATATTTTATCGGACAAACATATCCTACCAGAAGAGGGGATTGACCTTTAACATTGAATAAAGTGCTGACTGCCCATCTTATGAGGCAGAGAATTTGGAGAGCAGAAGACAGAGTTGTAATGTCATCCCTGTTTTTATCAGAGCTGAGGCGGTGTGTATTAGTGCAATATAAAATGACAAAGGCGGAGGTCGCAGTGAGCCATGATCATGCCACTGCACTCCAGCCTGGTGGTGGAGTAAGACCCGTCTCAGAAAAGAAAGAAAACAGAAAATGACCACAAAAAACTAAAATCAAAACAATCAAAACAAAAACCCCACCTTAGAGAGCAGACTTGTACCAAGTCTTCAGCCCCTACATGCTTAGCACAACATTTCCATTGACTTTCTGTATTTTGTAGTATTGAACTTTAGAATAAATTTTCTAATTGCTTCCCTAGCTGTTACATCTTTGTGAACCTTTGAGTTCAGGTATAAAGTAGAGATTACTCTTAAAAGGTATAAAATTGAAAAAAAGGTTAAAACAAAAGACATTAAAGACTAAATCCTATCATCTTGTTAATCAATGGTTTCCATTAAAAAGTTACCTTATTAGTATCCACATACATATTTAATAACTGGATTTTGCAATGTGGATTGAGTTTTATATTCTCTCTTTTTATTTAACTTTATAATATGCTGGAGTTTTCACTGGGTGGGTTTGTTTGTTTATATGTTTCAGTGTTTAATATCCCACTATCCAATGCCCTCTGCTTTTCAAGATCACTAACTGCCTGATGATTTAGTTATCCAGACTTTTATGTATGGCGGTGGATATATATTAGAGAGTCAAAAAGATTCCCTGAAAAATTGCATGTGAAGTGTGAGAGAAATATATAGATAGATGATAGTGTGTACCTGGATATTTAATTTATATTCCTCTTTGAACTTTCTTGAAGTAGGGTCAAACTAGATAAATTTCTCGTAGCTAGACTGAATAGTGAACATCTCTCCAGGTCTATAGAGCAGAAGTAATCCTTGCTTTTAATACCCACATCGTATTTCCTGTTATTAATTTACCATGATTTTCTAAATTGTTCACTTATCGATGAATTTGTCCTTTTTCCTCCTGACTGTAGTGCTCATAAAGCATTTTATGCATTTTCTGACACAAAGGAAGCACACAAAAAATGCTAGGTATTACTATTGATAAACTTGACTAAGTTGAAAAGCACTACAGCCAAAATTTGGGCACATTTCTGTCTATCTCCAAAGCCTACGCGCTGACATTGTTGTTCTAACTCTCCTCCTTCCTCTGCTTTGCCAGCTCCATCTCTTCCTACTCCTCTTTTTCTAACAGTTTGTCACCTTGCCACACTTTCTAGTCATTTTGCCACAGTTGATGAACCACTGAAAATCCTCTTATATGGACCTGTAAATTGAAATCTATTGTCTAAATGAGATCTGTTAATAATATTTTATTAATTTGACCAATATTTAAGTATTTACTTTGGTCTAGATTCAATAATAGGTGCTGGGAAACAGACAGATGCTGACCTCATGAAACTCAGAGACTACAAATCAAATCAAATACTAAGAAATCTAACAATGAATAGTTTGCAAGGTAACTACAATTACTTATATCAGTGTGTCATTAAAGAGATCCTTCTTTTTTTTTTTTTTGAGATGGAGTCTTGCTCTTGTCCCCCAGGCTGGAGAGTGATGGCGCGATCTTGGCTCACTGCAACCTCCGCCTCCTGGATTCAAGTGATTCTCCAGCCTTGGCCCTCCCAAGTAGCTGGGATTACAGGCACCTGCCACCATGCCTGACTAATTTTTGTATTTTTAGTGGAGACAAGGTTTCACCATGTTGGCCAGGCTAGTCTAGAACTCCTGACTTCAGGTGATCCACCTGCTTAGGCCTCCCAAAGTGCTGGGATTACAGGCATGAGCCACTGCACCCGGCCCCATTATTATTTATTTATTTTTTTTAGAGGTGCTGTTGTTCATTCTCACATGAATTAGAGAGACTCTGGGCATTGGGAGTTTTGAATCTTGGTGGGCAGGCCTCCAAACCTCAGATTTATATGGTTATAGCACAGAATGATACAGAATCTACTCTAAGCATTGTGAACAAATCTGGTTCTGAAAAACCCTTCCTAGTTCACGGTGACATCTGAAATGACCTAGTGCTACCATACTACTGATGGTGACCAAATTTTATGAATTTGCATATCTAATTTAACTTGCCATAAATAGTTCAGAATAGTTTATCTTTTCACGTTTGCAGTCACCAGCAGGAGGTGTGTGTGAGAGAGATCAGTCATTTTCTCTATATTTCATACACTGCTAGCAAGCAAGTCTTCCTGAAGTATACCTTAGATTAGGTCATTCATTATGGCGGCTTTTGTTAAG
Organism: Macaca mulatta; assembly: GCF_049350105.2. Taxonomy (NCBI): domain Eukaryota; kingdom Metazoa; phylum Chordata; class Mammalia; order Primates; family Cercopithecidae; genus Macaca; species Macaca mulatta. The sequence goes on from NC_133413.1 coordinate 37,365,766, forward strand.
GAAATTTAGCTTGAAAGGTAGAGACTGATCTCAGGACATAGAACATTTTAACGTGTTTGGCCACTTCTACATAGCAATATGACTCTTTCTCCAAAACTGGACTCTTTACTAACAGAGCAACCCAAGAATTTGTATCTCTCAATTTATTATAACAGATAAGTGTCAAGGCACAAAAGAAATGAAGGGCTTTTCTCTACCCACCCCCAATCTCCATGGGGCCAAGAGGGTATTGATTTTAAAGTACCATTTATGAGAGCAATGGTTGAATCAATATATTAACTTAGGATGAGTCTCAATAACAGATAAAAACGTTTTAATTATTTTTTTCTTTAGGCAGTCACTTAGACTGCTTTTATGACATTAGAAGCTCAGAATGTGGTTAACACAGGGCTGCTGGAATGAAGATTCTAAGCAGGAAATTTGTGCTGCATCCAAATGTGAAGAAATGAGGGGCTTCTGAACTGACAGATCAATTGGCTGCCTCTAGAGACTTAGTTTCAATTGACAATATAATCATATCTGGATGATGACCCTTAAGGGAAGGCTAAGGTCCCTTATCTCTGCCTGTAGTGAATTAAGCATATTTATATTCAATCACCAAGACATCAATGCCAAGCTCCTTGTCCAAAGCCCGTTAAGGGGGAAAAAGCAAAGAAAAAAATTAAGAAGGGAAAATAAAAACAACAACAGCAACCCCACATAACCTCTCTACTGTATTTTTGTCAGAACCTTCACTGAGCAGCCTAAGCTTGGTGTTGGCTGTGCTCACTGTCTAGGTTTCCACTGGAGCCAGCTGGGCAGCTACCCATGCCAGAATCTTTAGTTATTCTCATTTTCTTTTTTTGCTCACCCCACACCAATCTATCAGCATGTCTTATTATTTATCCTCTAATATAGCTCTATTTCCTTTAATATCCCCATTCCCATTATCAGTCCCTTATGCAAGGCACCGGTTCATCATTCCTGTCACTGCCACAGCTGCCTAACCCGTCTCCTCACTCCCACATGGCAGCATTGAAGGCCATTATTTGCCTCATGTAAAAGTGATCTTCTTAGAAGATAAATAGTGTCACACCACTCCTCGGCTAAGACCCTTCCATGGCTTCCCACTGACACGTTAGGAAAATTGCAGATACCAGGATGAAATATCAAGTAAAACGGGTATTTTACAGACTGAGACATAGCATGACTTGGGCAAAGGATCCTGGTGCTCTTTAAGAGTCTCTTTGACTTAATGTCATGGATCTTATTCCAACAGTAAAATCTAAAATTAATGCATACTATCTGCAGTCACTACACCAAGCACTTCATATCTCTTGCTTGATGCTTATAATAACCCTTTGGAGATGGTATTGTTATCACCATCTTCAGTGGAGGAGCTTAGAATGAATGACAAAGTCTAGACAACTTATTCAATATTGATATAGCAAGCAGAGCCGAGATTCTAACCCAGGAAGTCTAACTCCAGTTCTCAATATTTTAACAACACTAATAAATACAGTTGCCTTAAATAAATAGCTTTCTTTTAAAAATTGTTTTATTTTTACTGAGGCAGAGATGTATGGTAGCAACACTCTAAGTCACTAACATAATACTTTATATAATTTCACTGGATCACTCTCCTCTACAGCAGGAGGAACCCAAGAGCTCAGGAGAAGCAAACCCTTAGAAGCAGGACACAAAGAAAGCAGGACAGGCAAGAGAGTAGTTGGTGGCATAATTAAAGACCATGCTATCTACTTCAGCATTTGGCCTCAAGTTCATTCTGCTGCTGAAGATCATACCAATAATAATTGTTCCTACATCTGCAGGACTAAGCTAATATTTGTTTCTAGAATACTGATAGTCCTTAGTACGTGCTACATAAAGAGTATCTCATTTAATCTCCATAACATTTTTAGATGGGTAATTATTATTTCATGATGTGGTGGTACAAACTGGAGCATAGACAAGCTTTATGTAATTTTAAATCCCAGAGGCTTTATGAATATCCGGTGTGTTAATATACCTTGCCGCTTTGTGGTACAACTCAGTGAACTACCTGCAGTATCCCAGTAGCACAAGCAATGTGAGGCAGTGAAAATACCATAGGTTTTGAAGTCAGACTTTGCTTGTCAATCCTGGTTCCCCCTTTTGCTAGCAGTGAGACCCTGAGAAATGTGTTACTTTTCCTGAGGTTTAGTTTCTTGATCTGTGAAATGGAGATGATTGGAATCTGAGATCTGTCATAAGAATTGAATGAAATAACATATGTAAAGCCATGGTAGACCTAGGAGAGATGATCGAAGAATGTTTCTTCCAGATGATCCCATTGTTTGCACTAGGATGGCAAGTATGAGTGCAACAGGACCTCCCAGGTTCTGGCCCCTCCTGCAGATCTCACCTTTGCTTTTTTGCAGCTTGAGGATTGCATGGGGGACTAGCTGACTATTTCCTAATGCTTTAAATGTCACACTGCTTTTTTTTCAAGGCAATAATTTACCTTTGACAGTGATGGATTATTATTCCGCTTTGCTTCATATCAGGGTTCCCATATAAGGAGAGAGTGGCATATCAATGAGGAATACTGTTGTTTTAAATATGGGAAATATTTTCAGTAATTTCCTAATTAGCATGAGTAGATATAAAAGCCATTTTTTGGGCTTTGTGAGGAGCACGTTCTAATTCCTGTTATGCAGACATATGGCTAAATTCCCTATGCAATAGCAACTCATCCAACACGTGCTGTCTAATGGGATCCATCCCCTAAACACACAATAAGGTGCCCAGAGTGATGGCATTAAGCTCAATGAAGTTCAATACTAATATCGATGCTGATGGAGAGGGGGCCCAAGGAAGCGTTCAGTCTGAGCCTTTTCTTCTGAAAAATGTTAAAATGATCTTTGATCTTTTCTACTCCATAGGACGCTCAGGAGGATTCGAACCTTTAAAAATTGAAACTTAGAGTCAAGTCATAATTTTTTAAATTATTATTAACTAGATTTTATTTTCATCCTTATGTCTGACTGGTTTGGTCCGTGAGATCAAAGCTTGTGCTAGCCAGACTGTCTATGATTTGTCACAAGGGAACCAGGTAAGGAAATATGATTAAATAATATGTCTGTCTTAACTAGGAAAAAATGCCAAGTGAGAACATGCTTCCCATGGATTAGGTATCATTATTTCCCATATGAAAAGTATCACACATTTCTATTTTCATCTTAAGGAGAAGTTATTTGGAATTGCTACTCTGTATATTCGTATTTTGAAATAGAAGAAGCCTTTTCTTCTAATGCATCCTCTGAACCGTTAAGGAAACCCAGGCTAGGAGATGAGAACTGACTTTCCCAGGATCATACAAACGACATGTGAGGTGAGATTCTCAGTTTTAAGGCTACCAGGACAGGACTCAGACTAGACAGTGACAGAATCCGAGGCCACACTACCCAACCCCCCAGGTCACTAAGGCATAACTAAGATTTGCTAGATAATTTTTGCTGTGCTCAAAGCCTAAGTAGTTTTAGTCTAGTTACACTTCTTACAAGGCAAAAATTCTCAGTCTTTGGAATCTCACCATGGCTGCTGATCTGGTAATGAGTTGCAGCACTCCTGATGAATGCCTCATGAAATTGAGATGATATTGCATGATGGTTAATTCTTTGTGTCAATACGCCTGGACACAGTGCCCAGCTATTTGGTCTGACATTATTCTAGGTGTTTCTGTGAAGGTGTGGTTTTGGGTGAGATTAACATTTAAATCAGTGGACTCTGAGTAGAGATTACTCCTCATAATATGAATGGACCTCATCCAATCAGTTGGAACAAAAACTCACCTCCTCTGAGCAAGCAGGAATTCTGACAGCTGACTTCCTCTGGACTCAGAGCGAAGCTCTTTCCTGGATCCCCAGCCTGCCTATCTTCCTTGCAGATTTTAGACACATCTAGCCCTTCACAAGTACATGAGCCAGTTCCTTAAAATCTCTCTCTCTCTATCTCTCTCTCTCTCTTCTCTCTCCTCTCTCCCCTCTCCTCTCTCCTCTCTCCTCTCTCTCTCTCCTCTCTCCTCTCTCCTCTCTCTCTCCCTCCCTCCCTCTCCCTCTGCCTCTGCCTCTCCCACTCCCTCTCTCCCTCCCTCTCTCCCTCCCTCTCTCCCTCCCTCTCTCCCTCCCTCCCCACACATCCCCTACATCCCCTACATCCCCCACATCCCCCACAGCCTGTTACTTCTAGTTCTCTGGAGAACCCTGCTCATACAGATTTTAGTACTAACAAGTGGAATGCTGCTGTAATAAATACCTAAACATGTGAAGTGGCTTTGGAACTGAGTGGGGGATATAGGCAGAAAGAGTTTTGAACTACATGCCAGATAAAACCTGCATTGCCTTGAAGAGACTGTTGGTAGCAACGTGGACATAAAAGGAGCTTCTGGTGACAACTCAGATGGAAATGAGGAACATCGTAGTGGACATGGGAGGACAGCTGATCCTTGTTATTAAATGGCAAAGGACTTGACTGACTTGTTTCCTAGTGGTTTGTGGAAGGCACAATTTGTAAGTGACATAAACTTACATATTGGTTTGAAAAGATGTCCAAGCAAAATATGTAAGATGTGGTCTGGTTTCTCCTTACTGCTTATAAGTAAAATATGAAAGGAGAGAGATAAGTGAGGAATTGATCAGCAAAAATCAGAACATGAAGATTTGGAAAATTCTCAGCCTGTCTATATTGCAAAAAAATTGAGGAAATGCATATTGGAGAGCATACCAAAGGTGGTGCTGAGCAACCGTTTGCTAGAGAGATTGTGGGTATAACCCATGGATACAATCAGCCATCTCAGCAGAGAACAGTAGAGATGTGCGATGCCAGCAGAAACACTGCTACCTGGGACTAAAGGTTACAGAGATGGGACAAAATGAAGGAAGACTGGTAGAGTTCTTGGATTCTAAAGGATGGGACAATAGAGCTATCCAGCTGTGAACATGCATTATCTTTCAAAAAAAGGACAGAATGACCCAAAAGATGATTCAGAAATCAGCAGGGATGCCACTGCCACCATGAGCCTGGAGGTCACAAGTTTGGAGATGGAGACTGTCTCCTCCTGGGCTTTAGCAGGCCAGGGTGCCTCTGAGGGCCTTGGGGACTGGGCTGCTTTCCAGGGTCGCAAGGGTAATGCTTCTAACCCAAGGTACTGGAAGGCAGGGTTGCCACCTGGTGGCCCTGAGGATACAGCATTAAATCAAGGAGGATGACCCTTAACATTGAATTGTATTTTCTCTGCTCTGTTTCAGACTTGCTTTATATGATCATATTCTGCTTTCCTTTTTGGGCTCTCATGAAATGCGAATGTCTGTCTTATGCCTATCCTACCATTGTATTTTGGAAGCAGATAACTTACCTGGTTTCACAGATTCGCGATGGCACAAGGGTTTTGCCTTAGGATGAATCACACTTCAGTTCTCAACCACACTTGATTTAGATGATATTTAGAGATTTGACATTTGGAGTTGATGATGGAATGGGTTTGGGTTACTAAGTTGGAGATAAATGGATTTTGCATGTGACAGGAACTTGAGTTTGGGGGCGGACTGTATAAGGCAGAGTATTATGGGCTGAATTATCTACCCCTAATTTATTTTTTACTTTTTATTTTATTTTATTTTGAGAGGGAATCTCACTCTGTCATCTAGTCTGGAGTGCAGCCGCATGATATCTGCTCACTGCAGCTTCTGCCTCCCAGGTTCAAGCAATTCTCCTGCTTCAGTCTCCCAAGTAGCAGGGACTACAAGTCTGTGCTGCCACATCCTGGCTAATTTTTGTATTTTTGGTAGAGATGGGGTTTCACTATTTTGGCTAGACTGGTCTTGAACTCCTGACCTCAGGTGATCCACCTGCCTCGGCTTCCCAAAGTGCTGGGATTACAAGTATGAGCCACTATGCCCAGCCACCCCCAAAGTTCTAACACCCAGCCACCCCCAAATTCATATGTTAAAAGTTCTAACACTCAGTGTCTCAGAATGTGATTATGTTTTCAGATAGGGCATTTAAGAATGTGATTAAGTTAACATGAGTCCATCAGGGTGGTTTTCCTTAATCTCTCCTTAATCTAGTCTGACTGGTGTCCTTATATGAACACAAATTTGGACACACAGAGGAAACACCGTGTGAGGACATGCAGGAAAACAAATTTGCCAATACCTTGATCTTGGACTTTCAGCCTCCAGAACTGTGAGAAACTAAGCATCTGTTGTTTAAGCCACCCAGTCTGTGGTATCATGTTATGTCAGCCCGAGCAAACTAATACACTTGGCATAATTTTCCAATGATATTATTCTGAAATGTTAACTTATTAAGGAGCCCGTTGTATTGGTGCTGTCTACTTCTACAAACATGTAGCTTTGGTTTATTGCAAACGTTTAAACGTTATAGCCTCGGGTATTCCATCTATTTTGAAATAATGAGACATGATCTGAGACAAGCCTATCAAAGATTTATGTTCAGTTATAATAACATTCAACTTTGGTAGATTTCGTGTTATTTTTTGGTTGAAGATGATGTTTTAGGTTTTATACTTAGTAAATATCATCCACTAAAAAGATCACTATTCATATACAAACCTTGATTTTTATTTAAACATAACCCAGAGGAAAGGATACATTATGAAGATATTATGTTTGTTATAATACTTTATGAATATGATTGTTGGTTGTTGTTTGTAACCAGGGATTTTCTTATTTAGCAATTCCCTTTCCTCTCTTTTGGTAGTCACTAGAAACAAAAGTACAGAAATGTCTTGTTTTGGTTTATTAACAATTTTGGAGCAGGGCATTATGGCTCATGCCTATTATCCCAGCACTTTGGGAGGCTGAGGTGGGAGGATCGCTTGAGGTCAGGAATTCGAGACCGGTCTGGGCAACATAGCAAAACCCCATCTGTACACTTTTTTTTTTTTAATTATCCATCTCTACAAAAATGTTTTTTTTTAAAAATTAGCTAGATGTAGTGGTGCATGCCTGTAGTCTCAGCTACTTCACAGGCTGATCACTTGAGCCCAGAAGGTCAAGGCTACAGTGAACTGTGATTAAGCCACCACACCCCAGCCTGGGTGACAGAGCAAGACCCTATCTCTTATTAAAATAATTAAGGTGGCCGGGCGCGGTGGCTCAAGCCTGTAATCCCAGCACTTTGGGAGGCCGAGACGGGCGGATCACGAGGTCAGGAGATCGAGACCATCCTGGCTAACACAGTGAAACCCCGTCTCTACTAAAAAATACGAAAAAACTAGCTGGGTGAGGTGGCGGGCGCCTGTAGTCCCAGGTACTCGGGAGGCTGAGGCAGGAGAATGGCGTGAACCCAGGAGGCGGAGCTTGCAGTGAGCTGAGATCTGGCCACTGCACTCCAGCCTAGGCAAGAGAGCCAGACTCCGCCTCAAAAAAAAAAAAAATTAAGAATTTTGGGTCTTCATGGAAGATAACTTTCTGTAATAGCTTTTATCTATCAAACTTTAAATAAACACCTGAAGAATCTTTGATGGTAATGTCTTTAAGCATACTATGTAATGCCTTAGATTGGTCTGTCAGGTACAGTAGACATGGATTAAACGTTTGTGGTGTTTCAGAGGCTTCATCTTGAACATTATTATTTTACAGGCCTCTGGAAGAATCAGTACTGTCAGAAGCTACTAGAGGGTTTTGAGCTCTTTGTTATGTCATCAAGTGGCTTCAGGTTGTCATCTGATTGGACTTATCAGGAATAGTTTTATAATTTTTATTTTTAATTTTTTACCAAAATTTTCTCTATTTCTGGTCTTTTTCTTCATTTTCATCCACTCACCTATGGAATTCCTTTTCGTCATTCCTAATTTTATTTATTTATTTTTTCTTCACCATGTACTTAAAATAATTGAATTGGTAAAAACTGGTTGCAAAGTAAGCATGAATAGTCTTGGGTTATATGCCTGATTTTTACTACCTGAACTTCGCTGCTTTAATATTACTTATTAAGGGTTTATCATTGTTTTTTATTTGCTTGTTTATATTCAGATAGCTGCGGCTGCTGAGTGAATTGTAAAAGTGGAATAGGTATCAAAGAGGACATCTTTCCGGGAGGTCGCTCTTCATGATCTTTGACTTTGTGAACGTGAAATAAAAATGCCCTGTTTTAGAGGATGTGTGATTATTTATTTGCCATGTATTTTTTTAAATAAGCATAAACTGAGCTAGGGAGATACTGGCAATTAACATAATGATTTACATGATAGACTTGGCTTTAAACAATAGGCCCATGGGTGATAAATTAGATTATACCTGGCTTACACAAGAAATGCCATTATTTAAAGAAATTCCAATGCTAGATTATTACATCACCATTTTCTTTCATATTACTTAATTTTTTAAACTTACATTGTTATATGGAGATTTACATAAGATGAGAGACTCCAGCATCATTATCCTTGGTAGTATTGTAACATACTCAAAACTGTACTCCAGGGAGTAGGCAACACTATAAAGTGTGTGTGTGTGTGTGTGTGTGTGTGTGCACGCACGCAGAGATCCACAACTAGAAGTACTTGCTACTGGTTTGCAGCATCTAGGAGGAGTGCTGTTATTGACAAAGTGATACTTTGTTGTACATGTATCCTTTAGTTTGATTAATTTTCCTGCTAGTATGCCATGTCCTGCATCTTGTATTTTAAACTGTATTTTCTTATTTATTCTACTCTTAGACCTTTAGTTGCCAGAAACTGACCAGCTTTCAAACACATATATTATGTAATTAGCTTATGTGAGAATAGTTGAGTCCCTTCTTCCTTAGCTTTTCCTTTTGTCCATTTTCTTCTCATCCCCTGTGTAACCACATAAAAGCAAAGGAGTATGATTCGACTGGCTTTTGAAAGGTGGCTTTGCATGGAGCAGCTCTCCGTAAGTGATAGTCTCAAATGTTTGACTTACTAATTTTATTTCTCTTCCATTGTTTCCAGAACATCACTTTTCCTTTTTTTTTTTTCCTGCCTTTCCTAGGGTCCAAGTGTGAGTCTGTATTTCAGTGCCATTATTTCCTTAAGCAAAGAATGAGCTCCAAGTTTAGGTCAAATGAAACAGATAGCTATGTTATTACTATGTTATTACTCTGCCCTCAGAGCTTAGTGATTTCTTTCTCTTATCTTTCATCTGTTTTCTTTTTATTTTAACTGTGACATGATGTAAGTCAGAAGAATAATTTTATCAGTGGGGTATGCTGCATCTGTAAGAGCATTTTGAGAAGGAAAATATAAAAAGAGGGAAATACAAAGTTGCTACTTGCATTTTCATCCTTACTGAGGAAAAGCTAAAGTTGGCCATCAGTGATTGAGAACTTGGGTTCTCCCAAGCTGTTGTATGTATGACAAACATGTAAGGGCAAGAAGGATTTTTCCTCTTCCTCTGAAGTTTTTAGTCTGCTATTATTAACTGACAGTAGACAGATTAACAGGATAAAAAACATGTAAATTTATTAAAGTACATAAGCACCACAAAATATGAGACTCAAAGAAGGGCCAGATGGTTGAGGTTTAAATGGCCTATTAATGGGGAGAAGGAAAATAAGAATGTAAGCAATTGGTGAGAGGTAGTAAATGATTTTCAGGAGAAATAAATGGGCCCAAGGAGAAGATAGTAGTCTGTAAATGATTCTCTTAGAGAACTGGCCACGACTGGCACGTTATGAGAAGGTGAGGGGCAGAATGGTACTGCAAACAAGGATTGTCTTGTTATGCAAGCAAGCTCTCCTAGGTAATCTTTCAGAGGGGTGCTGAAACAATAGATGAAAAGTCTGGCTGTGGTGAAGGCTTTGTCTCTTCTCTGTTTAATCTTGGTTATCCCATGAAATTCTTAGGGTGGCGATCCTAAGACAATTGCATTTCTTTTGGAGGAAGTTTTCCTCAGTCTGGCAAGGGAACTTGCAGAGAGAGCTCTTCTCTGTGCTTTGGGAGGAGAAAAAATAGGTTAAAAAGTCCTTGATTTGAGGCAGCTTCTAAGACCCTCAGTTTTCTTTAATTCAGTCGTTCTCAGCATGCCTAAGCACTTTACTTTGGGGCAGCATTCTCTGTACCCCAACAACAATTTAAATTTGTTCTTCTTCATACTTCAATTTCACTAACAATTAAGATTTGCTTCAATAAAGTCTGTGACAAAAAAAAAAAAAAACCCACCAAAAAACAAAAACAAAAATCTTCAACAGTTTGCCTTATAGTCAAGCATCTGTTCCTAGTCTTGAAAATAGGAAATGTGTTATCCATCCCACTGTGAGGAAGTATCTGGGTTGCGTGTGTTATGAAATGTTGTGTCAAAGTGGGTCTGGAAGCAAGTTGCTTTAAAACTTGATAGCATTTTCTTACGTTGTTGGTCCTGTCCTTGTAATTAATAAATTTGCCTTTCTAGCTGGCAATTAATTTAAAGGTGGCTTTAGGTTGTTTTTATCTCAAAGCAAAAAAAAAAGCAAACAAAAAAACCCATGCTCCCAAATGGAATTTAACGAAAAAGAGTTGTTGGTGTTACAAATATGAAATAATAATATTGAATATGGACTATTTGGGACTTTTTAAATTAAACAGAATAATATTGAGTTTTTCTATGTGAAGTTTGTTTTGTAGGATGCTTTAAAATGAGCTTCAATTGAGATTTTCTTTTCTTTAACACTTTCTTCTCCACATTTCCATGAATAAGACCCTGCATTTATAGGTTATACTAGAATATACCATGGGGAAAGTTACTAAAATTGATAGGTAAATTTTTTTAAGCAAAGGAAACATATATGAAAACATTCCGAAGTGATTTTTAGTTATTTTGTTTTAAAATAACCAATATTTGGATACACTGGGAGAGGACTTAAGCAACCTTCCAGCAGTAGATCGTTCTATTTAATACAGTAGATCCCAACTGAAAAGTCAAGCTCTCAAAGTGGCCTTTCTTACCCTCCCTATCTTTTTTGCCTATTCTGAATTTTTATTGTTTCACTTCAGCTGTCTCTTTCTCTCTTAAACTCTAAACAAATATACAAACTACCTTTTCTGTGAAATTATTAGCACTTAGTATTATAAAGTTAAAAATAAAATGATGATATTTCTGATAATAAAGTATCTGATTAAGTATTTGGTGTCTCTTTAGAAATGCTCCTCAGACTTTAATCCAAAATGTTTCCAAAGAACTTGAAATAATTTATTAAACACACTGTTCTTTAATAATATTTTACATTATAATGAATTTTATTTACATATTAGGGTTATTTTCCTTGATAATAGAGGTATGATATAATAGCTTGTTCCTAGAACTTCTAGAAACTTTACTTCTACTACAATATTTTGTTACTCCTCAAAAAATCCTATAAGAATGCCAAGTAGTATTATATTCATTTCATTCAACTACTTGCTATTCAAATCATTCGTATACCCTGGCAGGATTCTAATTCTGAAAGCTGTGCCTTGCATAAGTTGAGTCAGTGTTTGGAATATTTATTCAGATACAATTGTCCAGAATAATTCTGACAGTCCCCATCTATAACATGAAAATGTATTCGTTATGTTTTTTTTGTGTGATTTTAGTTCTTTATCTTTCCAAGGGTATTTTAATTCTATTGTGTGAAAAAGGACTTTTATTTGCTCTGCTTTAATAATGCTTTTGTTTTTTAACTATTTCATTCTAAGAGTCTCTAAAGGAGACCCTTTAGAACATGTCTCTGATATTTGTTCTAGCCTATATTTTAGATTTCTTTCTCCACAGGGTGGCCTCTAAGGGCTTTGGATTTTGAATAAAGGAATGGTACTCAGGAGATAGACAAGTTCTCTCCCAGGGGACCGATCCAGTGAGGGTTAGGATTCTGTCCAGGGAAAGAAAAGTAGTGACTGAGTTGAGACTGGGAACTTGACAGCCACGGTGTTGCCAAGCGATGGTTTAAAGTGTATTTTTCATCACGGGGCAGAGAGAGAGACCGAGGACTCTGTACTTGCCATGGGTGCTGTCATACTTCAGAACAGCAGCACGGGAATGAGATAAGGAAAATATGTCAAAATATCTTTTTCCAAGCAAAATTTTGGAGTGGAAGTATTTGTATTTGGTGGGAAGAGGTCTTTCTATACCAAATAGGAAGAGAGCCTTGATTTAGAACAGGGCTGTCCAATCTTTTGGCTTCCCTGGGCCACATTGGAAGAAGAAAGATTGTCTTGGGCCACACATAAAACACACTAGTGAAAGCTGATGAACAACAGCAACAACAACAAAAAAAAGCAAAAAAATCTCATAATGTGATAAGAAAGTTGACAAATTTGTGTTGGGCCACATTCAAAGCTGTCCTGCAGGTTGTGGGTTGTACAAGCTTGATGTAGAGATCAGCCTTAAAGGTAATTTCTGCCTGACTTACAGGAAGGTGAAGGTTTACCATATTTCCATTCTGGTGCCCCTGTCTGTGCCTCTCAGACTGGTTCTCAGTTTACCTGGGTTCAACAGGGATAAAGACAGTAGAAATCTAATTTCACAAGTGTTTGCAAAAATTTCATTGAAATGCTAAGTAACAGGAGTAAAAACCCTATTTTTTGACCCTCCTGTCAAAGAAGAGATTTCTTACTCATTAATAAAAGGTGTTAATGTGTAACCACTACTAATGGAAGTTATCCTTTCAACTACTATTTAAGGTCGAGTACCAGTGTAAGTTCTAAAGATACAATGCTGAAGAAAGGGACCAAAGCATATGTATTCCCTTCTTTCAGGCAACTTTACATGGTGGCAAAAGGGGCAGAAATTAAGCCACCTCATCACAATGGGGAATGTTTAATTGCAAATTGGAATTAGGTTTTAGAAGGAAATAATTGTGATTCTTTGAGAACAATAACCAATAGGGCTGACTTAGACTGAGGGTTGAGTCTAAACTGCTTTGGTTAGTTTTCCCCAAGATAATTCTTCAGCTGCAGTCTAAAGGAGGCGTAGAAACTGAGCAGGTGAGGTTGGGGTAGAAGAGGTTGCACACACAGATACGTAAGTATCTGTGAGGTAGGGGATGGGGGAAGACTGGAAGAGAGGAGCTAGAGTCATGCTGAATTGCTGAGGTCAATTGAAGGAATGTGGTCTTCATCTAAGGACTTTTGGAAGCCAGTAAAGCATTTGTAAGCAGAAAGGATCTTTCTGGCTGTAGTATAGAGAACAGTTTGTTGTGGGTGTCAGAGCTGATGGGACAGACCGTTGAAAAAGCTATTGCAGTAGCCAGGGAAAAGAGAATGCTAATTTACATTAAAGTAGAGCAAGATGGAAAGAGATGAATAACTCAAGAAGTAGTTTTGTAGGCTAACGGTGGAACTCAGGGATGGGGCAGTAATGGAGGGTTAGGAGAGAAGGGAGGGAGTCACGCGTCACTCCTACTTATGTAATTTTTAAAAACAGTTCTATTAAGATACCGCTTACATACCATAAGATTTCCCACTTTTAAGTGTACAACTCAATAAATTTTAGTATATTTTTAGAACTGTACTGCCATTACCAAAGTCTAATTTTAAAACATTTTCAACACCCTAGAAAGAGATTCTATGTTCATTTGCAGCCACTCCCCATTACCATCCCTAGCCCTACAAAATAGCTATTCTACAGATTTGCCTTTTCTGGACATTTCATATAAATGGAATCATAAGTGGTTTTTCAAAAAATCTGGTTTCTTTCATGCAGCATGATGTTTGAGGCACACGTTTAGGGGAGAAAAAAGTCTTTTCCTCACCCATCCTACATTCATGACTGAGGCCCCTATAATAAAGATAGATTCACAAAAGAAAAGCATACACATTTATTTAATATACCTTTTATATGACCCGGAAGCCCTCATAGGGAAGGAAGACCCCAATAAATGATTAAATTTGTGTATTTTTATGCTAGGTTTGGTGGAGAAGTAGATAGTCATGGAGAAATAGAATTGGACAAAAGAGGATGATCTAATGGTCATACACTAGGGGATACTTAGCAAAGTCCATTTGTTCAGGATTTTCTCTGGGTCTCTGCCTGTGTTCCTTCTGGGTATAGGGAGGTACCTCTGGAATAAGGGTCTTACGACCCTCAGAAAGTCAGAAAAGCCTTCCTAGGTTGTTAGAGCTGCTTCAGGGGACAAGACTGGGAAAAAGTGAGGGTGACCTTCCTACTGCTGCTTTCTCAAATGCCGGGACGTGTGTCGTGAACCCCATCACATTTATTCTGTGGCCCTCTCTCCAGTTTGAAACCTGGTGCTTCCTTTATTTTAGAGGGGTAGCACCAGCAGAGAAGCAGTGCTGGCAACAGCAAGGGAGAGATGATTAGTTAGATTTTGGACATGTCGCGTGTGAGATGTCTTTTGGACAGTCAGTGGAAATATCTAATTTTTACACATGGTAATGGAAGCAAGGAGCATGGATTAAAAAAAAAAAAAAAAAGAAAAGGGGAAATTATGGCCTAGGACTGTGCCCTGTAGAACTCACAACATTTTAATGGTTGTGTAAAGGATAAATTGGAAGGAAACCAAGAAAAGGTTTTGAGATAAGAGGAAAACTGGCCGGGCGCGGTAGCTCATGCCTGTAATCCCGGCACTTTGGGAGGCCAAGGCGGGTGGATCACCTGAGGTCAGGAGTTTGAGACCAGCCTAACCAACATGAAGAAACCCCATCTCTACTAAAAATACAAAATTAGCCAGGCATGGTGGCACGTGCCTGTAATCCCAGCTACTCGTGAGGCTAAGGCAGGAGAATCGCTTGAACCCAGGAGGCAGAGGCTGCGATGGGATGAGATTGCACCATTTCTCTCCAGCCTGGGCAACAAGAGCGAAACTTCATCTCAAAATGAAAAAAAAAAAAACAAAAAAAGGAAAATCAGGAGCAAAGTGAAGAGAATATTTCAAGTAAAAAGGAATTGTTAAAGGTCATATCTGTCAAATGATAACTGACCTGTCTACTAAGTCGGGCTGAAAGTTTCCATTGGTATTATTATCTTGGATGCCATTTTTGATCTGGGTGGGAGCTGTGTTGCTTGGAGTAGGTCGGTTGGAGCAGATTGGAGTATGTTAAGGACTGGGTGACAAATCCAGTGAAAAGATGCAAAACCATCCTTCTGTGAAGAAGAGAGATATGTGGAATGTAAATCTGAATGATGCTTTTAAAAACATGGTGGCAATTTGACCATAGCTGAATATTAACTAGAAGGATCAGTACAGGAAACATGCAAAGTTATGTATAGGAAAGAGATGACAAACATGATGGGTGAGCATAGTGGAGGAGTGAGATCAAAGGCATACTTGGAAGAATAAGAAGCTGGATGCTCCTCCAGTGTACTGGGAAGGAAAATGCAGGACTAGGTGGAGATATGGGTAGATTTATGTTGGTTTTAGGAATTACCGTTAGCCATATCGATGCATTTGCATGGATATGGCTGGAGGTTGGCTGAATTTAGTCATCAGACATCAGCACAGAGCCATGGTGATTGTGTATAGAAGATCCACAAACCCGGATTTCTTGGCTCAAAACTCATAATCGCTAGAGGAAGTCTGTGATTTATACCATAGTTGGCAACATTTTTATTTTTCAGAAATTACCCTGTGTCTTTTTATTAATTTTTATTCCTATGTTCTTCTTTTCCTATTAGATCCTGCTCCTTAACACTTGCTTCCAAGCATTCAGCAATGCTTTGAAACTTTTCTTGCTTGAAAACAGGAACCCAACCAGTTCAGTATAAAGCAGAATGTGAATAACACTGCAGTAAGCACCTCTACCATTTGAATCAGCACTTGCCTCCTTCACACCCCTTAACTTTAATCATGACAATTGATCTGCAAATCAAGTTGAGGGAAGAGCTTGGGGATTGGTTCAGACAAATAGCTTCAATAAATGAAACGTTTCTCTAGCTAAGAATAAACACCACACCACAGGGTCAATTATGATCAGGGCAAGATTCAGTTTTATTTTTTACTATCCTCCTGCCAGTTTGCAAGTCCATGCATTAGCAAACATTTCAGACCTAAGGGCTGGTGGGGGCCTACATTAAGATGATAATTGCACTTAAGAGAAAACTGAACTTTAGTCATCGTTTGTGGAAGATTGAGTATTAGCCTTGCTATCATTCAGTTCTCCCTTTTGGTTGTTTATCTCTTTGATTCATCATAACTTAACTGACCGAATGACAGAAATTTCCCCACCCAACAAACCATGTGTGATTCAGTGACTGTACTGAGCGTACGAAGATCATTTGTTGGAGAAACTTTGTTCTCTGGAGTGAACACTTTTAAACAAATGTGGTAAATATATTTTAATTATGTCTGTGCTGGCATCATTTAGCCAGAGGAAACATTTTTTTGAGGAGTCATTTAATCTTCCTTTGAAAGTTTTGGTTTTAATATAGAAAAGCTTTATGAGAAGAGTAACTTGGAGGGAGGAATGGGGCCCAGGACAAGCTCCAGGAGCACTACAAGCTGTTTATAAACAGCATGGGACAGGCCTGTCTTCATTCTCAAGCAGGGCATTAATAACATGGAACAGTTAATGCCTTATATTGCTTCTCAGCTATTGCTCATTAGTTGGAGCATTGCATGATATTGAAAAACATCCGTGAATCATGCAGGCACAAACGTTTCATTTTCTCATCCCCCACCCTTACAATGTTTTATTAATGCTTATACTGGAAATGCAAACTATCTGATACTCTAATTGGATTCTGTGCAAGTGAAAATATCAAATTGGGAATAGTAAACATCTTGCACCACTCAAACCCTAAACACTATTGAACAACAACAAAAACAAATTATCACCCTCACCTTTCATTTTAAATAATTGATTCAAATTTGAATGACATTAAGCCATGTATTCTGATAGTATTAATTAGTTTTCAAGGAAATATGTCTTTGCCTCTTGTCTTAGTCTATTTTCTGAATGAGAAAATAAATTTATTTCTTACAGTTCTGGAAACTGGGAAGTCCAAGAGCATAGTGCTAGCATCTGGTGAGGGCCTTCCTACTGTGTCATAACGTGGTGGAGAACATTATATGGCGAGAGGGAGAGAGCCAGAGAGAGCTTGCTTTTATAGCAAAGCCACTCCCATGATAAGGAGCCCACTGTCCTGATAGTGACACTAACCCATTCATGAGGGCAGAGAGACGATGTACTTAACACATTAACTTTTGGGGGCTGCGTTTAACCCGTAATGTCTTTTATTGACTCTATTAGACGTGTAAGATGTTAAGTACTTCTATTAAACCGTTTATGTTCCTATTCAACTATATATTTATGTGACCCAATGAATTAAATATTTTATTCTCTGTGGAAGTCATCCATGACATCTTTTTTTTTTTTTTCTGAACTTCTCACAACACTGTCTGTAAACCATATTTATGCTACTTATCACATTATATTTTAACCCACTGAGGTTTTTGACCTTGCCTACTAGGCTGTGGGCATCTTGGGCTCGTTAATATCCTCATACTTAGCACAGATCCTTGTATATCATGGCTGCCTGATAAATGATTGGTGATTGATTGAATGCATGTGTATGAACGAATGACTTAAAGCAAAAGATCAGGCTGAATTCACTGGATATTTTCCACATTTAGGGGCAAGGGACAATGACAAGTATGACATTTTAAAATGTGTTACTTAAAAATAGAATCCAAAACCTTTCTAATAGGGATTTGGAAATTGTTAGAAGTCCAAGGAAATAGGGGGAAAGTAGCATTTAGAGTACTATGATTCTTGGTACTGCACCTCTGGGTGCTTTCCCATGAGCTCTGTGAGGTCAGGGGACATGTCTGATTTGTTTGCCAGTAGTTAGCACAGCACTTGTTATATAGTAGTTGCTCAGTAAATATCTCATGTCTGACTGACCAAAGGCGTCTGCAGAGAGTCAGTCAGGAAACTACTCTGGAAACATTGACACAGTTCAGAAAATGTGATTACCAAGGCATTTGAAATAACGCCATCTATCTAGACAGACTTAGTGTCAGAAAAGCTTTTCTTGAGAACTCTCACTTCCAGTTGCTGCCTGACCAAGCTTAAATGCAAAGAGAGTCCCCACCAGTTGGCCTCCCACATGTTTGTCCCCTAGTTGTAGCTTTTGTGCTGATGGTGGCTTTCCTTTATGTTTCTATGCTGGAAGGCATAAGGCCTGGGGAAAAAAGCTTTCAAATTCATATCACTATGGGCAGAGCCCCTGAGTGGAGCAGCAGCACTCTGTGAGGAAGATAGGTATAAGCTCCTCTTGGAGGGAAATGCCTCTCAAGTCACCCACAGCCAAAGCTTAGCTGAAGATGTCTCGATTTTTGAAATCTCCGTGCAAAGGCAGAAGGCAGATGTTATAAAACAAATTTGTCAGAAAGCCTCCAAAGTTCTGAGTAGTTGTATCTTTTTTTTTTTTTTTAATTAAGTTCTAGGGTATATGTGCACAACGTGCAGGTTTGTTACATATGTATACATGTACCATGTTGGTGTGCTGCACCCATCAACTCGTCATTTACATCAGGTATAACTCCCAATGCCATCCCTCCCCCCACCGCCCCACAATAGGCCCCAGTGTGTGATATTCCCCTTCCCATGTCCAAGTGATTTCATTGTTCAATTCCCACCTATGAGTGAGAACCTGCGCTGTTTGGTTTTCTGTTCTTGCAATAGTTTGCTGAGAATGACGGTTTCCAGCTGCATCCATGTCCCTACAAAGGACACAAACTCGTCCTTTTTTATGGCTGCATAGTATTCCATGGTGTATATGTGCCATATTTTCTTAATCCAGTCTATCACTGATGGACATTTGGGTTGATCCCAAGTCTTTGCTATTGTGAATAGTGCCACAGTAAACATACGTGTGCATGTGTCTTTATAGCAGCATGATTTATAATCCTTTGGGTATATACCCAGTAATGGGATGGCTGGGTCATATGGTATTTCTAGTTCTAGATTCTTGAGGAATCGCCATACTGTTTTCCACAATGGTTGAACTAGTTTACAATCCCACCAACAGTGTAAAAGTGTTCCTATTTCTCCACATCCTCTCCAGCACCTGTTGTTTCTTGACTTTTTAATGATTGCCATTGTAACTGGTGTGAGATGGTATCTCATTGTGCTTTTGATTTGCATTTCTCTGATAGCAAGTGATGATGAGCATTTTTTCATGTGTCTGTTGGCTGTATGAATGTCTTCTTTTGAGAACTGTCTGTTCATATCCTTTGCCTACTTTTTGATGGGGTTGTTTGTTTTTTTCTTGTAAATTTGTTTGAGTGCTTTGTAGGTTCTGGATATTAGCCCTTTGTCAGATGAGTAGATTGCAACAATTTTCTCCCATTCTGTAGGTTGCCTGTTCACTCTGATGGTAGTTTCTTTTGCTGTGCAGAAGCTCTTTAGTTTAATGAGATCCCATTTGTCAATTTTGGCTTTTGTTGCCATTGCTTTTGGTGTTTTAGACATGAAGTCCTTGCCCATGCCTATGTCCTGAATGGTATTACCTAGGTTTTCTTCTAGGGTTTTTATGGTATTAGGTCTAACATTTAAGTCTCTATTCCATCTTGAATTAATTTTTGTATAAAGAGTAAGGAAAGGATCCAGTTTCAGCTTTCTACTTATGGCTAGCCAATTTTCCCAGCACCATTTATTAAATAGGGAATCCTTTCCTCATTTCTTGTTTTTGTCAGGTTTGTCAAAGATCAGATGGCTGTAGATGTGTGGTATTATTTCTGAGGGCTCTGTTCTGTTCCATTGGTCTAGATCTCTGTTTTGGTACCAGTACCATGCTGTTTTGGGGAACAAAAATTTAAAATCATGACTGTTACCATTCAGAATTAATATAAAGGATTTGCATTCAGTTACCCCATTCTTACCATCATTAGAATGTACTTCATAAATATATAATTCTCATGAGCCTTACAAACTTCCTGCTCTGGTAGTTTACCTCTGAGCAAATACTATTTTGTGCTTTATTTGATGTGTTAACAAATAAAACTGTGTGTGTTGAAGAAAGTGATCTGTATTAATTGAATATGTTTTCCCCAACTTCAGCATTAAACAAATGTGGGAGAGATGATTATTTGTGATAACTTGCCCTCCACTTAAATTTTAAAATTTGAGTATTTTTAAATGGTACATAAATAAAATATGAATTTATAGGACAAGAGACTACAAAAGGGATGATGCATTATTTTCAGCTGACAAGAGAGACTGCTACTACCAGTGTTTTACAAGCATATTAATCCTCATTGGTACATATAATATGTTGGTCTCCCGTAGCCAATTATCAACATGTTTTATGGGAAGTTATCCCTCAATTTCTGCAGAGTCTCACTACGGTAAGCATATCATGGCAGAGCCTACCGAAAGCACTCAGAGGACTGGATAAATAAACAGTCTGAGGGTGGGTGAACTTAGAGATGAGAGATGCCTATAACTTTTAGCCTTCCTATAAGCCAAAGCTCTTTTCCTGTAAAGAGTAGGTGCTATTCAACTCTAAACAGAGTTGTCATGCACGCGTGTGGCAGGATCAAATTTCAGGACTGCCATTACCATCCTGGTTATTCCAGATGACCGTGGAAACTCTCTGGCCTTCAGTCCTGCTAATTCTTCCTAACTAAAATTATTTCAAATAAAATATCTCAAATGTATTTGAGTGCTTTCTAAGGCTGTGTACTAAGGATTTTATATGGAATCTCTTTTTTTTTTTTTTTTTTTTTTTTTAAGATGGAGTCTCACTCTGTTGCCCAGGCTGGAGTGCAGTGGTGCGATCTTGGATCACTGCAACCTCTACCTCCCAGGTTCAAGCGATTCCTCTGCCTCAGTCTCCTGAGTAGTTGGGACTACAGGTGCATGTCACCATGCCTGGCTAATTTTTTGTTTTGTTTTGTTTTGTTTTATATTTTTAGTAGAGACAGAGTTTCACCATGTTGGCCAGGATGGTCTCGATCTCCTGACCTTGTGATCTGCCCACCTCGGCCTCCTAAAGTGCTGGGATTACAGGCGTGAGCCACCACACCTGGTCTATATGGACTCTCTTATTTCATCCTCACAAAAAGGATGATCCTGTTATTTTCATTTTTCTTAATAGACAAAGAAACTGTGCTCAAGCTTCTTGCTACCCAAAGTGTGGTCCATAGACCAGGAACATGAAGATCACTTTGGAATTTGTTAAAAATACAAAATCAGTTGTAGAAGTACAAATCAGTTATCCCCAGAACAACTGATTCAAAACCTGAATTTTTACAAGATACCTGGGTGACTTGTAGCCTTGCCTAAATTCTCTGAACTAACAACATGGCAGAGCAGGGACTCAAAGTGTGTGGCTGGCACCAAAAATCTGACTTGGGACAGTGAGCTCCTGGAGATCACATAGTTGGTGTATTAGTCTGTTTTAATGCTGCTGGTAAAGAGATACCTAAGACTGGATAATTTATAAAGAAAAAGATTTAATGGACTCACAGTTCCACGTGACTGGGGAGGCCTCACAATCGTGGTGGCAGGCAAGAGAGAACGAGAGCCAAGCAAAAGGGAAAACCCCCTATAAAAGCCATCAGATCTGAGACGTACTCACTACCACTGTAGCAGGACGAGCCACAGACAAAACTCCTCAGACATCGAGTTAAAGAAGGAAGGGGTTTATTCGGCCGGGGGCATCAGCAAGACTCCTGTCTCAAGAGTCGAGCTCCCAGAATGAGCAATTCCTGTCCCTTTTAAGGGCTCACAACTCTAAGAGGGTCGGGATCAATTGAGCAGGCAGGGAGTATGTGACTGGGGGCTGCATGCACTGGTAATTAGATCAGAACAAAACAGGATAGGGATTTTCACAGTGCTTTTCTATACAATGTCTATAATCTATAGATAACATAACCGATTAGGTCAGGGCTTGATCTTTAACTACCAGGCCCAGGGTGTGGCACCGGGCTGTCTGCTTGTAGATTTCATTTCTGCCTTTTAGTTTTTACTCTTTCTTTCTCTGGAGGCAGAAATTGGGCATAAGACAATGTGAGGGGTGGTCTCCTCCCTTACCATAAGAGCAGTATAGGGGAAACCTCCCCCATGATTCAATTACCTACCACCAGGTCCCTCCCACAGCATGTGGGAGTAATGGGAGCTACAGTTCAAGATGAGATTTGGGTGGGGACACAGCCAAACCATATCAGTTGGCAAGTGTCAGGGATAGAGTTTGACCCTGTGCTCAGGACTGTGAGTATTTCACTCTGTGATATTCGCATTCTCTGATGAAGAAATGGAGGGTAATTAGTAGTGTAAGTTTTTGTTAATTAAAATGGTTAAACACTGTGCTGGTGGCTTCCTTAATTGAAAGGGAGTTAGAATTTTAATTCCCACTCCTGGTGTTGCTCCCTCTGAATCATTGTCATTGAAGAGTGTGTATTAAAAGATCCTCCCTGTGTCTGGTGCTGTCTTAACACCTAAAGAAAGAGAAGTGTACAGTCAAAAGAACATTAAATATAGCTACCTGCTCAACATGCTAGCTGAGTGCCCAGCACAGTGCTTATTAGCATTTAAAATATATGACTTAAACTTCCAGAAACAACCCTATAAAGCAGAAAGTATTATCACTCATGCTTTTAACCCTTGAAATGGTTGCCAGGTTTGGCTGAACTTAATTAGCTATAAGCCTGGAAGGATGGGTAAGAAGCAAAAAGATTATGAAGATGTGAGGTATTCCATGCAGGAAAAAGTATGAGGAAAATGCTCAGAAGGACAGAGTGCGACATACTCACGGGTGTTTGATGAGAGTGAAGCAAAAACCATTAATGACTTCTCACTTAATTCTGGCACCAGCTGGATACCTGGGTCAAATCCTGGATCAGCCCTGACCTGCCATATGACCCAGGGCAAGCTGTTTGGGCTCTCTGTTTTGATCTATGTAATTTGAAAAACTGACAGCCCCATAGCTTTGTGAGGCTGATTAAAAGAGTTAATATCTCTCAGTGCTTAATCATTGCCTCTCACTGGTGCTATGCAGTTGTTAGCTCTTAGTTTTCAATCCTCATTGAGAATACCCAGAAGTATTAGATACAGCCTTCTTAAAACCTTCAAGCTAATAACCTGCTTGTGAATGGTGAAGAGGTCCTAAGGTGGAATGTGAGGAATGCCTTGTAAAGAGCAAAGGAAGAGATGATAAGGAAGGCTGTGGTTTTACCACCAGGCTTAATTACCTTATGGAGGTGCTTAGACTCCACTCAGAGCCTCTACTTTGTTGGCTCCTTTGTTCTTTCTGGCAACTATAATAGAGTCCCAGATTTTTGTACACATCAGCATTATCTGGGGAACAGTGTACAGTGCATCTTCCTGAGCCTTTTTCTAAAATGTTTGATGTGTGAAGTCTGGTATAGGACTCAGGCATCTGAATTCTATTGAGTTCCTCATCTGCTAATGGTGGTTCCAGATGACTCCTCTCCTCTCATGGTGAAGCAGAATCCACCATCCCCTCTTACCACATGGCTCCCTGTGTCCACTTTCAAGTTTCCTCTGCAGATGAAGAGACAACTATGCTGAACACCCATGTGTAGCCCCCCAAAACAGTCATTGTTCTAGACAAGGTAAAGTATTCATGGAAACTTTGGATGACTTGAATCAAATTACTTGCAAACCCTAAAAGAGTATAATTGGATTGTTTGTAACAAAAAGGGCAAGTATGAGAGGTGATGGGTGATGTATACCCTGATGTGATGATCATACATCACGTGCCTGTATCAAAATATCTCAGGTAATCAAGAAATATATACGCCTACTCTATACCCACAAAAATTAAAAATTAAAGAGAAATACTTGTAAATGATGATGACCTGTTTTCTAAATTTTGTACATTTTTGTAATTTTGGGATAAATTTATTTTGGGGTAAATGTGGCAAGGGTTAATGTAATAATACCCCAAATTATCCCAAGATAAATGATCCCCCAAATTATGGCATTACTTTGGAGATAAGAAAAAGAAAACAGGTCTTAGTACAATTGAATGGCCACTCTGCTTGACTGGCTTGAACAAACTAAATCAGTTCTTTCAAAAATAGCTTGGGGCTCATGCAACTTTTGAAGCTCCTCACAGTAGAAAGGCTAGCATTGAGCATCAGGTGTGAGTGGAATTAATTTGAGGCCAGGTCTGTGGTAGCGGTATAGATGATCAAGATAGGATTGAGAGGTTTGTGGCAAGGGTTAATGTAAATAATAAATTCAAAGATGTAGGTACTAGGAGGGTGAGCAAAATCAATTGCCCTGAGTGGGGAGATGCCTGAGATGGCAGGAAGCAGATGGAAAACATCAGCATTACTGCAAAATTACCAGTATGTTTGAGTTCCTCTAACTTTTCATTAGGGGCTGTCGAGATGGTTTTATTTTTAAACCAAAGCCTATTTCCCCACTTCGAGATACAGTATGTAAGGAAAGTGATTTTGCACAGTGGTTAGCTCTGGAGCCGGACTGCCTTTAATCAGACTCCAGCTTTCCTGCTCCCTACTGGGTGAATTAAGCAGGTTGCTTAACCTCTCTGTGCTGTTTCCTAATAATCCCAGAGGGCTGTTGTGATAATTAAATAATACACCGAAATATTTCACATTGTACTTGACACTGAGATATTCCTTGATGAGTGTTTAGCTATTGTCATTATTTTCAAGTATTTTTCTTGCTTTTAAGCTTCAAGTGGTGGGGAAAAGCCCTGATTCAGATGACCTAGATGATATTTATTATTTGATGGAAAGTAGGTTATACATTCTGTGGCTCAGTGAGGATATTAGAAACCCAGGTACTTTTGACCTTAATATTCTGTGATCTTCAGTGTGTTGACTATATGTACAAGCTGGCTCCACTCATGGAGGTAAGATAGCTGCGGTAGCTTCTGCCATCACATTCAGACACAGCAGTGTTCAGAAGAGGAAAAGAAAGGCTTTTCTTCTTGGATACATCTTTTTAAGTCCCCAAGTCCCCCAACATACTGTCATTCATATTTCAATGGTCAACATGGTTTCTTCTGCCTATTACTTGTATGGCAAATGGAACTATCCTGATTGACATATGAAATTGCAGGGCCTTGATAAAGAATGTACTAGATAGAGTGGCTCCTACTTTAAAAAGAGGAAGAAGTTCAGCAACAGTAGTATTCACTAGAGGACCAGGTATAATCATTCAGTGTCAGAGACAAGGAATCTGAGGATTGAAGATTTAAACAGTTAGCCTGAGGTCACAGAGTTAGGAAATGATTAGGCAGTGTTTGAACTGAAGTGTTTTGGACTCTGAAGTCATAATTTAAAGACTGTACCTTGCAACATGATTCATGGACTTTTTGCTTGGGGTTAGGACATATATCTAGGAGTCTGAGAGCACTGATTGAATAATTTTAGGGAACATAATAGAAGAAAGGATTCAGAACAGGGCAGCCGTGTCCAGCATTCGCCAGTGATTGTGTAGGCATCTAAGGACTGTGCATGGAAGAGCCCTGTGAATCTCAAGTGGGGCAGACGTGGCTCGGTAGGTCAAGACTTTTGGAAAAGGGCTGAAGGGCTGTCAACCTCCAGGAGCAAATGATACTAGCCACATTGCTTTAATGATTTATTTAATAACTTTCTGGCCTTTAAAAATTATGTTTGACAAACAAATCGACCTTCATCAGAGGTGTTTTCTTAGAGGTAAGTTCTTTGCGCAGGCCTCCATCAGGGCTTTTCTTCTTATCAATTCCTGTACACAGACCCATTCTAGGGCTGGAATATTGTGGTTATTAGAGCCATTAGAGGCAGTTGGTCTTTACCCTGTAAGAAAGAATCACTTCATGGCAAAGGTCCTAGAGGCAATGACAACACAGCCTGGTGGATAGAGAACTTTTCATGGGTCTTGGTTATTGATAAAAGGAGAGTAGGCCGGGCGCGGTGGCTCACGCCTGTAATCCCAGCACTTTGGGAGGCCGAGACGGGCGGATCACGAGGTCAGGAGATCAAGACCATCCTGGCTAACACGGTGAAACCCCGTCTCTACTAAAAAATACAAAAAACTAGCCGGGCGAGGTGGCGGGCGCCTATAGTCCCAGCTACTCAGGAGGCTGAGGCAGGAGAATGGCGTGAACCCGGGGGGCGGAGCTTGCAGTGAGCTGAGATCCGGCCACTTGCACTCCAGCCTGGGTGACAGAGCGAGACTCCGTCTCAAAAAAAAAAAAAAAAAAAAAAAGGAGAGTAAACAGGTGAACTCATGGAGATAGAGAGTAGAAGGATGGTTACCAAAACCTGGGAAGAGTAGTGGGATGATGGGGGAGATGGAGGGGGAGGTGGGGATGGTTAATGGGTACAAAAAATAGAATGTGCTAATAAGGCTTAGTATTTGATAGCACAACAGTGAGTATAGTTAATAATTTAATTGCACATTTTAAAATAACTGTAAGAGTATAATTGGATTGTTTGTACCCTAAGGATAAACACTTGAGGGGATGGATACCCCATTTTCTATGATGTGATTATTACACAGTGCATTCCTGGATCAAAACATGTCATGTTCCCTGTAAGTATACATATCTACTATATACCGCAAAAATTAAAAATTATTTTTTTAAAAACATGAGGAAAAAAGCATACCAAGAAACTTTGCTTTCGGAGCTGAGTAGGTTGCAAGGGCTGTTGGGACCATGCTGGACCTGGAGTTGGAAGCCCTCCCACTGTCACTCATTGGTCCTATCATGACAGTCATGGCACTTAAATATTCTTGTTCAGGAAAATTAATCACGACAATCCCTAGGCTGTTGCAAGAAATGAAGGGGTGAATATATGTGGAAGTGCTTTGAAAGTCCAAAACCTCCGTCTAGGAACTTCTTGGCACTCTGATATTCTGTTACTTCACTATTTGGATTTCAGTGCATTCTTCAGACGGTGACCTTGGGGAGTCTTTTGTTTGTTTTGTTTAAAGTCTATGATTGTTTTCAGATAGAGCTGGGAAGAAAAGTTAAAATCCTGACCTAGATCTAGATTATTTTAATGTCTTAAATTATCCTCATCTGCTGAGGGCCTGACATTTTGTCTTTATCAGAGATCACTGGGAGTTTCCTAAGGAGAAAGACTGTATTTCTCTTCAGAGACTAGTGAGAGACAAAGGCAGGGATCACTCGCACCAAGCTACCGCCTTTGAATCTTCTCTCATAATTGCTAGATGGCCAAGTCCAGGGTGAGCCCTCTAAAAAGACAAATTGTACATTTTTGGAAGCACTGCTGGGAGGTAGAAAGTGGCCTCATGTCTCTTCTAGCTTTCTCTTCAAAAAAGATTTCAGAGAGGGAAGTGGCAAGGAGGCAGAAAACAAATTTGGATAGATTGGCAGGTGGCACCAGGGCAGGGACTATGCCTCTTGCAATGCCAGCTAAGCACTAAGCCCCTTAATTACACACACTGGTGATAAGGTCGGCAGAGCTGAGAGGGAGAGCACTGGAAAATAAAGATGTAGAGCTTCGTTTGCAGTCTAGAAATGAACTGGAGGTATTTGGCAGAATTCTAGCATCTTTAGAAAATGAACTGGAGGTATCTGGCAGAATTCTAGCATCTTTAGAAAATGAAATGTAGCAGTGTGCATGCCTCAGGTTTGATTTAGTGAGCATTTTGTCAAAACTTAAATAGTTTGAATTTCTTATTAATAGCTAAGGTCTAATGTAAATGAAAAATTACTTATTTTCTTTGATTCTTGCTATGACTCTTCAAGGTTGATATTGGAAACTTCATCTTAATAGATAAGGAGGAGAGGGAGTCTTGAGGAGGCTAAGGAACTTTAATTGTGTGCCTGGCGGGCCAAGTGTTCCCTTTCCCTAGTATTTCCTACTATGTCAGAGAGTAGTATTTCTCACTCAGAAATTGTGTAGGCATGGAGAAATAGTGTATGGTGGGGTACAGGGCCAGAGGGAGTATCAGAATCACAGGAATAGCACGAGTTATTCATTTCCTGTGCACCAATCAAAGAAAATAGGTTTATTATTGCAGCAAAGTACTAGAGGTAAGGGCAAGAGGTCTGACTTCAGCTCTCCATGGGATGTAGGGGTATGTACCAGGACCAAGAAGCAGCAAAGGAGGAAAGGGTACAAATTGCTAGAGCCCTGTAGTCAGGAAGAGAGCACAGGGTCAAATATAGATCCCTGTAAAAATTTTTAGATTATCTTGATGGGAGAACAAGAATCCCTTGCCCTCTCCTCCCATCCCCTCCTTTCCTCTCCCCTCCCCTCCCTTCTCCTCCTCTCCTCTCCCTTCTCCTCGTCTCCCTTCTCCTCCTCTCCATTCTCCCCCTCTCCCCATCTCCCTTCTCCCCCTCTCCCCTCTCCCCCGTCCCCATCTCACCCTCTGCCCCTCTCCCTCCTCCTCCTCTCCCTCCTCCTCCTCTCCTTCCTCCCCTCTCCCCCCTCCCCCTCCCCTCTCCCCCCTCCCCCTCCCCTCTCCCCCTCCCCCTCCCCTCTCCCCCTCTCCCCCTCCCCTCTCCCCCTCCTCACTCCCCCTCCTCACTCCCCCTCCTCACTCCCCATCTCCTCCCCTTTACTTCCTCTCCCCTTCCTTTCCCCTTCGTCTCCCCTTCCTCTTTCCTTCCTTCCCCTCCCCCTTCCCTTCCCTCCCCTTCCCTCCCCTCCTCTCCTCTCTTCTCTTCTTCTCTCCTTCTTTTCTTTCTGAGACCCTGGACCATACTACATGCTGAACTTCTTCCCCTGCGTTGGATACTTTTCCCATCCTTTCTCACTGTGAGCATATAGAAAACAAAACAAATTAAAAAAAAGTGGGGCCTTCCTATTCTCTTCTTACCACAACACAGAATACTTCTGTGACCTCAGACACTTGTGAGTTTTTCCCCCACACCAAGCAATTTTCTGGCAGATTCTCCAGCAGACACGTGTGTCCTGTAATTCAGATCCCACAGGTTGAGGGCTTAGTTCCACACAATTGTCTCCACTTCAGATGCCAACTGAAAGCCTGACTATAAACTGGGGTTCTCGCAACCCCTCCTCAAGTTGGATTAATTTGCTAGAATGAATCACAGAGCTTAAGGAAACCCTTACTTAGGTTTGCTGGTTATTACAGAGGCTATTAGAAATTATACAGGTTAATGCTAGATGGCCATGATATAGGAAAGGGTGTGCAGAGCTTTCATGCCCTCTTTGGGTGCACCATCATTCAAGCATCTCCAGTGTCCAGCAACCTGGAGGCTACTAGAATCCAGTCCTTTTGGTCTTAATGGAAACTTCATTACTAGGCATTTTTCATTACATCCTTGGTTAATGGTGGTTCACTCAACCTTCATCCCCTGTCCCCTCCCCTCTACCTGGAGTTAAGGAGGTGGAGCTGAAAGTAACAACATTCTGTTGAAGCCTTGATCTTTGTCTTTCCAGTGACCAGCCCCCACCCTGGAGCTACCTAGGGAGTACCAGTTACCGGTCATCTTTTTTATTAAAAAAAAAAAAAAGAAAGAAAAAAAAAACACTTTGGAGATTCCCAGGATACTAGGAGTTATTTGCCAGGAAAAGGGAACAAAAACCAAATATATATTTCACAGTATCATATGCATCATTGCCTATGTTGAAATAGATACTATCAGTTGTTGCATGTTTTTGCACCTGTGATCAGTTACCACCTGCTGCCTCTGACTTTTTTAGCAACAATAAGACATCAATCATTGCTGAGGTTGTAATAAATAGCCTCTTACAACCTCTGCCTCAAGAGGTGACCCTGAGACCAAGAAACATTTGATTCCACCATATCCTCACCAGTTAGCTCGGGATGCACTGGGAAGCTCAGTAGAGACAAACAGCCTTGTTCAACATCTCAGCTTGGCCAGACAAGTCAGGCCTGCTGTCTGTAAGTTTGAATCAATCCACTTGATTTTCTAAGGAGGAAGCTTTCCACATTTTTTTGTCCTGGGTGGTATACACAAGTGAAGCAAAAGCTCCCTGCTGCCTTCTGCCTTCACTTGCCAGGAAAATGGATGTTTTCAGAGATGACACATATAAATCAATGTCTGGTATTTATTTAATGTCACATCTAAATTATTAATTCACTCTTGACAGGAACAAATGTACAGTAAAATTTACTAATTTGGACTAATTGAGGGAAAGGCCAATTAATATATGCAAAACCTCCATTAACTGGCCTCCAACTAAGAGGACTTCAATTAATCATTTTTTTGTTGTTGGCCTTCCCTTGAGTATAAGAGATTTGCATCTCCTAGGAAAATAAGTTTTCAGGGACTTTCTTCTTCAAAAGAGATTTCTAGATTATACCTTAAGGCCTATATAAGAGCAGCTCTTCTTTTGCTGATTCTTTCCATACGTAGCACCATGATGGACTGTGAAATCCTGAGATGCCAAGGAAATACTGAAATGAGGCCTTGTATAAATATAATGAACATGATTTTTGGCTAACCTGTGGTAGTTTAGGACCAGTATATAAAATCATGTTAATAATAATAATTCTGTTTGCACGGAATACTAAAATAAGCATTTTATGTCATTTAAGTCTTAATTTTTATAGCTGGTGCAGTGGTGTGTTTCTATAGTCCCAGCCACTTGGGAGGCTCAGGTGGGAGGATCGCTTGAGCCCAGGAATTCAAGGCCAGCCTGACCAATGTTGCGAGTTCCCTGCTCTAAGATTTAAAAAAATAAAAATAAAAAACAGGTCTTAATTTTCACAATCCCCTTCCAGGAGGAAGTTGTATGTCTATTCCTATGTTAAATAGAAGAAAACAAAGGTTTAGAAGAGTTAAGTAAATTGCTGAAGGCCTCACAATAATAAGTGGTAGGAAGAATCTAATCCAGGAATATACAATCTTTTGGCTTTTCTGGGCCACATTGAAAGAAGAAGAATTGTCTTGGGCCACACATAAAATACATTAACAATAGCTGATGAGCTAAAAAATAATCACAAAAAACTCAGTTTTAAGAAAGTTTATGAATTTGTGTTGGGCTACATTCAAAGCTGTCCTGGGCTGCATGTAGCCACATGACATAGGTTGGATGTGCTTGATCTAAACTCAAGCTGTCTGACTCTGAAACTGATACACTTAACCTTGACCAGAACCTTCTGAGTGCCTGGCTATTCAAAGGAGGAGATGGTCTTGACAGGCAATGGTTGCCTCCACATCAGATCTGGTCTAGCAGAAGATGGGTGATATGTCGGTAGGATTCAAAAATTGAAATGATGTTGAGACATTTGAATTGTATTCTACCTCTAAGATACTGAGATACTGTGATTCTAACTAGAATAGACCCCCCAATCAAAACATCTCACTTTGTTAGACTATCAACTAATGGAGGTTATACTACAGTAAAACACGTTAAAAGTATAAAGTATAAGTTCAAAAGTTTACTTTTCCCTTTCATATACTCATGCAAGTAAGGTTAAGGGTTATCTGAGCTGGACGCAGTGGCTCATGCCTGTGATGCCAGCACTTTGGTGGGCAGAAGCAAAAAGATTGCTTGAGGTCAAGAGTTCAAGACCAGCCTCAGCAACATGGTGAGACCCCATATGTCTCTAAGACATTATAAAATTAGCCAGGCATGTGCTTATATAGTCTTAACTACTCAGGAGGCTGAGGCAAGAGGATCACTTGAGCCTGAGAGTTCAAGGCTAACAGTGAGCTTTATATATATATATACACACACACATACACACACATATACATATATATACATATATGTGTATATATATATTACTCAATGGAGATCCTTGACTATCATGTAGAATGCAGGTGTCTGACATCCTTTGAAAACAGAGGTCTTTATCTAGCTTCAACAATCTGCTCCTCCCCTGGTCTTGTGTGCATTTTAAATTTGCTTGGTGAACTTACCCATTTTAGAAAATACAGAGATGTATCATTCTAAGGTATTATAATATCGAATTAGTAGCTATATATTAAGGAGATTTTGCTATAAAAATTTATGAATCTATTAAATTATGGAGATATGGTTGCAGATGTGTTTGTTGGATATAGGACCCCACAAATGGCGTCTTGCTATATTACCCAGACTGGCCTTGACCTCCTGACCTCAAGCAATCTGCCTACCTCAGCCTCCCAATGTGCTGGGATTACAGATGTGAGCCACCATGCCTGGCCTCACTCCTTTATTCGCATCTCTTCCTCTTCTCTGTAGCTTCCTACCTGCCTCCTCACGCCTTTCCTCCAGGCTCCCACGTACACCTTGCAGCACATGCTTTCTTTGGTTTTTCTAGTATTCCAGACAGGCTCCCACCTCTGGGACTTCACACTTGCTATTTCCTGATCTTGACGTGTTCTTCCCGTAATATCCATGTGCATTACTTCCTCATCTCCTTTGCCTTTTGCCTTCTTGGGCCCTCCCTTTTTCTTTTCTTTAAACTGAGACAGTCTCACTCTGTTGCCCAGGCTGGAGTGCAATGGCACAATCTTAGCTCACTGCAACCTCCACCTCCCAGGTTCAAGTGATTCTCCTGCCTCAGCCTCCCAAGCAGCTGGGATGGGATTACAGGGACATGCCACCACGCCCAGTTGATTTGTTTGTATTTAGTAGAGTTGAGGTTTCACCATGTTGGTCAGGCTGGTCTCAAACTACTGACCTCAAGTGATCCACCTGCCTTGGCCTCCCAAAGTGCTGGGATTACAGGTGTGAGCCACCATGCCTGGCCAGGCCCTTCTTAACCAAGCTATTCTAAGTTGTAATCCTCTCTCATCCAACATTCCTAGTTCTTCTCCCCTGCTTTATTTTTTCCTACAGCATTTACTTGTCATCTAACACACTATATACTTGTTAACATTGAGTGCCTTGTTCCTTCCAAGAATGTGAGCTACTTGAGGGGCAAGGATTTTGTCTCTTTTTTTGCCAAGTATTCCAAACTCCGATTACAGAGCCTTGTACAGAGAAAGCACCAAAGATATTGCTGAACGAGAATGGTGTGTGTATAATGGTTGTTTACCTGTTAAACAGGTTCTTTTAAAATCCATGAAGAGTTTGCTTTCTAAAACCAAATGATGCAGTAAACTGGCCATTTTGTTTACATCCCCCATTTGTTTAACATTTTTAAGCTACTGCAAACATACACTTCACCAATAGATTTTCTAGACTTCCAGCTAACCAAATTGGAATCAATTGGTGATCATTATACATACAAGCCATGTAAGAAAACCATTGGTGAAAAGGATGGAAAAGTCCTCCAAGTGAAAAAATGATTTAATGAAGTTGTCGAATATGGCATTTCAAGGCAGAACCCTTCTACCCGGCATGACCCTTAGCTGAGTCCATTTTGCATCTCTGCAGCCACACGAACACTTGACATGCAGATTCCCTATGCAGGAAAGCATAGTTGAGCAGTTCATGTGCAACACTGCAGACCCAGATTGCTAGTGTGCAACCTTCTCTCCCTCATTAACTTGCTGCAAATGCTGTCAGCCTCCCATGCCATCACATACCCATCTGCCAGACTCTTACACAGCTAGGGAGTGAGCAAACGATGGCTTTTGAGAGAAACCTTTAAAAGAACCATTATTAGGAATGCCAAGTGATCTGTCTCTGCATGGGAGAGCAGATGGAAGTCACTGCAACCAACCAGGAAGAGTCAAAGCCCAACACATTTCTAGGCTGGCTTGTGTACAACATTCCAGTCAAAGTGGATAGTCTCGTAGTTGCTAGAAATTAGGTTATGATAGAAAATGGCCCTTTGGTCTTTGTATCCTGACCCAAGAGATGCTACTAACCAAATATACCTTTCAACATTGCTTTATGTTGTTTGAATTTAGCATTTCTCTGGCTTTTTGTGTCTGAAAATATTTTCTCTTTCCTTAGTGGCAATTCAAACATAAAGAGAAATCAACATTTTAAAATTCAGATAAGCAGGAGTTAGTTTACAGTTAGAGATTTTGAGCACACTGCTTTTGTGTGATAATATTTGAAATTTATTTCCACAAGTTATTGCACATTCATTTCTGGAGTTTTCATTGCAGAAAATTGCCAGAAGGAATGGATTTTGTCTTCTTCAGCTGGCAGAACAATTTTCCACCTGTCGCCCAAATATTTGATGAGAAGGATTATGTTGCCGGCTCTGAAAGTTTATACTGTGGATCCTTTGAAAGTGAAAGGGTCTAATGAAACTACTACCTGATATCAGAGTCCAGCTTGCTAAAGTGTCTATGAAGTTGTGGATTGATTTCCGGTGATTAGGGCAATTTCTGAAAGACTAGCTTCAATGACACAAACACACTCACATAGTTCTGAACCTGCAGTATGGCACAAATGATGTTTTTCATCTTTTGTGTTGTAACTGTTTTCTTGTATTCAGAAAAACTCTTGTGGCCTTGCCAAAGATCTGAATTAATTGCCTGAAATTATTATTGTTCATCTTCTTGGTAAATGTAACCAAGAAACAGCACTGATGCATGGGTATAAATGAAATTGGCATTTGATTTCAGGTTCAAGTGATTTACTGTCTCCATTGAGTTTAATATTTCTCTCTAGTTTGTTTAGGTATATAGATGGCATAGTAAGTACAATCAACAAAAAACAGATCAGGGCTGGGTGGGGTGGCTCATGCCTATAATCCCAGCACTTTGGAAGACGGAGGCAGGTGGATCACTTGAAGTCGGGAGTTCGAGACCAGCCTGGACAACTTGGCGAAACCTCATCTCTACTAAAAATACAAAATTTAGCTGGATGTGGTGACAGGTGCCTGTAATCCCAGCTACTTGGGAGGCTGAGGCGGGAGAATCACTTGAACCTGGGAGGTGGAGGTTGCAGTGAGCCAAGATCATGCCACTGCACTCCAGTCTGGGCAACAAAATGAGACTCTGTCTCAAAAAACAAACAAAGAAAAACAGATTTTTAAAGTCCATATGTAGGGGCGACAACCTTTTAAACTGTCAGAATAAATATAAAACTATTTTTCCTTGTTTCTTTGACTGCTTTATGGATATAATAAGTATTAATAATATTTCTGCTATCAAAAGAATTTTTTTGAAGTGTAGACTTTACCATGCCGCAATAAGACCCCTTCAGCTGACTCAGAGAAGGGGCTAAAATTCTTGGACTGGCATTCATGTCCCTGGATAATGACACCCTGACTTAGTTTTTCTATCTTAGTTTCCCCTACCCCATCAACGGTTCAAGCCCATCAAACTGAACTATTGTCTCCTGCTGGTTCCTGTCTGATTACCTAATTCCCATGCTTTTTATTTTTCATGTCATTTATCATCCTACTTATTTATCAAACTTAAATATTGCCTACCCATTGTGAGCCATCACAAATTCCACTTTCTTGAAAAAGCCTTTCATGATATATGCAGCAAGAAATGATGTCTTATTTTCCGGTCTTGGACCACTTCATAGACATTGTTTATGGAATTTTTCATGTTATATTTTTGATTCCCATCAGTTGCATGCAAATCTGGAATAAGACAGATTTGATCATGAAGAGCATTTTGTTGTATTGTTGTTAATGTGGAAATAACAGCCTTGCTCCAAACGGAATTGCCTATTTTTCTCCTGAAAATCTGTTCTGGTTTGCACCAGACGTTTGTACTTCTCACAGCTCATAAGTGTCACCTGGCTTGTCATTTGGTGGTGGTCCACCACTAGCACAGCCACGGCAGTATGTTGAGGGCTTCGACAATCTGCTAGAAGCCACTGTGTTGATCATAATCTTTCCTGCATCATGCCATCAATAGATGGAAGCCAAACAGCCTTTGTACAGGATTGGCTCAAGATGTTAGAATGAAAAAGCTGATAGTAAGTTCTTCAACTTTCCTCCTAACACTTTCTCTACTATCTCTCCCAAATTCATCTACCCAGATTTCCCCTTTCAACCTCAATCTCTGGGTTCTTCATCCTTCCTGTATCCAGCACAAGCCCCTATAGATATCTTTATTTGCTTATTTTGTGCTTCCCAAGAAGAGCTTTACCATTTTGGGTAATTGGCAGTGTCCAAGTGTATGAGGAATCCCGGGTTGAACTTGCCATGTCTTAGTTCAGTTCAGTGTTATTTCTACTTGAAAATATAGAGGCTTTGTTTTTGTTAACTAGATATATCATAAAGCAGTAATCTAAATTTGCCTGAACTTTAAGTTGAAATGGTTGATAAGACAAGCGTCTTATTTGAGGTCATGCCGTTCTCTTTACTGACATTCTTAAAAACCTGCATTCATTCATTTCTGCTGTTACAATCATTTTGGTACAAGAGTTTTTAAAGCATTAATTGAAGATTTTGATGTTGTCCAGCCTTTTAGTAGTTGAGAGTTTCTTCCCTCTCTTTCACCCTTTCAAAGGGTGACCTTTGACCTTAGACCTTCTCTCCCCAAAGCCACATATACTGCCCCATTTTCAGACACATGCCTCTCTTTAACTTTTCTAAGACATCTGGAATGTGTATAGAGTACCTAGACTGTCATTCAATTGTGTTCAAAGAATTTGGGAACCAGGCATATGGGTGGAAAAACTAGAAATGGTAGGAACCAATTATCCTTGCTGGTGGGATGGCCTGAAACAAAGCAAATCTTAATATGAGGAACAACTGAAAATAGGCAATATTTTTGTCATGGTTTCCTTTTGCTCTTAAAGGGAGGAAAGTGAGACCGGGAGAATGGACCCATAATTGGGAGGGTATAGTTTACCTGTTAGTATGCAGACCAGTGCTGTTCTGGAGCCAGAAAAGATTTAAAAGACCACTGTCCTCTTGATGTTAGTGTGGAGTCCTCAATGCCATGGGCTTGCAAAGCAGTTGAGGTGAGTGCCCAATTTTCAGAGTTTCCTACAGCATAATGCAAAGTATGAATTACTCACAATGCATTTCTTTGACTTGGCTGGAGCTTTTTAAATTCAGCAGGGTTATACTGATAATGATGGATGTCTGAGTTTGTTCATGGCTGCCATAACAAAGTACCATTGACTGGGTAGCTTACAAACAACAGAAATTTATTTCCTGTAGTTCTGGAGCTTGGGAAGTCCAAGCTCAAAGTGCTAGCAGTTTCAGTGTCTGGTGCAGGACTGCTTCCTCACAGACAGCTGCCTTCTAACCATAACATCACATGATAGAAACAACGAGGGATCTCAGAAGTGCCCCTTTCACAAGGGCACTAATCTCATTCATGAAGGCAGAGCACTTCCCAAAGGCCCCCATCCCATCTTATTATCACCATTGGGGTTAAGATTTCAACATGAATATTTGGTGGGCATAAGCATTGTTGCAATGGAATAATCAGAGATGTGGAAAATGTTTTGCCTGAGAACTTTTTAAAATACTGAAAAAAAAGTACTTGTGTATCTTTAACCTTGATAACAATTATTTACTATCAAATAGCACTTTTTTTCATATCCACTAATGTATTTTTAACAAGAGAAATAAGCGTTATTGATAACATTAAAGTGCCTTTTCTTTCACATCTCTTTCCACCTTCTTTCCCTTCCCCATTTTCTTAAAAGCAGCTCCTCTCAGTGATTTAATATCCTTCCATTTTATTTTTATATTTTAGCATACTTGCATGTACTTGTGAGTAATACATATTACATTCCTTTATGACTATGATTTATAAAAATTTACGAAAATAGAACCCTACAGAATATATCCTTCTGCAACATTTTTTATGCAACATAAATTGAATTTACATGTTGGTAGATAGATCGATGGTCCCTTCTTACTGCAGTATAGTATTCTATTCTGTGAATATGTCATCTTTGATTTATTAGATCTACTATTGGTAGACAGGTATATTGATTTTAATTTTTCTCTGGAAAACATGTAGAACATATTTATGCATTTTTTGGCTCATGTTCTAGTAGAAATTTCTATATGTTTCCAATTATTAAAAGCTTTAGGAAGAACAATTATTTAAATAATGCTGTTTGGCAGGCAGAATCCTTTACAACATGGACTCCCTAGGAAGATGTGGTCAAAGGAATTGGATGTCATTGATGTAGTAGTGCACCTCTCTGCCTCTGAACAGGGCTAAATTTAACTCATCTTAGAAATTCTCTCTACTCTACCTTTAGAAAGAATACTAGAGTAGGAGTCCACAGATCCCTTTGGTTACATATTTGTGTCTCAGAACACAAGAGGTGGGGAATTTTTAACAACATTTGACCTAAAATCCTACTTCTATAATTGAAGCCTCATTCCCTCTTGCTTTCTCCAGAAGTAATGAAGAACAGCTACAAGCTTGCTTCTACTCTTAAAATAACTTCTTCTAATCCCATACGCTGATTTAAAGTATTTTCTTTTTTCCTTTAGCCTGCATGAGTCTAGTCTCTTTAGCCTTTTTTCTGGGGTTTCCTCCCTTAAGTCATTTGTATAGTTCTAATCAATTCTTTTTCAGATTTATCCATATCTTGTTTAGTTTCTAGGACTTAAAACTAAAATAATATGATCTTATAATGGTCTTTCTCATATGGGGCTGGCATGATTACCTCCCAGTTCTTATATATGACTTTCTGTACTTATGCTGATGCATGCATGTGTATATATCTATCCCTTTATTCAGGAAATATATATTGTGTCCCATCTGCTTAGCAGGCCTCATACATTTATAACATACCCACATGTGCACATGCAGTACCGAGTGGCTGATTTATATTTAGTACGTGGCCCACTAGTTTGGCCAGATATGCCTCTTGATATGTTGTACAAAGGCATATTTGGCTATATAGGTATTTATTTAGTAGAATGATAAAGAGCACAGGGTGGGGGATTATTTAAAACATAAAAAAAGGTATCTAAAACATGTTATAGCAGAATTATTTCAAATAGCAAAACAAAGTAAACAACCTAAATGTTCATTGACAGATTGAATAAGTAAATCATGATATTTTCACATAATAGAATACTATAATGAAAATGCAAAAACTCAAAATACCTGCATTGACAAAGGTGAACTGTAAAAACAACACTGAGTTCAAAAAAGCAATCAGAAGAATATGAATGGCTAAGAAACATGGGAAAAAAAAGTTCAACATCCTTAGCCTTTAGAGAAATCAAAACTGTACTGAGATACTACTTCACACACACTAGGATGGCTGTAATCAAAAAGAAAGATAATAATAAGTATTTGCAAGGATGTGGAGAAAATTAAACCCTCATACATTGCTGGTGGAAACGTGGAATGGTACAGGCACTTTGGAAGAGACTTTGGCTCTTCTTCAAAGTTAAGCATAGAGCTGCCATATGACCCCCCTGCAAATTTTACACCTGGGTTATACTCTACTCAAGAAAAATGAAAACACATGTTCACGTAAAATCTCATTCATGAAGAATCATAGCAGAGTTATCCCTAATAGATAAAATGTCCCAAATGCCTATCAACTGATGAATGAAAAACAAACAGTAGTATAGCCAGACAAGGGATATTATTTATCAATGTAAAAAAATGAAGCATCAACATATGCTACAACATGGATGAACTTTGAAAATACTGTGCTAAGTGAAAGAGGCCAGTCACAAATGGTCACATTTTATATGATTCCATTTATATGAAATACCCAAAGTAGGCAAATCCGTTAAGACAGAAAATAGATTGATGGTTGCCAAGTGCTGTGGAATAAGGAAGAGTGGGGAACAACTGTTAATGGGTTCAGGATTTCTTTTGGGGGCGATGAAAATGTTCTAAATTTAGATTGTGGTGATAGTTGTACAGCTCTGTGACTATATTATAACCATTGAATTGTACACTTTAAATTGGTGAATTATATGGTATGTGGGTTATATATCAGATGTTTTTATAAGATGCAATC
The DNA here is from genome assembly GCF_049350105.2 of Macaca mulatta. NCBI lineage: Eukaryota > Metazoa > Chordata > Mammalia > Primates > Cercopithecidae > Macaca > Macaca mulatta. Next base: position 37,405,396 of record NC_133413.1, read on the forward strand.
AGAAGAATGTATGTATTCTGCTGTAGGTTTTATAAAGTTCAAAACCAATCAGCTAAACAGTATGTTGTCTAGGGTAGTATGTATACCCGTGTGATAAAACCATGAACATATAAATGAGGGAGAGACCTGAAAAAGAAAGAAAAAAAAATCCAATCCAAAGTGGTGGTCATTACCATTGAGTTTCACATGAGGTTCATTACAGAGTCATCGTGCTGGGAAAGAAAGTCCCATTTTCTTAGACTGAGTGATGGATTTATTGTCCTGCTTTGTTTCTGATATTTACAATTCATATCTAATTTTAATAAATGCTTACTACCAAAAGTTTTGTTTGTATAAAATACTTCATAATGAAATTCAATACAGCTTTCTCCTTTTTTGAAGGAGATGGAGCAATTGACATTAATGGAACAGTGTATGTTTATATTGTTCCTTTTTCACTCAAGAGACTGCTAGGGAGAGACAAAGGGTAACATCATGAAGAGATTGCTCATTGCTTTCTTAGACTAGTACATTAATGAGTCTTTGGTTGTACAAATATGAAATGTTTTGGATTAGAAAAAAGAGGGAATGCATTTTTTTTCCAAAAAATGTGAAGTTTTAAAAAACTTTTTTGAAAGGGAGGAGGCAGAGGAGGAATAGATGTGAACATGAGATGTGAGAGAAAATAACAAAGAAGAAAACGAGTGGGCATATTACTTTTATGAAAATGAATATCTGATATTCAATGTAAAATATGTTTTCCTACCACTTAAATGGCTTCCAGTACTCAGGATGTTAAATTAATCCTGCTATTCAACAAAGACTTTGTGTAATAAGTAAGTCAGGACATTTTTTTTTTTTTTTAATTTTTAGGAAATCAGGAAAAGGACCATGTTTTAAGAGTGGTTGACGTGTGACAGAGAAACAGTGTCTCAAATAACATAAAAAGATAACTGATTAACTAATGTAGAAGTGCATAAATTAAACAAAAACAAAAACAAAACAGAGTCCCCAAAATTCTGAGACCTCTAGGCTTCTGCCTCGTAAGCACCCTGTTGAAGTTACAAGCAGTTAGTTGATTCTAATGCTGTAATTTCCAGCCCCATGATGGATTGTTTGGTGAGAATTTCAACTGAATCTTAAAAGATCATATGACCCTGGGTTAGAAGATTATTCTCCCATCCAAAGTATTCCTAGTGACCTCTTTTATTTGTGTTTCTATTTTTAGATACCCACTTTTCAAAATTGTTAAAAGGTTACATGATATTTTAAGTATCTGCTCTAAGGTTGTTATGGGCTTAGCTAAATTGGTTCTCATCAGCATTAGCACCTTAATGAACACATTCTCTATAGCCCAGCCGTAATCAGAACGTTTTTATAAATTAGAGCAATGAGCCCAAACCACATGATGGTTTGTGCATCCAAAGTCTTAGATTTCATAACACCATAACACCGTGCTCCCCATCAGCAAACATGATATACAACACCGCCTGCTCATCCTACTATCTTCATAAAATATCTAGTGATTCTAAAAGTAACATTTTTAAAAAAATTTTACTCTGGGAGTATTTTGGGGATAAATTCTGTTACAATGCTTTAGATAACTGGTGTCATCCTTGGATGTCTAAAATCTGATTTGGGGAATCACTTTTCTAATCAGTTGTGCACCCACTTAGCAGTAATCTGATCTAAACTCTGTTCTTGTCTTTGATGAGCTCTCATGTGAAGCCACAATCTAAATTCCCTCAAAGATAAATATTTCATTTGCCCTTTTTCTGATCAGAGGAGCCCTCACAGAACTCCAAGGGTTTATGAAGATGATTACAATGAGCTTGTGATTTCAATCAATTGCTGAAATGCCTTGGGATATTTTTACCCTGTGAACTGTTTTCGCAAAGAGAGGAAGTTTCATCTAGAAGAAAAGCAATCATTTAAGGCAACTTTGGGTTTAAATGTCAGATATTTTTTCACTGGAATCTCTGCTGTATGGTAGAAAGAACTCTTAAGAGCTGTGTTTCTAGAACCCTAACCTCAATTGTACTATTAACTACTTCAGTGAACCTAGACAAATTACTAAGTATCTAAGAAGATACTCATCTTGTTTATAAAACGTGAAACTGGATGACCTCTATTGTCTCTTCTAAGCCTTAATATGTAATGATTCTAAAAGTAGATTTGGACCACTCTCTTCCTTTCTGTTTTTTCCATAATGAAGACATCCCTAACATTCATCTAAAGATTTTTTCTTAAGCACTGTTTTCTTCAACCCACAACATAATATGATTTGTACCCTTGCTCTGAAAACTTGCTTGAATAAGCCTGATTAACAGCATTTGCCAATCAATGATTATCTTTGATATCCAACAATACAATAAAGCCTATTACATGGATCTAGATGTATTTCTTTCTTCAACTGTTTTTGTGATTTAGGAACCACTTTTTTTTTTGAGACGGAGTCTCGCTATGTCGCCCAAGCTGGCGTGCAGTGGTGCGATCTCGGCTCACTGCAAGCTCCGCCTCCCGGGTTCACGCCATTCTCCTGCCTCAGCCTCCGGAGTAACTGGGACCACAGGCGCCCGCCACCACGCCTGGCTAATTTTTTATATTTTTAGTAGAGACGGGGTTTCACCGTGTTAGCCAGGATGTTCTCGATCGCCTAACCTCATGATCCACCCGCCTCGACCTTCCAAAGTGCTGGGATTACAGGCATGAGCCACCGCGCCTGGCCCTGGAACTACTGTTTTTTGTTTTTTGTTTGTTTGTTTGTTTTAATAATTGCAATGGTACCATTGTATTATATATAGATTTTTGTTTTTTGTTTTTTTGAGACTGAGTCTTGTTCCGTCACTTAGGCTGAGTGCAGTGGTGCACTCATGGATCACTGCAGCCTCAATATCCAGGACCAAAGCAATCCTCCTAACTCAGCCTCCCAAGTGGCTAGAACTACAGGCACATACCACAACATCTACCTAACTTTTTATATTTTGCAGGGACGGGGGTCTTACTATGTTGGCCAGGCTGATCTCGAATTCCTGGACATAAACAATCTTCCCACCTCGGCCTCCCAAAGTGCTGGAATTACAGGCATGAGCCACCATGACTGGCCTGTTGTATTAGTTAATCTGCAACATTAATTCACAATTTTAAAAAGCATCTATGCAAAGACATCCTGATATAAGTAGATAATTTTCAAGAAATGACAGACCTGATTATTCCCTTGAAGGTCATGAGGATAAAATCGAGTTGAAGTTTCAGAGCAACCTAAAAGTCCATTTGTAGCCTCTGAAATTAGGAATGTGCTCTTTTAACTAACTTTTTTGTTTTAATTGTGCAGAAAAGCGATGTGTTACTTCAAAGGTAATTTAGTCATAGTAAAATCCAGTTTAGCTATTTAAAAAGAAAATCTTCTTTTCTCTCCCTGCCCTGGAGTGTTCATGAAGAGTCTACAAATATAGTCCCTTATTTTGTGTGTGTCCCAAATATAACTGGCATAATTATCTTCATATTTGGCTCATTAAGCATTACATTTTTCTGTGATTCACTGCAGTGTGACACTGGCCCAGCAGTGAAATCATTCTCTGTGATACAAAGGGAAAAAGCCCGATTTTGTTCTAGTAGTTTTACCTTTAAGTCTATGATTACCAATTGAGAATGTTGCTTTGATGTATAATTAATCTCACTGAAGTCTGCTGTTTTCTACTTTCTCATAGAAAACTAGGAATCTGCATTTGTGACAGGCCCAGACTGTCCACCAAACCCAGACTGTCCACCAAACCCAGGGTCCACATTTATCTTGAAGGCTTACATTGTTCCCTGCAGTCCTGGGGAGAGTGGTACACCTTCCAGAAAGTGGCTCCCTGAGTCCTTGGACACTGCAGCTATAATAATAGTGGGAACTGACCTCATCCATCTTGCCTGTTCTGCATATAGTCACTGCCTCAAAAGCATTTAGTACCTTGAAAGCCAAGCAGATTCCTAGATCACTGGCCTCTTCCACCTGAGCTGTAGTTGTCATAATCGTTTGAGCTGGGATTTGTGTGGAGTAGAGTTAGGGACTACATTCACAGGGTAAAATGGAAAACCAGTAAATTGTTTCTTTTTTTTTTCTGTTTTTCTTTTTCTTTTTCTTTTTTTTTTTTTTTGCAATGCTAACATTTTAATCTCTCCAGAATTATTTCCAAGCACTTTACATATTGAGAGATAAAGAGTTCATTGTTTTCCCCACCTGAAGAAAATCCTTCTATTTTCTGCCATCTAAGAAAAGAGATTAATTAACCAGGAGGGATACATGCTTATCTCATATATACTAGTTTCCCCTGAGTATTCAAATGCCTCCCCCGATATAAGAAAATGGCATATAAATGCCCAGTGTGCTTCAGTAATTGCATCCTTTGATATATCTGATCTTTGGGTACCCTCCGTGTCTCCATCTGCTGCAGGCACACGGTCTTCCTCCTTGACCCTGTCTATAATGAAAGCGTAAATGACTATTTGTATCCATCATGGGTCAAATGTTTCTGTGCCTTTATTTCTGCTCTCGTCACGTTTTATAATGGGGTTCTCTACGTAATGGAATGTCACTTCGAAAAAAAGATTTTTAAAAAATGACACCTATCGCTTGTACTCCGATACATCAAATGGTAAAAATTGTAGGCTGGCTTTTTGGTTACGTTTGTTTGTTTGTTTGTTTGTTTGTATTTTTGTTTTTGTTTTCTTCTCCTTGTTCCAAATTGAGATGTTTATGATTTTCCCTAATCCCTTTACCTTCAAGTACTTCCAGATTGATTTTCTTTTCTGGCCAGTGCTGTATATAGCAGGTGATCCAGTAGGGATTGTTTTTATTTGAATTATTTGTGTGTGATAATCATTGTATTCCAGAGTTCCTTCCTGAAAGATGGGCATCTGTCACAGTCAGTTCAGACCACTATAACAAAAATTCTGTAGACTGGGTGGCTTAAACAAGAGAAACTCATTGCTCGAAGTTCTTGGGGCTAAGTCCAAGATAAAGGTACTAGAAGATTCCCTGTCTGGTGAGGGCCAGCTTCCTTGTTAGCAGATGGCTGTTTCTTCTTTGTGCTCTCACATAAGGGAGAGCAGAATGAAAAGAAGCTCTCCTGTTTCTCCTGTTTTCTTTTTTTTTTTTTTTTTCTTTTTGACTCTCACTCTGTCGCCCAGGCTGGAGTGCAGTGGCATGATCTCGACTCACTGCAACCTCTGCTTGCTGGGTTCAAGCGATTCTCCTGCCTCAGCCTCCTGAGTATCTGGGACCACAGGCACATGCCACCACATCCAGCTAATTTTTATATTTTTAATAGAGACAAAGTTTCACCATATTGGCCAGACTGGTCTCAAACTGCTGACCTCAGGTGATCTGCTCACCTCAGCCTCTCAATGTGCTGGGATTTACAGGCGTGAGCCACCACTCCTGGCCTTTCCTGTTTCTTCTAAGGGCACTATAATCCTGTTCATATGGTCACTACTCTCATGACCTAATTAATTTATAAGGGCCCCACCTCCTAACACCAGCGAATTGGGCATCAGATTTTCAACATTTTAATTTGGCAGTGGGAAAGGGGAGGATACAATATTTAATCATTGACAATGCCCAGTTAAGTTTATCGTGAATTCTAGAAACAACTGGTTATTTTTATAGTTGATATAATATATAATCATTTGTCAATGCAAAAAAGTAATTTGTAGGCCTCAGTTTTCTTTTGTAGTTTTACATCACAGGAATTATATAATATTATAAGGAGGAAATGGTAATGTAGCATTTATCTAGAGTTTTTTTGATGAGCAACTCGTAATGGTGTTTGTCAGCTTTCTCTGACACTGTTGTGCCATTGTTTCCATCATACTGTCCACTTTAAACACTGTCTAAACACGGATTTTAATGTCTTTTAATGACATTGTCTTCATATGGGAGTACTAAGTGTGCTTATTTCTAATTTGCAGTTATGATGTTAAATTCTAACACTAATGTGACATCAACTATAAACACCATCACTGGTATCCTGTTTGAGAAACCTTGTGTTGATAGTTCTAGATGTACTTAAAGATCAATTCAAAATAAGTTACGTTTACTCTGGTCTTCTGCTGGAGAAACTGTGGGTTGATGATTCTAGATTTACTTCAAGATCAATTCAAAATAACTATGTTGACTCATTTATATAAAATAGTATCCAAAAAGTATTCAGGGCCATTTTTAAGTAAAGGTACCACAAAATAGGTCCTTCCTGGGATATACAGTGTCCTTTCTCTAATATTTGAAATGTACAAAGATACTACATTTGATCAAGAAAGCCCTGTAGTCAAACGTGTTTTAATATATATTTGGGCTACAAAAAAAGATTGAGAGATAGAAGAAAATACATACATATATAGTGCAATAATATCAACATCCATTTTTTTCTTTCCCTTTCTATGCCTACTTACCTAACACGAAAATTTTGAAACTCTCTGAACTCCCACATATTTGCTCTGGAAGTTACCTCTAAATGTTAGGGAATGCCTCATTCCTCTTAGGGCACACTGACCCATTTGATTGATGGTTTAATATTTTCCCCCAAAGTACCAAGTAATGTTGGTTGTTTCTTTTAATTTCAAAACCTGTACAGTAGTAATACAGGCCATTAACGATCTCCTGATCCAGACCCTGGGTGCCAGCAAAATTAAGTGCTTGCTGTAAGCCACGGATACCTGCAAGCTATCAACCTATTGATGATAAATAGCAAACTATAATGGTCTAGCAATATGCACGTGATTGTCTGATTCCTATTTATTTGTACATGGAGGTAGGGTGCTGAGATAACTACGTAATTAAATCACATAATGCAATTAAATTTACTCTGTTAGAGTGCTCTTCTCCCCCCATTCTTCTTGCTGACAGTATGCATACCAGGCTTCACCCCAGTGCAACTAAGCTGATTAGGTATACTAAGCAGCTTAAGTATGTAATAGACTTTTTGTTGTTGTTGTTGCTGTTTTTTGTGTTTTTCTTTTATTGGTTTTGTTTTTTTTTGTTTGTTTTTGTTTTGTTTTTAAGCTCCATAAGTCAAATGCCAAAATCTCGAGGTACAACAGCAGGTCTTCCAGTGATGTACATAAAGCTCTTTACCAAACACATGATGGCAAAGACAGGTAGCCTTAACCCTTCAAGAGCATCCAGGTCTCTAGTATTGGCTACTGGGTTGTAATGTTAGATACTGCTTTGTAAGGAAAAAATATGTAAAATATTCAGGCTTTTCCTGGAGTGCCATTGAGTAGACTGGGCTCTTGCTCTAGCATTTTCTCCCTCACAAACAAAAAGTAATAATAATCTACAGGATGCGACTCTATCTCTGCTTTATCCTTCTCCACCCATCCCTTAATTTTTCCTTAATAATAATATGCTATACAATATCCTATTATAGACTGAGTGCCTATTATATGCCATACATTATCCAAGTTTATTTTCATGTAGCCACTGAATGCACACAATAACCTTGTGGTTTGATATTCTCTTTCTACCTGGAAGAATATAGAAGGTAAGGTAAGTTAGATATCTTGTCTAAGATCACACAGCTAAATAATAAGAAAGCTTGGATTTGAATCTAGCTCTGTCTTAACTCCAAAGCCTACATTTGTTTCCCTGCAGCAGATTGCCTCTTGATAAAAAATATCAGGAGGAACAATATTTTGTGCTTCAAATACAACTTGGTATAAATCTGTTTCTGACTGTGTCTAGCATTTTCTCCAAGGAGGATAAGGAAATTAAGCCCCCTCAGTTGTACAAGTTTCACATCCCAATCAGATAACTGTCAAATCAAATCAGGGCACAGCTTCTATTACTGGACACTGGTACCATGTGGTGTATTGTCAATCTTGACTAAATACCACATCCCAGCAGGCTCAACTAAATCTGTGTATTAGGAAAAATAACAAAGGAATTAAAGGATTTCATATGAGCATCAAAACTTCATCCTCATATCAATGTCTTAGGTGATTTCCAGAAGAAGGACTTTGTTGTGAAAAGAAGGTCATCTCATTAAACTGAAAACAAATCCCATTTCTTTTCCTTTTCTTTATGAATCCTCCACATAAAGCATTAATTTCTTTTTTTATTTTTTAAAGATGTATGTTATTCCCTGCACAAGACCTGCTTTTGTCTAGAGATACCCATTCTGGTCAAAATTCTGTTGCATTTGGGATAGTTAAATTCGTCTCTTGATTGCTGTAATCCAAAATTCTTTTAAAAATATGATCACGAATGAATTAATGAATTGGAAGAAATAACATAAAAAGCAAGGTGTGACTGGGCATGGTGGCTCCTGCCTGTAATTCTAGCACTTGGGGAGGCTAGAGGTGGGCTAATCACGAGGTGAGGAGGAGTTCGAGACCAGTCTGGCCACTATGGTGAAACCCTGTCTCTAATAAAAATACAAAAATTAGCCAGGTGTGGTAGTGTTCACCTGTTGTAGTCTCAGCTACTTGGGAGGCTGAGGCAGGAGAATCTTGAACCTGGGAGGCAAAGGTTGCAGTGAGCCGAGATCGTGCCACTGTACTCCAGCCTGGGCAACAGAGCGAGACTCTGTCTCAAAAACAAAACAAACAAACAAAAACAAGGTGTTATTGGTATCATTTAAGATCTTGATGCTAAGACAATGAAATATATATATTCAAATTATGTTTTACTTCTTTTTAGATATTATAGAGCCACATTCTCCTTAAAATTGTAAAACATAAAATTTAAATGATAAAAATATAAAGAAAATTCAGAAGGTGAACAAAAATAGTGGAAAAATATGGTTTAATATTTTGCTAGTAATCAGAAAGTATACATTAAGCAATTAATATTATTTTTATCCATTAACTAACAAATATCTCAAAGATTATGTTCAATGCTGGTGAAGATGAGGAAAATTGGTAAGCTGCTATAATGCTGGTGCCCATGTCAATTTGAATACTCCTTTTGAAAATAAATTTAGGGCAGGATACGGTGACTCATGCCTATAATTTTAACATTTTGGAAGGTCGAGGTGAGAGGATCACTTGACACCAGGAGTTCAAGACCATCCTGGGCAACAGAGAGAAAACATATCTCCATAAAAAGTGAAAATAATTAGCTGGGCGTGGTGTCACACATCAGTAGTACCAGGTACTAAGGAGGCTGGGATGGGAGGACCACTTGACCCTGGAATTCGAGGCTGCAGTGAACTGTGATGGCACTACTGCACTCCAGCCTGGAGAAGATCTTGTCTCAAAATAAGTAAATAAATAAAAATTAAATAATAAAAATTTAAAAAGATATCTGCTAATGCATCATTTGCACTCAGTACATTTTATTGCAAAGATCATGGTCCACAGTATTTTTTCACAGATTTATTTATTTATGTTTATTTTTAAAAAGAAATTATTCAACACAAGTAAAGTCTCAGAGCTATTTAACCATTGGTGATATAAATAATGAAGGGTCTCACATCCTTTGCTTTCATGGAACCTATAGTCTAGATATACATAATATACATGAATAATTACATACATGAATAATTGGGCATTGGTATACATGAATAGTTGCTTAGTCGTGTGAAGTATTATGGAAGGGCAAAGAAGAGGAATGTAACCAACCTAGGATTTAGGGAACTCTGGTAGCCTTACATAAGATGTGTCAACTAAACTGAATCCAAAGGAGGAGAATCGGCTATAAGCAAGAGAGGGGGGACATTTGTATCATGGGGAAGAAGGAAAAGCATGCGTGTGAGCTCCAGGTGAAGAGCACTTAGATACCTAAAAGAAATGAGTGGCAGTCCCTATAGCTTCCAGGTGGTGAAGTGATTAGACATTGAAGCTGGTGATAAATACAGGGACCACATCATGAAAGGCCTCGTCAGTCATGATAAATATATACACACACACACACACACACACACATATATATGTATAAGAATTTTATTCAAAAGACTGAGGAATTTTATCCAAAGGATTAAGAACTTCAAGACAGAATGACATATTTGAATTTGCATTTTGGAAAGAGCATTCTGCTTTGCAGTGTGTAGGAGGGATTGAAGGAGGGCAGGCAGAAGAGAAAAAGGATCCATTGTAGTCATGTAGGGGAATGATGGTGGTGACTCAGACAAGCATAGGAAGAATGAAGATGAAGAGCAATTGCTCAATTTGAAGGATATTTAAGAGAGGGAATCAATGGGGTTTAGTGATGAATTCGATATAGGGGATGAATGGAAGAAAAGTAGGTGATACCCAAGATCTAGCTTAGGGAACCCAGTGAATCCCAGAGCCATTATGAACTTTATGGAATGTAGGCCAAAAAACAGTATTGGGGCCAAGCAATAAGTCTGTTTGAGGCATAAAAGTTTGAGGGGTCTTCAGGACATTTAAGTAAATATATTTAGAGGCAATTTTATGTGTAGAATTGAAGCTTCAGAGAGACAACTCTACTGAAGATATAAATTTGGGTATGATATAGATATGTGGAGGATTATAGTATCAATATAATACTAAAATTTGGATATAACTAAATATTAAATAGTAAAGAAATAGATCAACACTGACACACCTGCAGTCATTAGAATCAGTTTTATGAGGAGGTAATACCATGAAAAAAATGAGATAACATATTACAAATATATGTGTGTTCTATGTATACAAAACCAACCTATTAAGTATACATCTGAAACAGATACTAGAATGAATCATATCGAATTATTAATAGTATTGGTCTTTGGGAATTTGGTGACAATGGGTAAGAATATTTTTAACACGTATTTGTATTTTTCTATAATTTAGTATAAACCATAATTTTCTATAATATATCATAAAATGTTAACTATGTTTTCAATTTTACTATATCGGACTGTAGAATGTTTACAAGTTACAAGATCACCATAAAAGATACTTTCCAAGATTTTGGAGGGTAAAATTTCTCAACAGAAAATAACACAAAATTTAGTTGTCAATTTAATATTTCGTGTTCCACCAAAACAAAATCGGCATGATGAAAAAAAGTGCTGTTCTGAATGTCAGTGCAAAGAGGTTTTTATCCTGTGCCTGTGACTCAGAACTTGTTGGCAAGTTGTTTAGCCTCTGAGAGCCTGCATGACTTCTAAGATAGGAGAGTTGGTTTGAATTTTCCCTAAGGTGATCTTCCACCCTATTTTGCCTGTGTTCACATCACGTACCAAAATTTACATCAAACCATGTTCCAGTCAAATCAGCTAAATGAGATATGCAGCTAAATGGCCACAGTCTGAGATTTTATGTGACCTGACATCTAATAGGAGTGTACTTCTTTCAAAGAGAATTTAATGTTTGTTCCTTACAGTTTCGTTTTCCCTCTTTTGTTTCTTCTTTTTGTCATAAAAATATTGAAAATCCTTGCTGTATTAGTGTGCAGAACATAAAACATAAAGCTCTTCCTGAAAGGTAATTTTCCAGGAGTGAAAAATATGAGAATGGTGTTTGATTGTTTAGTTTTCTGTCATTCAATGTTGCATTAAAACTACCATTTTTCCATAACTATGAATGGCCTCACTCTTGAAAACTGTCAGTTACAAATGAAAAGCAGTAACACTTTGAAAGCAAAACCTTTCCCAAATCCCACTAGGTTTTCATGAATTTGAAAATTTGTCAGTGGTACATGTTCATACACAAATGTATCCATTGTTGGGGGAGGAATTAAACAATTTACAAACTCCGTCTCCATATTCTCAGCAAGATATTCCTTTTTACATCTTAAAATGAATAATTGTTATAAATCTTATAATCTTATTCTTTTTCATTTTTCCTAAATACATTTATATTTTGTTTTTCCTTGATACGTGGATTTTAATACACTAAAGTTAGAGACTATGAAGTGAAAGCTAGAATTGCCATAGTTTAGGAAGCCTTTTATATTCTTTCACTAAAACAGGTGTGTGTCTGTGTGTGTGTGTGTGTGTGTGTGTGTGTTTCCTGGTTATGTGTTTATTCTAGAAACCTAAAAATAGAGAAAAAGCAAAAAACTTAATACAAACTTGAATTACTAACATTGCAGGACCCAGAGAAAAACACCTGGACTCAATTTGACATCTTACTTCAGTCTCTTTGAATAAACTGTTATGGGAACAGGTGTCTCCGGTTAAATCACTGTATGTTTCCATTAGGGGACAAAGCTGTACCTGCCATCATAACTGGTGTAGAATCTCTGGCTTAGATCTAATTTGAGAGGCCAGTTTTGGAGATGACTGAAGTAAAAGCTAAAATGATGGTTACAAGTTAACAATCAAAGAAAAACAAAACTTTCCCTTGTGGCCCTCTTGGGAAACAAGTCACCTGTGTTAGTATGGCTGAAAGAATAACTGTCCTGTGTATTAGGACCAGCATGGGTTCTCCCGCATTCAAAGTATGCAGAGCTGAACTGGTCTTAGGGCCCGTGCTGTAAACCAAGACAGCTTTCTTTCTATAATCTGGTGGTTACTCTGTGTCTGCATCTCTGAAAGTTCCTAGTTCAAGGCACACAGAAAGGAGAGATGTTAGAATTGCTAACAGAAAAACTTTAAACAAATTAAATTTAACCGAGTTGAATTGAACAAAGAACTGTTCACGAATCAAGCAGTCCTTGAACAAAAATAGGTTTAGAGAGACTCTACACTGCCACGTGGTCAAAGAAGATTTATGGACAGAAAAGGAAAGTGACGTTTAGAAAACGGAAGTGAAGTTCAGAAACAGCCAGATCAGTTACAGCTCAGTGTTTATCTTATTTGAACACGATGTGAACCGTCGGCTTTAGGCATAATTTAAAATAGGAGGCAGCTTTAGTCTAAACTGAATTTAACAGACCCACATAAGACCAATGGTTTAATAAAATCTCAAACTCTTTAAAATGTGCATTCTAATGAAGATGATATTTAGCTCTACCTAACTTTTCAAGTTCCTTTCCATGTACTCGTAGCACGTAATATTTCAGCCATCCCACACTCCCTAAAATTTCTCTCTTACCTTTTAATCTCTGCACTATTGGAATACCTTCTCCAACTTGCTCACTTGGTCAGCACATTGATCCAGACTGTGATGAGGGATAATCTTCCCTGTGATGCCAGCCATAAACCCTCCCATGGACAGTTAGGCTCTCTCCTCTGTACCTGATGACACTTTGCATATACTTCCAATTTACTGTAGGCATTCTTGTCATAGATTTGTTACTATTTATCTCTATTTTTAGTCTGTGAGCTCCTGGCAGAAAGTAACTGTGTCTTAGTCATCTTTGAATCCCTAGTACCTGGAACATTGTATAATCTTAGTAGGCATGCATACATGTCTATTTAAAAAAAAAATGTGTTAAATACATTGAATGTATTAAACTGATAAATTGGAGAATAATGAATGTGCTTTTGTAGGGTATACTGAAATTTGAAGTTCTTTAAGGAACTAAGAATGGCTCTTTGATTTCTTTGAATGTGTCTTAAGCGCTGTTTCCCATCTTTCATTCTGCAGGATTTAAGATCTGCTCAATAAAATAATATCTTAGTCATATATAAGATTTGCACAGGTGAGGTGAATGATGCAAATGCAATGATATAAAATATTTCCATTTTTATTACAGGTTAGGAAGAAAGAATAGTTTTTAAGTTAAAAATAAAAAACTTTTACTGGGGCCTAGGGAAAGAGTCTGTATTTCAATAAATTGCATTAAATATTTGGTATGTAAAATTCTGGCTGCTGTTCTGCATTAAATGGGCGAAATGCATCCCCTATCTAATTAAGTAACCATATGGAGACAAGTCACATTTACATAAACAAAGGCAGAGAGCCTGGCTCTATTGTATTCTCTTTTAGATTATGTAACTTGGTTTTCCTGCTATGGCTTTCTGCTCTGAGTTGCACATTGCGGTGGACCAATACACTCACAGTAAATGAATGGAAGTTAAAGAGCTAATTCTAAGGAGCCTTACTCTATTTACATATTGCAGTGAGAGGGTCTCTGGAATATTATGAAATCTCCTATGCTTATTAACTACTCGCATATTAAAGCCAATAGTTTTGGGACCTGGCCAACAGGAAACCCATTGTGTATTAGCCTGCTTTGCAAGATAGTCATGTGCCTGGTGTACAGTGTAACCATTTCACTGTATGTTTATTGAATAAGTGCTTCACAGCATGTGTTCAGAATTTTTTACCTAACAGAATTTTACTAATGTAGCTACAGGGAGCAAATTATAAAGAAGTGTTATAAGCAAGGGTCCATATCACTAAGATTCTGAGATGAAAATGACAATAGCAATCAGAAAATCAAATTATAAATGTTAGGATAAATTTGGGGATGGAAATCATAGGGATGATAAATGTAATTGTTTCCTTTTTATGCTATTCTTTGTCCACACAGTGATGCTGCTGAAGGTGGTGGTCATGGTGCTGCATAATATGTATGTAACGTTTAACCACTTACTCTATTTTTACATATATTTTAACATCACAAAGCACCAACAGATTTTAGTCATCCATTTTTGTGGATGAGAAAAATGGAACATCAGGGTTAAATTACTCACCCAAGGTCACAAACGCACACTTTATCAGGGTATTTGATTCTCATGTAAACTTCTTTAGTTTTAGCAGATTTAGTCTTTGCTTTTTGGTGTGGTTCCTGTTTACACTTTGAAACAAATACCTGTATAGTGAAAAGACAAGCACACTTTGGAGACAGAAAGGGAGAAAAAAAGTGATATGTATTTCAAAGTAATATCCTCTTAAGAAAAAAGTATACAAATAATTTAGAATGTCTCAAAACCTCTTGATGCTCAACTTCACTTAATAATCCAATGGATCAGGATTTTATGAATCCCAATTTTGGATGACTGTGGGCCCCGTTGTGCCCAATTACATTACAAATACAACACATCAAATGATCAAATATTGGCAGTTTATTATGGTTAACCCTAATAGAATGGCACTGCCTTTGGCCGAGTTGTTTTTCTTGCTAACGTTCACCACATCCTTATATTTTAATTGGAATTTTAGTTGTTAAATATTTCTGCTTTAAAAGAAACATTTATTTCTAAATGAAACACAGAAAAATTCTTATTATTTTATTCTCAAACAATGATTCTTTGTCTTCTTTATTCCTGACTTTGGTGAGCAAGTCTAGTCAGTTAAATATAGTTAGTAGAACGCTAGTTCTCAAAAATATTTATTTTCTCAAGGCCTTCTTTGGGAAGGGTTCCTAACACACCCATCCTGACCTGGAATCGCAGTCCAGCTGACAGATTAACCAAATGATCTTTAAGGTAAATGTCACACTTATTGTAAGTGAAGCAGTGACTCACAGATAATGTGTGTTTTTATATCATCTTTTGGTTTTATGAACTGCACCCTATTACCCTACGACAGGCATTCACTAAATTAGAGTATCAGACTTGTAAGAGTCTATTCCTCTGAAACAAAATGGAATTCTGAGGTGGCTGGAATCAGAGACCTGCATTCAAGTTCTGAGCCCACCAATTACTGTCAGTGCAGCCTTAGACAAGGCACATAATTAAAGCATCTTCTCAGTTGCACAGTGACACCCACCTCGGAGAGTTTCTGTGCCTCTTAAATGATCAAATCCATGTAGAAGACTTATTACCACAATCTGTAGTCACTTGGTAAATGGCAGCTCTTATTTTGACTTTCTGCTAACGGAGTTTCCACGTTCCTTAGCCTACCAAGGTTCTTTCCTGAACAGCTGATGGCATTAGGATTTAATTAAGTGAAGCTTGGAGTGCTGGCTTTGTGTAAGAAGGAAGATGCAGCTGTATCAGTGAGGAATGTTTTCTGTCACAACAGACAATCTATCAGTTGCTTTAAATAAGTAGGGATCATAAAAAAAAAAAAAAAAAAAAAGCTGCAATATATTATCTGGGGGTGGATGATCCTGGTGTTAGTTAAAGCTCTCAGTGATGTCTGTGCTGGAACTTCTGGATTCCTGTTGGACTTTTCCTCCCGAACTTCCCCAGGTAAGTCAGGAACAAACAGGAGAAAGGACAATACCAACCACACCTATTCTTTTTTTTTTTTTTTTTTTTCTTTTAAGACAGTCTCTCTCTCTCACTCAGGCCTGGTATGCAACGGTGTGATCTCGGCTCACTGCAACCTCCGCCTTCCGAGTTCAAGTGATTCTCCTTCCTCAGCCTCCTGAGTAGCTGGGATGACAGGCGTGCGCCACCACACCTGGCTTATTTTTGTATTTTTAGTAGAGACAGGGTTTCACCATGTTGGCCGGGCTGGTCTCAAACTCCTGACCTCAGGTGATCCCCCCACCTCCGCCTCCCAAAGTGCTGGGATTGCAGGCATGAGCCACCACACCTGGTCACACCTATTCTTTATATCAGGGAAATATAAGCTTTCACAGAAGCCTCTGTTTATGACTCATGTGCTAAACCAGTGTCACCTGACCATGCTGACCTGCAAGTAGGTCATCTGAGTCTGTTATTTTTCCAGCCTCTGCTGTGAATGTGGTATGGAAGGAGGCAGATGGCTGGATCAGTCACCAGCCATTTGTCCTACCAGAATTTAAAACTTTTCTCTGAATTATAAAGTGGAGTTGTGGCATATGTGTTGAGATTATGAATAAATTTATCTTGAAGGAAAAAAAGCATTCATGCAGTCTTGCGTAAAACTATTAAAGTAAGTGACCTCTTGTCACCCTGTCCCAAAGAATAGAATCTGTCAGCAATTTATAAGCCCCTTAAAAGTTTCCACTTCAGTTCCTGTTCCTCTTTCTTTCCTAGCCTTCCCTTTTACTGAAAGAATTGATGATTTCCTGAAGAATTCAGTTCAAAACTACTGGGCAGGGCTGAGCATGGTTGGCAAGTGTGGGTTGGAGAGGCAGGGAGAGGTGACTCACTGCCCTGTGGGATGAAGAAGGGTGTCCTCCCGGAGAGGCAGCCTGCTGAGGGGAGGAAGCCCTCTTGCTGGAGGGAAGCCCCCTGCTGAGCTGGGCAGGGCTTTGCTGCACCAGGAATGAAAGCCTGACCCAGTGTGGAACTTGGGGTGTGAGAAGGCGGGGCGAGGTACAGGGATAGGCAGTAACCACTCCCAGCACCTCACTATACAAAGCAAAAAAAAAAAAGAAAAAAAAAGATTCTTCTTTTCACCTACCTCATTTGTTAGACGGATACAAATAAACAGTGATATGTATACAAATATGTACCTACAATCCCTCACCTTCCCACTGCCACTCTAATAAATCATTTTCCTTTGTTTCTTATTTTCATGGATCCCAGCCCTTTTTATATTTATTTAATAATAAAAATGTAATGTCACATTCTACCTTTTTGTCATCCTCTGAATGCTAACTGATTCCTTTTTCTTTATTCTATTGATTTCTGGAACAGGGTCTCTCTTTGTCTCTGTCACCCAGGCTGGAATGCCAGTGGTGTGATCTTGACTCACTGGAGCCTCTACCTCCTGAGCTCAAGTGAGCCCCCCGACTTCAACCTCCCAAGCAGCTGGGACTACAGGCATGCACCCAGCTAATTTTTTTATTTTTTAATTTTTTTGTAGAGAAGAGGGTCTCACTATGTTGTCCAGGCAGTTCTCAAACTCCTGGGCTCAAGTGGTCCTCTCGCCTTTGCTTCCCAAAGTGCTGGGATTACAGGCATGAGTTGTGCCTGGCTTAAGATTGATCCTTAAGGGGGATCCTTGGGTAGCTAGGACAGTTACCCTCAGGCTTGTCCATTCCACTCTCCTGCTCTGTCTTTCAGATGCAGGCTGAACAGGCTACTTTATCTAAAGGACATTTATTAAAATGGGAGAAGGGGAACCTAACTGCCTGTAGATCTCTCTGTGTTTTGTGAGTTGAATGGTTAAAACTTGATCTATTACATGATCTAGTGCCTTTACTTATTTGGCATTTATTTATGCCAGATAAATAGACATATTCATGCCTCGTTACTAGTAAAGCAAAAATGCTTCATTCAGATTGCACGTCTGTGCCTGTCTACTCAGCCCACCACTGTAGGTTTGGGTATGTATTGTTTATCAAGTGGCCCTTTTATGAATTGAACAATGAATTGGACAGAACTAAAGCCTCTAATGGGAGTGTAAGCAGTTGATGTTCATATAAAATCTTTTAATACTTTTGTCATTTCCTCTAACGTATGGATTTACAAAAGCCTGCGGGGACTTGGTATTTGTGGAAGATAGAAATTTGCATAAGCATTCAGTAACAAAACAATATGTGATTTATTTTGTGAAATCCATTTTAAATACAATTAAAATACTTTTTAAAAAACTACATCTGAGATTCTACCCCAAAACCCCTCTTACTTCCTGTGACAGATACACATTTTATTTTCTGACTTTATTATACTTTTGACATAAACTGTTTGCCCTTAGTTTTTAGAATATTTGCTGTACGATTTTTTTATGCTGACAATTACTTGAATGTGAGTTAGCTTTTCCATTGCAAATACATTTCAAGGCTTATAGTCTCTTAAACTCTTTGTTATGTGAGGCTGTTTTTCCTCCTCTTAAGCTGATGTATTTAATGGGAAAAAAAATCTTATTTGGAAGAATCAAGTTATAGTTACGTTTAATTTGTTCCAGTGGCAAACTGTGCATGTGTGTTCCCAGTCGTTAGGAGCCATTTACTAACTTGGTGTCTTTTATTTTCTTGCTTATACAAAATACCTCTTGAAGTCTGAGCCTTTGTACCTCTTTTTACTTTTAAGAATTCCTCCTGTAGTTCTGAAACAGAACATTACTCTTTTTTTTTTTTTTTTTTTAATTTAGACAGAGCCTCACTTCACTCTGGCGCCCAGGCTGGAGTGCAGTGGCAGGATCTTGGCTCACTTCAACCTCTGCCTCCCAGGTTCAAGTGATTCTGCTGCCTCAGTCTCTCAAGTAGCTGAGATTACAGACACATGCCACCACGCCTGGATACTATTTTTATTTTTAGTAGAGATGGGGTTTTGCCATGTTGGCCAGGCTGGTCTCAAACTCCTGACCTCAAGTGATCTGCCTGCCTAGGCTTCTCAAAGTGTTGGGATTACAGGCGTGAGACACCATGCCCAGTCAGAGCAATACTTCTGTTTTTAATGAATTAGGTTTACCATTGACAGTGCTTTCTGATTTGGGTTCTTGACTTAAGCATGAATAGCAAGAGGCTCTGGTCACAACTGCATCGATGGCATGCAGAAAACCAGGTAAGGCCACAAGATGCACCCCTTTCCCAGAGTCTTTTCAGAGAGTTGGATCTGATGGGTGAGTGCATTAGGCGGGGTTCTCTAGAAGGACAGAACTAATAGGATAGATGTATATACAAAGGGGAGTTGCTTAAGGAGTATTGACTCAGGATTACAAGGTGAGGTCCCACAATAGGCCATCTGCAAGCTGAGGAGCAAGGAAGCCAGTTCAGGTCCCAAAAATTGGAGAACTTGGAGTCTGATGTTCAAAGGCAGGAAGCATCCAGCATGGGAGAAACATATAGGCCAGAAGATTCAACCAGTCTAGTCTTTCCACGTTCTTCTACCTGCTGTTATTCTGGCCACACTGGCAGCTGATTAGATGGTACCCACCCAGATTGAGGGTGGGCCTTTTCAGGGTACAAGATGCCACTCTTCCTTGTCCTATTCACTGTGCTCAGCAATCACATCCTCCTGCCTTTGATTTTGTGGCAGTTTCCTGGGACTTAAGTCTTTGCTCACTCTATGAAGAAACAGGGAAGTACAGTTTTCCCTCCTGCACTTACCTTTTTATATTGCTTCCTCCATTTCCTAAGGTTAGGGGAGAGTCCAGTTTATTCCTTTCACTTGAACAAATGTAATTATAGCTGCTGGCTATAAGCTCAGAACTATTAGTGATTTCTGTTAGTTCTCACCCTCGGTAGTGCAGTCCATCATATATGGTGGAAGGTTGCTGGGGGCAGAGGGTGGGCCAAAGGCAAGCAGAATGGAATCACATTCCCTTTGAAGGGGCGGTGAGCTGGTGAGTTATCCAAGATCCAAGACAGATTGCCAGACAATCTCCACAGTTTCATAGGTAAAGAAAGCAGACTATTTGGAATCTTTTGACTATATTTTATGGCTGAGTATCCTCTGTCATCATCCTTGTCATCCACATACATGTGTGGGAGAACAACATCTATTCTTACCATTTTTTCAGTTTTGAAGCAGCTTGAGGTTGTGCTTATCCCTTTCAGATAACCATTCACCAGAGCCTCTCACCTCACAGATGTTTATCTCAGTTGTTTCTGCAAAGATGCTCAGATTCAAAACAGAAATTTGAGGGGTGTCCTATTCATTTTAATGCTTCATCCAATAACACTGAAGCCATGGCTAGCTGGAGGCCCCGTATCCTCTTAGTTCACCTTCTAGAAGATAATTCATCTACACCAGTTCTACAAGCATGCTTTATTAATACAGTGGAGATTTGTCCAGCACAGAATCTTAGAGCTGGTGTGGGTTTGCCATTGTGTCCTGGTGTATGTGCTATCAGTGTAGGCTGTGTTCTGATGTCCTCTTTGATTTCACAGGAACTGACAATGGCGAAGCCCTTCCTGAGTCCATCCCATCAGCTCCCGGGACACTGCCTCATTTCATAGAGGAGCCAGATGATGCTTATATTATCAAGAGCAACCCTATTGCACTCAGGTGCAAAGCGAGGCCAGCCATGCAGATATTCTTCAAATGCAACGGCGAGTGGGTCCATCAGAACGAGCATGTCTCTGAAGAGAGTCTGGACGAGAGCTCAGGTAGGAACGTGCAGCAGTCAGAAGCAGCCATGGTGATTCTTTGGGTTCTCCTGTGGTTATGTATCTGGGAAAGACTGGAAATCACCCCCTCCCCACCATTGCCTCGTGTGAATGAGGTCATAGTTACATCACTCCCGGCATATAAGATACGATTATTTTCTTCAAATGACCCCACAGCTGCCTTGGTAGTCTCTTCTAATATGATGCAGAGGCATTTTTTTTCTTGCTGTATATAACTTTAAACACCAAATTTTGGTGTTTAAAAATTTGGAAGTTAATGGAAGTGAATATCCCTGGAAATAAAACCAGGGAGTCACTGTTTTTGTTTGCAGAATTCTGAATATTTTTTAGGACAAATATTAAATCTTGCATCAAACCCCTTGTTAAGCAGCATGATCTGAATTTCTTTAATCTTTCCTAGATTTTATTCTTTGCACTTTATTCTCCACAGTTGGTTTCTGAGTCCTTTTTTTTTTTTTTTGTCTATGGTGTAGTGGCAGATCCCAAATTAGGTTACCATATTCTAGCAGGATCTCCAATATGAAAGAATTGTGGGACCATCTTTACATTATTAGTAAATTATTGGTGAATTTGGCTGATAAGTGGTGATGATGGAAATTATTATTATACTAGCTAATACATATTGAGTACTCACTATATATCAGACTTTAAGCACTTGACAGGCATTATTATCTTGTTCAGTTTTCTTCAACAGTCCCCTGCAGTAGATAATGCTATTATTACCTTGTTATAGACAAGGAAACTAAGGCTCAAAGAGATTAAGTAAAGTGCTTGCCCTGGATGTCAAAGTGAGATAATTTGACTCAAAGCCTTCAAAATGTATACCTTTTTATATTTTAATGTTGACAGAAATAATACATGCTTTTGAACTTTGCTTTCTCAGACAAGATCCAATCTGGTCACTATTGGGAGAACCTACCCCCAATATTTCAACGTAGGTTCTATTTTCTATAAGTGTCAGCCAGATGAGAAATAAAGAGAGACAGTATAAAGAGAGGAATTTTACAGCTGGACCACTAGATGTGACATCACATATCGGTAGGACCGTGATGCCTGCCCAAGTCTCAGACCAGCAAGTTTTTATTAAGGGTTTCAAAAGGGGAGGCAGTGTAAGAACAGAGAGTAGGTACAAAGATCACATACTTCAAAGAGTAAAAAGCAGAACTACTGATAAGGGTCTAACAAAGATCACATGCTTCTGCAGGAACAGGGCAAAGGGCAAAAGCAGGACCCCTGATAAGGGTCCAACAAAGATCACAGAGCAAAGGGCAAAAGCAGAACCACTGATAAGGGTCTGTGTTCAGCGGTGCACGTATTGTCTTGATAAACATCTTAAACTTCAGAAAACAGGATTTGAGAGTAGAGAACCAGTCTGACCACAAATTTACCATGGCTGAGTTTTCCAAACCCTGAGTTTTCTACAGGAGCTCAGTAAGCCTGAGGGTTCTGCAGGAGACCAGGGCATATCTCAGTCCTTATCTCAACTGCATAAGACAAACATTCCCAGAGTGGCCATTTATAGACCTCCCCACAGGAACACAATCTTTTCTTAGGGTATTAATATTCATATTTCTTGCTAGGAAAAGAATTTAGCGATATGTTTCCTACTTGCATGTCCATTTATAGGCTCTCTGCAAGAAGAGAAATATGACTCTTTTTGCCCAACCCCACAGGCAGTCAGACCTTATGGTTATCTTCCCTTGTTCCCTAGAAATCACTGTTATTCTGTTCTTTTTCAAGGTGCACTGATTTCATATTGTTCAAACACATATGTTTTACAATCAATTTTTACAGTTAATACAATTATCACTGTGGTCCTGTGGTGACGTACATCTTCAGCTTACAAATATAACAGGATTAAGAGATTAAAGACGGGCATAAGAAATTATAACAGTATTATTTGAGAACTGATAAATGTCCATATTATGATGAAATCTTCACAATTTATGTTCCTCTGCCACGGCTCCAGCCGGTTCCTCCGTTCGGGGTCCCTGACTTTCCATAACAGGTCACACATTAGATTGTTGATTTTTTTAGATGGTCAACTACTTGACTTGGTCAACTCAATAGATATCAGATTTTTGAATAAGTCAGAAAACATCAGTATAACTCTGAAGTTTCAAATCAGCCTACTTTATTAACTATATAGCAGTGATATTCTATATAACAAGGTATTCAGAGTATTACAGAGTATTCAGAGAGAGATAAGATAATAGCCCATATAGGTAGGTGTTACAGGTAATGTTAGAGATAAGACAAATATACCCATAAATGCAGTGCAGATGAAGTTAGGATAAATATCTGAAGAGAAGAATATGATTCTACGGAAGATTTGTGTCTTAAATTACATCTAACTAGGACTATCAGGAAACGTATTGTAAACTTGATAGCAGTAGAAAGGGACATTGATGAATATGTAACTAAGATGGACATAATTGATGTCACACTCTATAGGGGAGAGAGGAGTTTTAGTGGCCTGAAGGTCACAAACATTAGTAAATGAAGAAAGCTTAGTATATGTTCAGCAAAACGTTTGGTTTTGATGAAATATAAAATTTATGCACAAGAATAGCAGCCAGTGGCTAGAAAATTCAGTTTAATCAATGGCATGAAAGGCCTCAAATAAGAGTGTGGAGTCCTTAGTTTTATGGGTATTTTGGTTGTGGTGATCGATCATATTGATAGACGGGTATGCAGTGGCTGGAGCTCTGCTTTAAAGAATGAATCTGGAAGAAACGTTGGTAAGCAGACACCAGAACAAGGGAGCTAGGAGACATGGATAATTCAGGTGAGAGAAGGTGAGAACTGGTTTGAGAGGGGGGACGGCACAGAAATAACAACCAGAATGTAAGTAATTGCATTAACAAGGAGAAAAATCTGAGATCATAGTTTGACAATCTAAATTTGAAGTGCTTATGGTATATAATGAAGAGATGTAGATTTGGAACTTGATAGAATTAGGTGGTAGAAGAGTAGATTTGAGAATCATTAGTAAAGAATGAAGCCATGTGGGTGGAAGAGTTGTTAGAGGGGAAGGGTCAATATGAAAAGGAAGTAGACCTAGAGATATACCTCTTCAGAAGACAGAGACAGGCGTATCAGCCTTCAGCAAAGAAGTAACCAGGGGAGCCAGGCACGGTGACTCCTGTAATCCCAGCACTGTGGGAGGCTGAAGTGGGTGGACCACAAGGTCAGGGGTTTGAGACCAGCCTGGCCAATATGGTGAAACCCCGTCGCTAATAAAAATACAAAAATTAGCTGGGGGTGGTGGTGGGCACCTGTAGTCCCAGCTACTCAGGAGGCTAAGGCAGGAAAATCGCTTGAACTGTGGAGGTTGCAGAGAGCCAAGATTGTACCACTGCACTGCAGCTGGACAACAGAGCAGAGCAAGACTCTGTCTCAAAAAAAAAAAAAAAGAAAAAGAAAAGAAAAGAAAAGAAAACAATAGAAGTAACCAGGGGATGCTGTGTTTCAAAGCAAAAGGAAAACATTATCTCAAAAAGATCTGTAGGTAAAACTCTATCAATATAGAAAAGGGCCAAGAACTAAACATCTTATTTACATGTAAAGAAAGGGTGCTAATCCTTACACAGTTCTGAACTACTGTAGGATTGCAGTGTAAATTCAAAAGTCCAAAAAGTAGAGAAACACCTAAAATCCTATGATAATTCCCTATTCATTCCAAATTGGAATTAGTAGGAGGTAGAAAAAAAAAGTGCCCTCTTAGAGATGTTGTTCTTCAGACCAAAGCATGTTAGAATCCTAGAATCTAAATGTAAGAACTGGGAGAGAGCTTAATGATAATCTAACAGCCCTATTTTGCACATTAAAAATGTTAAGATTCAAGAGATACAATGAGTTCATGGCATAGCTGTTTCAAGAACCCAGATCTCCTGACTTCTCCTTCAGATGAATTTCTTCAACATCATAAACCACTTTTGCCTATAGATTTCTATACTTTTCTCCCAGATCAAAATATTGACAGGTTTTCTTGCTCACATAAGGATGGATTGAAGTACATGGCTCTTCATTTTCCATTATGAATCTATTTAGGGTTTCCATCACCCATGTGTATCATCCTATACAAATATCATTAGAATTTCTTTATTCCTGACCATTTCTTCCATCTTCATAAAAGCCAACCCCTTAACTTGGGTCATGTTTCTGGCACTGTTAGACAAAAGTTTATAGCAAGCAATGACAGACATTTCCAGGATTGTGGGTACAGTTTTCATTTTGAAGGAAGGATTTGGCATTTTGATGGGGAAAGTAGAGAACAAATTGAATCTTGGTTTCAGGAATGTCTCTGATCTTGTACTCCCAAGACTGGGACCCAGGAGAGACCTAGATGGATAGGCCTGGTGCTGGGAGAGGTTGAGTCAGAGACAAAAGCAGTCTCATTTACATTGACATTAAAAATTCAAAGGAAGACACTGGAGTTTGGGAGAGGGCAACCAAGGGAATGACATCTACCATATAAGCAAAAGCCTACAAAACAATGGCAGAGTATGACAGGTTTATGTGTCTTTTGCTCAATTAGTACAATTAAAAAGGACTCAAATACCAGTGGCTCACTGGGGCTGTATGTTTTATCATCAGATGTCTCTGTCCTAGATTTTGCCCAGCAATGAACTCAAAATAGTCGAATCCCATTGGGCAAACTCTTCCAAATGAAAGAGAGAAAGAACATTGTTAAATGATCAGCCATTTCTTTTACCACTGCTAGAAAAATCTTATATCCCTTCTCATATAAAGACCTCTTTAACTATTGCAAGCCAGTTCCACAGTGCACCCTATTCTAATTTCACTACATTCTGTTTTGTTATTGCTTTCCCCTTTTAATTCCCCTAGCATTGCTAGGCAACTCCATGTCATGTGGATAGCGTTTTTGATGACATTCTCTACCTCCGCGTAGAAATTTCCTCCTATTTCATTAAAAAAAAAAAAAAAAAGAAAAGCCAATAGACTTATTTCAAAGAAACTGAGCAGAACAAAAATATTCATAAATGACAAAATCTGAGGAGATTATATACCGATTTTTAAAAATCTGCTGTTGAGAAAGAATTTAAATTTTAGCAGTTATGTTTTTGTAAAGAACTTAATAAGCACAACCTTTTCTTCCAAGTCATTTTGATTGAATCAATGCAAAAGAAATGTCTCTCCCCAAACAGTTTTCTTCAGTGTAGTTAATGAAAATCACTGTCTACCACACACTGCAATTACGTTTCCTAAGCTCTGTATTAACAGTAGAGTTGTGGAAACAAGAACAAGATGAGTGGAGATATTATACCCCAAAACAACACCTAAGTGCAATTTAGGTTGGAAACAAAATGGTCTCAGGTATTGAAAAATAGATGCATTACCTCCCTTGGGTTCTCCAAGGCAGAGCTGGGAAACAGGACTTGACTACCTTTATAGACTTAATGGCTTTTGACTGGATCTGTAAAATAATTCCTGCCAGTCTAATAGGAGTGAATGACACTGAGAAGTCAAGGACAATGGGACCACATTTGACCAAAGAGACAGAGACAACTGTCCCTGTTGTTTTAAGTCCTGTGGAAAGTAACTCCTTATGTCTGTTTGCACAACATATTCTCCATTTCTGAAATTCTAGAGAAATTTGTGATAATTCTTTTTACTTACAGGCATTCTGTCTTCACAGAACCAATGGGAAATGCATAGGACCTGGGAGTGTTTGGAGTAGACACAGAATCTTTTGTGTTCCTAAATTGGAAGCAATAAGTCCTTTCAGTTGTTAAAGGCTGCAAACTGCCTTTGGTCTTTCTGGTAATTTGGCCGTCATCTAACAGTTCAAATAAGAAGAAAAAGGATTGTGTGTTTTCATGCAATTTAGCTTGGAAAACCCAGAGCTAGAGTTCTTTCCTGCAAAAAGTACAATTTATTTGACATGAGTTACTGTGTTTGCACAGACAAGGCTATACCTCTTAGTAACGTACACTTGCAGTTCTCTGCACTAGCCAAAGGATCCTCTTTCATTTGTTCTGCCTCATTTCATTTGGAAATATGGGAACTCGTCTTCCTTGTGTTGTTCTTCTGTTAACATCTGGAAGCTCAGAGTTGAGAAGTAATCTCAACCCAGGAATCGTGCCCCTGTGAAAAGGATGGAGTATGCAGTAATGCAGAAATTAGAGCTTTAATCTAAACAGGCAGACACATGTATATCATACACACAATAGTAAACAACCACAAACCAAACATATCTTGGCAATCAAGATTATGTGGGCTGTGGGGAGCTGGAATTATCAATAAGCTAAACCACTTCTTTACTGTTCAATAAAAATAGGAATTCTCTTAACCACACGCCGTAGCTCTTATCTTATTCCACCTCAGAGATATCGAATTCTAATGAGTGAAATAATGTGTATTCCAATGTGTTATGGGAAAAGTCTCAACTCCAGTAAACTAATATTTTTCTTCTTAAAGAATTTCATTTCAGGGACCTCATTGTGTGTGATTTCCTTTTTAAACAACTGGAGTCACTCTCTGGGGAAAAAAGGTTAATGGATTGTATTGAGAAAAGGGAGAAGAATAGAAATAAAAATGTATTACATCTTAAAAGTTTATATCTTAGAATGTTGCTATGCTGGTGATGGGGATTTGAATATAGTATCTTCCAGAAAACCATTAATTTGAAAGTATCTTCAATGATTCACAAGTCACTAAAGTACATTTGGGAAGCATATATTTTAGGCCACATAACACAGAAATAATCTCTCAAGTGTTTCATTGACAGTTTGTGGGTTTAAAACTCACTTTTATGGAAGCCTTCTCCCTCCCCACCTTAGATTTCATCGTGCTCATCACTCTACTTCTCAGAGAAGACTGACATATTCTTAAAAGGTTTTCAGAAAAATATTATGAATTCCCTACATAAACTGGCAGAGTATTGAAGGCCTTGTTTCCTATAGCTAATTTAACTTTTCCTACAAAACGGAAATAAGGAGATTATTTACTCTCATCCATCCTTAGCAGTGATAGAAATCAGCTAATCACTTTATATAATTTAATAATTTCTGGTATCGACCATACATTTGTCTCAAAGTGTAAATTCTTGACTAGTCTCTTCAGTTCACACATTAAGAAGTGTGTACATTGATTTAAAATACGAATGACAGGCTGGGCACAGTTGCACATGCCTGTAATCCCAGCACTTTGGGAGGCCGAGGCGGGCGGATCACAAGGTCAAGAGATCGAGACCAGCCTGGCCAACATGGGGAAACCCCATCTCCACTAAAAATACAAAAATAAGCTGGCTGTGGTGATGCACACCTGTAGTCCCAGCTACTTGGGAGGCTGAGGTAGAAGAATCACTTGAACCTGAAAGGTAGAGGTTGCAGTGAGTTGAGATTGTGCCACTGCACTCCAGCCTGGAAACAGAGTAAGACTCTGTCTCAAAACAATATGAAAAACAAAAACAAATAATTATAAAGATCTCTAAAAAACAAAACACACACACACACACAGAGAGAGAGAGAATGAAACCTGAGGTTAGCCTAATGGTTAAGAACATGGGTTTTGGTGTAGAAGAAGCAATGTTTGAAATCAGGCTCTCCATTTACCTATTTTTCAGATAGATGTGGAATTGAGCTTCCTTTCTCCTTGGTTCCTCCGTGTATAAAATGGCAGTGATAATTGTATCCACCGTCACATAGCACCTAATACACGTGACATGCTTAGCCCAGGGGCTAGTGTACAGCAAATGCTCAGTCAAGACTAGCCTTCAAAATGATGAATATAAAACAGCTATTTTTTTATTCTTTTTGAATGAGACAAGTGTCTGGTGATTATGATTCAAAAAACAAATATATAATTGTAGAATTTTGCATTCCAAGAAGATAACAGGGCTAATATTATTGGCAGGTAAATATTTGCCCTTCCTAGAGTAACATTGCCTTACTTGCATGTGATTCAATCATTCAGGTCACATTGTGTCTGTATGTTACCCTCAGAGTCCATGGCAGTGTTACAGAAAAGGGCTCCAGATCTAGACCCCAAGAGAGGATTCTTGGATCTTGCGCAAGAAAGAATTCAGGGAAAGTGTGCAGTGCAAAGTAAAAGCAAGTTTATTAAGAAAGTAAAGTGCTGAAAGTACAGCTACTCCGTAGACAGACTAGGACGTTCCTGAAAGTAAGAAGAGGAACGCATCCACTCTAGGTACAATGCTTGTATATGTGGGTACATGTGTTCTGCTATAAGGGTTTGTGATAAATGATTAATTTTCTTAATTACTATATTTTGCAAGAATCGATATTACTATCTTTAAAGCAAAATTAGGAATGCCTTTGTTCTCCAGATATCAGGATATCTGGACACCCCCAAGTTTGGGTTTGTTTAGTAAACATTATTAGTTTGTTCCCCTAACCATCAACATCTAGAGACAAGGAATGCGTAACTCTGTGGGAACGCAGCCCGGCAAGTTCCAGCCTCATTTTCCTAGCCCTCACTTAAAATGGAGTTGCTGTGGTTGGAATGCCTCTGACAGTAGCACTGTGGGTGATACAAGTGGTACAATATATGTCCTGACCTCAGGTCATAAGCTACTAGCGGGAGATGATTTCAGTGACTGCAGGAATGGAAAGTCATTGATTGAAGCAACAGGATTGGAAATCATGACCGTGTTGCCCACAATGTTGTGAGTATGACATGGGAGTGAGTCATTCATGGGATGCGTTTTCTAAACAACCCTTCCATGTCCACTTCTGCCTCTTAAGTTTCTCTTCTTGCTGTTGT
Organism: Macaca mulatta; assembly: GCF_049350105.2. Classification (NCBI taxonomy): domain Eukaryota; kingdom Metazoa; phylum Chordata; class Mammalia; order Primates; family Cercopithecidae; genus Macaca; species Macaca mulatta. Next base: position 37,434,848 of record NC_133413.1, read on the forward strand.
TAGACAACGCTATCAAGTTAATTTGCTTTCCTTTACCAGACACCTCGGAGCTGATTAATTCTAATCTCTGGTGTGGAAGAAACTGGAGAGCTTGGGTGTATTCTTTGTTTCTGTACTTAAGACTGAACTCGCGGTGCTTCTGAGGAATACGTGGAGTGGTTATTATCCTGGGAAAACAAAAGACTATTCATTAGGCATAGCGCACATGCACATTCAAAGGATAACTATTTTATTTTTGGTCAAGATACATTTTTATCTTGTTGCTAGGATGAAGTGATAAAAGACATTTAGCCCTAGTTAATTATCTGCCAGTAAAATGAAACATTGTTCTGCCTTTTCGTTTTTGTATTTAATTTACTACTTTCAGTACTATGTTGGCCTAAAGACATCTAAGCTGTCTCAAGATATTGAGGTACAGTTCCATGACATTTCTTCCTATCTGTCGATTTTGAAACTTCAAATGTGTGTGAGATACATGTGTCCTTACCGGAGTCCCCAGAGCTGTGGTCTAGAAGCCAGGCTATATATTGAATAAGGACAGCGCCTTCAAGTCGTAGGTAGAATGGCACTCAGCCTCTTGTGTGATCTTGTAGCAGCCTGTGCTTCTGCTGTCATGACTGTTGTCACATTGGGCATTGTTGGAGCATGTTAAAATGTCTCCCTCTCCAGGGCTGGGCACAGTGGCTCACCCCTGTAATCCCAGCACTTTGGGAGGCCAAGGTGGGTGGATCACCTGAGGTCAGAAGTTCAAGACCAGCCTGGTCAACATGGTGAAACCCTGTCTCTACTAAATATATAAAAATTAGCCAGGCATGGTGGCGGGCACCTGTAATCCCACCTACTTGTGAGGCTGAGTCAGAAGAGTCACCTGAACCTGGGAGGTGGGAGTTGCAGTGAGCCAAGATCATGCCACTGCACTCCAGCCTGGGCGACAAGAGCGAAACAGTGACAGGCACATACAGGGTGCTCAATAATTGTCTTTCCAGAGAAATATGTCATAAACCTTATGACATCTTTGATCTGTTGCTTATGGTAGGGGACCTGTGGCAAAATAATAATACTAAAAAATAGAAATAATAGTAACACGATGTTAAGATGAAAGACCAAAATGCCTGTGATGGTATTAATACAAGTAAAGGGCCATGCAAATACTATATAACTAATAATGATAACAGTGTGTTATTCAAAATATGAGGGAGTATCTCATTGTTGAAGTATAGTTTTCGATGCTCTGATCCTGAAGCAGTAAGAGACAAGTGGAAAACATTCCCTTATGTAAGTGGAAGACTCACTTTTTCTAGTTGAAATGGCTTTCTGTCTGCTCAGGAGACATCAGAGTAAGAGAGGATACCTCAGCCAAATCCAGGCATCAGAGGGGTTGAGAAACTCTGGAAGTTCGTGGTTCTTTCAAGAAAACTCTTGAATATAGGAGAATATTACTTTTCAGGCCAGGCGCAGTGGCTCATGCCTGTAATCCAAGCACTTTTGGAGGCCAAGGTGGGTGGGTCACTTGAGGCCTGGAGTTCCAGACCAGCCCGGTCAACAAGGCAAAACCACATCTCTACTAAAAACACAAAAACTAGGTGGGTGTGATGGTGCATTCCTGTGATCCCAGCTACTAGGGAGGCTGAGGCACAAGTATTGCTTGAACTGAAAGATGGAGGTTGCAGTGAGCCGAGATCACAGCATAGAACTCCAGTTTGGGCGACAGAGCAAGACCCTGTCTCCAGGAAAAAAAAAAAAAAGAAAAAGAAAAAAGAAGTCTATTGCTTTTCAAGGGAGTTGGATTGCTTTGTTTCTCTCCCAGAGAACTGAGCAAGGCCCTGCATTACTCATGAAGTTGTATTGGAATAATTCTTTGGCACTTTGTCTACAAAGAATAGAATACTCACTTTCTCAGCCCCGATCATGAAGCGCTATAATGTGAAAAATGAGATACAAAGAAAGAGAAACATTGAACTGAAAAAGTCCCAGAAAACAGGCACCGAGACTGGGATGAGAAAATGATTCTACCAAAACCTAGTTAGCTGGTCATTTACTGCTTCTGTATGGTTGGGGATATGATAAACATCTTAGAGGGAGGGACTCTCACTTCCTTCTTGAATCTATTGATTCCAGTTGGTAAGCCGAGCATCCTACTACAGAGAACTTCCAAATGATTGAAGCAGTAAGGCTGAGTGGGGAGGCAAGCATTTGAGAACTGTATCAAATTCCTCCCCAAGTGCCCATCACCAGGTATGTTTGAGAACTGGCTGGAAATGGTAACCACAGCAGGATGTTGCTGATGGGCTTTGTCAGTGCGATAAGGAGCAATGGATAAAAAGTTCAGGGCCAGCTGTTGGTAGGCACCGGGCTGGGATTGGCATGGTGCTGAATGTTAAATACTATTCCAAAATTCTCTATTTTGTCCAGAACAAGTTAGGATCTTAGACTATGACTGTCACCCTTTTACTAAAAGTTGATCAGAAATAAAGTGTTTTATTTATTTTCCCCTCTCCATTTCTTCCCTCCTCTATTTTACATTTCTCTTCCTTGCACAGTGAAGTATATACCTTCAATTAGTTTGAAAATCCTTTAACTTTTAGTCTCCCAACAGGATTAGACCTGCTAAGAGTAACTAGTGTTTTCTATCTGATAAATAAGGGGATTATAGCAATAACTGCTGTCAGCATTTTTCTCATTTAAACAAATAAAGCTGACAAATGATGAAGTTCTGTGCTGCTCCGTTATGTTTGGTACATGCAGAGCAATTATTCATCTGCTGCCAACATTAGTCTATCTACAACTAAACCATCCAACGGCCTAGAAAGCTTATTAGCATATCAGTATCATAGTCATATTTGTATATTCTCTAAGACTCTACTCCATAACAAAGGCTGATGGTTATAATTTGCACAATAATTTAAAGGGTTGGACTTTTCTATGCTTATTAGAGTTACGCCAGTTATCGGGTACAATGCTACTCTTATTTATGACATGCCGTTTTTTTATTTGCCTGGAACTTCCACTCCCCTGTAGCATTTTCTGTGAACAAGTTAGCTGCCATCTCTGGAGATATAGAAGTAGATAGCCGTTTCTGCATGAACACTGTTAGATGAAATTCAGTGGAGGAAGAGATAGGGAAGAGCATTTTTCTTAAAGTCACATTCCTTGGATATTTCTCATGTGTGAATATATCATGTATATGTATGTGTGTATATATATACACACTCATACTATTACATATGTGTATATGGGTATGTATACATGTATACTGCATATGTAAATGTGTATTTGTATGTGTATCATTTGATCAGTGAGGATTTGAGAAAGAATGTATTTAAAACATCTTATTCAACAGTTATTTCTTGTTATGTTAGGGGGAAAAGATAATAGATACAAAGAATTCATGAATTGCCAAGGCTTCTTTTAGAGGGGATGGTTTGATAAAACTGAAGACCTCGTGTTAGAAGAAGGCCTAATCTAGAGAGATAATATACCTTTTGTGAGATGGTCATGTCACTTGTGGCCTTTTAAAGAAGCTTGCCACTCTGATGCCACTGGTTGGGAAAATACTGTGTTTGGGAGCAGTTGTTTTATGTGCACTTTGCTCTGCTGATCACATGGGGAGCCTCTGCTGGTAACTGAGCCATCCTAAATTTGAAACCTTCACTTCAGCATTTTCCTTCCAACTGTGTTTGCCTGAATGAGGGTTTGCAAAACCTCCTGACAAGAATGGGGTAAGACCAGATATAATCTTCATAGTGGGGTGCCCTGGTCCCTTGTTTATGCTTTCCAAAGCACAGTGTGCCGCTCTTTGTCTATGTGACCACGTTTTCTAGTTGGGGCCTTGCTGACCCTGTAGGGACCGCTCTGCCCAGGGCTGGCTAATTTTTAAAGAGATCAAACAACTTGCCTGTGAATTGGCCTTTCATACGCAAACCAAGCGATCCAGAGGCCACACCCCTAACTACCATTTATATGGAACTCTTATACTCCAGACCACTGTTCTCCTGCCCTAACCCCAGGACTAGGGTAGCCAGGATGCCCCAGAGCCACTGACATTATGCAAGCTAGCCAATCCCAGTATATTGTTTCTTCACATGCAAACCACAATGGAAAGGCCCTTGGCCACATGTTCTCCCACCCCTTCTGCCTCCTGAAAGACCCCCATGCTTATCCATGTGGCTCTACATGGCTTGCTGTGCCTCCTGTGTCTCGGGACCTGTGAGTGTCAACTTCTTCTTTCATAAAAGTCACTTCCATGTATAAATCTATTAAAACACTTTATTGAAAAAAATCCTGGGTATTCTTAAAATACCATGGTGCCAAGATTAAATCACAGCAAGTTTTGTTATTTGGATTTGGACATTCCCTACTTTATAAACATGATAACCCTGAATCATTTTGAGATGGTGCTGGTCTTCATCTTCAAGCTGAAAAAAATCGATAGCTTTGATATTCTTATAAGATGAGGAAAGTGAAAAAATGAAAGTTCTTCCCATTAGCTTGAACCTATTTCTTCTTTTTAATTAATACATAATTTACATATTTTGGGGCACAAGTGATATTTTGATACCTTCATGTAATGGCTAATAATCAAATCAGGATAATAGGAATATCCATCACCTCAAACATTTATGTTTCTACTGGGAATATTCAAATTCCTCTTTTCTAGCAATTTTGAAATATGCAATAGATTATTGTTAACTATTGTCACTCTACTGGACTGTCAAACACTGGATTTTAGTCCTTCTACTTAACTGTATTTTATTACCCATTCTTCAACCTGTCTTCTCTCCTCATTTCCCTTCTTGACCTTTGGTAACCACCAGTCTACTCTCTATTTTCATGAGATCCACTTTTTCAGTTCCCACGTATGATTAAGAACGTGTGATATTTGCGTCTGTGCTTGGCTTATTGCACTTATGACCTCCAGTTTCATTCATGTTGCTACAAATGACAAGATTTTATTCCTTTATATGGTTGAATAATATTTCATGGTGTGTGTGTGTGTATGTGTGTATATATATATAAATATATATACATACTGCATTTTCTTCATTCCTTTATGGATACTTGGTTGATTCCATATTTTGACTATTGTGGATAGTCTAATACACATGGGGTTGCAGATATCTCTTTGATATATTGATTTCCTTTTTGAGAGGATATATATGCCTAGTAGTGGGATGACTGAATCATATGGAGGATATAATTTGTGTTTTTCAAGGAACCTTTGTACTGTCTTCTATAGTGATTGTATTAATTTACATCCCCAAAAATGGTGTATGAGGGTTCTCTGTCTCCACATCCTCTCTAGCATCTATCTTTTTTTGTCTTTTTGACAAAAAACATTTTAACTGGGGTAAGTTGTGGTTTTGATTTGTATTTCCCTGATGCTTAGTGATGTTGGCTATTTTAGAATATATTTTTTGGCCATTTGTATGTCCTCTTTTGATAAATGTCTATTCAGGTCTTGATCTTTTGCCCATTTTTAAATCTTTTGTTCTGTTTTTTTGCTATTGAGTTGTTTGAACTTCTCTTATATTCTGGTTATTAATCCCTTGTCAGATAGATAATTTGCAAATGTTTTCTCATTTTCTGTGGATCGTCTCTTAGTTGTTTATTTCCTTTGTAGTGCAGAAGCTTTTTAGCTTGATGTAATCCTATATTTCTATTTTTACATTGGTTACCTGTGCTTTTAAGGACTTATTAAATAAATTTTTGCCTCAACCAGTGTCCTGGAGAGTTTCTTCAATGTTTTCTTTGAGTGATTTCATAGTTTCATGTCTTAGATTTGTTTTTATTTTGATCTGACTTTTGTATATGGTGAGAGATAAGGGTCTAATTTCAATGTTCTGTATATGAATATCAAGTTTTCCCAGAACCATTTATTGAAGATACTATCCTTTCCTCAGTGTTCTTGATACCTTTGGCCTTGGCTATTCAGAGATTTTTATGGGTCCATACAAATTTTAGGATTGCTTTTCCTATGTTTGAGAAAGATGTCATTGGTATTTTAATAGGGAGTGTCTTGAATCTGTACATTGCTTTGTGTAGTATTGACATTTTAATAACATTAATTTTTGCAATCCATGAACATGGAATATCTTTACTTTTGTGTATGTCTTCTTCAATTTCCTTCACCAGAGTTTTATCATTTTCTTTGTAGAGATCTTCCATATCTTTGGTTAAGTTTATTCCCAGGTATTTTTTTTTGTTTGGGGGGGGTTCGGGGGCTATTGTAAATGAGATTGCTTTCTTGATTTCTTTTTCAGATTATTCACCACTAACATATTTAATTGCTACTGATATTTGTACATAGATTTTGTATTCTGCAACTATACAGAATTCAGTTATCAGTTCCAATGTTTCTTGGTGGAATCTTTACATTTTTTTAAATATAAGATCAAGTTATCTACCAACAAGGCTAATTTGACTTCTTCCTCTCCAAATGGATGCCTTTTATTTGTTTCTCTTCCCTGATTGCTCTAGCTATGACTTCCAGTACTATGTTGAATAAAAATATAAAAGTGGACATCCTTGTTGTGTTTCAGATTAAGGGAAAAGGCTTTCAGTGTTTCTCTGTTCAGTAGGTTGTTAGCTGTAGGTTTGTCATATATGGCCTTTATTGTTTGAGGTATGTTCTTTCTATGTATAGTTTTTTGAGGATTTTATCATGAAGGGATGTTGAATTTTGTCAAATGCTTTTTCAGAATCTGTTTAAATGATCACTTTTTCTTGTTATTTTTGGTTCTGTTAATATGATGTGTCATGTTTATTGATTTGCATATGTTGAAATATCCTCACCTCTCTGAAATCAATCCTGCTTGATTATGGTGAATAATCCTTTTGATGTGTTATTGAATTTGGTTTGCTAGTATTACATTGAGGATCTTTGCATCTGTGTTTATGAAGTATATGGGTGTGTAGTTTTGTTTTTGTTGTTGTTGTGTCTTTGTCTGGTTCTGGTATCAGGGTAATGCTGCCCTCATGGAATGAGTTTGGAAGTGTTCTCTCCTCTTCAATTTTTTTTGTTTTTTGAATTTTTTGAGACTTGTTTTGTGGCCTACCTTATGGTCCATTCTGGAGAATATGTTATGTGCTGAAAAGATGAATGTGTCTTCTTGTAGCAGTTGGGTAAAATGCTTAAATACATTTCTGATCTTAAAGGTTATTGAATGCTTTTTTGATGAGACTCCACTTCTCAGAGTGTGTGTGTATTCTGCTTTAATGGGTCTCCCTGTTCTGCAATATAGGAGCTCTGAAATATTAAAGTCGCTCTACCTTCTCCTACCTGTGTGCACTTGATGGATGTTCTCTCTTCCGCCTTTTCCTCTTTAAAGGAGCTCATCAACCATTTGCCCAGAGAGGAAAACATAAAGCAAGCCCTCTTCTCCAGAGTCTAGTGCCTCCCTTTAACCTGTTCAACTTTACTTTCTAATATGCATGCTCCACTCCAGCCTGCTTTCTGTCCTAACAAACAAATTAATGGCTTTAGAGGTACAAGTGGTTTTTGGTTACACGAATGAATTGTATAGTGGTGAAGTCTGGGCTTTTAATGTACTTGTCACTCAAATAGTGTACATTGTACCCTATAAGTAGTTTTATATCCTTCATCCTATCCAATCCTCCCCGCTTCTGAGAATCCAGTGTCCATTATACTACCCCATATGCCCTGTATACCCATGGCTTGGCTCCCAATTATATGTGAAAACTTGCAGTATTTGGTTTCCCATTCCTGAGTTACTTCATTTAGGAAAATGGTCTCCAATTTCATCCAATATACTGCAAATACATGATTTCATTCTTTTTTTATGGCTGAGTGGCACTCCACGATATAGGTATGATACATTTTCTTTGTCCATTTGTTGGTTGATGGGCCCTTAGCTTGATTCCATATCTTTGCAATTATGAATTGTGGTGCGATAAACATACGAATTCAGGTATCTTCTTGATATAATGACTTCTTCTTTGGGTAGATACCCAGTAGTGGGATTACTGGATCAAGTGGTAGATCTACTTTTAGTCCTTTGAGAAATCTCCATACTGTTTTTAACAGAGGTTTTACTGATTTACGCTTCCATCAACAGTGTGTAAGTATTCCCTTTTCACCACATCCATGCCAACATCTAATATTTTTTGACCTTTTAATAATGGTCATTTTGATTGGGGTAAGGTGGTAGCTTATGGTGGTTTTAATTTGCATTTCCTTATGATTAGTAATGTTGAGCATTTTTTTCTATTTTTGTTGGATACTTATATATCTTCTTCTGAAAAACATTTGTTCGTGTTGTTTGCCTGCTTTTTAGTGGGATTATTTGTCTTTTCTTGCTGACTTGCTGGAGTCCCTTGTAGATTCTGGATATTACTTCTTTGTGAGATGTATAGTCTACAAATATTTTCTCCATTCTATAGGTTGGCTATTTACTCTGTTATTTCTTTTGTTGTGCAAAAGCTTTTCAGTTTGTCTCATTTATTTTTGTTTTTATTGCATTTGCTTTTGGTTCTTAGTCATAAATTATTTGCCTAGGCCAATGTCTAGAATAATTTTTCTAGGTTTTTTTCTAGAATTTTTACAACTTAAGGTCCTACATTCAAGTCTTGAATCCATTTTGAGTTAATTGTTGTATATGGTGAGAGGTATCCAGTTTCATTCTTCTGCATTTGGCGATCCAATTACCCAGCACCATTTATTGAATTAGGGTGTCCTTTCCACAGTATATGTTTTTGTCTGCTTCTAAGAAACTTTTTAAAAACCTTCCTTTATTTCCACTTTCTATGACATTCTTCCCTCTTGCCTTTGCCTGCCAACTCTGCCTTTTCCTGGCCTTTGTCCCCCCATTCATATTTCTTCTTTCATTAAAGTGTAAAGAAAGAAAAAACAAAGCAGCAGGAACAACATCATCATCACCTTAAGGCTTCCTTTCTCCTATTTGATTTAGGAGTCGGCTTTCTGGACTAATAGTCTCTGACAGGGAAAACACAGTGCTTTTGTACGTTCACAAACGGGAAACATGAGTTACCAACTGTCATCAAGATGATTTTCTGTTATGTGGGTTCCTCCTACAAATTTAGACAGTGTACCTCAAACTGCACATGGTGACTTATGTGGCCATGACCATCTCTCATCAGGCACTATAAATAACACGTTATTGATTGGGTGGAAGGGAACGTTTCCACAACCTGACTAATCCTACACCTTCATTCTTGTTTTCTAAATCCTGAAACCAAGATATAATCATGATCCACCTCCTCCATCGAGACTTCTGGACTCATTTTGATTATAGTGACGCTTCTATCCCCTGAATTTCTTTTGGACTTAAAGGAAAAAGCATAGTTAGGTACTTAATTTAAAAAATAGTTCCATGTATTAACCTTATTGCCACAATTAAGTGTAAGTACTAAAATAAAGGGACAGAATTGAATCGTTAAGAGGCACCTGAACATAGTGCTGGTTTTGGTGTAAGACCACTAGGCTCACACACCGGACCCTTCATTTACAAACTGTGACTGTGGACAAATAACGTAGCCTCTCTGAGTCATAGTTCTTTCCTCTGCAAAGTAGGGACACCATAGCATGCACCACCACAGAGTACCGTGGAAATGTAAAGAGCACATAGGTTCAAGTCTTATCGTGACACGAGGCAGTTAGGTGGAATTCAATAAGCATCCCCTTTTTTTCTCCCAACCTGCCCATCCTAGAGAAAGGCACAACCTCAGAGAATGTGTGTTGGATGGAGAGGACATGGCTGGCTGTGAAGGCTGCTTCCCTGTTTGTGATGAGTTAACTGGTGAGGCAAGTGAGGTGCCCCTTCCATCATTGGTACAGGGCGACTGTTCATCCCCAAGAAAGAAACGTTGATAGTCCTTGGTCAAAGGTGGAGAAGAAGCTCACGCTCTCCAGTTAGAAGCACCAAACAGTTTGTTTAATTTTAGAAGGAGGATGTAAAGTAACAACAGCAACAAAAAAAAACCATTAAAAGGTTATGGTCTTATAGCTGCATCTCAGTTCACTGCTGTGCCCTTAGCCACTCTTTCTATAAAAACCCCTCTTTCTTCACCTCCTCATACCATTGCTATGGGGACCTCCCTGGGTTCTCTTCTCAGGGCTTTAAGACTAACTTGGTTTATGTGTACTGCTATGATATATCAATTAAAAAATACAGAGAGGCAAAAAATATTTTAAGTGAGGGATATCCCAGTTACTCTGATCTGATCATTACATATTGTGTGCATGTATCAAAATATCATTGTGTATATGTATCAAAATATCACATGTGGCTGGGCAAAGTGGCCCACACCTCTAATCCCAGCATTTGGGGAGGCCAAGATGGGAGGATTACTTGAGGCCAGAAATTTGAGACCAGCCTGGTCAACATAGTGAGACCCCCATTGCCAAAAAAAAAAAAAAAATTTCAACTTGTCTCCTCTTTGTGCTCATTCCTTCTTTCGGTCCCATTGGCTTCATTGTCCTGAGCCTTTGATGCCGATGCCTTGGTCCTTCCTCAGATTTTCAGCCTGGTCACCCCATCTGCAAATGTTCACTGACTCCTCTTTCTTCTAAGCCAGACTGTTACAATGACCCAACCCAGCTGCCACACCCAGAGATAGGGGCGCTTAGAACAACTTGGAACTGTGTCCCTGACATTGGTTTGTGGAGGCCTCTTTGGCTTGTAGAATCCCAGAAATTAACATTGTGTAAAATCTATGAGGAATGTAGTAGCAAAGAAAGACAAACAGCGCTAAGTCAAGGTACTGTGAGAACTATTCTATTTCATGGGAGCCACAGTTGGTTGATGATACTTTACATGTGTGCTTTCCAACCTAATCAGCTCTGGAAATTTAATTAGCAGTAATATATTACTCTCAAAGTAATTAGAAACCTTGTCTTGATTAAAAACAGGATTGTTTAATTAAAAAGAAAAGGTTTGGCTAACCTTTACTTTCTGTTTGAGAAATGCAACGGCCTCAGCTGATTTGTCTCTTATCTCTCCCACGATCAGGCTTGAAGGTCCGCGAAGTGTTCATCAACGTTACCAGGCAACAGGTGGAGGACTTCCACGGGCCCGAGGACTATTGGTGCCAGTGTGTGGCGTGGAGCCACCTGGGTACCTCTAAGAGCAGGAAGGCCTCTGTTCGCATAGCCTGTAAGTACATTGTGGGTGACCTTGTCTTGTAGGACCACAAATGAGAGTTAAGTAGAGCTGAAGAGAGGCTTTACAGATGTCAGATGCTGCTACAGAATGTCAATGAGAGGACTTAAATTTACTCTTCTAAAATGGTGTTTTAAAATGGTTGATAATTTCCAACCAGATGTGGCACAGTGGCTCATGCCTGTAATCCCAGCACTTTGAGAGGCCAAGGTGGGAGGATCACTTGAGATCAGGAGTTTGAGACGAGCCTGGACAACATGGCAAAACCCCGTCTCTACTAATAATACAAAATTAGCCAGGCGTGGTGGTGGTGTGCATCTGTCATCCCAGCTACTTGAGAGGCTGAGGCAGGAGAATCGCTTGAACCCAGGAGGTGGAGGTTGCAGGGAACTGAGATCGTGCCACTATACTCCCACCTGGGTGACAGAATGAGAGAGACTGTATCTCAAAAAAAATAAATAAGTTTGATAATTTCCTTCAGAGTACATTCAGCAAATCAGTTTGGCTAAGAGAGTCTGCCTAGATGGTCAGAGTGCAGGTGGCTCAACAATGCCAGGGAAAACCTGTTCCTGAGAGAATGAAATTCACCCAAATGGATTCTACTGTTCACCATCAATGACAAAGTTCAAGGGACACTTATGGGAAAAGTTGAGCAATGACTGTTTACTTTCCAGCAAATCTGCAAAAATACTACATTAAAGATATTATGGCATTTTTATAGTCTACTGTTCAATCTCTTCTCTCTGAATCTTAAAACACAGAAATGGGTTTTAAAACTGCATTAGTTTGACCCAAGTAGGACTAAAAAAAAAAAAAAAAAAAAAACACACACTTGGAAAAAAGTATGAAAGAAAGAAAATTGCTTTTCAGAAGAGACCAAGATTTCTTTATCATATTTCAGCATTAGTGTTTTTATAATTTTTAAAAAGTTTCATAAATACACAAACTTTTTCTCCTCCTTGAAAATATCCTCAACCCTCCCCACTTACATTATTCCACCTCTATGGATCCCCATAAAACCTCCTTTGTGTGCCTGGGACTGCAAAATCACCTCCAGAAAGAAATTGGGAGATGGGGGAAGAGATGGTTATTGCTGTTTTATTCAAATACCACCTTTTAAGAGCGTCATGAAGAATACAGGGCGAGAAAGATTGACTTGAGGACTCAAGTAATTTTTCATAGCAGATGTTGATGGTTTAGGGATTAAGAATAGGAGTGAAGTGCTATTTGCAGAGACATTTATGTTTCCTGGGAAATGAAATCTTCCTCTTAAAATACGCCTGTCACCTTCATTCTGACGATTTGGGGGGGCCCTCTCCTGGGTGTTGCCTGAGTTCTGATAGGCCAGGGAGAAGAGGTCACCTCATAAGCCAGGCTCTTGATGTGAGAGCCATGGGAAATATTTTCCTATAGTTATTTAGTTAATTAATTTTAGCCAACAATTATTTTATGACTTTAAAGTAGCAGGCCAGCTGAGAGAGGGAATATGTTTGCATTTAATCTCCTTTTAACAAGTTCATGTCTATGCTCCCAGCGTGGTGTCAGTCAGACCTGCCAGGGCATCTGACTTGAGTCAAGATAAAATAGGTAATTTCGAGGCTCTATCTGCAAAACAGCAGAGGGGATTTCAACATACGTCCCCTCAATTGTTTTCTGCTCGCCCTCACTTTTTCCTTTCCTGTTCTTTACTTCTCTGAGGCCCACATGACCTATACTCTGAACTACTGTAAATAGCATCTCCCTGATCTCTGCACACGCCCGTCCTCCCCATCTCCATCCTTCTTGCTCACTTAATTCTTCATTACCAGTGGCCCGCTAGAAACTTCCAGGGGTTTTGTCCAGGGAAAAACCTTGTTTTTGCTTTCAAAATGTTGCAAAGAATGGCTCAAATTCACGTTTGTTAGTTTCCCGTTGCCATTCGTGGTGTACAGTATTCTCTGTCCTTCTAAACACTTTGCTCTTCTGCATGTCACCCTCACATGTTTGACGTGTGCCTTCGCTCCTGCAGTTTCTACTTTCATACATGCGTCGCATGGGGAGGAACCCAGACTCCAGAGTCCTGTTGGTTTCCAACTTCTGTTCCACTACTTAGTTTAGTGATGGTAGGAAAATTATTTCATTTATGTGTCTTAATGTTTTCATTGATAAAAGGGTGCCTAGTTCATAGAATTATTTTGATAGCTAGAGGTAAACTGTATCTAAAACTGTGCCTGGCACATGTGAGCATTTATCAATCATCAGCTATTATTTTATGATATATTTGATTCTCCACTACCATCTCTCACTTGCAGGTGTATTAATCCTGACTGAAACAAATCAAATTAAAATTTTAGTAACCTAGTAATTTTTCTATAGATTATGGATATGTGGATTCTATAAAAATTTATTCTGGGTCAGTCCTACGTCCCCAACTCTCTCAGGCATGAGAGAATAAACAATGGTAAAAATAGAAAACACTTAGGCTGGGTGCGGTGGCTCACGCCTGTAATCCAAGCACTTTGGGATGCTGAAGTGGGCGGATCACCTGAGGTTGGGAGTTCAAGATCAGCCTGACCAACATGGAGAAACCCCATCTCTACTTTAAAAAAAAAAAAATTGATTAAAAATTTAAAAATACAAATAAAAAAATTAGCCGGATATGGTGGCATATGCCTGTAATCCCAGCTACTTGGGAGGCTGAGGTAGGAGAATCACTTGAACCCAGGAGGCAGAGGTTGCAGTGAGCTGGGATCACGCCATTGCAGTCCAGCCTGGGCAACAAGAGCAAAATTCCATCTCAAAAAAAAAAAAAAATATATATATATATATATATATATATAGAGAGAGAGAGAGAGAGAGAGAGAGAGAGATGGCATTTGCTATGTTGCCCAGGTTGCTTGAATTCCTGGCCTCAAGCAGTTTTTTCTCCGCAGCCTCCCAAAGTGCTAGGATTACAGGCATGAACCACTGAGCCTAGCCCCAGAAAACACTTTTCTATCACTTCCCACCTTTTTAGAATCATAAAATATTTTTGTGGTAATAAGCTCCCAAGTTGAATAAAAATATGTCTGAATATTATTGAAGCCTATATTATCCAATGTACTTAATATAATCTCTAATATTTGCAACACATATTTAGTTTCTTCTCATGTAGCAAGTGAGAGGCTTTTTAATTTATTTAAAATTATTTATGCAAGTCAAGACATGATTTGTCATTAAATATTGCATTTGACTTGGGGACCAGTGTACATTAAAATGTAAATTGAAATTTAACTAGTGTAATGGCATCAAAAGTCAGGGGGGTGGGGGAATTGCCTTTAGGACCTTGCTTAGAATTCTTTTGATTTGCTTGCAGGGAAAAGAAAAAATGCACTTTAGAAAAAAATGTCTTTCATGTTATATGGGGATGAGAGAGATTTCTGGCTGCTATTTGTAAGCACTTTCCTGCAAGTGACACACTGTGCGTGAGGATAGTGTTTATTCCCAATAAATGAAAAGCTAAATTGGATATAATTCACTATGTTTCTTCTTTTTAAGATTGGTTTTTGAAGTACTAGAGACATCTTAATGTGCTAAATGAGGATTTGATAGATGAATGTAGCTTGTGAATCTGATGACAATCATCTTGAGGGGGCTTTGCAAAATTAGTATCATTTTAATATTGTTCATTAAATTGGTCGAGTTCACCATCAGAGCTCCTTATGTTTCCTGCATTTAACCAATTATCCAGCAAGAATTACCAATTTTAAAACTGCCATGGGCTGGATGCAGTGGCTCACGCCTATAATCCCAACACTTTGAGAGGCCGAGGCCGGTGGATTGCTTGAGTCTAGGAGTTCGAGACCAGCCTGGCCAACATGTTGAAACCCCGTCTTTACAAAAAAATTACAAAAATTAGGCAGGCACAGTGGCATGTGCCTGTGGTCCCAGCTACTTGGGAGGCTGAGGTGGGAGGATTGTTTGAGCCTGGGAGGTGGAGGTTGTAGTGAGCTGAGTTCGTGCCACTGCACTCTAGCCTGAGTGAGACTCTGTCTAAAAAAAAAAAAAAAAAAAAACCAAACACACACACACCAAGCAAAAAACTGTGAAAAACTGCGTGGGCTAAACCTCTATGGTATCTGGGACAGTTCCCCTGAGGGATCCATTGACCCATAGGGTCTTGACATGATCACCTTAGCTATTGTTTACAAAAACACCAGGAAGCTCATTGGAATTATACCACTTAGAGATCATTTGATTTTAAAGGGAAATAATATAAACAAAACATAATTGAAATAATGCATATATTCACTGAAGTGGATTTCCATGGGATATTAAGTTAAATATACAGAGTCCTAGCTTTCACCCCAGGCTTTCAGGTTGAAACTGGAGAAAGGACCTAGAAAGGTGTGTTTGTATCAAGTTGTATCCAAGTGATTCTATGATCACCTTTGAGATGTCTTGCCCAGAAGCAGTGTTTCTCAAACCTTAATATGCATGCAAATCAACTACGATCCTATTAAAATGCTGGTGATTCGGTTAAAATGATTCAGTATGGCTGGTATGAGGCCTGCAATTTTATATTTCTAATGAACTCCCTGGATATGTACGGATGCTGCCAGTGGGTCTGTGGACCATAGTTTTAGTAACAAGACCCTAGAATATGTTTCTGAAGCACTATTTGGAGAGTGTTGATTTAACCATTCCCCCAAATTCCTCATTTAACAGCTGGGAAAGTGATGTTTCAAAAGGCAAAAGGTTAGGTGAGCTGGATATGTTGGTGTATCCCTGTAGTCATGGCTACTCAGGAGGCTGAGGCAGGAGGATCCGTTGAGCCCAGGAGCTTGGGGCTGTTACGTGCTATGATCACACCTGTGAATAGCCCCTGCCCTCCAGCCTGGGGCACACAGCAAGAACCTATCTCTTAGGAAAGAAAAAGAAAAGAAAAAAAGTTAGATGACCAAAGGTTACCCAGCTGATAGCAAACATGGAACCAGGCCCTAAATCTTTTAAACTCTCACCCTGAGTGCTGTTGGCACTAAGGTATGTTGATCCTTTTCTGTTAAATGGGAGTTTAAAAAACATAATGAAAAAAATTCATGTACATTTGTGTGTTTCCTTGAGGAAAGCTATAATAGCTTTCCTTTCTTACTCTGTTTAAGAGCAAATTGTATTCCTCCTCATGATCCAGTTGTGTGTGTGTGTGTACACATGCATGCACACACATTTTGTTTAAGGAGCCAAAGTGCCTGTTATCTTAAACTATTGTTTTTTTCCTTAATAATTCTACACTGTGTCAGGAAGATGTTGGCGGCTGTCCAACTGCCTGGGGCTGGAAATTGAGGAGGCCTAGTTTCAAAAGTGATTTTATAAAGGTAAAAATAAATAAATAAAACCAACCTACATTTACCCCACAAAATTGGCAGAAGTCTGTCTCTAGGGAATGACTCCCACGGGCCTCCTCTCGTTTGTGTGGTTCAATAGAGCCAGAGATAGACGGGCACGCCATGGCATCTGTTACTTCTGCTGCTGGACGGTTGTCAAAACTAGGAATATTCAATTATTTGTAGTTGTTTATTTCATGTGTGAACATTTGGCTGCCTAGCCCTTTATTTTCTTCCCTGTTTTTCTCCTTCTTCTTCATCTGCTTATAAAATGTTGGACCTGTACCACTAACCCTTGTCCGGGCAAACTTTTCTTAACACCTGGGCCTTTTCTCCCATATGATTGTTGGGATTGGAGAAGAAAGGGAATGTTTGCCTCTTTTAGTCAAGCCTGTTATAGTAAGTTAGCCACTTGAAAGAAAACACAGCAGAAAACCACTATTTTGTTTGTTTGTTTTTTAATGTATAAAATGTGATACATCCTGAATATAATTTAAATATGCTGCTGATTTAAGACACCCCTAAAATATCTATGCAATTGTGCCAAGAAGGAGTAAAGAAATTAAAGAGAATTTCATTCAAAAGCTTTGAAACTCCCATAGTCAAAGCAGTATTATTTTCATTTGCTTTTTGAAGGGTAAGCATTTTTTGAAAATGATGGAACAGAGACATCAAATGAAACCTCAATTATGGATCTTGGCTTCATGACTGATAAATAATTTTACTTACTAATAACTGTTAATAGCCCTCTGCTACCCACAAATTTAAATATGTAAATAAATACATCTAGGCACATCTTCCTGGCTTACAGATTCAGCCTTCCTGTACATTTCCATTCTTATCTCCAAAGATATCCCTACAAGTGTTCTTTGTCCCCTTGAGTGGCATGACCTAGATGCTTAGAGTCTGGGATGCAGGACTCGCTTTCCCCCTCCTTGACTTGCTTATCTATTTTTTCCTCCTTGGAACATATTCTGTGGCCCATCTCACACTCCTGTCTCTCCCTAAATCCAAGGGCCGTCTTGCATGCTGTTTCCTTCACAAAACCTACTTTAGCAAATCCCCTATCACTTGTTTGATCTCAGCAGCCTCACATACCAAGTAAGTCATTAAAAGGAATGCTCTCTAGCATCCCCAGCTTCAAAATTTCGTAAATTCTAAGGATCTAACTCTGAGTTTTCAAAGCATCTATTTAGTACTTCTACCACACTACTTAAAATACCCCAAATGGTAGTTATTTTGAAGGTATTTGTGGATTTATGTCCCTAGTTAGTTTATAAACTGCTTGAGGATTCAACCTGCATTACCCTCTTTTTCTTAACTCTCTAGCCTAGTACACAATCTTACATATTACCTTTGTTTTGTAAATGTATTTGGCTTGAAAAGCAACCCTACCAGTGTAGGATATGGCTCTAGGAAAAGAGGTTTGTTAGCTGTAGGTCATGATTGTACCATGGAGCTAACATGGCATCTGGCTTCTTAGTGAATTCATAGCTTACACTGACAGAGAAGGGTCATCTTTGTCCTTTCTTGTTTGTGCACTCCTAGCAGTACTACAATGAAGCCATTCTAGAATGGGAATGGAAGTTAGGAAGCATAAGATTCACTAACTCTGTGTTGTTCAGTATACAGCTCTGGAAGAGGTCTAAACTGCCAATAATACCTCCACTGCTCCCTTCCTTTCTGTTCAGAATGTGGATATATTCCCATAGCATGGAACATAATATTAAGACCAATGCTCAACACTTGGTATAAATCATACAGAAGCTTGAAACTCTCCTTCCTCTCCCATGGAAAAAAAGTATCCAAAGCCAAGAAACAATATTATTCTACTCTGTGAATGCTCAGTCCTTTTCCTTGGACTGAAATTAATGTATAGGAGTACTATTGCAGGGGATGAAAAAGTTTGGACCTCCAAATAAAGTTGTGCATCTAGCCAAGTAATAGCATCTAGCCAAGTAAAAGGATGTATGTTGAAATACAGCTCCTCTCCTTCAGGTGGATGCAATCACATTCCGGACTATGCATTCACTAGCCAAGATGCCAGTCACTCTAGAATATGATTTCATCCACCTGAAGGAAAGGAGGCTAGTTTTTCCGGGCACATAGGTACTGTTTTCTCACCAGGCCTTGTGCCTATGGGTGTCCAGTTTACACAAAGTTACCACATAGACTTTTTGCAGCAGTACCATGTACATGATTTACAGGACCCAGTGCAAAATGAAAATATGGAGCCCTTTGTTCAAACGTTATTAAGAGTTTTGAGCAATCAACAGCAAGAGCATTAAATCAAGCGTGGAACTCTGTGCAACTGCATGGGACACCCACCCATGAAGTTGGCTCTGAGTGACAGTAATGGCGATAGTTCAAGAAATCATTTCAAATATGCAGTTGTTACATAAAAAGCAAATAATTGGCCTAGAAAAGGTAGGTATGAATTCAAAGCGTCTGATGTAGAATTGGGACAGGATTATTCTGTTTGATCGAATGCCAGAGGCAGCATCACATGAGCTGAGTTTTAAGGTCGCACATTTGGGGTTGAGCTAACAACTAGAAATGCCCATTGATGAGACAGTCTTCCTATGGCCACAGCTCCCTATAACCTGTACATTGACAGGCAAGGAATACATATCTAACAGTGATACTGGGGAATGAATCCTGCATTCAATAAGTAGGTGATGTATGAACTAACAGAGTTTTATTGTTTGTTTGTTTGTTTGTTTTTTTTTGGAGACAGAGTCTTACTCTGTCGCATAGGCTGGAGTGCAGTTGTGCAATCTCAGCTCACTACATGCTCCACCTCCCAGGTTCATGCCGTTCTCTTGCCTCAGCCTCCTGAGTAGCTGGGACCACAGGTGCCCACCACCACGTCCGGCTAATTTTTTTATATTTTTAGTAGAGACAGGGTATCACTGTGTTAGCCAGGATGGTCTCGATCTCCTGACCTCCTGATCCGCCCTCCTCAGCCTCCCAAAGTGCTGGGATTACAGGCGTGAGCCACCGCACCTGGTGACTAACAGAGTTTTAAAACGTTTAACGTAATTTCAGACTTTCAGAAAAGTTACAATATATATAAAGAATTCCCTTAAGCCCTTCACTGAGAATTTTCAAACATTAACATTTTACTACATTAGTGTGATCTCTTTCTGTGTTTATTATCTATATGTTTATTTATATAGAGAAAATTAAATTTTTTTCAGAACTGTTTTAGATTAAGGTGCAGATAGGATACCCCTTGTTCGTAAATGCTTCATGGTGTATGTTTTAAAATCAAGGACATTTTCTGACATAACTAATATCATTATCAATAATTTGACAAAATACTATTATCTCTTCTAGGGGGCTTATCGTAGTTTATCAGTTGTGCAATAATGTCCTTTAATAACAAATTCCTAGATCATGTGTTACATTCAGTTGTGAAGTCAGTTTAGCATTCTTTAATCCGGATGGGTCCCCGGTCTTCCTTTGTCTTTGATGATGTTGAGTTTTTGGAGAGTGAAAGTTCATTGTTCTATTTACTGCCCCTCAATTTGAACATGGGAAAAGGAAACAGCACCCCTGAAGGGGCTCCCCCTCGCCAAATCTGGGACAACTTGAGCATCAAAATAAATGATAGCAAAGATTGTAGCTCATGAAATAAGAATCTGTGGATCTATACTGATATTTTAAAAGATGAATGAATGAATGAATGAATGAATGAACATATAAGTAAATGGTGCAAGGGAGAGCTCTTTCTTATTGTAAAGACATCTGTAAAATATGAATTGATGCGCACAAGCATCAGTGTGGAGGCTAAAACTAATGGGTGAAAGTTTCAGGAAAACTGGATATTTATATAATCTGGATGTATCACTTCACAAGATACTTATTAATTATAAAGGGTCAACTAGATAATAGCATTGCAAAGGAAAATCCTGTAATACACCACTTTGATCAAATAATCAATGTTAACATCACCAAAAATGGGTCAAATCAACAGTATGTGTCTCCTGATGTGATACGCCCAGGAGACTATATCACTTCAATGATATCCTTAGAAAAATGTGACCTGGCGCAGTAGCTCATGCCTGTAATCCTAGCACTTTGGGAGGCTGAGGTGGATGGATCACTTGAGGTCAGGAGTTGGAGACCAGCCTGGCCAACATGGCGAAACCCCATCTCTACTAAACATACAAAAATTAGCCAGGTGTGGTGGTACCTGCCTGTAATCCCAGCTACTCGGGAGGCTGAGGCAGGAGAATCGCTTGAACCCGGGAGGTTCAGGTTGCGATGAGCAGAAATTGTGCCATTGCACTCCAGCCTGCAGCACAAGAGTGAAACTCTGTCTCAAAAAAAAAACAAAAACAAAAAACAAAACAAAAAAAAAACGAAAAGAAAAAAGAAAAATGTCTAATCTGTGTTTAACCAGAGGAAGGCATTACACAAACCTGTGTTGAGGAACTTTTAAAGCAATAGTTCATTTAACTGTGTTTCTCAAAATGCTGTCTACATATGGAATACTGCTTGGTGTTCCAGGAATATAAGAAGCCACCAGATAGACATGGCATATCTTTCTGAAGCATGAATTATATTCCCCTTTAGATCTGTGAAAACAGAACATGGATACAGTATGGAGTGAAATGCAAAAACTTGCATGAATTTTGAAGATTTAATTTGAAACTTCAAAGTTACTTTGTGCCTGCCACATCTTTTTAGGTTCCATCCGTAGATGGCATGGGGTTAATCAATTTTCTCCTTTTTTAGTAGAAGCATTTTAATAGGCAGTGTGAGCAACACTGAACTGTAAGAGACTCTGGTTCTAGGAACAGAGAATGACTTGTGTGTAATTAATATAAGCTGTGCTACTTTTGCTTAATTAACACATGCACAGTGAAGAGCACCAAGACGGGAACCACGAAGGCAGAAGCGTATTCCACATCTTACTGTGGATGGTGAAAAAGACAATTTCCCCAAATAGTATTCCTTCATGCTATTTATTGCCAACCATTATTTTACCAAGAAGAATTTGCAGAAATATAGCTACCACCTTTGAAGGAAATCGCAACTTAATTCAGTCTGCCATTCTGATGGTGAAATTCACCATAAAATTTCCTGGAAGATGGCCATTTCCATAAAAACCTCAGTAAAAGTTTATCAGGGGAGAGGATATAGATTTTATTTCAATTCAACTCTCATTTTCTCCACTAAAGGAGCCTTCTGACAGATAATACAAAGAGCTGATAAGCAAAACAAACAAAAATCTTACCTTAGTTAATCTTTGGGGATTCTTTGAGCCTAAGAATGTCATCTTAGATTATTTCACATCCTTCCACCAGCTAAGTAAGGATGAGAAGGTGCATTCCAGAAACTTGCCAAGTGGTAAAAGAATACTAACTAAGGTGTAACAGTATCAGGTATCCATGAATAATTATCTAGCATGTTCTAGGCAGCATCATAATTAATAAAATATTGTCCCTTTCTTTGAAGAGTTTATAATCTAATAAGGGAGATACAAACAAGTGTTTTCATGGGACCTGGTTGGTGGTAGGCACAATATATTTTAGGAGCCACCAACAATGACAATTTACTGATCCTTGAGGCCTAAGATACACTTCCTGAGTCAATGTCTGAGCTAAATCCTGAGGAAGAAGGAGGAGTAACAATTTAGAGAGTGTGCATTCCAAGTAAAGGAAAGCGTTTGAGTCCAAGCACAGGATGGAACATCACATGACCTATGTGGGAAAGCAAGCAACACAGTACTTGTAGTGAATGAATCGCAAGATGGCAGAAGATGGGGCTACCAAAGAGAAGTGGACAGGCCAAATTATGGAGTGTGTTCAAATTCTCTACCAAGTGTTTAGATTTGTCCAGAATGTAGTCTGGGGCCATTGCAATGTCATAGGCAAGGCAGTGATGCAATCATATGTTCCAAACTCTCAACCCTCCCATTCACTGCTGTTAGAGATTTAAGGGGAGCAAGAGTCAAGGCAAGGAAGCTTCGCACCAATCTTTGAGAGTGTTGATGGGGTCTGAACTTCTGCAGGCATAGCATAGGTTGAAGAGGAAGGTAGAAGTGTGAGGATTCAGGAATGAAAAATTGGCTAGAGTTTATGGCTGCTTAGAAGTGGAACTAAGGAGAAGTAAGAGAGGAGTTTGGGGACTCCTCCCAGTTTTGGACTTGCTAGGTTTCTGGCTCAAATGATTCCATTAAGTAAGTTATGAACAGAGTAAAATAAACCAGCTTGAAGAATGAGATACTGATTTTAGTTTTTGATCATGTCATGTGTGATCTACCTGTGGAATAGTCAATGGACTGCTTTCATTATGCTGTTGTATTTATGAGCTGAACCTCAAGGATGTAAGAGCAGAATCAAAAATACAGGATTGAGAGTCACTGGCAAGTAGGTGGTAGTTAGGTGAGTAGAAATCTGTCAGGAAGATAGAAGGAGCAGGCTGTTATGAGAACTAGCTGCATTTTTTTCTGTACTACACAATCTCCACCTTAGTCCTCAGCTCTCAAATTGCTGATGAGGAAAGGAAAAAAAAAAAAAAAACAGCAGAACATGAGTGAAAATCTGTAAATGGTCAAGCGGTGAACACAGGAGAAGGATCCCATGAATAGGACTAAGAGAAAAGTAAAAAAAAAAAAAAAAAAAAAAAAAAGGTAGAATAGGCACTAGGAGACCCATGAAGGGAGTAGGGAAAGATTTATGAAGGAAGAAATGGTCAGTGGTGTCAATGTGATCTGCCAATTGGAGTAAGAAGTGAGAAGTTTTGTTACGTTTGATGTGAAGGGCTCCATTGACTTGCACAAAACAACGTAATGAGCCAGGGTGATAAGAGATTAGTGTGGATGTAGGAATCTATAGGAGAGGAGAAGCAGAGATGATGTAGACAACTCCTCCCCAAAATTTGAGTAACGGGGGAACAGCGGGATCTATAGCTAGAGTCAATGATTTGAGGCATAGATGGGAATTTAATATCAGCATGAAGATGAAATGGCTTGTATTTTTAAAAAGTGTACAGAGGGAATAGGAGTTACTGAGTGAGGAAATAGAGGTCAGAAGAGGTTTGAGTTCTGGGACCAACTGTCCGATTTTGTGCACCTTCAGAGTGACTCCTGATACCAGCTACACATGAGAATCACATGGGGAACTTCTAAAAATTAAGACTCCTGGGTCTCACTCAAGACCTTTAGAATCCTCATCTCTGGAAGGAGGGCTTGATTTTACTGTCTTCTAGTTTTCCTTCTTCTCACTGACCACAGTTGAATTTTCTGTCTATATTCCTTCTCTTCCCACCTCTAAGTGTTGTAGAATTCTAGATCTCCATCTTGAGGCCTCTTCCCTCCATAATCCAGAGTCTCTCTTTCGGTGGAGTCTTTCACTCCAGGGCTTTGTTCTGATCATGCTCAGCCTTAACACGGCACCTTGTCTCCCAAATTCTTCATCTACTGCCTACCTGACACATTCACTTAGATATCTAGTAGGTGTCTCAAACTGGCTATGTCCCAAAAAGTACTTTTCTGGTTTTCACTCCATCAGTACTGCTGCAGGGTGATGGTGGAGGAAGTGGGGATAGTTAATGGGTACAAAAATGTAGTTAAAGAATGAATAAGATCTAGTATTCGATAGCATAACAAGGTGAACTATGGTGAACATTACTTTATTGTATATTTTTAAATAACTAAAAGAATGGAATTGGAATGTTCTTAACACAAAGAAATAATAAATGCTTGAGGTGATGGGTATCCTAATTAGCTGACGGGATTATTACACATTATAAGCATGTATCAAAACATCACATGTACTCTATAAACATGTGTACCTCTTATAAACCCATAATAATTAAAAACAAAAACAATTCAAAAACAAAAGAAAAAAATAATTGCTGTAAATTTGTGTTTATTTCCCAGTGTTTTCTGTTTCAGTAAAGGGACCACAGGGGCTCCTGACAAGACCCAGGGATCATCCTGGACTTCTCTTTTTTTCAGTCACATCCTATTCACCAGAAAGTCCAGCCACCTCTGCCTCCAAACTATATACTGAATTTGTCCTCTTCTCTCCACCTATTACAAACATTATTTATCTCCTGTGATAATCTCTTTGCTGCTTCTGCTCTTCCTGCCTTGAAATGCATTCTCCACACAGCAACAAAAATGATTACTCTTGAAGAAAAATGCAAACCAGATCATGCTATTCCCATGGTTGAACAGCATGACTTCCCAAACTTTGAACTTTTGGCCCCATAGGCAGGAACCCCCATGTCTCTCTTCCTTCCCTGACTATACAGTGCTTCCAGTCACCAATCACTGTGGCTGTTGCAGTCATAGTGATTTATTTTCTTTCTCAGATCCCCATGATAGTTCCTATTTCACAGTCGTTGATCATTCACTTTTCCTGGAAAGCATCCTCCTCATGCAGTGGTTGCCTCTTTCTTGTCGGTTCTGCATAGTTTCATCTGCATTCTGCTGGGTAATTTTATTTTTTAAAAAGTACGGATTTGGCTACCCAAAAGGTGAACAACTTTGAGCCAAAGTGGTTCCTTAGATCTTCCCGGTTCTGGCAAGATTGGCCTAAAGAAAGCAAAATGCAGCCTTCTTCCTTCCACTCAGTTGTTCTGTGGGGCCATGCTGGCAGAAGGAGGTGCTAGATGTTTGGTGGCATATCCAGTGTTTATAGGCTCATGACACTGGCCATATCTTGTCCCAATTGACCTTCCTGGCCTCATGGAGATGTGGGATGAGGGAAGAACCAAAAAACTAATAATGTGGTTAAATTGTTTTTTCTTGCTGCTGGGTTGGCTTTTCTTTTTGACTCGCTTCTATCCCTTTGTTTTCCTTTCATCCCTCTCCAGGACTGGTAGTGAATTACAATGAGGTGGTGAGTATTGAAAGCTTAAGGTTATTTTTAGGTCATTTCTTCTTAAACTTGTTGCTAGTTCACATCCCCCTAATTTCCTGTAGAAGACACAAAGGTCACTCAGGGAAGTCAGGAATGATTCTCCACATCCATGTGGTTTTTAAAATTTTGTCCCTTCAACCATGGAGTTCGTTTTGCATTCAAGTGCCCAGCTGGATGCTCAGCTACAGATAAGCTCTATTAATGCTTGTAGGAGATGTAGAAATTAAGCTGTCTCAGAAAAGGGATACTTGATAACAGGATGAACAGCACAGGCTGAGTGCAGTGGCTCATGCCTATGATCTCACCATTTCGGGAGGCTAAGGCAAGAAGATCACTTGAGGTCAGGAGTTGGAGACCAGCCTGGGCAACATAGTGAGACCCCATCTCTACAAAAAAATTTAAAAATTAGCCAGGCTTGATGGCATGTGCCTGTAGTTCTAGCTACTTGGGAGGCCGAGGCAGTAGTGTTGCTTGAGCTCAGGAGTGTTAAGCTGCAGCTAGCTATGATCGCACCACTGCACTCCAACCTGGGTGACAGAGTGAGACCCAGTCTCTAAAATGTGTGTGTGTGTGCATGAGCAGCATAGTCTTTTCATATCCTGCTTGGGAACTGAGCAGCCTAGGTATAGTCAGTGCTTCCAGGCACTGCTCTTTTTGGTTTTGTTTTCCATCAAAAACACTTTGATTTGGTGGCTATTTCTGTACTTACCTAGGACTCAATTTTCTCATTAGCCCAGCAAGTAGAACAACAGTACTCTCAAATGTACAGAAAGTAGAACTTGCAGATATTTGGTCCCTATAGCTTTTGGTGGAACATGATGTAAAGATACAAAATGTGAGTTATCAGAGGATTTTCCCTGCCTTAAAAACAAGGCAGCAGAGAATTTCTATATTTTCAGTTAATGGCTTTTCCTGTTGAAGATTTGTTAACATGTCTTATTTAGGTTAAACTTCAGCTGTCCTTTATGTATTAACACAACCAAATAAATGCAGTCAATATGCAGGAAGTGCCTTCTACGGAACTTGGAGACAAAGCAAACAGCAATCCTTCTTTCTACAGGCATGGTTTCCTTATGTGGGGTTCCTACCCATTACTTTCTTGCCAAGAGAAGTGGTGCTGAGTGGCTTCGTAGGCAGGGGTGATCATTCAGATGCCACATGTGCCCGCTGTTGTGTCCTTCAGGCCAAGAATCTACCCCCAGGCAAGAGAGACACATGAATTGACTCAGTATGATAGATTCAACTGAGAAGAATTTAAGTGATTATGGTCTTGTAGATTTTTGCTCTTCTGAGTATAACCTCATCCTGAAAGAGAATCAGCAGTTAGTAGTGACAACTGAAGGTAGAAGGCACAAAAAAAAAGAAGCAGGTGGCAGTGGCCCTGAGACATCAGCACCCATGAGTGAATGCAATTGACTGAAAAGTTAAGACTATTAGGGCAATAGCGAGAGGGAATTGGTTAGGAAGGGTAGAAGTGACATGGCCATGTGTGTGCTAAGAGGATCATGAAATAACTCAGAGGAGAGAATTATACTGGGCCTGTCTTTTTTTTTTTTTTTTTTTTTTTTAGAGACAGAATCTCACTCCATCTTTCAGACTGGAGTGAAGTGTCACGATTATAGCTCACTGTGGCTTCCAACTCCTGCCTCAGCCTCCCAAGTAGCTGGGACTACGGGCATGCACCACCAAGCCTATTTTTTTGTTGTTTTCCTTTTTTGTTTGTTTTGTTTTGTTTGTTTGTTGTTTGTTTTTGTTTGTTGGTTTGTTTGTTTTGAGAGACGAGGGTCTCTGTGTTGCCCAAGCTGGTATCAAACTCCTGGCCTGAAGAGATCCTCCCACTTTGGCCTCCCAAAATCTTGGAATTACAGGCAAGAGATACTGCGTGACCGTAACTGGATCTCTTTGTCTCCTCGTTTGGCTATGTTATAGCCTCTTAAAGTCACAGTTGTATTGTGTTTCTTATTCTTCAAGCCTGGTCTGTCTTGGTTTCCAGTCAGTCCTAAACTCATCGTTAAGATTTTTATCTTCTTAATTTTCAATAAATTCTCAATTTCTAGTTGAAATATGAATGCTTTTTATTTTTATAAACAAAAGAGGCTGAACATGATAGATCTTATTGTGTTGGGAGTAGCTCAATAGAGAATAGGTTAAATTAGTTCTTAAAGCATTTTGGAAAACTACAACTGTCTGTACTCAGCATATGTCCCTACTGCAAGCACAACTATATCTATTCCCTTGGCAACCCCACTGTTACCTGACAAGCTACACTACTTGTGAACACAGGATAATGATACACAGTGCTAGTTATAAAATGCTTTATTGATAATAGCAATTTACCAGCAGAGGGATTACAGAGCACAAGGGATCTCACAAAGGCCCAAAGTTATTTTATGGTCCTAGAAACAGCCTTGAGGAGCGTCAGCATGACAGGACCTTTTGCATCAGCCAAACATCCTGCTGTCCCAGTAAGCAGAGTATGCTCAGTGCCTGGCATCAAGAGAAGAGAGTGCATGGAGAGTTGTAGGGTGATTCAATGGCATCCAAAGGTGGCCCTTCTTCATTATTGCTGAAAGATTTACTGATCAGGAGTTATGGTTGCAATATTCAGGAATTTCAGGGAGATGTAGTATATTATTGCAACCATAATGTGTGTGTGTGTGTGTGCGCGCACGCGTGTGTGTATATATATTCATTCCAGAAATATGGCAGTAAACAGAACCAATGAAAAGTTTTGTGCTGTGTGCAGATTCCTATGACTAAAATACAATTAAAGAAGAATATTTTAGAATTTATCATTCACTAAACTTTGAAGGATATGATCTTTGTTGCTTCCTTCTTTAATGGACATTGTAGCAGTGAAACTTGGTACAATAAAATGAATATAATATATAATGTTAAGGGGAATATATATATTATATTCGCGCATATATATATATATATATGTATGTATGTTCCGGATGTATAGGAATCTGCATGTGGTGTTGTCCTTTAATGCCAGTTATCACTCAGGGAAGCACAGCTGAAATAAGAACTGGAAGATCCAACACAAAGACATGAAATGAAAGGAGGGAACAGCCTAATATCAATATGGGTCTGCCGGTCAAGAAATGTGCAGAATCAGTTGGGCATGGTGGCTCACACCTGTAATCCCAGCACTTTGGGAGGCCGAGGCGGGTGGATCATTTGAGGTCAGGAGTTTGAGACCACCCTGGCCGACATGGCAAAACCCCCGTCTCTACTAAAAATACAAAAATTAGCCGGGCATGGTGGCACATGCTTGTAATCCCAGCTACTCCAGAGGCTGAGACAGGACAATCACTTGAACCCGGGAAACAGAGGTTGCAGTGAGCCGATATTGCACCACTGCACTCCAGCCTAGGTGACAAAGCGAGACTCCAAAAAAAAAGGAAAGAAATGTGCATAATCCATAGATCTAAGCAAGGTAGAGGGTTTAAGCCAGGCTTGCGGGAAGAGTGCAGATAACGTGCCAAATACAAAAGAGTATCACAATGAGGAAGAAATTGACCTAACAGAAAGCCTTTTATGTGCCTTCCCTTGGGAACTGGAGTCAGTACCTAACTTCTTGGGTTATAACAACTCAGGACTGGAGGATTGAGGCAGAACCACATGGAAGCACCAGGCCTTGACTTCTGGCTTGCTGGCATGCATCCGTCCTGCATGTGAACCAGCCTTTTTATTACAATAAATTTTGTATTTGGGTAAGTTACAATTTTCTTTTATGTATGACAAATGGGGTTTGTTGTTCCTTCAGAGAAATATGGGTGGGAAAGATTCAAAACTGATTTGAATACCAGTATAGTTGAACAACTAATGGGACATCAGACCATCCTCCCAGAATCTTAACAAATGGCTTTGACTATGACTATTAAAAAAAAATGACTATGATTTTTTCACTGGCTGATTGGGTTTGAATGAGTAAATTATTTTTATTTCATTGCATTAACTGCCAGAACATTGAATGAGCCGATAACTCCCTGGTGTTGCTGAGCTGCAAAGAACTATTATTTGGAATTGAATTTTTATTGATTTTCTTGTGCTACAATGACTTTTCTAACATAGTAGCATGAAAGGAAAATGAGAAAAAGGCCAAATAGGGCATGGGGTGAGGAAGGGGAGGCTGCTGCTTCCCAAGGCCTAGCCCCAGATGTACTACTTATTGGCAGGTACTGCTGACTCTGGATGATCCTGTTGCTGGTTATATGATTTACAGGTTAGCCAAGTACCTGGCTTCGTCACCTCTCCCTCCTCTTCGCCTCTGCTGTCTGATTCCAGGCATTGTGGGCCTTGTTGGCATTCTGCTGTGGAACTAAACAGGGTGACGGGGTGAAGAGGGAACAGAACTAGACAGAGTGTTGCTCCAAACTGATCTGTGTTGGTGATTGTTCATACCATTCAAACACACACACACACACACACACAATGTGTGTGTAAAGATGACACTGAATGAGAGTGTTATTTTAGCATCATTGCAGTGCCTATTGCACATATCTGTTCATGGTTTTGCTTTCCCTAGTCATCTTAACAGCCAGAGACTTCGTTGTATATTAGTTCATAGTCATTCAGATGAGTTGAAGTGGGAAATCATATTTGCTCATTCATTCATTCATTCATTCATTCATTCACTCAACAAATATGTATTAAGTCACTATCTACCAGCTGCCAAAAATATGGCAATAAACAGAACCAATGAAAAGTTTTTGCCCTCATGTGCAGATTCCCATGACTAAAATAAAATTAGAGAAGGGTATTTCAGAATTTGCAATTCTGAAAAGTTTGAAGGATATGATCTTCCTTGCTTCCTTCTTTGATAGACATCGTAGGAGTGAAACTTGGTACAATAAAATGAAACAAGATGTACTTCTCTCCTGGCTTCTGATACAGTTTGGTCTAGTACAGAGATGCTTGACAACTCATAGAAGAAAGGGATCTTTTTTTGGACGTGATTTTTGGTGGCTATGAAAGTAATCCATATTCATTACAGAAATTTTGGAAAATGCAGAAACAGATAAAGGAGATAATTAATATACCAAATTTCATCCAGTGGAAAACCTTCAAAATGTTTAGTAATTTCTTTTTAAGGTTTTTCCTATAACTACAATAATATAGATATACTAATCCCATACCAGTTGCTATTTTCAGATGGTAAGGTTTTGTATTTTTAAACCACATTTAAAAATCTATCTTTATGCGTATGTATGCAATTTGGTTCTGTTCCCTTATACAGAACAATGTGACAATGACTGCTTTTCTTCTTCCCATAGACCATGTGCACACGATTATGAGTGAGATCAGAGGGTGGAAATCTATTTATGCTCCACCCTCTCAATATACATGAATAGAAGACAAGTCTAATAAAAGAGTGTCCTCATGTGATATGAAAACTTAGGAAAGAGAGGTAGCTAGGCAAGTATTTTGCAGAGACTTGCAAGAAAAAAGTGAGAGAGCATATGTATATATGTTTAAAAGGAAAGGGATATGGTGGTTACGCTTTAAGCCAGTACAAGTTGGACTGAGACTATAAATGGCGTCTGGTGTGTGTTTTTAGGCCTGTGAGATTCTCTGCCTCAGTTTAGATATAACTCTCCGAGAAACTTTTCTGCAATCACTAGATTTAGGTGGGCCCCACTGTGCTACATTTACAGGGTACTTCCCACTTCTCCGTCTCATCACTCAGACGTATACCTCTTAATTGCTTGTTTAATAGCTAGTCACCGTGCTAGAGCATATGCTCTGGGAAGGCCAAGGCAGTCTGGCATGTTCAGTCAGGTATCCCACTGCCCGGCACAGTGTCCAGCCCACGGTCAACAGTGGGAGTGAGTGGAGAAGGCTATTGCACTTCTACACAACACCTGAAGGCAAATTAAGAAGGATTACCTACAAGCTAGGTGCAGTGGCTCACGACTGTAATCCCAGCACTTTGGGAGGCCGAGGCAGGTGGCTCACATGAGGTCAGGAGTTCAAGACCAGCATGGCCAACAAGGCAAAACCCCATCTCTACTAAAAATACAAAAAATTTATCCGGATGTGGTGACACACGCCTGTAATCCCAGCTACTCAGGAGGTTGAGGCAGGGGAATCGCTTGAATCTGGGAGGCAGAGGTTGTAGTGAGCTCAGATTGTGCCGTTGCACTCCAGTCTAGGCAACAAGAGTGAGACTCTGTCTCAAAGAAAAAAAAAAAAAAAGAAGGATTAACCAACAAAACAGGTGTTTAATGCAGGTATACTTACTTTTATTTGGAAGTAGATGTATTTAATAATAATACAGTTACTACATTTGGGAGAGAATGATTTTTATTACAAACATGCATATGATAGAGATCATGTACTCCATTCTATTTTATTTAGCATTTAATCTGAATATTTACCTATAATCTTAAATATTTTGAGCTTATGATTTTTAATGGTTGCATAATGTTCCATTGTATGAATGCACCAAAAAATTAACCAACCCTATATTATTATTTAAGTTATTAGCAAGTGTTCATTATAAATAATTATTTGAGCAATACCACTATGCATCCATTTTTCTGTGGAGCTCTCTAGTCATTTTTTAGAAAACTTTAGAAGTGGAATTATTGAATCATATGAGCGAATTCTTTTTAATAACAACTGTATTGAGTTATAATCCACATACCATGCAATTTACCTATTTAAAGTGTACAATTCTGTAGTTTTTAGTATACTCATACAGTTGTGTAACCATCACCAGGGTCAATTATAGAGTATTTCCATCACACCGTAAAAACCCACCAAAACTATTTCTCTTTGCTGTCTTTTCCCGTACTCCTTGCTCAACTCCAGCACTAGGTAACCACTCATCTATTTTTTACCTCTATGGATTTACCTCTTTTGTGTGTTTCACATAAATGAATCATACACTATATGGCCTTTTGTGAATGGCTTCTTTCTTTCACCTAGCATAGCATTTTTAAGATTCATCCATGTTGTAACATGCATCAATACTTCTTTCCTTTTTATTGATAGAAAGAATGCCATACTGTTCATATAGGAACTTTTGAAGTAACTTTGGCACACATTACAACTCACTCTTCATGTATGCCCATTTTCACTAGTAGCAATGTTTAATATTACTATTTCTTATATGCTCGCTAACCTTGGGCATTATTCCTTACGCAAAACTGAGCCTCTTGGGAGAGGAAGTGGAGATATAGTGATGGTTTCAAAATTGACATTTCTTTAATAATTAGTGATTTGGTCTTGTTAGATATTTTTGTTAGCCACTTGTATCTCTTCTTGTGTAAATTTTGTTTCATCTCACTTTGCCATTTTATTTGAGGGTATTGTTTTTATTTTGTTTCATAAGAGCTCTTATATGTTAAGGTTGTTAACCTTCTGCCCTTGATGTTGCTTATAATGTTTTAGATTTAAAAATTTTTCAATGTTGGCAAAACACTCTCTACCAATCAATCCCTTAAGGGGTCTTTAATTTCAAGTCTGGAAAAGCCTTCCTCTTCCTAAGATCCAAGGAATATTTTATTTTATTACTGCTATAGTTTCCTGTAAAAATATTTCTTATTAATATGGGTTTTATTTTGGTATTAAAAGACATCAATCTAATTTTATTTTTTTCTCCAAAAAGGCAATTAGTCATCTTAATACCTTTGCCCAATTAATTTGTGTATCACTTTTATCATATACTCTATTATTCTTTTTATTTGAGTGTCTCTGAAAAATTCTCTGGTTTATAGTTAATTTGTCTGATTTATGACAAAGCTACCCCATTTTAATCATCAAGGCTTTAAAATAGGATCCAGTAACATACATGACCTCAGTGAAGCAACCAGTGCTCTTAAATGGACTTTACATATATTAGCATTTAGTCTTAACAAAATGTATGTGAATTATTATCCTCATATCACCAATGAGGAAGCTGAGGCAGAGAGATTGAGGACTTAGTCAAGGTGCGAGTAAGCGGTGGTCCCAAAATTCAAACAAAAAAACAGGCTCCAGCCCCCACCTTCCTCACCAGTGACCACTCCTGCCTGGTGGGGTCCTGAGATCTATGATCCAGCAGTTTTAAGTTCATACCATTAGTTATGCATATTTATGATACATTATGCATCTTTCTTCCCTGATCCTTGGATATTTATGTGAATATTTTTAGTTATATTATAAAAAGCATTTAGGTTTAAAACTTTTAAGTGTTTTTATTGCCTATTGCCAAGTTTTTAAAAACCATAACTTCTAAATACTGAAATTATTGCATTGAGTTGTTTTTCATTGGTTAGTTTATTTTACAAGGTAATGTTTTCAGGAATAGTATGTGGCTGCTTACAATCTCATGGTCTTATGTCTGACACTACATTGTTGTTAGGTTACTCATGAATACTAACTTGTTTGCAAATAACAAATTAGCACCAATGCTTTTTCCAAAAAAAAAAAAAAAGCAAAAATAAAGAATTTGATTAAGTATACTCTGATACACAAACTATATAGGAAATAAATTCCATATTCTTGTTCCATTATTCTTTTTGCTTGTTTTCTGCAAAAATACTTGTAAATTAATTTTTGCATTTTATTAATTTTGTTAAAATTAACAGTTTCAACTAAGATCTATCTAGGGTTGTTTATTTTTAAAGCTAGTTTGCCTCATATCCAATGAGCCATTTTGCAAACTCAAGTCCCTTTTTAGCTTAGAGAACTATTATTATTATTATTAAATTGATTTTTGTTTCTTTTTTTTTCAGCTTGTTGTGTCCTTTTGAAATTCCTGTTATATGTAATGTTGTATTCCTCTTTCTCCACTTTGTCATTCATTTCATCCTTCTTCTGACAATCTCATTGTCACTTTATCACTTTCCCCTTACCTCATTTACTCACCAGGTATTTATTAAGAACCTGCCCTGTGTCAGATATTACAATAGGTACTGGTGATAGAGGAGTGAAAGTCTAGGACTTAGAGCCTGCTTTCATAGTACCAATGATGGAGCAAGGAAAACAGATGTAGAACAAGTCACCATAAGCACCCTACTAGAGGACATTCCTTACAGTGTTACCAACACAGCAGTCTTACATGTCTATACCAACTGGTCTATCTATAAATTGAGCAGAAGGATATGGAGCTCCTTTGCCAAGCTCAGGCTCCCTGTAATGTTCCTGCAGTTTCCCCTTTGCTTACTTAGTTCTTCAATTTCATTATATTAATATTTTCTGTTAAACCAGCTGGTATACTTGCTGTTTTTCTGATGCATCCTGACTGATACTGCCTGTCTTCTGGTTCAGTTTTCTACAATATTCAATATGCTATTTACTGTCTCCATATTTATTTATATATTTCTAAATCAGCAGTTATTTTTTTTCTTTTTTCATAGTGGCAGTTTCTTGATCTCAGATGTTATCCTATTTATAACTCTCTACTCTAGATTCTCAGTTGCTGTTTCCTTTTGACTTTAAAGAACTAAAATTAGAAATTATCTAAAAATATGCCTCTTGCTTCATGTCTTTTTAGAGGAAGAAATCTATTTTCGGTTCTATGGTTTGTTTCCTTATCTTGTAGTATAATTCTTGTTATATGGCTAAGGATGTTTTCCCTACTATTAGAAATTGGATCGGTTCCTGTCTGTTTCTTTCAAGCCTTGGAGCTCATATAGGCGATTAAAGTGTTCAGATTGCCTATTCAGAAACACATTAGACTGGGTGCCCTGTGGTGAGAATCACAGCTATACCTCTGTGTCTAAGGAGTTTATTTCCATCATGTCTACTATATTTAGCAGCTGACTGGAATATGTTGGTAAGTTTACCCTCCTTAGGATTCAAAAGTTTGCCCTCCTTAGTAGTCAGTGTCCTGGCACCAGTATCAGAGTATCAGATACAAGCCAGAACTAGGACTCCGTGATACTTGTGTTTCTCACTTGGTGTAATGATGTCTGATCATTACAGCTCCCTAACAGGTCGACAGCCTGTTACCACTGTGGGATCCAGATATATATAGTGCCCTAGTTTTTCCCTGACCCCCAGTCATTGCCTTTAATCTTCATTCTTTTTATGTACACCTTTGGGAGGGAAATATGCATCTTGCTAGGACTCTTCCAGTCATTTCAAATGTCATTTGGAAAGAGCAGCAGGTTGGATTGACCTTTTCTTCTACCTAGTCTTGCCTATGTGAGATCTATTAGAAGTTCCTCGAAGTTTCTAGTAATACCCTTTCCTAGGTCCCACTGTCAATGCAGTTTACACACATACGTACATACATATACACACACATATAAATATGTAAATTATATAAACGTGTATAAATATGTATGTATGTATTTACTTACCTATTTTACTGAGAGGCTGGAATAGGGAGAAAAAAATGACATTTCTCCAGTTGTTATTTCACCTGATAATGTAGTTAATGTAGTAGTGTGTAGATAGCCATAAACTAAGTATTTTTTACCTTTTCTATTTCTGTTGATCAAAGAAAGGACACAAAAGTAGAATGTAAATAGAAATTTGCACTATTGGTTTTCTATACTTTATCTGGCTGAAAACAGATTAATTGGTGGTGTCAAAATTGGGATGATCATTTAGCAGCACTGAGCAAAGCTTCCTTTAGAAAACAAAGCAATGAAGGAAAAGGAAAATTAAAAAAAAAAAAAAAAAAAAAAAACCATAGCAAACAAACCAAACAAAAGCCAGACACAGTGGCTCATGCCTGTAATCCAAGCACTTTGGGAGGGAGGTCAAGGTTGGAGGTTCACTTGAGTCCAGGCATTGGAGACCAGACTGGGCAACAGAGCAAAAAGTGACACTCTGCCCATTTCTACAGAAAATGTTTTAAAATGTAGCCCTGTGTGATGTCACACACCTGTAGCCCTAGCTACTTGGGAAGCTGAGGTGGGAGGATAGCTTGAGCCTAAGAGTGTTGAGGTTTCAGTGAGCCATGTTTACACCATTGCAGTCCAGCCTGGGCAATGGAGCGAGACCTTATCTCCAAAACAAAACAAAAACAGCTCCTTCATCAGCAAACTGACATCTCATATGTTAAATTCACTCTCGCTCTATGATAGACTAATTTTGATATAGTTCTGATAAATAACCAATTCATATGGAGGAGGGATTTTTGACCCAAAGATCCCTTGTGAGACAGCAGAGGAGAATTGTGTGGGAAACGTGAGATTTTTCATTCTGGGTTTATTCACAGTGCCTTCACAGTTTTGTTGTCAGATATGTGACCTTCATCATACTTGGAGTCAGAAGTCCTGAATCAAACGGGCTGTGGCAATTTACGGTTACCGGATAGAGGGAAGCTGGCTTTAAAACTCAGGGGACAGCAGAGAAATGAGAGAATGGATCTTGTCACCCACCTGCAGTTCGAGTTGTTTTAAGATCTTTTGCCTTATATATACTCATGAAGACCTCCGAATATGTAGCACTGCTACTAACAAAAGACATTGGTTGCCTCTGGGAGGGAAAGCATTAAGAGTAAAATTCAGAGGGAAGTGAATACATGGCTTGCTGTGCTTGTTATTCATTGAGTGTTTTTGACTTGCTAAAAGCAAGTTTAATGTATTTATACAATTTATAAAGATGTAACTGATTCTGGAGCTCTCCTCTTTACAGGGAACATATTTCATGTTATTGTAAGCACTGAAGAAAATTAAATCAATAAATTCACAGCCCGTAATTTGAGACACTCAATTTGAAGAAAAATGCATTGTCAGGGAGGGAGGGCAAAATCTTTTACACTGTGGAAGACTTGTAAACAACCTGTCTTTACCCTACTATCCTGTGCTTTCAAGTGGCAGCAGGAATTACCCTCCTGCTGCAAGATTATCAAAGAGTTGTCATGACACCTCCAGAGAAGTAAAGGCCAACTCCCCACCTTTTTTTAATGAAGCATGTGCTCAAGTGGAAAGCAATGCAAATGAAACTCTTCTGCACTGTCCATCTATGTCCTTTTCCCTGAGAAGGCTTTGCTGGTTAGCACTCAGCCTGGGTGTCAGGAAGCTTAGTGCATTGTTCCCCATCACTGGCACTGATGCTCTCTGTGACCACTGGCAAGCCAATTAACCTCTGCAAGTGTCATCCTTCCATGTGTAAAAGGTTAATAGTACAGCTTGTTTGCAAAGTGCCTGGAGCCTTCCATGAAGGGCACTACCCAAATATCCAGCATTGCTGTTTGACTGGAGGGCGTTGTGTTTTATAATTACATGTTTGGTTGGATAGGTTATAGATTTTGTTGTGGTTGAATGTTGCCCCTTCTCCCTGGTTACAAATAAAAACACTAATAGGTAATCTCACTCTATTAGCATCTTCTAGAGCCCCCTAGAGGGTTAAGGGAAAGGCAGAGGTTACAGATTAATAATGCATTCTTCAGTTGATAGAAAAAAATCATGTGCATTTCAACTGCATAATAGCTGTGGATGGCAATTTATTAGGCCAAGTGTTTCATCAGATGCTCAGCAGATAATGCTGGCAAATACTCATGAAACAATGGGGTGTTCTGTGTTTTGGTTTTTTTTTTCTACTTTCCTAGTTATTTTTTTCATCCTTCACATCAATATAGGACACCAGAAACTGTTTTGTCCAGGTTATTTCACATGCATTTATGAATATTTAGAAAAATGATTCTCTTGTTCTAGAATTCCTGGAACAAGTGACTTATTTGTGTGTGTGTGTGTCTAGGTTGTGACATTAAGCTCACTTTTTTTGTACTTGAACCAAATTTGAATAACACTAGACTTGGAGCAAAGTGTCACCTATCTCATGCTTCTTTGCAGATTTACGGAAAAACTTTGAACAAGACCCACAAGGAAGGGAGGTTCCCATTGAAGGCATGATTGTGCTGCACTGCCGCCCACCAGAGGGAGTCCCTGCTGCCGAGGTAAGACAGGATTCTGGGACCAGTCACCGGGAGGAACCAGGCCTGTTCCCAAGAGGGAGGGCAGAGTCCTGGGTGGCTGGAAGGGAAGTCAAGGAGCCCATGTCTGGGATTCTTGTTGCCTGGGCTCAATTGCTAAAGATGATGAAGAAATTCTCTAGGAAGTAAGCTAGAAAGGAACTTGTTTCCCATCTACTTCTGTGTTTGCGCAAGGCCCTTGGTAGGCAGCCTGGGTAGGATTTGATCTGTCTTCTTGGTTCTGGGGACCTTGAATCATAAAGATGTCATTCTTTTTGTCCTCTGTCAAGATCTTCTGATATGCATATTGGCTTATGGAGCAAATCTGAGCTGTTAACAGGCAAACACGCATGAAAAAGCCCATAGGAAAGGTCAGAAGACCCAGTCCCAGTGTCACTGGTGTTTGTTCATCCTTCACTTTTTTGTGGAACAAGCATTCATTTATTCAGTGTCTGTTATGTTTTCTGCACTGTGCAGGCCTTAGGGATATAAAACATCATGAAGCCACTGGCCTCTGATATGTTATCCTTCCTTCACAGCGAGGTGCCTAGAATCCAGAGTCACAATGTTTTCTGCTTCTTGAATGTTTTCTGGAAGGTCTACCTTACTATTCAAATATAATTGTCCCTCGTAATGCACTCTGGTCATAGGAAAGGCTTTCTAAATCTTTTATTCACAATGGGAAGATGGCCCCTGATAGACTAGTAATATAGCTATTATTGGAGGAAAAACACTAAGAAGTATAAGACATGCTTAATATAACGAAAAGTTTATAAACATAGGCCCATGAACCCCAAAAATCTGAGAGAGGTCTCAGTTAACTTAGAAAGTTTATTTTGCCAAGGTTGAGGACGTGCGCCCACGACACAGCCTCAGGAGGTCCTGACGACATGTGCGCAATCAGAGCACAGTTTCATTTCATACATTTTAGGGAGCCGTGAGACGTCAATCAACATATGTAAGATGAACATTGGTTCAGGTCCGGGAAAAGCTGGACAACTAGAAGCAAAGGTGGGATAACTCCCCTGGAAGCAGGGATGGGGCTTCAGGTCACAGGCAGATAAGGGACAAATGGTTGCATTCTTTTGAGTTTCTGATTAGCCTCTCAAAGGAGGCAATCAGATATGCATTTATCTCAGTGAGCAGAGGGGTGACTCTGAATTGAATGGGAGGCAGGTTTGCCCTAAGCAGTTCCCAGCTTGACTTTTCCCTTTAGCTTTAGTGATTTGGGAGCCCCAAGATTTATTTTCCTTTCACAGGCCTGAGTTCAGCAGCACATGGTCCAGGTTTGACTCTTCTATGGGAAGCTAGGAAACGGTGTTTGGAGCTATTGTTTATTCACTGAGAAGCAGATATACGAAGAAAAAGAAAAAACCAGGAGCCTTTGCCTCATATTTTAGTAAAATTGGGAGTTTGTAATTGGAAGGACAAAAAAGGAGATAAAATAAAGGGGAATGAAAAAACACACATACTTGCATACTTAGAAAGCGTGCTAGGTGGACACTATTCAGGGCTCAAATGGCTCACAGAAATGAAGTAAACGGACTTGAAAATTAAACTGAACACTCCATGCATGATGTAAAATGATTAGAAAGGAAAATGCTTATTTAAAAATGTTATCGAATGTAGAACAAAAAAGATACTGATCTCCTTTTGCTGCCCTATTGTTTTCTATGACAGCACACCCTCCTTTCCTGAGCAGGGCGTTAAGTGTCAGGCAAGGGACTGTGTCCCTCTCATTTAGGACATCGCGTGTGTTCCTGGGAGCCTAACAGAGGTATCAGCAGTTCTCTACATTCAGCGCCCATCTTTCAAAAAACCCCAGTTTACAAATGTTTTATGCATAAAAATGTCTAGGCTCTGTAGTGCCAGCTGTGTGAGTGTCCCCTGGTACACCCATGTTTCCTTCTGGTTCTGTGCCAGGTCACTGCCATTGACTTTGGCAGCAGCAGAGAGGGGTGCTCATGTTTTTATCAGCCATCAGCCTATAGGAACTTAGCATACTCTACATCTCTATTAATCTACTTTTTTTTCAGATGGAAAATAACTTAGATATTTACCTGGCATAACCTTTGCATTTTAGAAGCAGGAAAACTGATGCTTATATCAGTGGCCAACCAAAGGTCTTGCAGCCATTTAAGGGCTCTGTTCAAAATCCTGCAAAGGTACTCCAAGGCATTCCAGGTAAAAGTCTATGTTCTTTTAGTGCTTTACAAGATTCAACATAATCTGGCCTGGTGTGACCTTATATATTTTATTTGACTCTGCATTTGACCGCGCTACAGCCACCCTGGCCCCCTCAATCTCTCTCGGATGCACCAGCCATGCTCCTACATCAGGGCCTTTGCATGTGCTGCCCTCTCTGCCGGAGGGCTCTTCCCCAGCTGTCACACTGCTTCGTCCCATCTTTCTTCAGGGTTTACTCAGATATCACTTGCTCAGTAAGGCCTGCTCTGTACACTCTGCAAATGTTGCAAGTATTTGCTTCCCCCACTCCACCTTTTCCCTGCTTTATCCCAGCAATTTATCCTACTAGGTATATACTTTCTTTTTACCTGTTATCACAAGCATACTCTATTTACTTTGCTTATTTCTCTCTACCCCACTGAAACTTAAGTTTAATGAGGGAAATTTGTGCTTTCTCTTCTTCATTGCTGTGTCCTCAGCACATGAAACAGTGCTGCTCATGGCTATTTTCAGAAAGGTGAAAGAGTTTTCACAAGTGTTGGCAAGGATGTGGAGGAAAGGAAACCCCTGCACACTGTTGGTGGGAATGGAAATTAGTATAGCCGTTATGGAAAACAGTATGGACATTCTTTCAGAATGTTAAAAGTAGAGCTACCATTTGATCCAGCAATTCTGCTGATAGGTATATACTAGGTATATATCCAAAGCAAATGAAATCAGGATGTAGAAGAGATACTTGCACTCCCATGTTTACTGCAGCACTGTTCACAATAGCTCCATGGGTAAGATAGGGCATCAACCTAAGAGTCCATCAATGGACAAATGAATTTTAAAAATGTGGTATGCATACACAATGGAATACTACTCAGCCTTTAAGAAGGAAATGTTGTCATTTGTGACAACACGGATTGACCAAGCAGGCTGTATGTCAAGTGCAATAAGTCAGGTACAGTAAGAAAAATACCACGGGATCTCACCTCTATGCAGAACCTAAAAAAGCTGAAGTCGACCGGGTGCGGTGGCTCATGCCTGTAATTCCAGCACTTTGGGAGGCCAAGGCAGGCAGATCACCTGAGGTCAAGAG
The DNA here is from genome assembly GCF_049350105.2 of Macaca mulatta. Taxonomy (NCBI): domain Eukaryota; kingdom Metazoa; phylum Chordata; class Mammalia; order Primates; family Cercopithecidae; genus Macaca; species Macaca mulatta. The sequence goes on from NC_133413.1 coordinate 37,476,346, forward strand.
TTCGAGACCAGCCTGCCTAAAATTATGAAACCCCATCTCTACTCAAAATACAATAATTAGCCGGGTGTGGTGGCGTGCATCTGTAGTCCCAGCTACTTGGGAGGCTAAAGCAGGAGAATGGTTTGAACCCGGGAGGTGGAGGTTGCAGTGAGCCAGGATCATGCCATTGCACTCCAGCCTAGGCAAGTGAGCAAGACTCTGTCTCAAAAAAAAAAAAAAAAATGCTGAAGTCACAGAACTAGAGTAGAATGGTGGTCACCACATGTTGAGGAGATGGGGAGAGGCTGGGGTCAAAGGGTACAATATTTCAGTTAGAGAGGAATATGTTTATTGGTCTGTTGTACAATATGGTGACTATAGTTAATAACAGTGTATTGTATTCTTTAAAAATGCTAAGAGTAGATTTTAAGTACTTGCATCACAAAAAGAACAATAAGTTTATGATGTAATACATACATTATTTAGCCTTATTTAGCCATTCCACAGTATATACATATTTCAAAACATGTTATACATGAAAAATATATGCAATTTGTTAGCATAAAAAATAAATTTAAAAAACATGCTTCTTACATCCAGGTGTTCAATAAACACTTGTTGAATATGAAGGGAAATTAGTCTGCTAATTATATTGATGAATATTTAAGGTTATCCCAGGATTAGCCCTAGACAAAATGTAAAATGCATTAGGCAACATTTTGGCTTTGTTTTGTTTTGTCTTTCTCTCATGATTGGGTACTAACAGGTGAAGAAAACATTCCTACCTACTCTTTTTCATATATGCAAATATAAATTTATTAACTCCATCACTAGTCCTACAACTAAAGAAATAAAGATATTTTCACTTCAAGTTTGATTCACTTTTAACAGTAAAGAACACCTCAATGCAATATTTAGACATTTTGGCTAATTGTTAAACATTAACTAAAATGGAGCTTTAACTAAGAGTGTTGCCACATTTTAAAATTAATAGACATTAGGTGAAACTATTTTGAATTTATATAAAAGTTGAAGTACTATAGAAAGTTCTCGTGTACCTTCCCCCTCCGTTTCTTGTTTTTTTATTTTTATTTATTTATTTATTTTGAGACAGAGTCTCACTCTGCCACCCAGGCTGGAGTGCAATGCTGCACTCAGTTCACTGCAACCTCTGCCTCCTGGGTTCAGATGATTCTCCTGCCTCAGCCTCCTGAGTAGCTGGTATTACAGGCACCCACAACCATGCCCTGCTGATTTTTGCATTTTTAGTAGAGATAGGGTTTCACCATGTTGGCCAGGCTGGTCTCTAACTCCTGACCTCGTGATCCACCCACATCAGCCTCCCAAAGTGCCGGAATTGCAGGCATGAGCCACCGCACCCGACCCAGTTTCCTTTTTTGTAATTACATCTTACATGAGTGTGGTACCTCCCGTACAATGACCGAACCAATATTGATACATTCTTATTAAGGACAGTCTAGAGTTTGCATTAAGGTTCACTCTGTGCTGTTGTCTATGGCTTTTTTAAAATTTCATTTCCGGTTCAGGAGTACATGTGCAGGTTTATTATATAGGTAAATTGCATGTCACAAGAGTTTGGTGTACAGATTAATTCATTACTCAGGTGATAAACATAGTACCCCACGGGTAGCTTCTTGATCTTCTTCCTCCTCCCACCCTCTCCCCTCAAGTAGACCCCAATGTCTGTTGTTCCTTTCTTTGTGTCCATGTGTTCTCAGTGTTTAGCTCCCACTTACCGCCCCCACTGCTTGTTGAAGACATAAATTTAAAAAAGAAAGAACAAAAGAAGAATAAAGGATGTGCAGTCTGGTAAGATAGTAGCCAAAAACAAAAATACATTTTGGTTCATAAATGCACACATGAGGGTGCATACCCACTCACCCACACTGAAGCATCTTTTGAGAGAATGCAGGGGACTTATGAATTGTAAGAACTCTGTGACTGTTCAGGACTGAGATTGGTAGAGGATTCCTATGAGAGGACAGAATGGCTTCTAGGAGGTGAGCAGCGTGCCCATATGTTCAATTATTTAGAGGCTGAACTCTGTTGAATGCTTGGAAGTAGCTCTTTACACATCCCTCCCTCTTTCTTGCCCTAGCGCCCTACACTTGCAGGCAAACGAGCTCTGTAGACTGGCTCAGCCCCTTTCTTCATTTGCTTCTGAGGGTGCTTTTCAGCTGTAACCACAAGGAGGAGAGCAAGATATGAAAAACTTTCAGTGGCAGCACAGTCCAATGTCAGTGGAAAAAAATATTTGGGAGAGCTGTGGAACAAGGGAACACAATATAGATGTATCAGAAAATACGCTTTCTTTTCTGGTATCTACCTTTCTGACACATTTCCAAACTGTAGTTATCCACTTCCTATATTGGTTTCCTAGGGCTGCTGTTATAAATTACCACCACTGAGGAGGCTTGAAACAGCAGAAGTTTATTTTCCAACAGTTCTGGGGCAGGAGTCTAAAATCCAACAGCATTAATTCCTTCTGAGGGCTCTGAAAGAGAAACTGTTCCATGCTTCTCTCCTAGATGCTGGTAGTTACTGGCAATCTTTGGTGTCCCTTGGCTTGCACACTGATATGATTATGCTTTGTGTCCTCATCCAAATCTCATCTTGAATTGTAATCACCCATAATCCCCATGCGTCAAGGGACAGGCCAGGTGGAGATCATTGAATCATGTGGACAGTTTCCCCCATGCTGGTCCCATGATAGTGAGTGAGTTCTCACGAGATTTAATGGTTTTATAAGGGACTTCTTTCCTCTTTGATGGGCACTTCTCCTTCCTGCCGTCTTGTGAAGAGGTACCTTGCTTCCCCTTCTTCCCTCCCCAGCCATGTGGAACTGTGAGTCAGTTAAACTTCTTTCCTTTATAAATGAACCCTGGCCGGGCGCGGTGGCTCAAGCCTGTAATCCCAGCACTTTGGGAGGCCGAGGCGGGCGGATCATGAGGTCAGGAGATCGAGACCATCCTGGCTGACACGGTGAAACCCCGTCTCTACTAAAAAATACAAAAAACTAGCCGGGCGAGGTGGCGGGCACCTGTAGTCCCAGCTACTGGGGAGGCTGAGGCAGGAGAATTGCGTGAACCCGGGAGGCGGAGCCTGCAGTGAGCTGAGATCCGGCCACTGCACTCCAGCCTGGGCGGCAGAGCGAGACTCCGTCTCAAAAAAAAATAAAAAAAATAAAAAATAAAAATAAATGAACCCTAACCCTAACCCCTAACCCCTAACCCTAACCCTAGCAGTATGAAAATGGATTAATAAATAGATACATCACTCAGTCTCTGCCTCCATCGATTGCAGCTTCACATGGCATTCTCCTGTGTCTCTGAATTTCTTTTTATAAGGACACCAGCCATTAGATTATGACTGACTGTAATCCCATGTGGCCTCATACTTTATATTCTGCATCACAAAACATCTGCAAAGACCCAATTTCCAAATAAGGTCAGGTTCTCAGGTTTCAAATCAACATGAATGTTGGGGGACTGCTATTCAGCCCAGTACACTTCCCGTTCTACCTCTGGCATCATATCACTTTTTATTTTAATAATGTATATCTTTTAGGAATAAATTTCAGACCCAGACCAGCTGAAATTAAATAGAAACTAATTCCAAGGAGCAGCTGGGGCTTTAGGGTAGTTTAAAACAGAAATTATCAGCTGAGAAGGGGCAAAAACTTTGTTTTATAAATGTTGTATTATAGATGAATATGGAAAGTATTTCAGCTACATTAAGGGTTAAATAGGCTATTGATGCCGTAGCAAACATTTATTTTTTAAAATCTGATCTGTATAAATGTATGGGGTACAAGTGTAATTTTGTTACACGCATAAGTTGCGTAATGGTAAAGACAGGGCTTTTAGTGTATCCATCACCCAAATAACAAGTAATTTCTCATCATCCATCGCCTCCTCTTCCTGGTTTCCACTGTCTATTATTCTATACTCTATGTCCCCCTCACCCTGCCTCATCTCCACTGTCTGTCATTTCAAACTCTTAAGTTCATGTTTAGCTCCAACTTACATGCGAGAACACATGGTATTTGTCTTTCTTTGAGTCATTTCATTAATATAATGTCTCTGGTTCCATTCATGTTGTTTCAAAAGACATTTCATTCTTTTTATAGCTGACTGGTATTTCATTGTGTATATATACATTTTCTTTATCTAAATTCATTGATGGACACTTAGATTTGTTTCATATGTTTGCTATTGTACATAGTAGTGCAGTAAATATGTAAGTACATGTATTTATTTCATTTCTTTTTTGGCAGGTAGACAGTAGTGAGATTGCAGGATCTAATGGTAATTCTGTTTTTAGTTATTCAAGAAATATCCAAACTATTTTTCATAGAGTTTGTACTAATATACATTCCCACCAACAGTGAATAAAAGTTGCCTTTTCTCCGCATCCTTGTCAACATCCAGTTTTTGGGGTTTTTTTTTGTTTGTTTTGTTTTTGACTTTTCAGTAATAGCCATTATGACTGGTATAACACTGTGGTATCTCATAGTGGCTTTAATTTACATTCGTTGATGATTAGTGATGTTGAACATTTTTTTCATGTTTCTTGGCCATTTCTATGTCTTTTTTTTGAAATATGTATATTCATATCCTTTGCCCAACTCTTTAATGAGGTTGTATATGTATAACATCATCTTAATGTGGGACAGTATCCTAGTCTCAAACACTTGCATTATTTTGGAATTTCTTTTATCCATGATTTGGATGCTACCATTATCTGTGCACCAATATCTGTAGCTCTTTTACTTTCAGCAGTAGCTTACACAGTAAGTCATTGCTATCAACATCTGTGTTTTTGCTGAAAACAAGGCAGAATGAGAGAAGAAAGCTGAGAAATGATAAAGATGGAGAAGGAAAATGAAAATGTTCATACCCTTCCACAGTCATGGTGTCCCTTAGGGTGCAGATGTCTATCAATGTCTGTTACGTGGTCAGGTCATTGAGCATGTATCATTCTGCCTATTAACTTCATAGTAATATGAGTATACTAAGGTAATGACTCTTCAGTATGGCAGAAATTGGTAACTGTGTTTAGAAATTGGTCAGTCATGTAATCGTTACTGTGAAATGCTATCAGTCAAAGTCATCTTCATTGTGCAGGCCATGTTCCACCCTCTCCATGCCACCAGTTGGTTCCCTTTCTGCCCACCTCCTCTGAGGCCCATGGGATCACCACTGGAAAGGGATATAGCTGGCGGGGCCCCCAGTACATCAGCTGGCTTTGTCTGTCAGTGGAATAGGTAGTTTCCTACTTGACACATTCATTGAAAGTCACCTTGGGGGGCATGTCCAAATTCTGTTATCACAAGACATATACAATAGACTTTTCTCTGCAAGACAGAACTTTCTTGGCAACTAACTCATTTATCTGACAAGAAAAGTGTTATGAATAATAAAAATAGAGTTGCCATTTTTGAAATGTTCTTGTGTACCAGGTACTATGGTAGGTGGTTTATCTTCTGTTATTTCAATTAATTTGCAAAAAAAAAAAAAAAAAAATGTGCTATGAGATGCTGAGAAGGTATATGAGCTTTCATGTCTATCCTATAGCAACTTGTCTAAGCTCTCAGGTCACTAGGAAGCACCAAGAGCCAACTTTAAAGCTCAATCTGTCCTTTCTCTAATTGTTTTTGGTTTTGTTTGTTTTTAATTGGACCAAGCTTCTTGAAGGTTGGGAGCCGCCAGGCCAATGATAGTCTATCTGCTCACTGTACTGCCATCATCTCACCCTTAGAACGAAAGGTCTTTGGATTAAATTATCTTCTAGTGAATATTCTAATCTCAAATTTGCTATATATTCTGTGCCTCTTTATTTGAAATATGTCATCAGATAATAAAACTAAGAGCACTGAGAATGTGGAAGTTTTGGAGGCCGAGGGGGACAAGGAGCCTGGGACAGGACATCACTCTGTCCTTTAAAGGGCAAGGAGTCCAGGTTTGATGCTATCCTAGGAGTTATATAGAAGAGGCCACGTAGAAGAAAAAGGGACATATAGAAGGAGAAGTAAGGGAACCAAGTGCAATCTCTACCCTCATTACAACTTTCTCTACATTTGGCCATGGCCCTGACAGATCACATTGTCAAAACAGGACCCAAATTTACGCTGATAAATGCATACTTGTGTCTGTAACACAGCAGTGTCATTTCACCTACTATACGTCAGTGGGGTAGGGAAATAATAGAAACAGAACCAAAGATTGTCAGGTTTGCACAATGGGAAAAGTATGAACTTTGAAGCCAACAGACTCTGGCTACTAACTTTGTAATGCAATTAGCCACTCTGACCCTCAGTTCCCTCCTCTGGAAATGAGAAAAATGTTTTCTTTGTAGAATTTCTATGAGACAAACAAAACAACAGCAACAACAACAAATGTGCAAAACATTTAGCAGTTTCTAATATTAAATAAATGGTAAAGATTATTTTGATTTCTGTTGTTCCTTCTTCTTTCATTTTTAAAGCTTTAAGAACTTTTGATTCCCCCAAAAAGATGTGAAGCCCTATTATTTTTGGGGAACCAGATTAAAACAGAAAATTCGTATAATGTCTAACATGTTTTTAACCCTTTGAAGAAGTAGTGAGCTGCTAAGACCAGCCTGTTCCCTCGAGCTCTACTTCTCTCAAACATTGCCCTCTCTTCTTGTCCTTCAGGGTCATCAAAGACAAAGCCACTTATCAAAAAGCTTCCTGGCCCCCTCTCTTGTAATCCATCACATGGAGGAATTAAATAATTACTGATGAAGGCTGGTGACCCACCAATATTTGTTCACCTTACCACCATTGAAGTATCTTATGAATGATATTATTGTTATTAAAACACTTTATGAAAATGTTACATGAACTGGAAGTTTCTCATTACACTTACTTAGACACTGGTTTAGATAATATGTAATTACTTTTTGTAAAAAGTTCACATGAACTTTTTACAAAATAGGTCACACACATTGTTTTACAAAATACCTGAAATGTGAATTAATGACAACTCAAATGTTTCTAAACTTCATGAGCCCATCCTAATAGCTGGATGTATTAGAACACATTTGTCACTGCAATTATTTTTAGCCTTAACTTTGGGGGCAGTTCTAACTAAAGATAGCATCTCTAATGTTTGACCCTTGTTGTTTAGCTAAAACCAGTTTGTTCTTTTCCAAACAATTCATTATCCCACACTGCACTTTTTTATACTCCCTAATTAAATGGAAAATCTATCTTTCATAAAAGTTAGAAATTATGTCTAATGAAAATCCGACAGTTTAATGGTTTTCCACAGATTAAAATTGTAGAGTTCTCAATAAACCCTGATTTACTGATGTTGGCTATAAAATGGTTATTGCTGTTAATAAAGCCTGTAAATCTTAACAGGTTATATTTGCCTTGGACAATAAAATTTGCCATAAAGGCTTAGTGTCTAAGGCTAATTCTGCTCACATCAAGGTAAACAGCCTACTCAAAATAATTCAATGTCTTTGAGAATTCAGGCCTAAGCAACAGACAGATTCTAGCCTTGAGGCATTGCATGCCAGGCACTGTTCTTGTTTTTAATCTCACCAAGGAGTCAAGATAATATTGGAATTAGAAAACTCGGGAAGGTCAAGGGCTTTTGTCAGTGCAGTACAGATAAGAAGAAGGTTCTCTGCTTCTTGCTCAGCCCCAAATCAGCTTTGTCATTGGCTGATCACTAGGAGCAGAATGAAAGAATGTATTTTTTGTATGATAAAGAGTGCTAAAGTCATACAAGTGTTAGGAACAAAATTTGGGGGTGACAGGGTGGAGTGGCCAATTAGGGAAAGGAGACCATTTTCCTTGTTTCACTTCCAGATGCCTATCTGGAAATGAAGGATGTTTTGAGAAGGCCTGTTAATCTTGGGACACGTGGATATCTGTCATGTTTTCCAATGTTTGAGGAATTTCTTTTTAAGTTTCACTTACCTAAGACAGTAGCCCAACAAATACCTTTTCTAGTCATCTTTGCAGTTAGATCCCTGCAGTCAGGTGGTCTCGTACAAGATGGGATGGGGAGGTGAATGCTGTGGGTTTGTGGAAACCCTCTGCAGAGGATGCTGGCAGAGGTACCCCACTCTCCAGGGCAGGTAGAAGAACCAGCATCTTGCCCACATCTCACGGTTGTGAGCTCTGTATTTTGCTTAAGACAGAATCTCACTCTGTCTCCCAGGCTGGAGTGCAATGGCACGATCACAGTTCACCGCAACCTCTGCCTCCCAGGCTTAAGCAATTTTCCTGCTTCAACCCCCTGAGTAGCTAGGACTACTACACGACATCATGCCCAGCTAATTTTTGTATTTTTTGTAGAGGTGAGGTTTTGTCATGTTGCCCAGGCTGGTCTCAAATATCTGGTCTTGAGTGATCTGCCCACCCAGGCCTCCCAAAGTGCTGGGATTACAGACCTGAGCTACTGCTCCTGGCCCCATGTTTTTTGCACTGCAGGAGTGTTGTTGAGTGTACCTTTCCCCATGGTGTGTTTCAACATTATTTCTGGCCAGTTAGCAGCCTCAGCTGGCTCTTTGGCCCACTTGGAGGTTTGGAGCACTACTAATACTCTTTAATAAATTTCTTTGTCACATAAATCAGCCAGAGCAGAGTTTGTTGTTTGCAATGAAGAAACCTGGCCAGGCATGGTGGCTCACCCCTGTAATCTCAGCACTTTAGGTGGGTGGGTCACTTGAGGCCAGGAGTTCAAGACCAGCGTGGGCAAAATGGCAGAACCCCATCTGTACTAAAAATACAAACATTAGCCAGGCATGGTGGTGCAGGCTGGTAATCCCAGCTACCTGAATGGCTGAGGCACGAGAATCCCTTGAACCTGGGAGGTGAAGGTTGCAGTGAGCCAAGATGGTGCCACCGCACTCCAGTCTGGGCAACAGAGCAAAACTGTCTCAAAAACAAAAACAAAAACCAAAAAAAAAAAAAAAAAACCCTGCACATTTTAGTACCTATGCCATCTCTTATTACTTTCAGAATGTCTTTGACAAATATTTGAAAGTGTCCGTTGGAACAAAGCAAGTCACTGTTAGCTAAAGACTAGGTGTGGGGTGTTCATCTTTCTTTGTAGAATAAAGAGCGAGGACCCCAAAGTTCCTTTTATATCTCTTATTTCTAATTATTTCTGATGTATTAACAGTAGAATCTGCACACTGTCTTTGACTTGCCTGCTGTTTTAATAATTCTGCCCAGACTGGTGCCAGACAGTTTTCAAGCGAGAAGCTCTTTACCCTTCTCCCCTGTGAGGGTGTTCTTAATGAAAGGTTCATTTGTTTCAAATGTGCTCATTGGCATAAAACCCAGGAGAGAGTCTTATGACATTGGACTGTTTAATACAGGAATCACTAGACTATTGTGTTTAACCTCAATCAAACAGACTATGAAATGAGGATTTTATTTTAAAAGTAAGACTCTTAATAATTCACTAGAGAAATGTTAAGTGGGGTGCCCATGTTCTGAAGCAGTGGGCCTCATGTATAAATAATTAATCTAATTTGGTGCAGCCAAAGCAGAGAGAATGTCTAATAGTCCAGATAAACTTTGCTTTGAGGAGACTGACAATGAGGACCTTTGCAGAAAGCCACATTTGATTAGAATGTATATTATAACAGAAAACTAATATACTCTAAAAAAAAAAAAAAAATGTGAGTTTTACTGGTTAAACACTAGTAATTAAGGATCAGTAAATGACTTCTCTGAAAACATTTCCATAAGAAAAAATTTGCTATGGTAAAAGAGATAAGAAAATGAGGTTAATATAAGTTATTTAAAAAATGCGTGTCTACAGCCCAAATACCCTCATCATTAGTACTGATCCTGAAATAAGTCCTGTTAATGGACTGACTTTTGCCACATCTTTAGCTGGGAAGCTCTAGTTCCTTACTGAAGAAGAAAAGGAAAGAAAATATCTAAAGCTCCTAATTGGTGTTTATTTTCCTTTTCCCTCTTGTTCTGTATTCTGGAAGTTAGAATTACACTTTTCAGCTGGCGCATGCCTGTAATCCCAGCGCTTTGAGAGGCCAAAGCAAGAGGATTCTTTGAGTCCAGGAGTTCAAGACCAGCCTAGTCAACATAGTGAGACCCCCATTTCCCCAAAACTAAAAAAAAATAAAATTAACTGGCATGGTGGCACACACATGTAGTCCCAGCTACTTGGGAGGCTGAGGCAAGAGGACTGCTTGAACCCAGGAGGTTGAGGCTGCCCTGAGGTGTGATTATTCCACTGCACTCCAGCCTGGGGCCAGAGATAACATTACAAAGCTTTCCTAGGTGCTTGTCTTTGCCTCCTCTTTCTTTGTGCCTGTCAGCTCTACATAACCAGCCTTCTTTCTTTCTAAGAGCGACTCTCCGACAATGTTATTTCCAGACCTATCCCTCTGTCCTCGTTATTTCTCCTTGCTTGGAATGTCCTTGCCCTCATCCATCTATCTGTGTTTGACACAGCCTAGGAGGATCTGCTGTAACCCAGCCAGTCTCTGAGTTCTTCCCTGCCCATCCCAGGTGACACGGATCTCTCTTTTCTTTATTTTATTTCATTAAAATTTATTTTTTGAGACAGAGTCTTGCTCTGTTGCCCAGGCTGGAGTGCAGTGGCATGGTCTCGGCTCTTTTCTGTAAATCCTAATTTAACTGGCATGAACTGCTCAAGTAAGGACAGCATATTTTTCCCCTCCTAAAGGCTTTTATAGCATATTGCTTTTTAAAATTTTTCTCTTATATTTAATTTTTCATGCCTGTGTGTCATATTTTCTAATTCCCTTCAGGATAGGAAATGCACAGTATACTTTTCAGTATCATCTCCCATCACCCTCAGTAGATAATATAAAGGCATCTAAAACTATAGTAGATATCTGGGGAGTATACATGACTCAGAGGATGAATATTTGCACAACTACTGTGGGCTGCACATAGTAGTAAACTCTTAAAGTTGGATATCACTTTACAATTTATAGATTCTCACATACATGGACTTATCTGATCCTTAAAGCTACCATTTGTTGATAAATATACCAATATCCCTAATATTGCTATCCTTGATAGACTCCTTTAATATATACACTCATTGAGAAACTGCTATCTCGCTAACATTAGTACATGTGCACTCAGTGCCAGCCACTGTTCACTGAATCTTCCCAACCCTCTGAAGCACTTAGACGCCAGTTTTATAAATAAGCAAACAGAGGCTCAGAGAGGTCAAGCGGCTTACTCAAGGGCATAGATAGATAATGGGTGATCTGTGCCAATATTTGCACCAAACAGCCTGATTTCAGAGCCTGTTCTGTTAAACTTTACCTGATAAAGCTGCTTTATGTGTCAGATATTGTATGCTGAGTACCAGCAGAGTCAGATAGCATGCCTGCCTTTAGTTCACCATCTGATTTCCTTGCATACAAAGCTAAGCAGAAGGGAAGAGAATGGCACTTATGAATGTGTGTGTGTGCACAAGCACATACAAGCCTCCTGCTTTTCCTCCATTTTGCTGGGCATGTCTGTGATTCCAGGCCTGAACTTGTCTGCTCCCCAATTGCAGTTAACTCACCCAGTTTGATGGCATTGGACTCTGCACTACTTTCAGCTTCTGGAGATGGTTTGGCAGGGTTGCTTAGTGCTGTTGACACCTTTGAGCAGGCTTTGATGGGATGGGAGAAACACTGTTGAGAAAACCTGTCTTTATTCTCCTCCCTCTCTCCAATTTTTTCCGCTTGCAGGAAATTACATCCTTTATCCTGTACCAACATAGGGTTTTTCAAAAATATCAAATTTGCACGTTGTGCTTAAGATTTCTTGGATTGAGAGAAGCAGCAAATGGATCAGAGGGAAGGCGATTTGGAGGAAAGATCCGAAGGCCAGCAGTCAGTTGGTAGTAAGCATTTTTAAAGAAACCTCATATAAGAAAAGGAAATGTATGATTTCTAAATTAACATAATGAAGGCTTAGAGCTATTTCTCTGTCCTGTGCCTTCTTATACAGTTTAGCGGCAATAAACAGTCTTTATATCTTGAATTATGCAGAAGTAAAAGCAGTCTGGGATGCCGCCACATAAGGAGCTGCAGATCTGTAATTCAGCAGTAATGTTCCATGGGCATGAATCAAGAACTCATCTCAATCCTGCTGAGGCAGCATGGATTTTAGTGTTTCCATGAAGCGCACCACACACCACCCTGATTCACTTAGCAAATGTAGACTGACTTTGTTTCTTAGGCTGAGCTTATTAAAACAGATAAACAACTGCCACAACCACTATAGCCACAGCTTCTGCTGGTGATCCTTTGCCATGATCCCCACATCCTAACTGCTCTGTATATCATCTGTTTAGGAAGAAATGCCACCTTCTGTGATGCCTTTCGTTTTTAGCTAATTTGGGTGACTAGAAGGTGCACTTGCCCCCATCCTGGAGAGTTTTCTGCATAACTGCTAGTAAAATAGAGCGTTCTCATTTTTCCGTCACGGGTAGTTTAGACACCTGCAGAATAAGCACGTGCCTACAGGTACTATTGAGATACACCCAGCTGATCTTACTGCAGTCGAGCTTCAGTTCTAGAATCTGTGACTGCTAAAAGAATCCTAGATGGCCTCTTTCATTGCATTGCCCAGCTCTTAAGCCTCTCCACCCTGTAAAATCTTAAGGAGCTGTGATTTTTCCCTCAGAGCTACCTTAGATTCAGCACAGTGAGTACGTAGAGTGAATGAGTGACTTATTGAAACTCCCAGAGCTTTGATTTGTGCAAATTGCAGTGGCTTCTACGGCACAGATTACAGGCACACCGCCCCAGCTTAGCAGCTGCACTGTTCCCATCGCGTGTAACTCGGATTCACTTGGTTCTATCAGCTAAGCTTCCAAGAAAAACATCCAACGTTCAGAACTGAACAGCTGAGAATCCCCTGCTGTGGTGAATTTTGATTTAAATATAACTGAGTCTCTCTTGGCTCTGGCTTAACTGATTTGGAACTGTTCTTTTAATTGTTGATTCAGTATTGGCTTCCAGATCTGGCTGTCAATCCTCTCAACAGATTCTCTCTATAGATGTATTTATTAATCATGTGCAATATTTCTCATCCTCCATGGGCTGCCAGCACTGACCCTTGTGAGTTACAAGTGATGGCTTAGACCTTAATTTCTGTGTACAGGAAGTGTCAGGCTGACGATTCATATACTGGCTCAACAGCATCATTTGGAGATCACCTTCTAGAGGCGGCTCTGGCACGCTGCTGCATGGAAATAAAAAACAGATCCGCATAATACCACCAGAACTTGACAAGAGCAGTCACTCTAGTACATCAGTCATCTGTGGGCTTAAGCGATCAGTTTAATCTTTTTTTTTTCAACACTGTCATCTAGGTACCACTAGAAATGCCGTAGTTACAGTATCCGGATATTTTTAGAAGGATTATTAAATGATAATGCACATGGTACATTGGTCTGGGAAAGTCTGTCTTCTTAGAGCTTCTATTCTCAGCTTTAATTAACTTATTAGACTAATAGGCAATGTGAATTGGTGCTGTAGATTGGCGATGGTAATGACAGATTTTTAAAAAGGAATAAAAAGCTAAATGGAGAGAAAGGACTTCAAAGTAGAGATGGAAGCTGACAAATACTAGATTTTATTTGTATGACATTTCATTGAATTGTGTGAACTGCCAAAATGACAGAATCCTCATTACTGATGATCATTGTTAGTTACCATACATTGAGGACCCACATGTCAGGCTCTCTTCTAGGTATTTAACTACGTGATTCTGTTGTATTCTTTCAGCTCAGTTAGGTACTTTATTATTTTTCATTGTACAGATGTGGTTATTGAAGCTTAGGTTAAGTAACTTCCCCAAGTTTGTCAGATAGTAAGAGTCTAGTTCTCTTTGGTTTCAAAGCCTAAATCTTGCCACTACCTGACACCTTTTGTTAATTACTGCATGTCATGAAGTTGCTGAGTAAGGAAATAGATATTATAGCCAAGCTGTGTCTTTCCTGTCTATTGTATCACATTACTCCCTGCCCCTCCACACCCACATTGGTGCTGGGTCAACTTTATTGTACTTGAAATCAGAGCATGGTTCAAAGACAATGCATGGACAGCATCTTGCTTGGTCTGCTACAGCTTTAATCTCTTACTACAGATTTCAATTTATTTAATAAATGGTTTATTTGCCTCAGAGGATACAGTAATAAATGAGACATGGTCTCTGTTCCTGACAAGCTCAAGCATCCAACAAATGAAATAAATATGTAAATAAGCATCTAAAATAGAATGTGTTACCTGTAATAATAACAGCAATAAAAATAGAAGGGACGTAGTAACTTCTGTTGGCCAGAGTGGTCAAACAAGACATTGCAGAATATAATTCCCATATAGGATTTTGAAGTATGAATGAGCTCACTGTGAGAGTTTATACAGAACACTCAAGAAGCAAGATCGGTATGGTCAAAAGCACGCAGGTATAAAATGGCATGGTTGCCCAGGAAATACAGTTAGTTTCATTTTGAGAGCGCCTGAGGCAGAAGTGGGGGAATCACTGAAGCAGAGACTCTAGAAAATAGGCATTGGATCACAGAGTATCTTGTCTTCCATCCTGAAAAACCCAGGACTTTTCACTCATAGGTAGTGGGGAGCCATTGAGGGACTTGCTTCTCAAGCTTTTATGTGTCTGTCTGTCTCAGTGACCATATTGTTATTTCAAGGACCTGATAATCCAGTTACAACTGGGAAGCTGGTCGGAAGTTGCAAATAGGTGTGATTTGTCTTTACATCATTGTTGGAACGAACTTTTTACAAACTGTTTGTAAATGATTTCAGACTTGTATACAATCTTAAGAATCAATAATTCTTAGAAGACACCTCCTTTTATAATTGCTCTGCCAGGTGCTGTGACCACTGTCCCTGGATTCCTTATCTTCAGCAAGTCCAGGTCTGTGTTTTCAAGCTCTCTTGTTCTTTCTACTGCACCTGTTGCATGGAGCTTATGAGAGGCAGTGTAGAGAGAATAGATGCTTTGTATTCCTGATGTGGAGCAGTGTGGCCCAGCCCCAGCCTTGCTCTGCAGCCTGTAAGCATGACTGCCTCAACTCAGCTCCATTCACTCAGCACAGATCCTCTAATGGGTGTCTTTGCCCTTCCCTCATTCAGAATAAAAGTAGCAACTAAAGAGGGGGTCAAAGATCTTCATGTCATTAGATGTCCCTGCACCATCCCTTCACCTCTGTATTCAACATGGACTTCCAGAATGATTTGACAAAGTCTTTGAAGATTTCCTTTACCTCCTTTGTACTTGATCCACATTCTCCCTGAAACATGCTGAGATCCTTCCATTTACCAGTGACTTTGATCCCATTGGAGGCAGGTGGGAAACTCCGGCTTCTCGGGCTGTACCGAGTTGTTACGGTATTTCACTAAAGCCTGTGTTAAGGGCAGACAAAGAACAGTGGAGTGTTGTCGTCATTGTCTCCATGAGGCTGGACCAGGATCTTTTCATCCATAGACTGTAGATAGCCTATCAAACGTTCTTTGGTCCTGCAGTAGAAGGGGCTTTTGCGTTCTCTTGGATCACCTCTGCGACTAATCATGTGAAGTGAGTTTCTCCTCACATCAGACCCTTACCCCCACTGTTCCGATTACCCTTTGCATCTGCTTTTACCCTGTGTGCAGTTGGGCTTATTCAGCCAAGTCTCACTCAGGCAATTATGGTTTACCTTATCTCCTGCATTTAAAGTGCTGGGACCATTTTAAGTGCTGAGACCATTATTTCTTTCATTTGCCTGCTTTAAAATCTAAAAGTTAGCTCTAATTTACTTACGTACTTAGGCCTAATTATGTTATTGGGCTTTCATCTCTGAGTTTCCTAGTTTCTGTTGTCTTCCTGGCTCCCAAAAGCAATTGTGGATTCCTAAGGCAATTAAGGGCAGCTTCTATCAAAGACAGTATTCTTTCCACATTCCAGTCACCAGTCATTATACACTGAAGACTCACTCAGACTTGGAGAAGTATAAGATAGAGCAAGGATTCTCAGCCTTAACACTGTTGACATTTGGGGTCAGATGCTCCTTTATTGTGGGGAGCTTTCCTGTTCATGGTATGATGTTTAGCAACATCCTTGGCCTCTACCCATTTGATGCTAGTAGACCCTCCCTTCCCCCGCTGGCCATGTCCAATTGTGACAACCAAAAATGTCATCAGGCATTGCCAAATGTTATTCCTGGCTGAGAATCTCTGAGACTCTGTCTTCCTCTCAGGGAGCTTAGAATCTCCTTAAGATGCTCTCCACAGTGCCTCATACATTGGCTGTCATATAGCAGGTGCTTAATAAGTTTTGTTTGAATTGAGTCCAACATCAACAGATAGTTGTTAGCGTGTGCCTGTTAGCCTGAGATCACAGTGTAGGGAGTGAGTATCATGCCTCATCTCTCTCTATAACCATTCTATAGCAGAGTACCTAGCATGTAATAGGCACTCAGAAAATATATGTTGAAGGAATGCCTAATTGAAAAGACTAGGCAAAAAACTTAAATGGAATGATTGTTAGATTTGCTGATTAGTCAAGGAGTTGCATGTATTGGGTCGTTGCAAGCTAGAATTCAAGGGATGAGGTGGATCCATATAAGAAGAGATAAATAAAGAGGAAGTCAGTGAAGGAAGCATGATGAAGGCTTAAGTTGTAGAACCTGCACTGTGGTCATTGTCTACACTCTGCCATTGGCTTCTCATTAAAAAAAATAAAAATAAAAATAATTGCAGAGCTTTGAACTGGTTGGTCAAAAATTCACACCATAGATGAATACCATCACGCCACTACCCTGCAAAGGAACTTGCCTCAGTAGAGAGCCTGCCGAAGCATATCAGATCCCAGAAGGTAAGCATATTCCTGGAGCATGTGCTTGAGCCTTCAGTAGGGTGGTTTCTTCAAAACTCAATATAAACACATTCACCCTTGGCTCCACTTAATGTGGCTGAAGAGGAAATGGGACATGTCAAAGACAAGAGACCTGTGTTCTAGACTCCCTCCTTTACCTCAGAGCAAGGAAAACTTAAATCTCTTGTTTTCTTAACTGGAGATATTACTGTTCCTACCTGAAAGGCAACAGGCTTGCAAAATGCAGTTGTGTAAGGGCTGCTTAAAATCCTGAGAGGAGGCCAGGCCTGGTGACTCACACCTGTAATCCCAGCACTTTGGGAGGCCAAGGCGGGTAGATCATGAAGTCAAGAGATCGAGACCATCTTGGCCAACATGGTGAAAACCCATCTCTACTAAAAATACAAAAATTAGCTGGGCGTGGCGGTGGGCACCTGTAGTCCCAGCTACTCGGGAGGCTGAGGCAGGAGAATGGCATGAACCCCGAAGGTGGAGGTTGCAGTGAGCCAAGATAGCACCACTGCACTTCAGCCTGTCAACAGAGAGGGAAACTGTCTCAAAAAAAAAAAAAAAAAAAATCCTGAGAGGGAGGCTTTATTTATTATAAGTGTATTGTTCAAGAGCATGGATCTTGAAACCGTGAGTCAGGAAGGGGAGGGGTGGTGCAATCTAAGCTCCTCCTCTTATTAGCGGTGCGTTAGGCGAATTCTGTAACTTCTCTGAACATAAGGGTCTTCATATGGAAAAACGAAATAAAATGCCTTTAAGGATGCTTTGGAGATTAAATAAGATAATGTATTTTTAACATATACCTTGGTTCTTGGCACATTAAATATTTGCTGTTAGTACTATTAGATAGGCAATAAAATCTAATAAGACTGTATTTTTTTATGTTATTGTTTGTCCACAGCATTCCACTCACATGTGTGGAAAAATAGTTCTGCTTCTGTGTTTATTCTCACCTTGTAATATGTTGTTGAAGTGAGGTCATGTTGAAATTTTCACTTATTCTTCTCTCTTTCTACAATAATTTGGTTGAGCTTTATACTTGCCCTACTTAGCCTGTAATAGCTCATCCTATTCCAGTCAGGGATAATGCATTCTTTCTGAATGATCATGATCTCTCTCAGTTTTAGGGATGTAGCCACTGTTGGACTCATGTTTTCTCAGTGACAAAGCCATTTACTTTCATTGTAAAACAATGAAGAATGTGAACAACTTGATTTTGTCATTGGAAGTGCTCTGTACCAGTCAAGGTGGAACGTCTAGAATCAATATGACTAATGCATCCCAGCTCCTAGTGATAGAGTCAGCAAAAAGGATAAATTATCACTGCCTCTCTGTCTCTCGGATAGTAATTTCTTCTCCCTGTCCGATCTGATAGCCATCTTGGCGTTCTCCGACACGGCTATCAGACCATTCCCATGCCAAGCCTGGGAAGGACTTGGTCAATACATCCGCTGTGTCAAGCTTTGAGTCATTTTTATGTTTGTTTGTTCCCCTTATTACTTTCTTTGGCTGAGTAAAATCTCTATTACTTTGGGCTCAGGAACGAAGAATGTGCTATGAACACCCGAGGCGTACATTTTATTTTATTTTTATTATTTTTTGTGATGACTTCATTATTCCCTGTTGCCAAAGTTTTTGCCAAAATTGTTTTTCTCCCTTCCTCTCTCTTCGGCATCCTCTTTTCTGGCATCTCTGCTTATTTATTGCAACCGCACAGAAGTCGGCCTTGCCGTCGCATGGCCTGTCTTCCTCGGAGCCCCAAGTGGCTCCCAGATTTCTGGGTTTCACGAACCAGTAAAAAGTCCCCTCTTCCCCTTCCCTAAGAGAAGGGTTTAGACAAGTGTTGACAACTTTTAATATCTTTTTCAGGGAAGGATTTTAATATAGAATAACAGCCATTTTTTTATAACCATTATTTCATTTAGAAGTAGACATTTAACAACATGACATCTGATTTACATGTTTTTTAAATAAATTTAATTTTATAAAAATTTCATGGCCGGGCGCAGTGGCTCACGCCTGTAATCCCAGCACTTTGGGAGGCCGAGGCATGGGGATCACGAGGTCAGGAGATCGAGACCATCCTGGCTAACACGGTGAAATCCCGTCTCTACTAAAAATACAAAAAATAAGCCGGGCGTGGTGCCGGGCGCCTGTAGTCCCGGCTAGTCGGGAGGCTGAGGCAGGAGAATGGCGTGAACCCGGAGGCAGAGCTTGCAGTGAGCCGAGATCCGGCCGCTGCACTCCAGCCTGGGCGACACAGCAAGACTCCGTCTCAAAAAAAAAAAAAAAAAAAAAAAAAAATTAATTAATTAGTCTTGTTTTTCCTATTTCACTACAAAGCTAAAAAAAAAAAAAGTCATCACAGATCACTCATGTTGTGAATGAATGATGTATAGCATTGATTTTAAAGATTAGTCATCTTCACTCAGGTAACACTAATGGATTACAGAGAAGAGTGCTGTATGGCGTCTATAGTGGAAGCCACAATCTCTTTTTTTCTTTAATCAATACCTATGCAATCTTCTAATTTTTAGGAATACCTTTCTGCACAGTTAGTGTGTTTGCAGTGTTGCACAGGTAAAGATGATCGGTGTTTAAAATTGATGTTGTTTATCCTTCATTCCCAACATGCATGACCTCTGATGATTATTTTATAATAGTCCTGTATTCATCTTGCACATTCATGCACAAAAGTCTTGAGCTTTGGAATCAACAGAAAAGAATATACGCTCTACTTCTCACAATCCTTAAAAGTTCTGCCTTACAAGCTGATATCCTCATTTACAGAAATTAAATAATAATGTCCATACCTCTGGCTTGTCCTAAGATTTAAATGGTGGGTCTTTAAGAATGACTGGCATACTACTTGACATATCATATTAAGGGATACAGACGCCTTTTCATATTCCTTTCCACTTAACTACAGTTTCATTTTTTAAGGGGAAACAACCAGGGGCGTCTTACAACTATCCACAGCATCTCTCTAAATTAACAAATTGCAGTGCTTCTTCCCTCTCCACAATCAGCCAGCTGCAGTGCGTCACATTTCACATATATATGTGACTACATAAACCTCCTTGTTAATTCTTTAAAAAAGGGCCTTTTCAATTATGGGAATGTTAATTATTATTAATCACCCCTTAATTATTGTAATCTACTTCATGCTTATTTTGAATGTGCATATGCGTGTTCATATGTGCGTATGAATCTGAGCCCAGTGGTCTATGAACTTCAGTGACCTGGTAGTCTTTCATCTGTTTTCTGGTATCACCATTTCATTTTCAGCCCTGACAGGGCATTCCGTTGTGATGAGCTGTACAGCTGCTTTATTGACAAACATAAACTTCCCTTGATTTTTGAGTGTTCTGCAGAGGTTGGCACAGTATTATAAAATATCTTTAAAACTCTATCACTTGAAAAAAAAGGTTAGAAATGTGCCTTATAGGTGCTCTTTCATCAAATGTTTAACACAGGGTTTGGCACTTTAATGGGTTCCCCCTCGATGTTCTGGTGGATATCTACATAAACTCTGATGGTTTATTTACTACTGTAGCTTTTAATGGAAATGTAAAATAATTTCTCTTCTGGGCAGTACTGATTTCATTGCAAACACATCAACAAAATGTGAAATTCACATAAAACGCAAAGTTGCAAGTATCACTAAAGCTGGGAGAGCCATTGCTGCATATTTTAGATGGACTAGTGTATTTATGGTTTTTGTACTGTACACATACTGTAAAATGTAATGTGGCAGGATAGCTATATTGTAATAAAACAATGTGCTGCTTGCTGAAGAAAAAAAGGGGATGATGAATTATTGCAGTCATTGTACCTTGTTTCCCGTTACTGAAAATGGAGTATGATTATTAAATGCGTGCAGTGTGCATTTTACACACTTAGTTATAGATCTTGGTTTTTATGTGTGCCTAGAATATCAATATTTGCTTTACTTTTAAGGAACATTAGTTACAAATACAATAAGTGTGCTTCATTTTTCATTGAAGACTTACTGGCTTCAGTTCTCAAGTCAGAGTGTGCAATATATGTCTCAATGATTATTGATCTGAAAACCCTGTTGAAAGTAAGCAAGACTGGTTTTGCAATAAGCAAACATTCTGCTGCTGCTGCTGCTGCTCACTGAAACCCATGAAGCTGGAGTAAGAAGCAATAAATAAGAGTTTAATTAAATTGCTCCTTGGCAGATAGCAGGGCTGTCTTTCAGCTTTGGTTTAGAACCCGTGGGGTCTTTTTTCCCTCTTGATGTATGTGTAGCATTCTCATTAATGCTAATGGGAGCTGTATGCTGTAAAGGGGCAGCTGACCTCATGTTCCATTGTGTCTGCAAAATACCACATGGATTTCTCTCCCTGGGGCCACTCAGACTTTTTTTTTTTTTTTTTTTTTTAATACAAGGAAAGGAAATCAGCATCTACGGAAGTCTCAATATATAAACCCTATATATTATTCTTTGTGTATCTTACAAATACTAAAATCATAGTCAAAATATCCTGGAAATCCATAAAAATATCCATATGTATTTTGTATATGACTAAGTTTCAAATTGTAATTATAACCAAAAGATTAAAATATAGCCTCCCTTTGGAATTTAACTCTCTGATTAGCTATATGCATATATGAGATTATGGTGCTGGGTAAACCATGGAAACCATGCTCCTAGGCTAGAAATGAATGAAAATGATTAATTAGATTCTGTACGGTGTTGCGTTTATAGCAGGGCACACGTAGCCTTCAGCTCATTTGGGTTCAAAGCTGTCTGCAAGATATGAGTGCTTGAAAATGATTAAAGCAGAGCTAGCAAGGTACAATTTCCACTTTCTGTGTCGCTATTACTTTCCCTAGAGCACAGGCTGGGAATGTGTATCATCCAGGCATCCGCGTGCTCTTGCAAAAGAGATATTTCATTATGTCTTTGTATGAGTGCAAACACTTTCTGGATAATACTATCAAGCAAACCTACATGTACATGTAGAGCCTAGTCTACATATGAAAACACCTTGCTGTTATTGTTTTTGCTTCCTCCCAGATATCTGGCTTTGTTGGTAGTAGAGATATATTCACTTACTAAACATCTGTAGAATGGCTATTGCTGTTGTCAATGTGAGAAGTAGCTGCTGCCCCGAAGCAGAATAGTTTCTTTAACTAGCACTTTGGTGAATATTCAGTATGGATAACCTAGTAAATGCTAACTCTTTATTCATAGAAACCAATTCCACCAATACCCATCTACTAAGAAATGGTTAAAAAAGCAACAATTTCATTAATTTTGCTAAATTAAGCACAAATGTGAACAAAATGTATTCAGGGATTTTAAACTTAAAACAGGGACAAGTAAGAAGCAGCTTTTCACAGGTTCCATTACATTAGCCTCTTCTTCCCTAATTCTTCTTATCAGCTTGAGACACACCCTCTGGAGTAAAATCCAATGACCTTTAAGGGTAGAGTTCCAAGTTCCGAACAATAACGTTCAGACATAATCACCTGACTTAATTAATCTCGTAATTTCTGACCTAATTTGATTCATCAGCCTGCAGTGACAGAGGAGCAGGGGAGCTGCAGATTCTTAGCACACTCAGGGCATCTTTATTGTATTAATTTGTCACCATTCCTCTCATAGCAGTCATGCAGCCTTTTGCCCTGGTAAATAATTTATAGTATGTTGGTCTTCTTCTGTCTGAGAATGCAGCCATCTTTACTTAACAAAATCCAGTCTTTCTGTTTCCACAGAAAATGACCCTAGACTTTTAAATATTCATCATTAGAAGAAATTTCAAATGCCATTCCCCAGTTGACAGTACTGTATTTTAAAAGAATAAAACTTGGCTGGGCGCAGTGGCTCACGTCTGTAATCCAAGCACTTTGGGAGGCTGAGGAGGAAGATTCACTTGACACCGGGAGCTTGAGACCAGCCTGAGCAACATAGTAAACCACTGTCTCTCCAAAAAAATAGAAAAATTAGCCAGGCATGGTGACACACACCTATAGTCCCAGCTACTCAGAAGGCTGAGGCAGGAGGATCTCTTGAGCCCAGGACGTTGAGGCTGCATTGAGCTGTGGTTGTGTCACTGCAGTACCACCTGGGTGTCAGAGTGAGACTGTCTCAAAGAAGAAGAAAATTCTTCTGTTGTATTTATTCATTTGTTGGGTGTTTTGTTTGTTTGTTTGTTTGTTTGTTTTGTGGTCAGGGGTGGTTTGGGGAAGGAAGCATTAGTCTGTATGTGATGGATAATACATGTTTAATATATTTAATCAATTGTAAAAATAACCGTTATTTTATATACACCTTTAAGAAAGCCCTTTATTTATTTATTTACTTTTTTGTGTGTGTGTGGGGGGACTGAGTTGCACTCTGTTGCCCAGGCTGGAGTGCAGTGTCATGATGTCAGCTCACTGCAACCTCCACCTCCCATGTTCAAGCAGTTCTCATGTCTCAGCTTCCCAAGTAGCTGGGATTACAGGCGCTTGCCACCACACCCAGCTAAGTTTTGTATTTTTATTGAAGACAGGGTTTCACCATGTTGGCCAGGCTTGTCTCGACCTCCTTACCTCAGGTGATCCACCTTGGCCTCCCTCCCAAAGTGCTGGGATTACACGTGTGAACCACCGTGCCCGGCCAGAAAGCCCCCTCACCGTATTTTTTGCTTGTTTGTTTTGTTTTGTTTTGTTTGTTTGTTTTAAGATGGAGTCTCGCTCTGTTGCCATGCTGGAATGCAGTGGTATGATCTCGGCTCACTGCAACCTCTATCTCCCGAGTTTAAGTGATTCTTCTGCCTCAGCCTCTCGAGTAACTGGGATTACAGGTGTGCACTACCACACCCAGCTAATTTTTGTATTTTTAGTAGAGACAGAGTTTCACCATATTGACCAGGATGGTCTCCATCTCCTGACCTCTTGATCCACCCCGCCTTGGCCTCCCAAAGTGCTGGGATTACAGGTGTGAGCCACCGTGCCTGGCCTAGAAAAGCCTTTTTAATGTTAAGATGTCATCAACTAAAAACACATCCTCGTTTTAAAGATGTTCATATGCAAAGTGTGCAAGGATTTTTCAGAACCAGAGAAACACGTATTGTTTCTACTCTTCTTCACTGACTCTTCTTCCTTCCTTTCCTTAGTATTGGACCTTCAAACTTTGCAACTAGTCCGAAATGACTGTTTTCAGAAATGGGTTAGGTATTAAATTACTAGGTACCACATAACACAAGATAAGTTTTATAGGTTCAGAAAGAAGGCAGACTTCTGAAGGGTATAAAGAAAATCTTGTTGGCATAGACACTCTGAGGAGTTAGCTTAATGCCTATCATGGTATGAGACTTACTCTCAGTGATACACTAATTAGAGATTTCCAACAGTGTGGCCCCGTCTAGAAAATTTCTGTGTATCTCATAGAATTAGTGATTGTCAAATCTGGATAAAATTATAATAATTATATAGGCTTATCCAACCCCCTGATTATACGGATGAGCAAAATCAATCTCAAAATGAAAACAGTCCAATTCCTCTCTGGTGTTCTTTTCTCTGTGGGTATCTTTGATGCAGAGGAGGGGAGGGGCTCATGGAACAGTTTTATATGCAGAGTTTCTAATTCTTTGCCTTTCTGGTTTGCCATTATTCTCTCAAACTCCCAGTACTGTTTCAGTAGCAAACATTTTTCTCCCCACCTAAATAATGGCAGCAATGTTTTGTGCTTTAAGTCTAAGAGTAGAAAGCTACTTAAACACAGACACTTTATTATATTTTAAATTGTTCATAATAGCCATCCTGACTGGAGTAAGATGATATCTCAGTGTGGTTTTAATTTGCATTTCTCTGATGAGTAGTGATGTTGAGTATTTTTTCATGTCTTTGTTGACTGTTTGTATTTCTTCTTTTGAGAAATATCTGTTTGTGTCCTTTGCCCAGGTTTTAATGTTTTTTTGTTTTGTTTTTCTTGTTGAGTCGCATCTTAAGTGAACAAATTCAGCAAAAGAAAATCAACTACTGAATTTTCTCAATGTGGTCACTTATAAGTAGGAATTAAACATAGGATATTCATGTACATAAAGATGGAGTAATAGAAACTAGGATTCCAAAATGGGGGTAGAGGAGAAGAGGGAGTGTTGAAAAATGCTGAATTCAGTACAGTGTTCAATGTTTGAGTGATGGGTAGATTAAAAGCCCGGTCCCCACCATTACACAATATACCCATGTAATAAACATGGCATATATATATTTAAATCTATAATTTAAAAAACACAGATGAATTCCTAAGTCATTCTCTAATCAGAGATATCTTTTAGTTTCACAAATACAATTTCTAAAACACATCTATAGCTCTGTATTATAATGTATTGTCTATTTATCACAATCTTAAGTTATCCGTCCACCCCAGGTCATAAAAGTATTGAGATCATTATAAATGAGTTAATAGTATGAGGCCTAAACCCAAAGATGTATTGTAACTTTGTTTCCCCTGCTTTTGCATTTCCCCTTTATATTGAATTATTCGTTTAGAATTATTTCTTACCTGCCAATCACTTTTATTTTACCTTAATAAAATAATTATTTCATTGATATTTACATGTGAAAAAGACTTTGTTTTGCAAGTCTTTTATTGTCTGAAGTGAAATTGCTTAATCCAGTGAAATAAGTTCAATAAACTGCTTCTTCCGCAATAGATGAACTCTGGCTTTTGTTATACTGAACTTTATCTACTTCTAAGAAATGTTATGATGGTAGTGGAATTTTGTTGGCAAAGGTTATATTTCAGCAACTTGGACCATATACAAATACTCTTTTATCCAATGAGCTACAACTTTTTTTTCCTGCTTTCAATTGCTTTTTATGATTAGTGTATTATCAGGGATTATTAGCCACTCATTTGAATTCTAAGCAGCCCTGATCTCAGAAAATAAGTCTTAATTCATGGATAACTTGCTGTTCCTCTAACATTGCCTGAGCTGTCCAGACTGGCTATACCTGCTGTAGAGGAAAATGCAAAGCTAAGGCTGGTTGGCACCTCAGAAGTAGTGGTGTCCTTTTCTCTCTCTCTCTGATTTCACGCGAAGGATATTGTGACAGTGAAGTGTGCTTGACCTTGTTCTGGCTTTCTCTAGGGGCCACATTGCAAATTCTTGCCTTGGGTAAATTCCCATGATTTTCTCAAGAATTTTAGGACCGTACATACCCTCTTATCAAATTTTCCTTGCTCATTTAGTGATTCCTAAGTGGGGTGGGGCAGGGGAAGGCTACTTAAATCTCCCCATATCTACTTTGGTTAACTGGTTACAATGCTACCAAAGTTATTAATTCAGATCCAGAAAAATGTACTGGGGTGAAGGGGAAATAGGCCAGAAGTTTGCAAACTTCATCCCTAATTTAAGCCATGCTTCTCCCAAGGGCACAATTTTGGGGCCCCAAGGATTCAAGATAGCACTTGGATGTCTCTGGGCACAGTGATCATCTTTTGGATATGAAAGTAGTTTCTCTAGACTTTGGGACTAGGGTTTCTCCTCTGTGGAAACACAGAAGGTTTGAGCTGAAAGGAGTCTTAAAGGTCACTCGGCCTGTGCCGGGCGCGGTGGTTCGCACCTGTAATCCTAGCACTTTGGGAGGCCAAATTGGGCGTATTGCCTGAGCTCAGGAGTTCGAGTCCAGCCTGGGCAACACGGTGAAACCCCATCTCTACCAAAATGCAAATAATTAGCCGGGCATAGTGGCGTGTGCCTTGTAGTCCCAGCTACTGGGGAGACTGAGGCAGGAAAATGGCTTCAACCCAGGAGGCAGAGGTTGCAGTGAGCCGAGATCATGCCACTGCACTCTAGCCTGGGCAACGGAGTGAGAACCTGTCTCAAAAAAAAAAAAAAAAAAAGAAAAATCATTTGACTTGACTGCTTTGTTTTATAGAAGGTATGAAATGAGACTCAGAGAGGCCTGATGATTCACCCAGAGTCACACAGCTTGACATAGCTCTTCAGACTCCTGGTCAAATGTCCCTTCAACTGTACCACGCACTGCTGGGCAGCATCAGTTGTCCTTTGTTAGGAAGCTGTTGACCCAATTCTCTCAAATCAGTGGCTGTCAAGCCTCATTTGTCTTTGTCACTGCAGTCTATGTATGGACTTGGGAAATTAGAGTTTATTGAAGCAGAAAAGGGCCAAAGTTGCTCACTTCTCCAGCAAGTAGTCCGAACAGAGTAGATGAGTAAGGAACTTATTCTGATCTTACTGACAGCTCTTCTGTCATATATTTTGCTCCCTAGAACTCAGTTTCTTCACCTGTAATATAAGGATATTGACCATGAGAATCCTTAGGTGGTCTGTTTTATAGGATTACAATATAGGGATTATTGAGAGTAGTTAGAGAGCTTTGGAATCTGAAGAGATTTGTTTTTTCCCTTTCTTCAAAGCCTGTTTTAACATTACCTTGACTTACTTGTCTTATTATTTAGTATGGTTTTATATCAGCCCAAACAATTAAGTGTTATGCATCATTTATCCAATACCCAAATGATCAGACGGGTTTCTCACTGGGGCACATGAAAGCATTTGCCCTCTGCATGCATCTGACATTGTCCACTGTCCAACAGGCTCATCACAAAGCCTTGCTCTTCTCCCCTGGCTCAAGCACAGAAATCTATTGCATTTCAACGGAGCAATCCGAGCCTTCTTGCACTTAAGACCAAGAAGAGACAAAACCAGTGTCAAATCTGTAGCTCTGCTGTCACTGGATATGCATTCATTTTGGGAAGAAAAGTTTCCATTTCTTCTCTTTGGAGTGAAATTTAGGCATCTTTGCAACTCATGCTTACTTGTTGAGACATGAGTGAGGAAAGCCTGCATTATTTAGAATATGCGTCCTTTAACACAGCATTGATGCCCTGCATAACCTAGAACTGCAAGTCTAGCTTCTTTTATTTTGTGTGTCCCATGGGATGAAATGGAAATCTCTTATTTGTAATCACAATGATCACTATGGTTATGGAGGCTGAGGAAGGGGGCCTGGGCACTTCTAGAGCTTGAGTGTCATTTGACCTCAAGCCTATCTGATTGTTCTCTGATACAGGTCACTTCTTTTCCAAAGAAATAAAAGAACATTCAACCAGCTGGGGCCTCATCCCTGTGCTGGTGCTGCTGCATGCAGAGGTAAGAGGAGAAATTGGATTTTCCTCTGAAGAGCACATCCCTAAAGCCAGGGCTTACCTTTCTTTTCTCTGTCTTGTCCACTGCAGAACACTGCACACGGTCAGTCCAATGGCATACTTCCACCTCCCGTGTGTCCATACTTGTAGGCATTATGCTCTTCTCAGATGTTACCACTTTACAGGCCAGAGGGGCTCAGACAAGAAGAGGAGTCTAGGCTGGCCCACGAGGGTGTGTGGTCTAACCTGTTCCAGTCAGCCATCTCTTTTTCTCAGCTATTGACTACAGTTTCTTTGGAACCCCTTTCCTGGTCCAAAACTACTCTTCACCTCCCTTGTTTCTGCAAACAACCTGCCCACAGATTATCACCTCCTTTGGGTTTTAGGTTTAACAATCAGCTCCCTCCTACAGAAGAGAAGTTGGTTGTCAGGGATCAACTTGCAGCTCCAATAGTCTATGTCCCAGGTAATTTCCTCCATGTCAGGTGCATGGGGTCCCTTCTGTAAGGCTCTCTGCTTCCCCAGTAGCACCCCTAACAGTGTATAGCCTGCAGTCTTGCCACCTGCAATATTCCAGGGCTCCTTGACATCCTGTGTTCCCTTAGGATAGGACTTCTTGAGTAAAAGGTTGGAAACACAACTCTACAAGGCTTAAGTAAATCAGTAGCATACCTCTACATGCTTGTTCACTTGCTGCCAGGTTACAATTTAAATACTCCCTTGGAGGTGTTCCCCTGTGTCTCATCTTTTTCTGATTTACAATGACCTTTTCTAAACCACAGCCAATAATTTTATAACCACATATAGCTTCCAGTCTAATGCTGAGCAATTTCTTTTAGCCTCTTTTTGTATGTGAGATTTAAAAAAAATCCTTTTTTTGTGCAGGGCAGGGTGGCTCATACCTGTAATCCTAACACTTTAGGAGGTCGAGGCAGGAGGATCTCTCGAGACCAGAAGTTCAAGACCAACCTGGGCAAATAGTGAGACATGGTGGCACATGCCTATAATCCTAGCTATTTAGGAGGCTGAGGCAAGAGGATTGCTTGAGCGTGGGAGTATGAGGGTACAGTGAGCTGTGACTGTACACCAGCTTAGATCGCAGATACAGCTTATAATATTCCTGGTCAGAATGACCAGGTCTGCAGTTTCTAGGACCCAATACGAACTTCCAGAATCATGGAGACTGAAGGAGTGGGCCCAGGCAGGGATGTGGTATCACAGAGCCTGAGCCAGGAATAAGGTGGAAAGTCACTTACCCAAGAGTCATGATCTGTAGAGCCAGAAAGGAATGCGAAAGATATAATCTTGACAAGAAGCCGAATCAAAGCCCAGTCATTAGTCCAAACCAATCATCCATTAGAATTTACAGAGAACACAAGCTTTGTAAAACCAAACCAAATAAAAAACACTGGCATTTGATTTTAACTTTATCACCCATTAACCTGTGTGATCTTTAGGTTTCCACATGTTAGTCCAGATAATATCTATCTCCCTGGGGTGTAGTTAACATTTAAAATCAGGATTATTTGGAAAATGGTTTGTAAACTCCAAAGTGAGATGAAAACCTTAGGCATTTTGTTTGCATTGCACTCTTAAACATTTTTCCAGAATCACACAGAATTTCCATTCAATCAAGGCAAGTAAGCAGGGTGCACGCATTTTCCCTGAGAACCAGGTGGCTTGCACATTTTTACTTCTGTGTTAAACTGTAAACTAAACAAGGCAATGCACAAAGGAGTAGCAAAGGTTGCAGAATAGAAACACTATAGCAAAACACATCCCTACTAATGGGAGTGCTAAAATGAGATCCATTTGCATCCCAAGGTCCTCTGGTTCCAACTAGATAGCTCCTGTTAGAGCTTTGTGAATTCATTTCCTGGGCTGACAGTGACCTAAATGGATCTATTTGATAGAATTAGGGGCATTTAGAAGAAGCATACTGAATTCCAGGGTACAGAGAGACAAGTTATTTAGTTTTGAAAGGTTACAAATACTGATGCAGGGGAAAAAGATGATGGGGTGGCACATATTTTCAAGTGCTTTTTGTGCAATTATAAGGTAAATAAGGAAACAGTTCTTACAGTTGTTTTTCTCCCTCTGGATCTGTGGATTTTTCTTTTCTTTTCTTTTCTTTTTTTTTTTTTTTTTTTTTTGGTTTTTTTTTTTTTGAGTTGGAGTTTCATTCTTGTTGCCCGGGCTGGAGTACAATGGTGGGATCTTGGCTCACGGCAACCTCTGCCTCCCAGGTTCAAGTGATTCTCCTGCCTCAGCCTCCCGAGTAGCTGGGATTACAGGCATGCGCCACCATACCCAGCTAGTATTTTTTTTTTTTTTTTTTTTTTTGTATTTTTAGTAGAGACAGGGTTTCTCCATGTTGGTCAGGCTGGTCTCAAACTCCTGACTTCAGGTGATCCACCCGCCTCAGCCTCCCAACGTGCCAGGATTACAGGTGTAAGCCACTGTGCCTAGGTTGGATTTTTCTAAAAAGTTACACAAATTAGACACTGACTTCTTAGAAGAGTGCACTATTTTTTTTCTCTCTCTATCCTTCAGGACCATAATATACATCATGTTTTGGGGACACTGTATCCCCTATTCTCTTCTTTCCCTGACTCTTCCTTTCCTCCTCCATGTCAGGTATCTCATTCTGAGTATTTGCACCAAAGCATCTTCTTTGGGGTACAAGGATACTCCTATGTATTGATACCTCTCTTGCTGTCACTCAACATCACCGGGTATATTCATAGATGACACAATCTTTTCACTTTGAAAGGGATGCACGTTTTGTCTTAACCCATTAAGTGTTTGTCATCTGCTTTTCCTGTCACTTGTCCAAGGTCTACACACCTATCCAGGAAACCAGCTCTAGCTTTGAAGCAGTTCAGCTCTTAATAAGAAGTTGAGCAGAAGTTATAATAACTCATTGCCTTGCCTGCTTGGAAAACATGATAATGTTCCTTCGTTGTAAGAAATCATTTTAACAACGCTGACTGCTGGCAGTTCATTGATGAAGGCTATGTGAAACCTGCTATAAATAGCACATGCTGCATGTAGTAAAGCGTTCTTCTGTGTGGCATTTATTTATTTGTAATTTATTCCCTGCTGGCTTTCACAAAAGGACTTGAGCCAGGCTAACAATAAAAGACACATATACAATAAGGTTGTTATGTATGTAGAAAGTAAAGATCAAAAATTGTATGGAAAGGAAAAGGGAAAAGAGTTATGTGTGTAGATTTTCCTTCCTCATCAAGGCAATAGGAGAAGATTGTTTTCAGCCTTCCCTCTCTCAGACTCACTGAGGTGTGCTGAAAAGGAGCATGAACTTCATCCCTCACGGAAACCAAGTAAGTAAAATTATGGTGGACACAGGGAAGGAAACTCTAGGAAGAAGGAAGCAGAAGTCTTAGGAGATCTTATTTTTGGCTGAGAGGCAGTATAGAAGGAAGGCCATACAATAGCACAACCTCAGAGTGATTATTTTTGCTCATCATTAAGGGTTCTGATTACCTGCTGCCGAATTCTATATTGCACATGCTTGTGATTATGCAGGAGGTATTGATTTTCTTCTGCATTCATTTGTATAAATCAATTTCATAGAACAAGGAAAAAAAGCAAACGGGGTCAAATGATGGGTTTTGTACCTACTGGTAATAGTTTCTAGTAACTAAGCATCCGTCATAAAGGAGATGGTCGGTGGCCTAAAATTAAACAAGGAAAGGATATTTTCTTTTAACTTAGGTCAGGTTTTCTCAACCTTGGCATTTGGGGCCTGGTAATCCTTTGTCCCGGAGGCTATCCTGTGAATTGTGGGTGTTTGGCAGCATCCCTGAGCTGTACCCACTGGGTGCCAGTAGAACTCCCTGATGCCCCTTTAGTTGTGCCAAACTGAAGTTTCTCCAGACATTGCCAAACATTCCCCCAGCATGGAGACACCATTGCCCCCAGTATAATTACTGATTTAGGTAAAGAGTCTAAGAACTTGGCTGTACACAGACTGCCTCACAGAGCAGGAAGCTCCAGAGATCCCTCCTAGCTCTGTCTTCCCCAGTGAGGGATCCATTACTCACAAAAAGTGTTGGAGGGTGGCGTAGGGGAGACTCCCCCATCAGGCCTCCAGAGGCATATCCTTCCTTTCTGTTCCCACAAGGTGGTTGTATATCCTGCCCATCCAAACACTTTCAAGACTCTGGATGCATTTCTGCTAACTCAGTGGATACGAGTAACCCCAGTAACATTCAAAATAATCCCAGCAATGTTCCTGTGTGTTTGCTCTGGCAGTGGGTAAGTCAAAAGTCAGTTTTACAGGCTGTTGCCTAGTGAGACCAGGCCTTCGGGTCTGCCTGAAGTCGGTTCCTGCAGACATTCTGACTGCCTGTCAAATAACTCTAATAAACCCTTTCTCATTTCTCACTTCCAATGAAGATGAAATGTTTGCAGCATAGAAAGCTGAATTTCCTTATGACCATACCCAAGCACATAGTACAATTCATTGCTATTAGTTTTCCAAGTAGAGGTGCAATCATTAGTTTCCTAAAGTGGTTCCTAATTATTAGCACACATTGTTTCTGTGTAGAGCCCATAAACAGGTTTGTACTCTGAGGAATTTACCTTTTTCTTCTTATTTTTCTGTTTTTGTCTTTTTAAAAAAGTAATCACACTTTTCCTTCGTGATAGGGCCACAAAGAGACTCTAGCACAACTAAGATCAATTGCCATACCAATCAAAAATATTAATTTATGTTTTATGTGGAAGCTAAGCTTCTCAAGTGCATAGGTTACATTCATTTATATGTAGTTTTACTTCACCTCTTATCTAAAATCTCCGAAGTACTTGTGGAGTAGCCCTTTTATCTTTATAATACACCTGTAAAATGGAGAGAAAGCCAGTGATAATGAGCCCATTTTAGGGATGGATGTGAAAGATGGGATTAGAGTTCACGTTTTCATGAGGCCCCTCTAACAGGTATGAGGGTAGTCTTGAGTAGGGAAGTATCCATATAGTAAATTGGTGAAATGAACACATGGCCATCATATTAACTGGAGAATTAAACACAGGCCATCATATCATAACAGGAGGATTCAGCCTGCTCTGTTTGCATTGCCATCTCTTGGTAGTAACGGGAATTTTCCACATGTTTAAATCAAAAGGAAAAATAAAATGGGGTGCTCCATTTCCAAAGAGAGGACTTCTCCATTCTTGCATGATAGTGAGGATGCTTTCAAGAGACACTCAGCCTCTGATATTATTCAACAGCCGGTTTTTGAACTGTGAGTTTTGCCGATCTTGCTCTTCAGTCCCCATGTGCCGGCCAACGTACAACATGATAGACCAGGTCAGTCTATTATGTTTCTGATTCTGGACCAGCTGTCACTCTTGGCCCTGTGTATCTTAAGAAGGATGACAAGGGAAAACTGAAAAAGCCTGTGGTGTGTTCTTTTACGGAACCTTTTCTTCATACATTTTATTACAAAAGCTACATGTGTGCCGATTAGAGATTTTCATACTTTTTTCATCTTTAAGAAAAGACAATTATTTGCTTTGTAAATTCACAATAGTGAAAGAAGACATGCCACCTACGCTTTCTGTACATATTTTTTTGAGAACAAACACTTGTCTCATAGTGATGAAATCATTATGCATAGTAACCTAAATACTATGCTTTCAGAAGGATGGTAATGGGAATCAACTAAAATTGGAGCAGTGTTTGGCAGGTGAAGACTTGTTTAAATACAGTAAGAATTTCCTGAATGAGAACTTAATGCCTACAAAAGTATCTGGCACAAATGAATATTCACTTTCCTAAATGAAAGACAACTGGAAGAGTGGACTGTATCATCTGTATTTTTCAATTTTTATTATTACTTTTTTTATGTGTAGCTGTTTGTCCTCTAACAAGATAAAGATTAAGGTTTAACATAATTTGGCAAGGCTTGGTGGCTCACACCTGTAATCCTAGTGCCTTAGGAGGCTAGGGAGGGAGGAATGCTTGAGGCCAGGAATTTGAGCCAGCCTGGGCAACATGCTGAGACCTAGTTTCTATTAAAAAATTAAAAAATTAGAGGGCATGATGGCCTGCACCTACAGTCCTGGCTACTCAGGAAGCTGAACTGAGCTGGGAGGATTGTTCAAGCCCAGATGTTGGAGGTGACAGTGAGCCATGATCCTGCCTGACACTGCACTCCAGCCTGGGTGATAAAGCAACACCCTGTCTCTTAAAAAAAAAAAAAAAGTAACATAAATTATCCTAAGACTAGTCTCAGTCACAGTATGAAGAGTAGATGAAAAGAACTAAAATAAACTCTTTATTCATACTGAAACTTAGTTAAGATTTTGGTAAAAGCAACTGAAGCCAAATAAGTTATACCTACGTTGGTTCATTTCATTCTTTTGACATTTGTTAAGTCTTCTGTAACCCAGATTCAGGAAAGATGCTACAGATACCATAGTTAAGTATTTCTTTCCCACACTGAATTGTGTACCCAAAGTAAACCTCAACAGTAAGGGAAAATTAATATCGTTCAGATATTATTGGATTCCACGTAGGAGAGAAATAAATGGAAACCCAAGAATGATGGAAAATGAGATCCCAGGACCATGTCCACTCAAAGGTCTGTGCAACAGCGCAAGAGGGCAGGTAGCCATCTATGGAACTAAGGGGCAGGGAGACCAGGAAAGGACATCTCAAAAAAGAAAGTGGAACTGACAGGTTACCTGATTTATTTGCTCATATTGAGTGGTTTACAGTTCTTTAGGATATTTGGTATAAAAATTGCCTTCACCAAAAATTAATTCAATTATTAACTATAAGGAAAAAAGCTGTCAAGCTAGAAGAGTAATCATAGCATATTGTTTTCAAAATTTGAAAGCAAACAATGGCAAATAGTCATAATATGGTGAATTTAATCAAACATGTAATATATTTATTGCATTGGTAGGATGATTATAGAAAACATGTTTCTGAGGGGTGTTGTAATATTAAATCTCAATCCTTAATATGGGAAACAGATAGTTACTAATATCTGAAAACCAGTTAATAACTATAAACACATATTACCTGTATTTTAAAATATTGATATAAATTCTGGAAGATAAAACTCAAGAGTAGGGAACAGTGGGAGAAAAGAACTACTTATTTTCATTAGAAGTGACATAAAATATTTTGACTTCTTTTTTCTTTTTTTAAGACAAGGTCTTTCTCTGTCACCCAGGCTAAAGAGCAGTAGTGTAATCTCAGCTCACTGCAGCCTCTGCCTCTCGGACTCAAGCATCCTTCCACCTCAGCCTCCTGAGTAGCTGGGACTACAGGCATGCACCCCCATGCCTGGCTATTTTTTTAAATTTTTGTGGTGATGAGGTCTCCACGTTATTGCCCAGTCTGGTCTTAAACTCCTGCCCTCAAGCGATTGTCCTGCCTCGGCCCCCTCAAAGTATTGGGATTACAGCCATGAACCACTGTGCTTGGCCTATTTCACTTTTTAAATAATGTACAAGCACATGGTCCATTTTGTTTATTTGAAAAATATTTAAGACGCTTCCTATTGGTCTTCATAAAATTTTAATTTTTTTTAATGAAAGAAAAAAGAGTGATTTCTACTAATTGCAAAACCCCAGTTTCTGCTCACACTTTAATTCCTACTTTGTATGGACCAAGGTTAAACCCAAGCTAGGCCAAATATTTTCCTGCTCTCAGAGGTTCTTGGTTGCACAAAGTGAAGGGTTCGTTCATGCCCTGTCCTTGAACTTTTCGTATCCTGATCAGATTATGATTCATCCACTCAGGATTGTGGAGTGAAAGTAAACAGCCCTTCAAGAAATCATGTACCCATAATAATGAACTCAGAATAATGTAACCCAAAATAATGTAGCTTGTGGTCAAAACTACTTTTTGTTCTCCTTTTTTTTTTTTTTTTTTTTTTTTGAGACAGAGTCTTGCTCTGTCGCCCAGGCTGGCATGCAGTGGCACGATCTCGGCTCACTGCAAACTCTGCCTCCTGGGTTCATGCCATTCTCCTGCCTCAGTCTCCTGAGTAGCTGGCTCTACAGGCGCCCGCCACCAAACCCAGCTAATTTTTTTTTTTTTTTTTTTTTAGTACAGACAGGGTTTCACCGTGTTAGCCAGGATGATCTCTCAA
The DNA here is from genome assembly GCF_049350105.2 of Macaca mulatta. Taxonomy (NCBI): domain Eukaryota; kingdom Metazoa; phylum Chordata; class Mammalia; order Primates; family Cercopithecidae; genus Macaca; species Macaca mulatta. Next base: position 37,512,491 of record NC_133413.1, read on the forward strand.
TCTCCTGACCTCGTGATCCGCCCGCCTCAACCTCCCAAAGTGCTGTGATTATAGGCGTGAGCCACTGCGCCTGGCCTACTTTTTGCTTTCTTGATATGATGTTACATGGACCGGGTATCTTACAGTCAGATTCTGGAGTTTGAAGGGATGATATAAAGCTGTCTGGAGTAACTCCACACGAGCAAGAAGATTTGATGCTAAGAATCACAGACATCTCCCATTATTACGGTCGTGCCTTGAGAAAGGTAATCTAGCAGGATGATGCAGTGGAAGATTAAGGTAAAAATTCTGCTCTGATTTCAAATCATAATTATGTTTTTCAAAATCTAAATTCCCTGAAAACGCAGAGATGTTTTTCACAGTTGCAGTTTTAAGTGTCATGTCTTTTGAATTCTGATCTATTTACAGTGTCTATGATTTTGAAAATATGGCCAAGTCCAGCTGTACAAAAGAAATAACATTTTCTTTGAAATTGATTTTTTAGAAAATTTGTGTTAGTTTTCTTCAGTCATTTACACATAACTTTGTCCTCTTCTTCCTCTTCTTCTCTCTAATAGTTCTCTGAAATGTAACGTTAGCCCATTAGAGCACATCCCTTCTCTTCTTTTCTTTCTATTTACAAGACAGCTTTTTTTGAGATAAGAAATTCGATTAGATTTGGGCCCAATCAAAGCCTAGAACTGTAAGTTGTTTAATAGAGACATTCACAAAACATAGATTAGGGTTAAGAAATTTCCCAAAGGCACAAGGATCTCACATTTCTGGAAGCTGTGTATATATGAATATGACTAATGAGCAGAATTTTTTCCTGTGTTGATACTCATCTCCTCAAATGATACAAAGGCAAAGTCTACTAAGCAGTGTTTTACAGTTACCAAAAGCTTCTAATCATTCAATCTCTTTTCAATTTTAGGGTAGCAGGATTGTTGCTGTATGATATATCTCACTGCCAAACAAGAAAAAAAAAAGAAAAGACCAAAACAAAAACTAAACCAAACAAAACAAAACAATAAAATAGCATCTACAACATTTGAGAACTCGTAGGTCACTGGGATGGAGTATCTGATCAGATCTTTGCCAACTGTTTAAGTGGATGGCCTGCAGGGACATAATTATCTTTTTCTTGGTGAGAACACATATAGCCTTCATTTAGCCTTCATTAGAGATTGAGTCATATTCTATAATTTGTGATATTTTATGAAAGTCATCAACTATGACTATGTTAGCCATCGTCATAAAATATGATATAATAAATATTCTGTATCATCTCATGGACAGAAAGTAAAGGGCAAACTGAGTCTCAAATTATTGGGCTGTGTTCTCAGCACCTGTGCAAAAATACTGCTATTTCCAAGTAGCTTGGGAAAATAGGAGTGTAGAATATCTTAATTGATTGACCTTGAAAACAATACATCTATTTCAGACTCCGGGTTCAAAGATCCCATTTGCAAGTGCTGTCTTAAGATTTTTATCATCGTAAATAAAAAGGGCTGGCATAATTATAGTTCCTTACTTCTCCTTACTTCTCTATAGTTCTTACTTAGGTATGGATGGTGGTACCATCTCACTACTGATTACCCTGAAAATTCTCTTAAACACTCCAAGATATGTGGTTAAGAACAGGGAGCAAAAATCTGTCTTAAAGCGCATTGCCATTAGTCAGTTGATACTTATAGTGTGAGACTTAGAACCTCCCCCTGCCTCTCCCCTGTGTGAGATTCTGCACCTCCGCCTAGAGTTTATCTTACACTTGCTGATCTATGAAAGCAGCAAATCTTAATCCAGTATTCTCACATTCATATGATCAGAATTAACTGGGGTGCTGCTGCCTGTCACCTCGTTTTATAGCTGTGAAATTAGCCACATTATCTGTGGGACATGGGTGTTAATGAAAGCAGTGGCTCAGTCCTAGGCCCTGGGATCAAGAAGAGCTTTTTCCTCTTTTACAGTCCCTTTTTTCTTTGCCCATATATTACTAACAGTACATCTGGTGTCATATTCTTGAGTTTTTCAGGACTCTGATTACAAACAAATAGCAACAACATGATACAATTTTTTGTTAGAGGTTTTTCTGTCCTCTCTCTTATCCAAGTCTGAACACTTAGACAAACCACAGTCATATATCTAGGTTTACACTCAAGCTTTAAGTAGGAGGTTTATTTTTTCTCTGATAAAACGAGTTGCACTGGCCATGGGTGCTCTTCTGAAGCCTGTGAAATCCAAATCAGTGCAGCCTACCCATCAAATCAATCTGGAGAGGGGGCAGATCAGCAGATTGCTTTCCTAGCTGGGTTCCTGGCTAATCTTAAGGCTTTTGCGAAATTTAATTAGCACATACTGCAAAGATTACTAGGAAGTATTGTTTTGTGGCCCGGTACAGATTTGATTTTGATGAGACTTTAAGCTCCTAGAAGACATTTTAATGATGTCCTAAGCACACAGTAAGATGCAATTTTGTGATAATTACAAAATATATTTTCCCCTCTTTTTAGTTACAAGATTGTTTTTCCTTTCTCCCCATCCCACCCCAGATGGAGTAAAGCACACAGGTCTTTTGGTGGACAGTGTTTATGCCCACGGAGCAGGCTTAGAAACATGCTAGGAAAACATCCTTAGCAAATGGGACAGGCCAGCCTCTGGTCACCCTGCTGTTTCTTGTCTACAGGAGAAGTCAGAGTTATTCTTCCTGATTCATGGCTTCTCAGTCTCGGCACTGTTGGCACTTTGGTCCAGAGAAGTCTTTGTTGTAGGGGACTGTCCTGTGCATGGTAGATGTTTAGTGGGATCCCTGGCCTCCACCCAATAGGCGCCACTTAGTACTGCTTTCCAATTGTGACAGCCAAATATGTCCCCAGACTTGCCAGATGTGCCCTGGAGGAAAAAATCGCCCTTGGTTGAGAACCACCACCCTAATTCTGTCCTCATCTCGCCTCTTTTTGCAACACATCTCTGTTTTAAAAGCTCTGCAATTGAGATTTTTTTTTTTTTTTTTTTCAATCTCAGTTCACTGTAACTTCTGCCTGCTGGGTTCAAGCATTTCTCCTGTTTCAGCCTCCTGAGTAGCTGGGACTACAGGCGCATACCACCATGCCTGGCTAGTTTTTGTATTTTTAGTAGAGATGGGGTTTCGCCATATTCGTATTTTTAGCAGAGACAGGGTTTCACCATATTAGTCAGGCTGATTTCGAACTCCTGACCTTAAATGATCCACCTTGGCCTCCCAAAGTGCTGGGATTACAGGCGTGAGCCACTGGCCTGGGCTGCAGTTGAGATTTAAGAATCAAATCAGTCCTTGCATGACTTCAGAGTCACTTAGTGGCTTCTAAATATCTAAAAATGTTTTAGGATGCTAATGGTTCAGGAAGGAGAATGGAGTAGGGAATGAAATCTGGAGACGGTGTTTTACCATTTTAATTAAGCTCTATCAACAAAACTAGAGGTATGATTTAAAAATAAATCCCTGCTCTTCATCAGTCTCAGGGCCTGAGAGCTTCATCATCCTCCAAGCTGAGATAAGGCCACCATTTTCCCCATAATATTTATACCTACACAAAACGAGTAGAGAATAAAGCTGTTGGAGATATTGAGCCATCGGCTATGTTTCTCACCAGCTGAATTCTTCACTCCTGCCCACAACTTCACTATGCATATTTCACATTTGTCCTTCTACAACGTTCTAAATCATCATGTATTGTGGACATTTGTAATTGCTAACAAATATTAATAGTCAAAAGTCCAGGCTCTACTGGGTTAAAATTAAGGCTTATATAGAGTTACCGTTTTTGATCTCCTGATCCTTTTTCACTAAGAGTGGGAAGGGAGGGTTGAGACAGAGGTGGTTAACAGAGAAATGGGTAACAGGAATCCTATAGGACAACTGTATACCTGTTGGTGGCCATGCTTTGAGCATTTAAAGAAAGCCCTTATTTTTTGTTAACACAGCTGATGTCACAAGTCTATCCACAGGGGACCAAGATGTTTGACTTTGCTGTAGCTTAGTTAATTTCTGCTGATTCAACATTTTCCCTGTCCTCCTTTCCTCCAGTTATTTAAAAGACTCTGAGAATTAAAGTTCATCATAGTCCCAGAATGAAAAGCTTCTCATCACCCTCAGTTCCTGGATCCACAATCTAGCACCATTTTGATCAGTTTTAAAGATATCTGGGCTGATTATATCAGACTGAAAACAACTGAGGGAACACTCAGAGTGCTCACTTTGTAACTCTCGTGCAGGTTGTCTGCAGCTCACAAGCCTGTCTTGCTTTCATTGATATAGAACCCCTCGGATTATATTTTTAAAAGGTATAACATTTTCTCCTTTCATGGGAAAGTTATTTTCTGGTCATCTTAAAGGGTTTTAGCTCATCACATTTTTGCCCAGTGAGTAGGGAGACCACATGAAATCATTAAAAGAGTTAGATGTTTATGTCTAGGATTTTCATTGACTTAGACACATATCAAAAAGTGAGACTTGGAGTACTCGGACAATGGTAGAATTCTGATACTGATTCTTTTACAATATAGCTGATATAATCATGTCTAGGGACTCTAAATAAAGGTCTTCGTCTTTGTATACCACTGATCTGATTTGAGCAATCTAACAATCCAGACAATCATAGTGACTTTTGGGCAGGGCAGTTGCAATGTCCCCTAGCTGTGCTTCATTCTTCCTACTTCTGGCACAATGAGAGTTCACACACACAGACTGCAATGTGTCCATCTACCCACCTCATCTTTCTGCAGCGGTCTGATTTAACTGTCTTCATACATGTCTCTTTCAGGTACCTTGAAAACCTCAGACAAGCTTCCCTGAGCTAGATGCACAGGGGAATTACCTTCGAATGGGTGACAGAACCCTAATGTGGGCATTATTTACTGTTTTGAAGGAAGCTGAAGCAGCAGCCTGGTTGCTCTAATTAATTAATTATTGAATCCATTGGTCATGCATTGTGTTCTATTAGAAAGATGCAGGCAAGCTGCCCAGCTTGCAGTTTTAGCCTCTGGAAAATCTTTTAGCAAAATAATGCAAGAAAGCTAAAGAAAAAAATGCATACAAATAATACGATTACTTGAACCCACTTGCAGCATTTCTCTCTATATATGTATGTATATGTGTGTGTATATACATATATGTATATATGTACATATAGAAGAAATATATATACATATATGTGTATATATACATGTATGTGTATATATACACATATATGAAATATATATACATATGTGTGTATATATACAGATATGAAATATATACCTATGTGTATATATAAATATATATGAAATATATACATATATGTGTATATATATACATATGTACATATATGTGTGTGTGTATATATATACGAATTCTCTCTTATTTCTAGTACTCCCACCCTTCTTCCCAGCATATGTAATCTAAGTGAAGTGTTTTTCCTGGGTGGAAAATTTGGAGCCTCACTTCCCTGCTGTAGCATTATGCAAAGGTCTTTGAACTAGGCTGCTTTCAAGTAGATATAGGTGTTTTTCAGAGAATATAAAATTGCGGGGCAAAGGAATTATGCTATTATCTTGAGGGTATTCTCTTTCCTGCCATTCTAGACACTTGCTGGTCAAGGTCCAGATGGATGAGACATATATGTCAAAGAATGGTAAGACCTAAACTTGCACCCTTTCTCTTGAGTCCCCTGGTCCTTGATAAGAGTGAAGTCTCCGTGTGTTCCTTTAGATTACACACACACACACACCCTTTTACTCAAAAGATTATGCAAAGGATTCCCACATTAAACTAATATTTCTATCTGTTGAGTTCAGCAGAGACTGTCAACCCAGGAAATGATGTAAATGATGCGAAAATAATCAACCAAAAAAAAAAAAAAAGGATTAGAATAGTATCAATTAAGCAATGTTTTTGTATAATGTAGCTCATTGGCATGCAATTTAGTAGATTTAACACTTTCTGAGCACTTATTGTGTTATCATTTTGCTAGGTTGGAGAAAGCCAGAGAAAACATAATCTCTGCTTTCAGCTTGCAGATTATTAGGTGATAGATGAGGTGGAATCAAAGGAGAAACACACTACACTTTTTTTCTACGACATTAAAACATTCTTCATGAAAGTGGTGAGATGTCAGAAGTTGTTTGATTCAAGAAAGATGTTTATGGAGTAAAGCACAGGGAGAACATTGAAGAACATTGGAAGGCAGTCAGGAGCTGATTAAAATCAGCTCATTTTTGCCTGTCCCTATTTCTTTCTGATTTCATCTTTAGTTTGGACATCATTACCAGTACACTGCCTCAACCCAGTCCTGAAATACCTAGGATTATAGAAACATGGGCTCCTGTGTCATGTTTGATATTTGTCTGTAATGATATTTGTCTGTAGGAAATAAAAAACAATTTAAATGACAGATGATTTATAATAGTTAAAGCTTAATACTTTTTAATACCTCTCCCTGTGCTCCAGACATAGGTATATATAAATGTGTATCTGTAATAAAAAATAGATTCCAAAATTATAACAGTGATTATCCCTAAACAGTGGGATCATTGATGATTATTATTTGTCTTTATTTTGTGCCTTTTAATCATAAATGTGTTTCCAGTGAAAAAGAGCAGTATTAATTTTAAAAGAATTTTAAAAGAACAACTCTGACTGAATATATTTAATGTGCATTTGCTTAGGTGAAAATGGGATGTCGCCATTGATGTACTGTATTTTTCTAGCCTAACAGACTCAATGATTACTTGCTTGTGTTTAGTATTCACCAAGCCTTACCACCTAAATGTAACACATTTGTTAACCAGCAACTGTATTTCCTCAAACACAGATACAGCATTGAGTTCAAACACTTATTCCCAGTGCAAATAGGAGGATGATTCATTAGCAGATCTTAATGATGTTTCTATCTGTTTGACTTCACCTGCATCTTATAAACAAAACAAAACAAATGTATTCTTTGAAAGAAACTGTTTATCAAGAGAAAATGTCTTATGTCTGAGCCTTCCTGGTTAGCTGTAACTCTGAACATGATCACATCTAGTCTCCATTACTTTTACACATAGTGCAGAGCTATTCAACTTGCTGCTGTAATCAAGAAAAAGGACCACACAAACAAGCAGTGGAAAACAATTTATTTCTTAAGGCCATGGTACATTTATCAAGATGCTTTGTTATTTAAAAAATCTTGATTTTGAGCTCCTGTGTATTTGTGTGTGTGTGTGTGTGTGTTTATGATGCTTATGTGGTTGTGTACAATTATGTGTCTTTAGGAACACCCAGAATTATACCAGCATTACATTTATTTCTTTACTCAGTCTTTTTAATTCATAGTCTTCATGTTAGGGAATAGGAGCTATGCAAGGAGGAGTTTACTGGTTTATAGCATTAGTTTTCTATGAATATTGTGTAGATTCTAATCTCTGAAATGATTGCTATAGAGACAAATGCTCTCTTAGCATATCACACAAAAACACAATCACCAGTATTCTTATCTACAATGGTCCTTTGTACAGTTTATCTATTGGCAATGTGAAGGCACTTCCTGGTTAATTATAAATGAAGGCAAACTAGAAATAATTATACGGAGTGGTTTTGGGCTTTTTTTATCTTTTAATCTAGATTCAAGAAATTTGCTTACATAAGCATGGTAGAAAGCAAGCCTAGGTGTTCCTCTACATTTTTACTCCCCAAGTTAGCAAGATAAAGTAGTATTCCAAAGACAACTCAGATAATTTGCTGTTCTCATTCCCATGAACTATAGTCAAGGGATCTAGAGTTTCAGCAATAGTCAGGTCATTTATTTCTTCCTAGAAAACAATTGAAGTCAACTGATGGCTATGCTGCACATAACTTAACAGTGCACCACATATACCTGTAGAACAATCTGGAGTCCTCTGCAAACAGTGAATCATAATGCAGCACCTACAGGAAGGAAAACATGAGTGGGTGTTCCAAATAAAACCGGAAATAAAAAGCCAAATACGCAGTTCATCTCTGCAGAACGTGATCTTGCATGTCCCATTATACTCATCTTTCAAGTACAAAATTACTATGTAATTATGTGGCCTGAATCTAGAAACAACCGTTTACCTTGCAATAGTGTTCATTTTATGATTGTTAATATCATTAAAAAGTGGGACAGGGGTACCTCCTCCCACAATATCCTCACAGGCCTGAATGCTTAAAGAAATTAAAGCACTATCTCTGGCAGTACATGGTGGCTCATGCCTGTAATCCCAGCAAGTTGGGAGGCCGAGGTGGGCAGATCACCTGAGGTCAGGAGTTTGTGACCAGCCTGGCCAACATGGTAAAACACTGTCTCTACTAAAAATGCAAAAATTAGCCTGGTGTGGTTGTGGGCACCTGCAATCCCAGCTACTCGGGAGGCTGGCTTGAACTTGGAAAGCAGAGGTTGCAGTGAGCTCAGAGCGTGCCACTGAACTCCAGCCTGGGCAACAGAGTGAGACTCCATCTCGAAAAAAATAAAAAGAAATTAAAGATCTCTTTCTAAAAAAGTCAATAGAGAGTTTGCAAGGAACAAAATTTAAAGCGGCTACTCTTAGCAACGTACAAGTTGGGGATCTGATAATGCAGTCATATGATTGACAAATGGCATTCATTACACCAGGGTATGATATTGTGTCAAGGAAGTTCTTGGACAAGGTAAATACTGTAGAGCTAATAGATTATAATCTGAAATACCTAACAGTGATTTAGACATCCTTAAAAAGTGTAAGCACCTACATAGGGTCCAGTAAGACAATACAATGTCAAGAACAAAAATAATTAGAAGGAGATGGTACTTCACTTTTGTTACATACTAAGATTTAGCTGATCTTTGAGATTATGTTCTTAGAAAAAGAAAAAAAAAAATAGATTACTGTCTCATTTCCCTGATCACATTTGTAACATCAGATTTCTAGAATCATTGAAGGATAATATTTCTGGAATGGAGGAAATTTCTCAATATATAGGAACAATTATATGGACTAGGCAAGGGAAGTTGAATATCTTCAACTCAGACCGTGAAGACTGAGATTAAGAAAAGCAGGCAGGAGTGGCACTAAGAGATGGCATCAGTTGGCATCTGGAGTCCTACTCATTTGCCCTATCCTGATGGACTTGATCCCGAGCCCTGAATAAAGCTTGGACTCTGGCCAGTACACTGGACTGTGAGATGGCCTGGCTACAGCCAGCACTGGACAGAGAGTATGTTCATATTGAAGACCTTGAAGATTATCCAGTGAGAATTTTACTGGACCTTCTATAGAAGTCTGGACTCTAAGGATTAATTTGAATGATTGCCTGTAATTGGGCTGAACTTACTGGCTCCTTTCCAATCAACACTACGAAGATGGGGCTAGGCACGGTGGCTCACGCCTGTAATCCCGGCACTTTGGGAGGCTGAGGTGGGCAGATCACAAGGTCAGGACATTGAGATCATCCTGGCCAACAGTGAAACCCCGTCTCTACTAAAACTACAAAAAAAATTAGCTGGGCATGGTGGTGGGCACCTGTAGTCCCTGCTACTGGGGTGGCTGAGGCAGGAGAATGGCGTGAACCCAGGAGGAGGAACTTGCAGTAAACCGAGATTACACCACTGCACTCCCGCCTGGGCAACAGAGTGAGACTCCATCTCAAAAAAAAAAAAAAAAAAAAAAAAAAACACACCATGAAGATAGAAACATAACTTGACAGTGGAAGAACGTGGAAAACATCACCTGAACCAAGTGACCAAGGTTAACATCACGAGTTGTATCATGTTAATTACTTGAACTCCCTCATATAATAGGACATGATGATATGAGACATTCTTCTACATATTTATAAACTTAGTCTAGCCACGGAGAAACATCAGACAAATTCAACTTTAGAGATTTTCTAGAAAGTACCTGACCAGTGCTCCTCAAGCCTGCCAAGGTTATGAAAAAACTAGGAAATACTTAGAAACAGACATAAAGCAGAAGAGCCTGGGGAAACCCGATGACTGAATCTACCATAGTATTCTGGCGTCCATCCTGGAACAGAAAAAAGACATTGGTGTTACAAATGGTGAAATATGAATGAAGCCTGCAGTTTATTTAATAATCATGGGTCAGATATTAATGTAATATATTAATATCAGTGGAAACTGGATTGGTATGAGGGTAGTGTATTGCCTTTGAAACTCTTCAGGAAATCCAGTCTTATTCCAAAATAAAAATGTATATTGAAACTGCAAAAACAAAACAAAACAAACAAACAAAAAACACCCCGCAGCCACTTAACCTGTATCAGAAAAATAATTCCACAGCTCCAGGAATATAGAATGGAGAATGGGGGATGACCGAGGCTCTGGCCTGCTCCATCATTGACTTGTTGTGAGCCTTGTGGATGTCGTCTTCCTCCTATTCTTATTTCTTCCTCTCTGAGGTCATATACTGTGGGTGTCAGGAGCCTCCCATAGCCCTGATAAGCAGTTTATACTATGATAGACTGCACCGAGTGGGAGTATTTTACTCTTTCTTAATGATCACTACTGTGGACTACAAAGTGGGGAAACATTGCAGAAAGGAACAACTGTCTTTTTGTTTTTGTTTTTATTTTTGTTTTTTGAGTTTCACTCTTGTCACCCAGGCTGGAGTGCAATGGTGCGATCTCAGCTCAGTGCACCCTTTGCCTCCTGAGTTCAAGCGATTCCCCTGCTTCAGGCTCCTGAGTAGCTGGGATCACAGGCATGCGCCACCATGCCCAGCTAATTTTTTTCTTTTTTCTTTTGTTTTTTTTTTGTATTTTTAATAGAGATGGGGTTTCGCTATGTTGGCCAGGCTGGTCTCAAACTTCTGACCTCAGGTGATCCGCCCACCTCAGCCTCCCAAACTGCTGGGATTATAGGCGTGAGCCACCGTGCCCAGCCAAGAACTGCTGTCTTTTCGATACAGAACCGAGTCAGCGATTACAACAGAGAAGGCGGGGACTGAGAATTTACATTACTGTTACTCGGGAGCATCTTTGCAAATCCTAATGGTTTTCAATGAGAATGAGATACGTTGTTAAGAAATAGCCATGTCTTATCTGTCCAATTAAGTCTTTTCAAAGTCTGATAGTCTCTCCTTAACCTGACAGATGTTTGGATCTGTGGTCATGTGACAGTCTCAGCTTATAGAATGTTCCTTTTCTATCAGGGATGATGGGATATTCATGGGGTCTGGCCCCCCATTGTATTGCATGACATAACTTGAGTTGGTGTTGTTTAAAGGAAACAGCCCTGGGTGGAGAATAAAGACAGGCAGCATTTATTTTTCTGGTATCCGTATATTATTAACTAGGCCAATCAGGATGGGACATGTTCCTTGAAAGCAGTATATATGAATACAGCAGGTACTCCCTCAGGCCAGTCCAGAATGAAAGGTTGTATGTAAATATAGGGAACTAAAGGAAAAGAAGAAAAAGAGTGGTTCAAGGGAACCAAGGTTAGAAGCTTAGAGTCACCATAAAAGATAAAAGGATGAAGGGAATGACATAAGGAGTAAATGAATAAAAAAAGAGGTGAACACAGTTGAGAGAACAGAGCTAGGAGCAAAGTGAGAGGGGCCGAGATCAGACAGTTTGGAAAATCATAGATTCTGAATGGGTGGCCTGAGCCAGATTGTACTTTAATCGCAAATACAAAGAGTATATGTAATTTATATTTTCAGCTTTAAAAAGAATAAGAAAATTCACCAAACAGTGTAAGAAATAAAACCCTGCTGTGTGAATTCCTGCTCCTGCAACCTCTCTCTTCCCCTAATAGAACCTCAGTTTTTAAATGATTCCTTCACTTCTCTGTAGTACGTTTTTAACCTTTCACTGTATATAATATATCCCCATTTAGTTTTGTCTAGTTTTGAATTTTGTATAGGTGAAACTGCACTCTTCTGTGTCTTGCTTATTTCATACAATTTTGTATATTTGAGATTCATTTAAGTTAATGTGTATAATTCTAGTTCATTCATGCTCACTGCTGTTTACTGTTTTGCTCTGTGACTAGATCACAGCATATGAAGTCATTCTGCTACTTAAGAAACTTTGTTTGTATTCAGGTTTCAGATATGTAAAAATGGTGCTAATCTTTCCTTTCTTGTGTACCCATTCTGGTGCCAATGTATAGGTGATTATCTAGGCTACACACTAAAGAATAAGCCAAATCTCAGAGTTCGGGGATACCCTTCCTTGCCTTGCCATGCCAAGTTGCTCTTATAAAAGTGGTTGTATAATATGAGAGCTCACCAGCTGTGACTGATCCTTATAGCCTTGCACACACAGCAATGAGTTTATTTTCAAACTTCCGACTTTTTGACAGTGAGCCAGAAGACAAAATGTTATTTTATGACGGTTAAACTTGAATTTAAAGAGTGAGCTAGTTCAAGGAAACTGGCATTAATTGCTTTTCAAAGTCATCTACTTATTTTAGCAATTTTTAAAATATTTCCATCCATGCCTCAAGTGCTATGTCTTGATTTTGCAAAATGAGACATTACTTACCATATTACTCATAGAAAATGAGGATTTACCTACTCTCATTTCATATGCATGTACTTCCTAGCCTCCCGTGTTCCCAATACAGTTATAGGGAATTTCTGTTAGGTCATTATATGATAATTTATATTAGCATGAGTATATGAAAGCTATTCGCAAATGAGTAAAACATAGTATGATTACTTTTATTACACAATATTTTGTTTTCCTCAGAGAGTAATTATTATGTTTTTCTTTTTCGTTTTCTTAGTTTTCTCTGTGGTTATCACTCAACCCCTAAAATTTTTGCCAGGTGTGAAAATCTTCTCTTTATATATTTAAGCATATTAGATATTAAGTATTGAGTGCATGTTATCATCTTCAAGAAATCTTGCCTCTGGCTTTCTCATCTGCTTTTATATGGACTTCTCTCTCTCTCTGGGGAGCCTGTATTCTCTTGATCTCACATGACTGTGACCTGAACTACTACTTCTCCAACTTTTAAGATCCTCTTATTGTCTTTGGTGTTCTTCATTTTCACTACAAGTGAGAATTTTTTTTTTTTTTTTTTTTTTGGAGACAGAGTTTCACTCTGTTGCCAGGCAGGCTGGAGTGCAGTGGCACGATCTTGGCTCACTACAACTTCCACCTCCCGGTTTCAAGCGATTCTCCTGACTCAGTCTCCTGAGTAGTTGGGACTACAGGCACGTGCCACCATGCCCGGCTAGTTTTTGTATTTTCAGTAAAGATGGGGTTTCACCATGTTGGCCAGGATGGTCTTGATCTCTTGACCTCTTGATCCTCCCTCCTCGGCCTCCTAAAGTTCTGGGATTACAGGCATGAGCCACCGTGCATGGCTGAGGATATCTTTTTATTCATCCACTTGGGATTCGTTGACCTTCTTCATTCTGAAGATTGGTGTCATGAATTACGGTAAATTTCGATTATTTTTCAATGATACTACTCCAATATTTTCTATGTCCTGTATGAAAACTCAGATTAGAGATCTATTTGAGCCATGCTTCTCAAACCCTGGGCTACCAAGAAGTCACCTAAAGGGCTTCCTATAGCACAAATTTCTACAGCATGGTAGGTTCACGTTTCAGTCCTGAGAAAATGCTGATGCTAATGCTGTTAATTTGTGGATCACCATACTGTTAGACCTTCTCATTCTATTTTCATATGCCTCCTAGCCAGTTGCTCCTGTGCATGATCTTTTGTTTCTTTCTCTCTCAGTGCTACTTTACATGTAATTTCTTGATATTTATGTGTCAGTTCACAAACTCTCCAACTGTGTCAAATATTGTAGTTCTAAAGTGGAAGGTAGATTAAACTACTGAATGTACATTTGAGTTTTAAATTTCATTGCTTTTCATTTCTGTAAATTCTATTTCAGTCTTTCCCAGTCATTTTTAATAGACTAATTTTAATGTGTTATACTTTCATTCTTTTATTTAAATATACTGAAACTTTTATACTCTGTATTTGTTAAGTATAATATCAGTCTTTGCAAATCTGATGCTTTGTTGTCGCTGCACATTTTTATTCATAAGACTTGTTTCCTCATGTACTTACTTGTTTTTTTTTTTTAATAATAAGCTCATGCTTAACTGAAATTCATCTGTAGGAGTTATTTGTGGCCTATGCTTAGAATGTGTTTTTCTGGAATTTGTAAATTGTTTCTGCCAGGTACTTATGGATACTTCTTATTTGATAACCATTTTAAATTTTCCCTGATATTTTTCTTATCATATGAATTTTTTTCTTTTTTTTATGTTAATAGCTTTGGGGGTATAAGTGAGTATTGGTTACATGGATAAATTCTATAATGGTAAATTCTGAGATTTTAGTGCATCTATCAGTGAATTCTGACTTCACTTTTTGGAAAATAGACTTTGGGTGAAGAACTCTTGAGAGAGACGTTTGGTTTTCCCGGCTCCACTTTCAACACCAAGAAAAGCTAAGTTTTCTGTGGACAGGGTTTTTTCTAGTTCATGCTCTGTGAGTTATTGCTCTTTGTTGATACCTGCTTCATGCAGGGCTCCCTGATCTGATCTTCCACTCTACCTGAGTGTCAGGCTTTGTCCCCTGTCTATATGCATGACTCACTACCCTGGGGTTTGGAGCGCGTGGCAGTGGAAAACACCAGTTCTTAGGCTCTCTCACCCAGATCACTCCCTGAGAAGACTGGCTTTAAATTGTTTATTTTATCACCAGCCTGGCGATGCTTTCCAAGTTTTTTTTGTTTTGTTTTGTTTTTGTTTGTTTGTTTGTTTGTTTATGGCATGCTTTATCTAACATTTTTAGTTATTCTGTACTACTAAGATTTCTTTGCACATCTATTATATCATGTTTTCAGAACCAAAATTCTTAGCAATTTCTTTCTTTCTTTTGGGAGGGATAGGGGGATTTTGACATACTTTCCATGATTTGAGTGGCTTACTTCAGATAATACACTAGGTCAGAAATTACAAATTAATTTCAAGTAACTTGTAACATTCTTCTGCCCCCGGTTTTCTCAGATCGAAAGCAAGGGGACTGAGCTATATGGAGTCCCTTCTCTGAAGTTGTGCGACTTGAGGGTGGTAAAAATGATGCACTGAATCTAGTTTGTAAAGTGGAAGACAGATGAAACTACAGAACCTATTAGGACATTGAACAGAAAAAGTGACCTTGGACAATACACTTGTTCATGAAATTCAGTCATTCAGTGTTTCTTTTCTCTAATGTGAAAAAAAATAATAATGTTATAGAATTTTCTTCCAACCTGCTTTGTGTAGGAGAATTTTAAGGGTTTATTGGATTATAAATTGTTTTACATGCATCCTAAACATGCCCAAGCTATCATTCTCTCTGTAATTAAGTTTTTCATAGTCATCTGGTTTTAGCCAATTACCGCATGGCTATTAGTAAAAAATATTGTCATCTGCTCTTATTGATATGAAAGTCTCCTAGTTGCATAACAAGTATTTGCACACATGGTCTTCTCAACTGGTGATGCTAGGTGGATGCCCATTGCTTTAAGGTATTTAATTGGTATCTAAGGAGTCATACATAGGGCTTTATAACCAGCTCTCTAACTCCTTTTGTATTTCAGCTGCTCTCTTAGAATGATATTGATCCTTTCTGCATTTATTCATAAGGAAAAGCAATCTGGTCATCATCTTCATAATAAATGTTTCATAATAAACCTAGTTAGAGATCAGAGATTCCCAAAGATTTCATTCCTTCAATAACTTTCCAATTTAATTCAGGAGACAGGACTTCTGAAAAAGTAGTTAATAATATAAGATTGAAGATGCTAAGGCCTAAATGTGTGGTATAGACAGTAAATGTTTTAGAAATTTTGAGGAGAATGGTAGAATAGCCAGATGGAGAAGAATCATTATAAAAAGGGCAGTCCTTTCAGACAGTATGGTGTGGGCAAGAGAGGGAGAGATGCCCACAGCCAAATTATAATAAACAGCCACAATGTGTAGGGTTTTGTCTAGAATTGGCCAGTTGTGCTAGATGTAACTTTATAGTCTAAATTTAAGCAGTGCAAAGCTGGGCCAAATGTTAGTCACGTACTTATGTAAAAACCTATCTGAATTTGCATGGGAATAATACTCAACTTGGGCACTATTAATATTAAATCTTTCTTTGTTCAGCAGAAGGAACATGGTAGTTTTTAATTATGCTTATGTAATCCAAGCTTGAGCCTCCCTCCCTCAAGAGTCACCCTTTTCTTCTTTATTTGGGAGAGATAGGATCTGTCTCACATCCACTCCTGAGTCATCTGCCTCTCTGCTGATAGGGAAGTGCCAGGCATCTCTTGCACAAATCACTGCTTACTTGGCTCCTGAGATTTCCACAATAACTTTAGTGCAAGGGTGTGTGTTCAACAAAACACACTTTATTTTATTACCTCCAAGCAACTTCAGTTCAAAGGGCCTGTGTTCAACAGGACCCACTTTGTTTATTGACTCCAACCTTTATTCCATCCCAGTATAACCAGACAATGCCATATGGTATATCAGGTTTTTCTGAGAAGTTGGCAGTTAATGAAAAGAGAATTCTAGCGTAGAAAGCAAACACTTGAATTCTGTAGATTAAGTATTATTTTCCCCATCATCCAAGGGAAAAGCATTAAGAGTTAAATACTTCACAGTGTACTTTCTGTCTTTCCTGTTCTTCTTCCTCCTTAATTCTCAAATCAGTGCATAGGGAGAGTCACTTCCATTGAACCTCCGTAATGCAAACCTTAACCCTCTTTGGGGAGCTGCACTTGTCACCACAGCATTTGGATCTAATCTAGAATCTGTGTCTCTCCCCTTACTCTTTCAATCCCAGGGACATAAATACCAATAGCAGGACATTTTTCAATGTATAAAGTATCTACTCTACACCACACACAGGGAGCTTTAGCAGCACAGTTCAGGAAGAATTTGGCGCTATAGTTTGTCACTCTTTATAAAAGTGTAAAGTTCACATATGCCTTCTTAGTCTTTTTGTCTCTCAGCAGATTTTTAATAATGTACATACGTATACACATACACACGCCTCTCCCAAAACAAGTGTTAATTTTCAGATAAAGTAGTCTAGAACCATATTTAGCACTTTACCATAATAAATTGCCTGTTTGTTTGTTTGTTTGTTTGTTTTTAGAGATGTGTTCTTGCCATGCTGCCCAGGCTGGAGTGCAGTGGTAAGATCATAGCTCATTGCAGCCTCCAACTTCTGGGCTGAAACAATTTTCCTGCCTCAGCTTCCTGAGTAGCTGAGACTACAGGCACATGACACCACAACCAGCTAATTTCTTAATTTATTTGTAGAGACGAGGTCTTGCTTTGTTACCCAGGCTGGTCTTAAATTCCTAGCCTCAAACATCGGCCTCCCAAAGTGCTAGGATTAATGATGCACCACATCGAGCTTATATATATGTATGTGTATGTAAAGTGTGTTCAACAAAACATACTTTACTTTATTGCCTCCAAGCAACTTCAGTGCAAAGGGTGTGGGTTCATTAGGACATACTTTGTTTATTGCCTCCAACCTTTATTCCATGCCATTGTAACCAGACAATGCCATATGGTATATCAGGTTTCTGAGAAGTTGACAGTTAATGAAAAGAGAATTCTAGTGTAGAAAGCAAACACTTTAATTATATATATACACACACACACACATACACATACATATATATGTGTACATACAGGAATGAACCAGTTGTTTTTTGAGGACCATTCTGTCTACACAGAGTCCTGGTTAGAAATTGCTAGAGATTTTCTTGTTGCTATTGTTGTTTATTTGTTTGTTGCACCTTGGGCCAAATCATGTTCTTAGGTACAGTATATATTTACACTAATTTCCATTTGCAGAAAGGGGATAATATGAAGCTTTATGATCCTTATGGCCAAGAAATCTGAAGGGCTAATTTCCAGTTATAAATTATGATTCTTAGGTATTACCAGTATTTTGCCTGATATAATATTGTGATCATTATTTTTTATTTTTTTAGAGGTAGGGTCTTGCTCTGTCTCTCAGCTGGAGCACAGTGGCAGGATCATAGCTCACTGTAACCTCGAACACCTGGGCTCAAATAATTCTCCCACCTCAGCTTCCTGAGTAGCTGAGAGTGCAAGCATGTGCCACCATGCCTGGCTAATTTTTAAATTTTGTTTGTAGAAACAAAATCTTGTTATATTGCCCAAGCTGGCCTCAAACTTATGGCCTTAAGTGATCCTCCTACCTTGGGCTCCCAAAATGCTGGGACTGTAGGCATGAGTCACCATGCCTAGTCAATATTGTGATTATTTTCATAGCAATTTAATACTAGCAAATTTGACATTTAGAGAGGGGAATTTTTAGTCTAAAGAATTATTGGACTAACCATGTACACTATTATAACTTCCTAAGTAAGATTTAAATTTAAATGAAGCTTGGAAAAAGACAAGTAGGAATAGAAAGTTTTTAAAGAATGTGCTCTATACATATTACCACCAAAGACATAATGACTACATACATGTTACACAGGAAAGCATCATAATATTACCAGTAAGCTAACATGTATTTTTAATATCTAATCCCTAACATAATTCATATTTTTCTAGGTTTTGTTCCTCTTTGAGATTGAAATTCTTGTTATATGACCTCAATAGACTAATGATCCTGGAAAGATAAAAATGTTACAAAACAGAGAAACAGCTTATTTTTGTCTATGTAAGAAATTATTCATTTATAATCTTTTAAAATTTTAAGTGGAAATATATTGTGTCAGTAAATAGATATTTCATGAGTGATTTCTATTTATTATAGATATGTCAACATGTACATCCAACATTAAGAAAACCTCTTCAGCTGGGATTAAAATTATGGTATTTTTGGTCAGGTGCGGTGGCTCACGCCTGTAATCCCAGCACTTTGGGAAGCCGAAATGGGTGGATCACAAGGTCAGGAGATCGAGACCATCCCAGCTAACACGGTGAAACCCCGTCTCTACTAAAAATATAAAAAAAAATTAGCCGGGCATGGTGGCAGGTGCCTGTAGTTCCAGCTACTCGGGAGGCTGAGGCAGGAGAATGGTGTGAACCCGGGAGGTGGAGCTTGCAGTGAGCCGAGATCAAGCCACTGCACTCCAGCCTGGGTGACAGAGCGAGACTCCGTCTCAAAAAAAAAAAAAAAATTATGGTATTTATTTCCTACGTGTATTGCACCATCTTTGAAGCCAGGGGATATGTCTCCTAGTCTCTTCCATCCCACTTAAGACTGGACAAAGTATAAGACATGTTGTAGGGCAGGTGCTCTACAAATAGACAGGCTGGTGGTCTGCAAGTACCCAGATGCTGCATAATGATGTTACACATAATAAATGATAGATGTTGCATGATGATAAAAAATAAAGAATAGCTGATGTGATCAGGTGGAGAAAACTTAGGAAGTGACCTTAAAGGGAAGAATTCATGGGTGACTTAGTTTTTAAATGTCTGATTGCATAGAAAAATGGAAGTCAGTGTGATAGTTCACGTGGCAGTGGAAGTAGGATACATCAACAATGAGAATGGGAAGTGGAGTGGCATTTCTGAGTGGCTGAGACAATGTAATGCTATACATTTTTATCACACTTTGCTATAGTTTTTTCCCCCTTCTTGGGCTGTAGGAACAGAAGTAGAAGCTGATTTATGAGTTGAGAGTCAGTACGGAGTGTCAGATTTCTATAATGAGATCGTATATTAAATCTAATGAAGGGAAAATATGCTTACTCAAACCAAATGACAGCCCCGTGATTAAACGTCTCAAGATCCCTCTCTGGATTTGTTTAGACAATATAGCAGGTAAAGTGACCTCCTCTTCTCTTAGGTTTGAGATCAATTTTGTGAAATGAAGACTTATGTCTTTGGTTATTACCATGACATAACAATATGATCATGGAAACAAACATGAACAAAGTAGAACTAGTAAACCAAGTGATATGTTGTGGGCGTGGTAGAGGTTTGTTTGCGTTAATCACCTGTTGTTACATTTTATGATGACTGCTGACTTCTCACAGCAATTCAGTTCTGTTCCTCTACTTATTGTTTGACTTGAATCTTTAAGGTTCATCTGTGCAAGCACACATATGTATGTGCACATGCACACCCACACACATGCATCTATGTGGAGGTATGAGCTCATGTGGCACCTTGAAGGTGATGGTGATTTAAATGGGTCTTGTCTCCACAGCAAGTGCGTGTTCCATGAGAATGGCTTCTAATTGGTGCCTCTGTATTGCTGATGTAATTGCTAGAACAATGGAGAAAGTGTTATGAAAAGCATGAATAGTAATCTCACTTTTGCAGAGTCAAGCCCTGAAAAGCTTGATATACCCAAGCTATAAGGAACCCCCCTTCCCAAGGCCACCACTACCCATTCTTGGGAAGGAAAAGAATAGAGCAGCAGTCAGCTCCAAGGACAAGAACTGTCCTGAATGAAGAAAACCATTTAAGGGGTATGATTTAAGGAAGAGTTCACTTCCCAAAACTTCCATCCATTTCCACCTAGCCTTCATTTTCCCATTTTTGCCTGAAATTTCACTACTGGAAAGTCATTCCTTACATTAAACCTTTTTTCCCAATTAAAATGCAAATATCCAGGGGCTGTGTCATTTATGTACTCTCCTAATTATTTTCGGATCCTACCTCTGTAGGCAGAGCATGATAGAAACGGAATGATTAAGGAGCATAGGGAGAACAGGGAAAGGATGAAACATGAATCTAGAAGAAAAGGTTTTATCTATTACGGTTTTGCCTAGAGCTGGTCGTATAAAAGGAAGTAAACTGGATGAATGTGGTTTTCTGTTAGTAACTTCTTCCACTCGCTGTTAGTTGCTTCACAGCTATTTTCTTCTTTAATATTCATGCATTTGAGGTCTGTGATCTGTAACCATGACTTCATGGGTATTTAATGTTGCCACATGCAGATACTTTTAAGAACGATTCCATTAAAGATCATTTTCTCCTGGAGCATTCTGTGCTCTCTGGTGGTGTTTATCACCCAGCATTTAGTTTTGATCCCTGTAATGTATGCAGAACCAAAGGCACCCCTTCATCACTCTGATTCCACTGGGAGTTAGCTTATGTTGTAAAACAAGGGAAACGGGAAAGAAGAGAACCAGAGAGGAGCAGAGTTGCACCTATATGTAATCCATCTAGATAAAATAATGCTATGGGACTGGTCCACTAGGGAGGAGGAGTGGGAATAAGTAGAGTCCCTCCCCTTGGGGCTATTTACAGCAAAGTCGGGCTGACAACCACCTGCTGCTGGATGCCCAACTCTACTGGATTCTAATTGCTCTTATTCCATAAAACCAGCTTAGAGCAAGCCACTGTACTCCCTCTCCCTGCAAATCTCCAGACCTAAGATGTGTCTTTAGAAGTTTCAATCACTAGCTGAGGGTCCTAGATAAAGGTGGACAATTTAAAAATGACTTCTATGCCGGTCATGGTGGCTCACACCTATAATCACAGCACTTTGGGAGGTCTAGCTGGGAGGATTGCCAGGAGTCAGGAGATCGAGACCAGCCTGGGTAACATAGTGAGACCCCTTCTCTACAAAAAAATTTATTTAAAAAACTAGCCAGGCATGGTGGCTTGTGCCTAGAGTCCCAGCTACTTGGGAGGCTGAAGTGGGAGGATAGCTTGAGCCCAGGAGTTAAATCCTGCAGTGAGCTATGATCATGCTACTGTACTCTAGCCCAGGTGACAGAGTGAGACCCTGTAAGGTTAAAAAAAAAAAAAAAAAAAAAAAAAAAAAAAAAAGACTTGTAAATTCCTCTGGCAATTATTTCAGATTAAATGCTGCAAGAACATTCTATACACAGAGTTGCCTCAAACAAGAAATGTCTATGGGATTCATTGATGCAGATGTAGAAAGGCGTTTATTGGAAAGGGACTGGCATACTGGATGCATTGGCCATTTCTAATGGTTGAAATAATGAGACATCCTTTGCCGAGAAGAGAGAAAACAGCATGATCTTGGCTCCATGTCTTGGAGTAGGCAGCTTGGTTCTAATGTCCTCTTTGTTCCTGGTTTCCTTTTAGGTTGGTATCCTTGAGAGAGATTTTGTGGGGAATCGCCCCAGTCTCAGGAGGGTTCGGTAGAAAGAAACCATGACACAAGAGAAATCTACTACTTTAAGATTGATATCTGCAACGATTCGCTTTTCTTCCTGGCCTTATCCTGCTTTAGGCTTAATGCCAGTTTCCTTAGCCACCTTTTCTACATTGATCCTTATGTCAGATTCTAGAGCCAATCCCCTGCATTACTGGGAAAGCTAAAGAGTCTTAGGTCAGCCTGTTCATCATGCACAGCACATGGGACTTCCTGTCAACTTGGAGAAAAGCTTCCATCTAGTTATCTTTCCTGCCTTATAGCATTTTACCACTTTTGGTAACCATCCTCAGTTACAGGTGAACTATGTGTCATTTGATAAATAATCAAACTGAGAAATGTATCTATTTAGTTAAAGATGTTCTCACTCCACAGACTTCCTTTCTGGGATTCCTGATGGGCTCCATCAGTGAAACCTGGGACTCTCCCGACCAAGAGGGTACATTCCACTTATTGCCTGATTCACGGCGCTTCTCCTCCTGCCACTCCACATGCTGGGGCTAAGGAACTAGCATCATTTGTCAACATTATCTTCTCACAGAAAAAATAGCAATGGGTTGCAAAATATGTTTTCTGATGCCAGGACTGATTACTCTCATAAATGTGTATCCATTCCAGCATTTTCTCTATGAAATGCCTAGGGAGTAAACTCCTTTGTATCTCTTATATTTAGTAGAGCCCAAAAAGAACTAAACAAAAGCTTTCAAAAAAAAAAAAAAGAAAGAAAAGAAAAAAAAAGGAAAAGAACTGTGCATAGTGGTTTAGACTGATTTAAGTGAAATCTGGTTCTATGATAAGAGGTGGTCTGGCAGCCCCATCTGTAGTTATACTCACAGCCTAGACCAGTATCGTAAAGCCAGACCTGTGCTTTATTGAAGTTGCAGTAGTTTGTAAAGCAGATGATGCCCTCAGGTGATATTGCTTTACTGCCAAGGTTGATAGAGATTGCAAATGTGTGGAAGAGAAAGTGAACAACTGTGTTTAGCTGTGATTTGTGCATATATATATATATATGAGCTTTGAGATGAGCCTTAGTTTAAAGCAAAATAAACACTGTCAGGGAAAGGGTTGCAGGGTCATGATAGGGACAGAAAGATTCACAGCCCAGAGCAGGTAACACTAAGTCTTCCCTGCATAAATGTATTGCACCCCACTAACATTTTTCCGTGAGCAAATCTGGGCTAAAAATGAATAGCTCACAGCTCTAAAATGGAAAGTTATAAATGGTCACTCTGCAGTCACAAGTTTGTTCGAGAGGCGAGGCTTTTACTACTTAGCTGCTTTAGAACAGGGGTCCCCAGTCCCTACATGGGCCAGTATCAGTAGGTGGCCAGTTAGGAACTGGGCCCCACAGCAGGAGGTGAGCAGCAGGCGAGGGAGCATTACCACCTGAGCTCCGCCTCCTGTGAGGTCAGCAGCAACATTAGATTCTCAGGGGAGCGCAAACTCTCTTGTGAACTGCGTATGTGAGGGATCTAGGTAGCACGCTCCTTATGAGAATCTTGTCTAATGCCTGATGATCTGAGGTAGAACAGTTTCATCCTGAAACCATCCCCTACCTCCCCCACCCCAGGTCCGTGGAAAAATTCTCTTCTACAAAACCAGTCCATGGTGCCAACAAGGTTGAGGACCGCTGCTTTAGAGCATCATGAAGGGGGGTTCCTTATTACCAGCCAGTGTGTACAGATACACCAATGAATGAATTCACTTGAGGAGTTACTGATGCACACCAAATGTACTGCTGAGAGCAGAGGACAAACAGTCAACACATTCCTATTCTTTAGGTGGCTAAAAGCCTAGTAGAAAATGATCAGCTGATCTTTTTAGTCCTTCTTGGCTAAGTTTCCTTTCTGTCCTTATTCCAATTCAGGGTACTCTAGAAAATGATTCTAACAGCTCACATTTCTGCTGGTCTTAAACACTGAACAGAGTGACACCATTGATTGCAATAGCAACTGTGGGATTTGACAGTTTGAGCCTTCTGGCTTAAAGGTAGCATGTGAGTGTTCATGTCCAGCTAAAACTCTGCAGGAAAATAAAGAAGGTGTTCTTTTTCGGTAACCATGTCTGAGAGTCTGTCTGGCATGCTCTGGTGCTGGTGGTGGTGAGAGGTGTAAGCAGTGGTGGCATATGTATGTAGCAAATGCAGCAGTGATGTATGTATGTAGTGGTTATGGTGCATACATGTAAATGTGGGAGAGAAAGAGATAAAGACAGAAAAAGAGAGAATGATTTATAAAATGGGAGAAAGATTTTGATGGTAATTGTTCCCCACAAAATGCCACCATGTCTATGCTAGGTCCTGTGCACTTTGTAAAGTGATTAAAGGAAGTATGGAATGGTTGTTTATTTTGATGTGCCCTACTCACAGTAGTAGAAAGTTGCAGATGAGAGGTGATTGATTTGAAAATATGAGGTAAAGAGCCTCCTATAAACTTTTATTTTTTAAAAAGAGTGTGGTTTATATACTGAAAAGAACAGGCTATTAGCAAATGAGTTGTGACCACCAGCCAGATGTTGAACTTTTGTTTATTAAAAACTGGTTACAGTCCTGTCTTGCATCCAGAAAATCATTGATTGCCCTCTTCAAGGGGTGCTGACATTCCGGATGTGATACTTCTGATGTTTGTGTACTCCACTTACTGAACACCGTTGAAAGTCAGATATATTTAAAGGGGAGAATAGTTTCATCTTAACTCAAGAACTGCAGTTATTTTGTAGTTTTACCTGTAAAATTGTCACCACCAACCAAAAGCCCACAAAGAAGCAGTTTTCACTGACGATGATTCTACAGATGCTGGGGTAAAATGGGCTTTGTTCTCAAATCAGAAACAGTTTGCTGCATGTTGCTTGGATGTTTGTTTTAATTGGGTTGAGTCCAATTGCCTAAGTCAATGATTGGTTCTTGTTTGTTTGTTTAAGATGGAGTCTTTCTCGCTCTATGGCCCAGACTAGAATGCAGTGGCGCAATCACAGCTTACTGCAACCTCCAGCTTCTGGATTCAAGCAGTTATCCTGCCTCAGCCTCCCAAGTAGCTGGGATTACAGCCACATGCCACCACGCCCAGTTAATTTTTGTATTTTTAGTAGAGACGGGGTTTCACCAAGTTGGCTAGGCTGGTCTTGAACTCCTAACCTCAGGGGATCCACCTGCCTCAGCCTCCTTAAGTGCTGAGATTACAGGCGTGAGCCACCACACCTGGCCCAATGATTGGTTCTTCAAAGTGTCCCATACTACCTCAACAATGACATGTCCAAAAAGGCATTTGACCTTGAAGATCTGGACCCATTAATCAAGTTGCCAAAGCTAGAAACTTTTGAGTCATTTTTAGGGTTCTTTCATCTTTTCTCCCAATTTATTTTATTTTATTTTTTATTTATTTAGAGATGGGTTTTCCTCTGTCATCCAGGCTGGAGTACAGTGGTTTGATCATAACTCAAATTCCTGGGCTGAAGTGATCCTCCCACTGCAGCCTCCCAAATAGGCGGGACTACAGATGTTCACCGCCATGCCCAGCTACTTTGTTAAGTTTTTATAGAGACAGAGTCTTGCTTTGTTGCCCCAGCTGGTCTTAAACTCCAGGCCTCAAACCATCCTCCTGCCTTGGCCTCCCAAAGTACTGGGATTACAGATGTGAGCCACTGTGTCCAGCCTTTTCTCTCATTCTAAATTATCACTAGTTATCAATGCTATTTTTTGTGTTATATCTTCTCCAACTTAACCACATTGTGCTATTCAAGCTCTCATCCTTTATCCCCCTTAAAGGAGTTACGACTTCCTTTCTGGCATCTCAAACCCCCAGTGTCACCTGTCACTGTCTGCCTTGCTGTCAGAATGAGTTTTCTTAAGCAGAACTCCTTTGGTTCCTCCTTTGAATGGCTCATGAATGCCTTCAAGGTTGAATGTAAGCCCCTTGAGTGGCATGCAGGATCCTGTACAAGCTGCTGCTGTTCTGGTCTCAATCCCTTTGAACTGTTGATGTTACACCCAAATGAGACCATGGGTTTTGGATATCTGCTACCAGATTATTTTAATTTATTGCTTTCTACTTTTACAAAAAGCTTTTCATCCTCCCGTTTCATTCTCTAGTTTCATTTCATCCTCTAGTTTCATTTCATCCTCCAGTTTCATTTTCAGCCTCCCAAAAGCCCATGAGGTAGGGGAGAGAAGGTGCCTTTTTTTTTTTTTTCTTTTTTTTCATTTTGCAGAGGAAGAAAAGGGCTTTGATCTCACAGGGACTGAATAGGTAAGTATTAAACAGAAGTAACTCTAAATAATGTTGATGTAAATTATTGGATTTATGAATTATCTGTGAGGATATATAATGTATACATTTATGTTCTAGCATATTACTACTTTTTACCCTGTATTTGGTTAATTATGAACTGTATATCCTTTTCATATGTACATTAATCTGTTCATATATACATTTATTTTTCACAAAATAAATAAATATTTAATTCCAAACTTGTTTATATATATATATTTTGACAATTTTGATCATGGTTTTCCCTTTTGAATGGATTATTAGGGATATTTCCTTCTCGAATGGATTACTAGGGATTGACTGTCCAAGTGCCCTCATCTCAGGGTGTTCCAAGTTTTTCAAAGTTGGAACATGTATTTGTTTAATGAAAATAGCTTTTTTCCCCTGCTTATAAATCTATGACCACTTCCTCCTTCAAGCAATATTTTATGGTGGAATGAAGGTTGCATGGGAATTTAATTTTTTTTGTGAATGTGTGCCTACAAAGAAATAAGTAATATAGAAAGGTGGATTTTTAAAGGCAAATAAATTGCTAAATATTTTATCTATATAGGCATCACTAAAGTCAAATAATAAGGATCGGAGTGAGGAGAATTGTGGACTAATCCGTACACTGCATTGGAAAGAAGTGTCTTCCCTAGCGATATTAATAGAATATTGTAAACTCATTTTAGTACCAAAATTTAAATTAAAAACGAAGGAGGGGGCTGTGGAATGGAAGCTGTTGAAAATCTCATTTTCAGCAAGTTTAAAAAAAAAAGTCACAAAGGCAATTCAGTTTATTTTTTAAACATTCCCTGTAGTGTTGTGAAGCCCAAACCACAGCTCTGAGCTAGTTCATAAAAACCAGAATGCAAAGAGGAGGAGGATAAACTGGATAGAAATAAATAGAAAACTGTCCAATTTAATTGACCAGGCTGATTAAGATGAGAAACGTAAACACCCTCCCCAAATGAGAAAATGTTAGATGTGCAAAGCGACTTGTTTTTGGATTCCTCTTGGAATGTTTGTAACTCATGAAACTACCTGTGTTATTTAAAAAATAGAAACAGAAATGAAAACTCAATTTGGTTAGTGAAATTGCATGGTCAACTGAAGTACCTATGACATGTAAAGGCAATGTAATTTCATTTAAATTTCCTCTTGTGGATTTAGAGCCTAGAGTTTTGATACAGTGGTTCGTTATCCATGATCCACCCTGTGTAAGATTATGCAAAAATAAAATAATTGTCTAAAACAACTAGGGGAAGATAGCTGGGAAGGCAAAATGTAGTATGAGACTTAGCCTGCTAGGCGTCTAGAAATAGATTGGTTTCTAGTTAATACATTATAGAACTAAAAAACAAAAACAATATAAGAGAATTTGTTTACTTCTTAGAGACCCAGAGCTTTAGACGTTTTTTTTTTTTTTTTTTCCATACTTGGAACATGCATTCGTTTAATGAAAATAGCTTTTTTCCCCTGCTTATAAACATAATATAGATTGCAGAAAATAGGATGGTCTAAATTACCATAAAGTAGCAAACAACTTAGAAATCTCAGCGGCTTAACACAAGAAAGATTTATTTTTCACTCATGCTATAGGGTCATCACAGTCAGCTGGATGCTGTGTTTCATGACACTCTTACTATAGTTTCAGGGCTGATGGAGTAGCCATTTTCCAAAACATTGTTAGCTAGCTGTTGTGGCAGAGAGAGGAAGAGAAAAGTCTGGGGGATCTCAATACAGGAAACTGACTTCTTTGTCCTGGAACTAACAAGTTTCTTCTACTGACAACTAGCCAGAGCTAGACACGTAATCCTGCCAAACTACAACGGGGCCAGCAAATGCAATCTACCTGTAAAACAGAGAGCCAGAAATACTTGATAAGTAGCTCATACAGAAAATTATAGCCATCTAGGAACCTATAAGAAGAAAATATCAATCACCAAAATTTTTAAATAACATTTGTTGACCTACCTTCCAGGTACTAATCTGTATCTTTGAATGTAGACATAATAACAGGACAGTTTGTTGATCTGCTTTTTGTGCTCAAGAATGTCCCATGGAGATATTTCCAATTCTATTATGATAGAAAGGCATATTTTTTTGGTGGTTGCATAGTATTTCCTTTGAGTAAATGTGCCATAATTGATTTAATCGAGTGAAGAACATTTGGTTTGTTTCTAATTTCTTCACTACTATAAACAAAGTTGTGATTAAAGTTATTCTTAGCACATATCTCTGGATCTTTTACTAATGATTATTCCACTGGAGTCAGTGGAATTTTACATTAAATGATAGAAACATTTTCAGTTTTGATAAAAGTTGTAAGATTGTCCTACACAAGGAATGCACTAATTTAGATTCATCAAAAGTGAATAGAAACTTCTGTTTCTACACTTTGGCAAACCTTAGATTTAATATTTGCCATGACAAGTAATATCTCATTTTCATAGGTAAGGATGAATGACTTTTATAGGTAAGTTCTTCGTTTGTGTTTTTCCTCCTTTACATAATCTATTCAAGTACTTAGATCATCTTTGTTGGAATTTTATTTCCTATTGATTTTTGGGTGCTTTTTATATATTACAGAATAGGCAGTACATACTGGTTCAACATACTGACCATTATTGTTCTTATTGAATGCAAACTATCTTTAATATCATACTTTATGTTGGTATAACAACACTTTGTCATGCTGCAAACATTTTTTAAACATTTTTTCCATATTTACAATTTTTTCTATATAGAACTTTTAAATTGTAATAGTCTTTATGGCTTCTCGTTTTTATATCATGCAGTAAATCCTTCCTCATCCTAATATTACAAGAATATTTATCAATGCTTTCTTACAGTACTTTTGTGGTTGCACTTATTACATTTTAATATTTTATGTGTCTGGGGTTTGTTTTGCAGTTGTGAGTGAGTTAGAGATGCCACTTTATTTTTCAAGAGGACAGTTGACTCTGGAGAAGTTTTAGTGAATATTGAGAAAACAGAGTGGGAAAGTGTAGTTTATTGTTATAATTATTTGCATTAAAAATAACGAAGATGAGTGGAATCCTTTAAACTGATTTTAATTAACATACTGTGGAAGGAGCTTCTTGTTGAAGTGGAGCCTGGCACCTTACTCAGACTCACTTCTCACTTTTAACTCCAGTGCTAATTTTCAGTACTTAAAATGTTTTTTTTTTTCTTAGTTTTCATGATTCGTGAATTTCTAATTTGTCTCTTACCTTACAATCAGCATATTTCTGCATCCTCCTCTTCCCTTTCTTGATCTTAAGGTGCTTCTTTTCTTCAGGATTGTGTCCTAACCCACACCCTCTCCACTCCCACTTCTTTCCATTTTACACTTTTTGCATGATTTCAATCTGTCTACAGTTTCTGATAGAATGTATGCTGAAGGCTTGAATAAATATGTTGAAAAAATAGTTGAGTAGGTCTGGAGCTCATGACTTATCTGTGTTGAAGAGATTTATTTCAATGCCTTATGTGCATTTTAAACTTAACTATATGCATCATTGAATTAATTATTCACATCCTTAGCCTATTTTTCTATGGCCACGTTTAGTTTGATCTCTCTTGTTCTCTCTTTTTCTCTTTCTTCATTTCACTCTATTGATTTTCAGGGTGCTCTTTGTATATTAGGGACCAAGCTGATAATCAGTCAGTACCTACCAGTACAGCATTCAATAATGACATTTTTACCTGGTGTTCCCTATATCACTTGTCTAAGTTGGAAATATGGGTGCCAAATTTTGATGCCTGTCTCCTTAAATCTAATAGCAAGTAGGTTACAAATTTCTATCCATCCTATTTTACCCCCTAATTCCTTAACAAGATTCTTTATACACATTATAAACCTTCCATTCAACTCACTATAATTTCTCCCTGCCACTGTTAGTGTCCCAATGACCTCCTCTTTTGCGAGCTGCGCCTGCCCCTCCCCATCCCATGTGTTCTATACATTATGTCAAAAGTGATCTTTTAAATGTAATATTATCACCAGCCCTTTAAATGTTTTCAGTCAATCTCTGTTTCTCATATGATAAGTTTCAAATATTTTAATGTCAAAAAGGTAAAGAAATCATCTCTCCCTTTCTTATTTATGCAGGAAAAAAAATCCAAGTCCAGTTTGACATGTTGAGCTGAAAGTACCTTTGAGGCACACAAAAGTAGACACTGAGTAGTAAGTCTCTGAATACCAGAGTCTGCAGCCCAAGTGGGTGAATGAACTGAACATGTCATTCTGGGAATGTTCAGTGTATGACCATGAATGACAGGAGTCTGCATATGATCATGTGGGGAGGTGTTTTACAGTGAGATGTGGAAGAGGGCCTAAACCTGAGATTTGAAGAAATACAACACTGAATGTTTCAATAGAGAAGGAGTGGCCAGAGTGGGAGGAGGAAAGAATATACGGTATTATAAAAACAGGTGAAAGAACGAATTCAAGAATAGCCATCGTTACCCTTAACAGTCAAATAAGAATACAGATCAATGTGCACTCAATGTAATAGCTTGAAAATCCTTAATGACCTTAGCAAGACCCATCGCAGTGATTTGATAGAATGGATATGATGATAAGGGGTGAATATTTGGTAAATAATTCAACATAGATTGGCCATGAAGGGAAAAGAAGGATTGTGTTTACCTATTTTTTAAAGATGGCAGAATTTTGATTCTACTATGAAGACACATGTACATGTATGTTTATTGCAGCACTATTTACAATAGCGAAGACATGGAACCAACCCAAATGCCCATCAGTGATAGGCTGCATAAAGAGAATGTAGGGCATATATATCATGGAATATGCAGTCATAAAAAGGAATGAGATCATGTCCTTTGCAGGGATGTGGATGGAGCTGGAAGACATTATCCTCAGCAAACTAACACAGGAACAGAAAACCAAACACCGCATGTTCTCACTTATAAGTGGGAGTTGAACAATGAGAACACATGGACACAGGGAGGGGATCAACACACACTGGAGCTTGTTGGGGGATGTGAGGGCAAGGGGAGGGAGAGCATTAGGACAAATACCTAATGCATGCAGGGCTTAAAACCTTGATGACAGGTTGATAGGTGTAGCAAATCACCATGGCACATGTATACCTATGTGACAAAGCTGCACATTCTGCATATGTATCCCGAAACTTAAAATAAAATAATAGATGGCAGAATTTTGAATATGTTGGCATATTTAAGTTCTTTGATGTTCAGTTATTTTTAGATAATAAAAACATAGTTAACGATGTCTAACTCACCAAGTGGTTCAAGATGAGAAAAAAACCTAGAATATTATCTAACACATCTAATACATATTGGACCATCAATATGTATAAAATGTGAGTCTCCCTTCTGTCCCTTTTCTTCTCCTCCCCTTTTCCTTGCCCCACCTCCACTGAGTTCACCATCCTTCATAGTAGTAAAACCATTGTGCTTAGTTACAGTGGAAATGCGTTTTTGTCTGTCTTATTAATCTGTGATCTCCCGAGTGTCGCTGTTATATTTGTTTCCTTAATTGCTAGGCATATTCTAACATAAATGTATCATCTCAGCTCATTAAGTGGAATTGCATTTTCAGTTCTACAATTTGAAGACCAAATCTGTTGACTCCTTTTCAAAATATGTTGACTTGATTTTATTCTTTCCAGGTTGGCAATGGTTAACAAAGCAACAGGTTACATTTATAATGGGAAGCCAAATGAAAACAAATAATATGAACAGCAGTGTGTCTACCTTTGTATTGTAATAAAATAGCACTTGATTTCTGCATAAAGAACTTTTGTTTGGAGCAGGTAATGACAAGTTTAGTCACAACTTTATTCCTAATTAGTATTTTGGAGAGAGCACAAGAGGCAATGTGAATTCCTGTCTAAAATTTAAAAGCACTCTCAGAACCGCTGATCTGGATAAATAATCCATACAAGACTTTAGAGTTTGAATTTGGTTGTTTTGCAGTTGTTTTATTATATTAAGCATGATTTTCAAAATGTTTTTCTTCCTTCATGGTGACTTTGTGTCTGTCAGCTGAGGGGAAATTTGGATACAGTGTCTGGTAATCAAAGGAACAGAAGATGAATAGGTGTAGAGTCTTTTTGGGTTTTTTTCAGGACGATTAACTCAATGGCATCTACCTGGAATATAGATGCACTTTGCTGTTTTAATTTTGATAATGCTGTAAGCTGGTCTCCGATAATTACCTTCTGTAATTGGAACAAATTTATAATTATGCTAATTCATTCTTAGCCACCCAATATATGGAATCCAAGCTCATCCATATGTGTCCCTGCATTTCCTTTGGAGATCATTACATTATTAGCCTTTTACTCACTGGCAGAAATATTTTTATTCTTTGTAGATTTGATTTCTCCAGTGGTACATGTACATGTATGTGTGATATATGTCTGTGTATC
This sequence comes from Macaca mulatta, assembly GCF_049350105.2. Classification (NCBI taxonomy): domain Eukaryota; kingdom Metazoa; phylum Chordata; class Mammalia; order Primates; family Cercopithecidae; genus Macaca; species Macaca mulatta. Next base: position 37,545,250 of record NC_133413.1, read on the forward strand.
AATAATTGTAAGTAACTCAGGCATCAGATTTTAACACCTGTTTATGTATCAACATTTGGAATCTTTAATGGTTTAGTAAGATATTTTCTCAGCACTTGAAGATATATTACATGGTAACAGGAACAGGAAATGAAAACTTAATATTCTCACATCATCACTTTAAAACATTATTTACATACCTCAGATAATGGAGGGAGGGGGTAAATGTGAATACAGAAGCAGTTTTCAGTGCCTCTAAAAGCCAGCTCCTTATAATCTATCTTAGAGAGGTCTGCCCAGCCGAAAATAATCCTTTAAGATGAAAGGGCACATCACACTATGTTTCAGATATCAAGCTTTGGCAGCATCTTCTAGGTGGTGCTTCACTAGAGATTCAAAAGCAGATTGTTTCCCCCTTTGCAGATGGAAAAAGCAAAAGTAGAAGTAACAAAGAGCAAGATATGTCCCACTATGGAAAACACAGCTGAAAAGCAAATGGCAGCATGTAATCTCCCTTACAAGCCGTCTTTGGATTACATCTCTCTCCCCATTCTTATATTTATGTTTCTTCTGTTTAATGTTCTTTTCCTCTGATCATCATTCTGCAAACTCTTTACATTAAAGTAAATATGTTTCATTCTTTACTCATGACAGTGTTACAGTTTCAGTAAACAGTGGATGAGGATGTTCACTTTCCCAGAGACCATTTACTTGTCATAATGAATTAAAAAAAATAGTATGAGACTGCACCTGACTTTCACAACTGAAGCGGGGAAAGTAAAGGACAACACTGTCTGACAAGAGACACACAATGTCAGAACATAAAGTTCCATAATCAGTATTCAGGCTTCTGCAGAGGTACGGATGTCTGTCATTTCATTCAGCAGCAGTGAGTGTCATTCTGTCTGTGATCATGAGGTTTTCTATCATGTGCTTGGTTCTGCTGCAATGGCTTCACAATTAAGCTGAATTTCTGTTTCCTTTTGTGATGCATAATCAGATAACTGGAGCTAAATTGAAGAAACTGCAGTGTAGGTGGCTTTAAAATCAATCTGTAGAGCCTGGAAAGAAAAGCAAGACAAAAGGGGAAACATGATAGTACTGTTATAAATAACTTGAAAGAAATATTATCAAGGAGAGAGGAGAGGACAGGTGACATCTAATCTGAAAGTGGCAAAGCAAGTAATGGCCTAAACTAACATTAGGCAAGAATATGTCCCATTGTGAGCAGAGAAGCATCACTCTGTAACGGTTCAGTCCCAGTGGAGACTTATTAGACAATGCCAAGTCAAATTAGGCAAATATTAAGTAGCAGCTTTTCATGTAGTCAGTAAGAAGCCTAAGAACATGACCAATGCCTTGTGGTAGGAAAAAAAAAAATATTTGAGGGCTACTAGTTCTAGTGCTACCATTTCCCAAGCATATAGCCTTAGGCAAATCATATAATGGGTAGAATGGGAAGCATAAGATTTTCTTTGCCTATCTTGAGGTTGCTGTGAGGATCAAATAAGATGATGTATTGAATGACAAAATGTTCACATGCGAGTGTAAAGACAATAGCCGACAGCACTGTGGTTTTCTTTGCCTTTTCCTCATGATCACAAGATTGCTGCCATATTGTTAGAATAACATTCATGTCCAATAGAGTCACAAGAACAGAAATACCAGTCCCTTTTCTCAGAAAAGCAAATGCTTTCCTCTAAGTTCCCCAGTTGACTTAGATCCAGTAAGCTTCTTAAACAATTTTAACACATTAGGATGTATCGCCACAGCAGGACTTCATGGGTACATGCTGCACTCATATCTACGCAGCACCAAAAGCAAAATCAGACCCCAGATGATGTTCAGGGGGCTAGCTTAACTTCTCATGACCTATCTGTGGACAGATACTGAGCTTGAGTAAGTTTTTGATGTCAAAATAATTCAGGTCACATTCTGAACATTTGACAGTAGTGATATAACTGGAGTGTGTGCATTCAACTGAGAGCTGTCCTTTAAATCACCCACCTGAGAGACAATACCCTTATTCTAACAATGTTGCCATTCCCAAGAAAATTGTTTTCAATTCTTCCTTAGGAATGATCATAAAAATCCAAAATATGTTTTCAAAATTTTCTTCAATAGTGACGAGTTTCTGTATTTCAGTGTAATTTTGCAAAGAGTCAATGGTCGTTCCACCCAAATCTAGCAAATGATAGGATAACTGAGCTTAATGGATAAAAGCAAGACTTAAACTTGGAATGAATTATGTCTCTCTATGTGTGTTTATGTGTATATATGTGTGTGAGTATGCGTGTTTTGTGTATGTGTGTGTATATGTGGTTTAGGCAAGGTACTTAACATCTGTGTTTCTTTGTCTGTAAAATGGAGGTGATAAAAATGGTATTTTCCTCATAGAGATTCTTTTAGGATTAAATTAACTAACACATGTATAGTGCCTAAAAAGAGTATTTGGCACATGGTAAGTGTTCATGAAATGCTAGATATCATTATTAGGCTGGGAAATAATCCATTTGATCAAAACTCACACTATAACCTAAAGCGAATGAGAAATGTATTGGTTAGACCAGCGTCCTGGCATGTGCGAATCCAGAGGCTTCCTCGTGGTTCCTGGAATCCCATCTTCACCTCTGCCTGGTGCAGGCTGTCCCCACCTCATGTCCTTGGGTGCTGTCTCAGTTCAGCTACTCAGCAGCTGGAATGCAGACCTCATTCTTCTCCCCATTTTCTCACAAAAACACAATCAGTCTTGCTTTTTGTAAGATGCTAACTTGACAAAAGCTTTAAGCTTATGTAGGGAGTGATCACGTTGTGAACTTCTGTGGCCTTCAGCTTTTTCCTGGCTCTACCACTTATACATCTCTAACAGACCTGTCTCTCTACCCTGTCCCCTAGATATGGTTGTCTTCCCAAGACATTTTTTATTATAGTGTGAAAAAATATTTATTACTCTAATATAATTCATAAATCTTAAGTGAATATGCGAAATTCAGTATGAAAAATGTGTAGCCATTATGAAATATTAGTGGCTCCCAGAATATATTGAAGATCAGCTCTCTGAGCAGTCGCACTCTTCTAGGTCATTTCTATGTGCTCAACTCTGGGAACTAAAGCAAAGAATAATGGACCCCTCCCTTACCCCATCCATAAAATACAGTTTGAAATTTTCTCCTATGTGTGCATGTATGTATACTGCACCAACCTCTAAATCTGCATGGATAGCAATTTGGGTTAGCACATTTATTCAGCAGGTACCATTGAACATCCTTAGATGGGAGATATTTGAGATATTGTTCATGTTCTTAAGGAGCTTGCTGACAAGTAGAGCAGAAAGAAAATGATCACAGGCAATGGGATGAATTGAGACACTTTAGAAGTCATAAAGCTGAGGTTGCATCTATAATATGTATGAACAACTCCATTTGATACCAAGTCTACCATATCCCAAGAGAGAGGGCTGGGAATGAAGTGTAGGAGCACATGGTAGATCATACCAATTAATGGGTCTGATTTGCATTTTCCGTGGGATATGACGGTAGATTTTTGGGTTGGTCCGGTCTAGAATTCAAAGGTCAAGGGGCTTCAGGTCCTGCATGTGAGGAAAGCTGTATTTTAATGCAGCTTTCTCTTCTTTCTAGACTAGTCTTTGGGTTTTTTGTTTTTTGTTTGTTTGTTTGTTTTTTCATTTCTAAAGGATTAACAACACCACACTCCTCATTCTTTTATAGAACATTAAGAACAAGAATAGGAGCATGAAAATTCTCACATTGTCTGGTGGAAATAAACATTTAGGTGTAAGGTTTATGTATATACATACTAGACGTTCTTAATAAAAGGTCAGAGTAAGTGACATATTATGACTCATGCAGACATAGTCATATGTAAGCCAGGTCTCAGGTAAGATAATCTCCCACAATGCATCATTCTGTTCCCCTTCCAGTGGAGGCTCCCTCTCCAATCTGACTACATCATGCTGCCTATTGGTGAGAAAACTAGAAGCTCATCAGTTGCATACCTTCTGTCCCCAGCTAACCAGAATGATTGATCAGGAACCTGCTGTCTGGCATGAAATCTAATTGTCTTTGATGTTCTGCTTTTCCAGATTTGTTTATAAACTGGAAAAAAGTCCACAAATCGCAGACCATCTGTACATAACACTATGCTAATGAATGCTGGCATTCTGAAAATCCATAAGCTCATTACCTCTAAGTAACTAGTTTCTTTGCATGTTCTGAACTGGGATTATCTATCTGAACCAAATAAGTAGAAACCAGATAAAGAATGGTTCATCCGAGCGGTGAACGCCTCCAACAACCTTCAGGAATGTTAAGCCTCTCTGTCAAAAAGATGAACTCTTGGCAGCAGGTCATGTGTATAAGTGATAAAAATGTCTGTTAGCCACAAGGTGGTCAATTTATTGATCCCATAATGCTAATTTGAAAATTTGTATTGCTTTTGTTAAGAGCTTAATTAGGGATTTACAGTGTAGGCAATTTATTGTTAAATAATGTCTGAACTCAGCATACATGCAAACCCTTATCATACCTGCAGAATATTGGATATAGGTTCAAAAGTTATGTGCTTGCCAGTCATTTCCATGAGAAAGCCATGAGAGTGGGTAGTAACACATATGCACCATAACATTCATGGATGGTTGGGGAAAATGATTTAGTGAAAGGAAATTAAATCCAGTGTAGGGCATTGAGCTCCTCTTTGTGATAACATTCACCAGGGGTCAGAAGTCTGGTGTATTGTGGTTTTTGTGGAGAAGGGGGGACAAATCTACATTTTTCTTATGAATATGTTTCTTTTTTTGGTCCTCATAATATATTTTGTAATATATGGGTCATCATATAAGAATCAAAAAATATTACATTGAAATAAGCATCTCTGGCTTTTCATGAAAAATATAAGATCTGGCCACACTGTGCCTGTATTCTCTCATGGTAATGATAGTCTGACCCTAACTAGTGGCCACGCATTTACACAGGTCTTGCGGTCTTCATTTTGCCACAGTCATCACTTTCCTATAATTTCTGATGCTAAAGATAAATACTCTGTAAATTAAAGACCACCGTGACACATGAAAAGCAAAAGAGATTATTAAGCAAAAATGAGTTCATTGTCATTTTTCATTGCACTATCATTTTTTAAAAATACCCATGCCTTTGTCTAAAAAGACAGAAAATGCCACATTTTTAAAGAAAAATGAGTGTGAGCTCATTCCTCTGTGGAAACGAAAAACAGTCCCTTGTCTTTAATATGCAAGCAGTGCACGTGGAGGTCTCGTACCCAGCACCACTTCACTAATTTATGTTACCTCCCTGGCCCCCAGGAACATTGCAGTTTGCAACTGCTGGTGTAGAGAACTTTTTTTCCTATTTTATTTATTAAACTGTTCTACATTAGGAGCACTTAGCTCATCAAAAATGTTTTAAAGTTTCTCTAAGTGACAAAAGCATAAATTCAAGCACAATTTGTCACTTTTATAAGCCCAGAAAATACCAAACTGATTTCCTCATAAAGATCCTGCCATCAGTTAAATGGATAAACTATTAGGTTACGAATATAAAACCAGTTCCACAGTTAAGTGTCTACTATGTTGACTGTTTATAGACATAATTGGATCGAGGGACCCGAGTCATAACACCATAAACATCAAGTATACCAGCATATATATGTGTGTGTGTGTGTGTGTGTGTGTGTGTGTGTGTGTGTGTGTATGCTGATATGCTGGGGTCTGTACATATGTAAAAAGTTATTTGATGCTTACCTATCATTTCCATGAGAAAGCCATGAGAGTAGGTTTTCATAGGGGGTGTGTGTGTAGGTGTGTGTGTATGTGTGTGCATGTGTATATATATGTGTGTGTGTGTATGTGTATATATATGTGTGTGTGTATATATATGTGTGTGTGTGTAGACATACACACTCATACCTAGGACACCTTATTTACCTTATCGATATTTTTCAAACTATAATTTTGGAAGGCCTAGAAGCAGACCATAGTATATGTCCATAGTGCCTGTGAGTGATTGGGGGTAGACCGTACAGCAGGACCAGCTCATATGATAGCACAGGTTGTGCACCAAGCATCTTGAGCACTCATCATTTACATTGACAAGGGAGGATGTGAATCGTCTCTTCTGGAGTTGTGCAGTGGGCCTGGCATGACCAAGTTTATGCATGTTAGGGTCCCTCACATCTGCAGTTCAGATACCTCGCTTCTGCATCAGTCATAATATCTTCCCTTTTTTAATCCTCTTTTTCATTTTGGGTTTCAGATAAGCTTTGAATTGAAGAAATATTCTGCAGCTAAATATAAATTTGAAAATCACTGTGCTACATGATAAGTAAAAGAGATTTTTTAAGCTAAAGTAATTTGTTTTTAGATTATGAAAGATTTTTACCTTGAATTTGCCATAATTAACTACCAGAAAAAAAGAATAATTACCCCAGTTAAGACTTCTATAAACACTGCATTCTCTCCCAATGTTTCTGTTAAGCATACATATGTTTATTGTTTTTGTTTTGTAAATTTATGATAACACTAAACATAATTTTATATATTTACTCTTTCATGTATTATGACCACTTTTTAATGTTTTTACTAGTTGATACCAGGACTTTTAACGTCTATACAATACTAAATCAATTGTTGAGTCCCAATTTATTTTTTGAAAGCTTCATTATTTGTCATGTAGCTTTGGCATGCTTTTTCTCTTTCCTCCTTGCATCCTTTCTTTTTTCCTCTTTTTTGTTCTTTTCTCTCTCTTTTTTCTCTTTCTTTCTCTCTTTCTTCTATCAAACATAATTTTTTGTTGTTAAACTTGCACCCTTAATATTTTCTTTCGGTAAATTCCTAAGCCCGTAATGACAAGTGCAAATGATATAATTATCTTTAAGACTATCAAATAGAACCAGGCACTGTGATTCATGCCAGTAATCCCAGCACTTTAAGAGGCCGAAGTGGATTGTTTGAGACCAGCCTGAGCAACATAGTGAAACCCTGTCTCTACAAAAAATAAAAATAAAAATAACCCGGTGTAGTGGTGTGCCTGTTGTCCCAGCTAGTGAGGAGGCCGAGGTGGGAGGATTGCTTGAGCCTGGAAGGTCAGTGAGTTATGATCACACTACTGTGCTCCAGCAGTAGTCTTTTGAGACATTGTCTCAAAAACTAAAAAAGGAAAAAAGACTAGCAAATGGAGGTAAGCGTTAGGAAGAAAATCAAAGCAGGAAGGGGTGGGACTTACTATTTTTGAAAGGGTTGTTAGGTAAGGCCTCTGTGAGGAAATAGCATTTGACCTGAGAGATTTAAATGCAAAGTGGGATTGAGCCATGGTACCACCTATGGGAGAGTTCTTCAGGGCAGAGGAATCAGTAGGTATGAAGGCTCTGAGGTTGGAACTTGCTTTGAACTTTAGAAAGTTCAAAGGGCAGGAAGGAGTACAGCAGGGCTAAAGTGGAGTGAGCTTGAGGCTCTGAGATGGCTAACTCACAGAGGGTGCTAGACCTCACATAAGGATTTTGTTAGCCTAGAGGTTTCATTCTAAGATTCAAAGCCACCGAAGGATCTCAAGCTAGAAAGTGGCATGGTCTCATCCCTTTGTAGAACATCAACTGTAGAGGTCAGAAGAGAAGACACAGACAGACCAGTTTGTGAAGAAACCACTGCCAAAGTCCCAGAAAGAAGATCATGGTAGGACAGTGTCTTAGTTCATCCCTTGTTGCTCATAACAAAATACCCAAAACTGGGTAATTTTCAAGGGAAAGAAATTTATTTCTTACAGTTCTGGAGGCTGAGAAATCCAAGGTTGAGGAGCTATGTCTGGTGAGAGCCTTCTTGCTAGTGGGGACTCTGCAGAGTCCAGAGGCGGCACAAGACATGGCATCACTTGGCAATGGGGCTGAGCAGGTGAATGTTCCAGGTCAGGTCTCTCATCTTGTTGTGAAGCCACCACTTTCCCTTCCATGATAACCCATTAATTCATTAATTAATTCATTAATTCATTCATGAGGGGAGAGTCCTCATGATCTAATCACCTCTGAAAGGCCCCACCTTTCAATCCTGCCACACTGGAAGTAAATGTCAACATAAATTTTGGAGGAGACAAATATTCAATATGTTGTCCATAGCATGGTATCAAACAGTAGGTGAAATGTTCTCTGGTCTGCACTCTCAACAAAAAACAAACAAATCACTAAAATAAAAACTCCATGTGTGTTTGAGAGAGATATTTTAATCTTGACTACTTTGGTAGGAAACATACTGCTCTAACTTCTAACTTATTAATTATTAGACTTTATTCTTAGTGCTACATAATATTCAATTGTTTAATTGTCATGTGCTTTGTGGATTTTTTTTTTCATGTATTACATACTCATCTTGATGCCAGATTTACTGGAATAGGTTTTTATCATCAACTTAAATGAAAGTTTGAGCATTCATATTATTTTTACTCATACCATTCATATTATTAACCTTTTATCTATCAAATTTATGGCAAATATTTTCCTAGTTTGTTGGCCTCATTCTTTTGTGCATGATTTTATTTTTCTTTAAGTTTTCAATTTGAAGCAAGTTTCTACTTGACGGTTGTACCTTTAATTTTCCTCTGAGCCAAGATTTCTTTAGGATAGCTTTTCTTGATTTCCAGGTGCTAGGACTCCTTTAGTTTCAGTCTTCAGGAGCACTGCCCACAGGGCTCTCTCTGGCTATCTACTGTCTATGAATAATTTATTTATGGGTCAGTGCCAGACTTTCTCTACTTCCTGACCAACTGTTTGAGGAGAGGTATGAAAGAAGAGGACAGCTGAGCTGGGGACATAGGAGAAGTGTTTGCTAGATGCTACAAATAGCAAATGTAAGGAATTAATCAGAAAGCAGGCAATTTGCCCCTGAATTTCTGACCTAGGAGGAGAGTGGAGGTAGAGCAAAAAAGTTCCCAGACCTGCTTTAAGCTGATCAATTTCTTCCTTGCAGTGATACAAGACTGATGGTAATTTAAAAGACCTAATTCTAGTGACTTTACAGTAAGGGTTACACCCTAACATCAACTGTAAAGGCAAGAATAGAAGCCACAGACAGACCAGTTAGTTAAGAAGCCACTGCAAAAATCCCAGAAAGAAGATCATGGCAGGGCGAGGTCTTAGTCCATTTCTTGTTGCTCATAACAAAATATCCAAGACTGGGTAATATTCAAGGGAAAGGAATTTATTTATTATAGTCATTGTATGGAGGCAATATGACTCTCAACTTTTATATTTTGGTGAGAATGTAGATTTACTTATCTCTATTTTACCTACTCATTGTAAGATCCAGTGAAAGAAGAGACCATCTTGGTTTTGTTCACCTAGTTTTACCTAGCTCAGTACAATCTCTGATACTCAACAACTGTTTAGATACTTGTCAAAGGAACAAATGGATGGCTCTGAAATAGGCAATGGTAGTAGTGAATGGACGACATTGTGTCACAGGCTGGTAGTCATAACACAGCTGTGTTATAAAATTGGTTCCATTGCCCTACTTTGTTAAACAGAGCAGTGTTTTTTGGCTCTGATCATTGTTAGTACCTTCCAGGCTGGTGCCATCAGGAACCCCAGGACTTGGTAGTGAGATTTGCATTTTTACTTCATTGTCTGGTACCACTCGGCTCTACAGCTTTTCTTTACGTTTACTGTAATTCTCAGATCTCTTCTTTGTGCTAGTTGGTATCATTTTCTTTCAAATTAACCTCTTCTAAAGTAAGTTTTTGATGGTGATGATTTGGGGTATTTAAGCTCTCATTTGTGGGGTGGTACTCGGGGTAAGTATGGAAGGATCCTTATATGTCTTCCCCTGGTAAATCCCTTTTTACAAAGACAAATCATTGTTAAATCAAATGATTATGGAAGAGATGACACTTTTTTTTTTTTTTTGAGATGGAGTCTTGCTCTGTTGCCCAGGCTGGTGTGCAGTGGCGCATTCTCAGCTCACTGCAAGCTCTGCCTCCCTGGTTCAAGCGATTCTCCTGCCTCAGCCTCCTGAGTGTCTAGGATTATAGGCACATGCCAGTAACCCGGCTAATTTTAATAATTTTAATAGAGACAGGGTTTCACTGTGTTGGTCAGCTGGTCTGCAACTCCTGACCTCGTGATCTGCCCACTTCAGCCTCCCAAAGTGCTGGGATTACAGGCATGAGCCACCGTACCCGGCACAGATGACACTTTTTATTGGTGATAAATTAGAATTCTTTAGACTTAAGAAATGAAATGAGGTATCTTATTCTAAAACCAGCTTTCAATGAGCTGTGCTTGTGGTGAGCAGAGTATGATGAAATGCCCCTGATGTGTATGCTCCTGTGTGACTTCTCTTTGATGTCATCACGGCCATTGCTTTCTGTAATAAATGTCAGTTTTTATGTGTCCGTTAAATTACTGTGTTTTACCTAGGCTGATAACTAGAGCTGAATGGTTGTTGTCAAACAAGAGATGTGTCTAGTGCTACCAAGGGGCACTAGAGAGTAGAGATGTTGCTTAGATATGGAAGCAGAGAGTGAATAAGGAAATAACAGATCAGAGGAAAGTGGCATGTGATGAAATAGAGGTGCTCAGGGTGGTGTTTCTCCATTTGAAGTAAATTGAGGATCCCAGGAGCAGAAGGCTTCCATCTGTGTCTTCCTTTTGTGTTCAAGGAAAGAGAAGTTTAGACCGAGGATAGGACCAAGATAAAACTGGGAAGAAGAAAATAGGTTCTTCGGCCTCTAGAAGATAACACATCAGAAATGGGAGTAGTCTGTGTTCAGAGGATGGGGAAGGTGAGCTTCTCCAGAAGAGGGGCTGGGCCTCAACTGTGTCAGCTACCTAACCCAAGTGCTAAATGTCTCTTCGATCACTGAAGGAGTAACATAAATGATCACCAAAGAAACTTATCTCAAAATCTACAGAACACTGAGCTTTAAATTTAAATCTGCTTGTGATTGCTCAAAACTATATTACTTTAACCTTAGTACAATCTCAAACCTTTATCAAAACTTGTTTAAATTCAGGCATCTTGACTTAAAACCTTGTCTAATAATATCCTCTCAACACAAAATACAAGTTTTACATTTATATGTTGATTTTCCGAGCTCCACTTTGGACCAGTTATTGAAATATCATCATCATCATGAACGTTGTAATGAAATGAAATGGCCTAATTGCAGTCACCTCTTTTCTCTCTTCCAGTGCATTTTTAGAAAATGGGTCAAAGTCAATGTAGGATATTTGTGTTCTTTTCCTGCTCCCAGCTTATTAGCTTGAGTATCCATTTCCTGAATATAACCAAATTTACCAAATAAAAGGGACAGGATATGGAATAAAGAAACCAATCATTGCTGTTGCTCCATATTTTAGATACATATCTCTCCCATACCCGAATCTGCTCACCTTTCTATTCCAGAAAAGAGTTCTGATTTTTTTAGTGACTTGTAAACATTCCTTTCTTCCTGTAGGTGGAATGGCTGAAAAATGAGGAACCCATTGACTCTGAACAAGATGAGAACATTGACACAAGGGCTGACCATAACCTGATCATCAGGCAGGCACGGCTCTCGGACTCAGGAAATTATACCTGCATGGCAGCCAACATCGTGGCTAAGAGGAGAAGCCTGTCAGCCACTGTGGTGGTTTATGGTAAGACCAGCCCAAAGGCCAGGAATGGGTAGGGAGGGCAGAAAGCAGAGAGGCAGAGGGATGTATGTTTTATTAAAACTTTTAATGTCGAGAGCTGCAAAGACCTTGGGGTTCGTTCACTGCAGCACTCTATCCTGCCTCCCCCACCTGGCAGGCGAAAAACATCACTATTTCTATTAATGTGTTTGCTGTTCCTTCCAATATTGCACTATCGTGTGATAGTCAGTGACATTTCCAATCTCTCTTTTAAAAATAATAAAAAGCTGTTTATTTTATTCCATTATGTTTATATTTGAAAAGAATTGAGATGGGCAACTTCTGCTTCCCACGCCTCTCAAACCCAATACTCACCCCAGTTTTTCCTAGACCTGCTGTCAGGTAGTCTCTCCCTTGGTATGTGAAATTCTCCAAAAACAAACAATACTATTTGCTGAATATCTCAGGTATTATACAAAAGAAGTTCCCAGCTATATAAGTAAAGGCATTCCCTTCCACAATAGAAGAGCCCTGGGATTTATTTTTGAAGCGCTTAAAGTCAGAAATTCAAATGCTGATATTTTCTTCTTATACTCCGGATTTTCAAGTGCTTTAGAGATTTATTGATGAGTTCTTTCTATTTCTTATAATTTCCTTGCAAGGCAAATTCTGTGTCCCTCCTATTTCAGATGAATAGGCTGAGGACTGGATGAGGTGACCCCACTGTTGTCTCATGATGGAGCAGCCAGTGGGGGCTGCACAGTCTCTCAGTCCCCGGATGCCTGACTCACAGCACCTGGCACAGTGGCTTGCACATAGTAGGCAATCAGTAAAAACCTCTCTCCTTTTTTTCTCCCCTCCCCATTTTTCTCTCTCAGTGAATGGAGGCTGGTCTTCCTGGACAGAGTGGTCAGCCTGCAATGTTCGCTGTGGTAGAGGATGGCAGAAACGTTCCCGGACCTGCACCAACCCAGCTCCTCTCAATGGTGGGGCCTTTTGTGAGGGAATGTCAGTGCAGAAAATAACCTGCACTTCTCTTTGTCCTGGTGAGATATATGCAGATTCCCTTTTCCCTTCTGGTCCACCAACACTATTAAGCTGGTGTGAAGCAATCAATGTTACTTTCTTTTCCAAAGTCACCCTCTCCCAAGTTCTTAGAATAGAACCTTTATCCAAGGTGCTAATGTAGAGCTCATTGTCATGGCAGCAACGTGGGTAAAATGCCACGGTGCGATGTTTTCGGGCATATTTTTTAATACTCAGATGACACCGAACATTCGTCATCAATAAGCCAATTGCTATGAAGTCTGGTTATACTACCAGTGTTTGGTTGGGCTAAGCCATCCCCTTCTCTCCTTGGGTTCTCCCATCTTGTGGCCTGTATTTGTATAATAGTTAGCAGGGATTAGATAAATTGTCTTAAAGCACAAAAGAACGGTACCAAATGTTTGACTCTTTATCATTAGTTATCAATCAAATAACTTTATCAGTTCTAGCTTTGTATTTATTTATAAGACAATTGATAGCGACTGTACACTGTCACAGCAGTCTATATTTTACATTTGGTCTATGCTTGCCTTTCTTTCTGTAAAAAGAGATACTTCATTTACCAAGTATGGCTTTCATAAATTCCTTTGTCTCTTACTGGCTGTAACCCAATTTATACAACAAGAAATAGATGAGATGGAAGAATGACTTTCTTTAGGAAATGCGGGGTCCTCCCACTGAGAAATAAATTGACCCTGGGTCTCACATGCACTACAGAACATTAACTCCAAGGACACTGAACTAGAGCCTCATGTCTTTATAATAAAATTGCAAATTTATTTGCAATCGAAGTTAAGGTAGGGCTCTTCCCAGAAGCATATTCTTGGAGTTTCATTTTGGACTTATGTTCAATAAGCATTTATTGAGTGCTTACTATGTGCCAGGTACTGTGCAGGATGCTTTTACACACATAATGTCATTTACTCCTGTGTTGTGAGTTTTACTATCCCCAGTTGGCAGACATGGTAAAATGAGGCTAAGTAACTCGCCCAGGGTTGCTCAGCGGATAAGTTGGCAGATCCAAGACAAGGGCTCAGACATTTTGCTTCAAGTTCAGTATTTTTTTTATATTACCCTATTCTTGACTAATTGCTTTAGATTTAAAATGGCAGTATCTTAAATAACCCACATAAGCATGGTTGAACTATTCCTAGGAGGTAAAGGGCAATTGCCTCAGACATCTGCCATGATCTCTAGGGTTGCTTTTTAGTGGAATTAAATTCAGTTTGTTAATTTCTACATACAGCAGCAGTCCATGACCCAAGAAATTCTATTTATATAAGTCCTGGTGTCTTGGGGTTTGACTGACCTGTTTTAGTTTAATACTATCAATATATTTGGGTTTCACTTTATATTGTTTAGGGGCTTCTAGGGCTTAAAGATAGTTCATTCTACTCTGTTCTAAACTGTCAACCCCTAAGAAAGTGGCTGATTATCAGTGGTTACTGCACACAGTTTATCTGTCCACCTAAGATGCACTTGGGCGTGAAAGACTGGGAAAGAATGGGTCATGACAAATTTTTAGCCAACCCAATGGTGCTGGAAATATGAATGCTTGCCTCAATTTGGTAATTGGTCTCATCCTGAAATAGCAAGAGTATTATACTACTGCTTTTGTGAGCTTATCTCTTCAGGAAAGAAACCATGGAGAGAAGATAAGTGAATATGTTCTTTTGTTTCTGTTTGGTGGTTATTTCCTTAAAATCTAGCTCTAGAACAACAGCAGTCCTGGGGTGAGTCTCCTGACAGCTACTTGATTCATTCTAACAATGGTTTCTTTTGTTTGCCTTTGAAGTGGATGGGAGCTGGGAAGTGTGGAGCGAATGGTCCGTCTGCAGCCCAGAGTGTGAACATTTGCGGATCCGGGAGTGCACAGCACCACCCCCGAGAAATGGGGGCAAATTCTGTGAAGGTCTAAGCCAGGAATCTGAAAACTGCACAGATGGTCTCTGCATCCTAGGTAACACCTTCAGTTTAACATCTTCAGTGTTTGTTCATAATACTATTTATGCATCTCAAGAAAGTAAGCTACAGCCATTAATGTGGTTAAATAAGTTAGCAGAAAGCCAAGTTGCTAACGGCAAAAATAAATTAGGTAAAAAGTGCAGAAAAGCAGACAAATGCATTTTTAATAGAGATGGTATAAATGCATATATTGTATCACTGTGCATTCTGTTTATGTGTATATGTATTAAATTGATAACATTTTAAGAGTAGAAAAAAAGTTAAAATATTTTAGACTTTTAGAAGCTTCCATTTTTAATTTTGGTGAAATTCTGATACTGATCACTGTGGTTATATTTCCCCCCAGGAATTTTGCAAGCACAGTAAAGCATTTAATCATCTTTAGAGACCATGGATTCTGTGGCAAGGAACATGTGTTGTGACTGTTATCTTAAAAATAGACTGGGCGCGGTGGCTCACGCCTGTAATCCCAGCACTTTGGGAGGCCGAGGCGGGAGGATCACAAGGTCAGGAGATCGAGACCATCCTGGTGGTGAAACCCTGTCTCTAATAAAACTATAAAAAATTAGCTGGGCTTGGTGGTGGGCACCTGTAGTCCCAGCTACTCGGGAGGCTGAGGCAGGAGAATGGCATGAACCTGGGAGGCAGAGCTTGCAGCAAGCCGAGATTGCACCACTGCACTCCAGCCTGGGCAACAGAGTGAGACTCCATCTCAAAAAAAAAAAAAAAAAAAAAAAATTACGGGGAAAGGAGAGTGATACCTGAGGAAGTGGGTGGCTTTGTATCACAGTGGTCTGGCAGAGTAGCAAGTAGAACATTTGTTTCAAAATTCCCAAGTCTTTGCTTTATTCCTGAGATTACATTATTACCATCACCAAGGGACTGTCTGCCTGGGTTAGAAGACGTGGGAGGGTCAACTAGAGTTCAAGAGAAATAGGTTTTCATTTGATGCTCTTCCTTATTTACTTTGTGTTCTTTGGGCAAGTTGCTTAATCTCTTAACTTCTCTGACTATAATTACCAAATATGATACCCACTTTTTAGTATTGTCAAGGCTAAATGATGAAATAACATATTTGAATGTTGTATGGCACAGAGTAGGTACACACTTGATATGGATCTATTCTCCACTCACCCACTCAGATGAACCAAGGTGTATTGATTTTGCTGGGGTATTTTAAAAACACAAGACTCAGCACTTATTTCTCTAGAGCTGGTCGCCTTCTTGGAAATTTCTTTGGAAAGTATCTAGCAAAATATATATACATATACACCATAGCTTACTAGTTTGTGATCTTCTCAGAGAGATGCATCACATTTTCTTTGGGAAAATGACAGTATGGAGGAAATATCTAAGTTGGTTTTATTTTTCTGCCTTAGTGTGACTGAATACCCTTGAAGGCAGGCACCTGCTACCTGTTGTATTTTCAGACTAATTCTGTATGGTTCATACATCAGTTAAAATGATTAGTACATTGAGCACTTCCTGATAGCCTCTATTTGCTAGTACAAGCACTGATTACCCTGCATGCATCAGATACAATGCAGGGGGCTGTAATGGAAGACCACCTACCCACCAGTTGTAGTTTGGGTATGCTCTCCAATAAATGCATACCAACTATTTGCTGCCTTCAAAAAGCCTTCCCCCTTCCTAAATGTAAGGAATCTGAACACAAGCTCAATAGAAGGATATTTAAAGAAATGTGCTTCTCACCTCTCTTGAATACCACCAGGTTTTTCTAATACACACATTTGAGGTGTGACTGTTTTTATTTCCACTACAGGAGAACAAGGAGAACACTTAGAAAACCACTCATGTGTCACTAAAACTACACATGGCCAATGTCCATAGGAAGAGTTCATTTAGTAAGCCAATAAACTGCTTAAAGCAACTACCTGAACTATGACGATGAGTGACTTCAAGGAAAGAACTAAGCTATTTGAATTTTACAAGCACATATACACCTGATCAATTTTATGTATCAACCGGACTGAGCCATGGGATGGCCATGATTATAAATTAGTACAGTTGGGCGGTGAATTTCATGTCTTCCAAAGAACCATGACAATATAACTATTTGGCTACTGGTTGAAATTTTTATATTCATAATAATAACCTTCACTAACAACCACAGGTTGTACTTGCACTTGGGGAAAATCAGTGGATATCAGGCTTCAATCTTAATTGACTAAAACTTAATCTGAGAATTACTGATTGGAGACAGATAATGGTTAGCTCTTAATAGAAGAAAGAATTGTTATCCAACACACAAATATTATTTTTTTTTTGCATTTGCATTGTAATAGCTTGTCATTTATCAACTGAATAAGAGTTCTGTTTAAGGCTGAAAGGACTTATCAGCACTGAGAGTGTACTGGCAAGCCTCGATCCTAACTCTGAAATCTGAGATGCAATATTAGACAGGGCTCTCCAGAGAAACAGAACCAATAGGATATGCACACACATAGAGAAAGAGTGCAATGCAGAGATATTTAAATATATTTATTATGAAAATTGGTTCATGTGATTCTGAAGCCTGGCAAGTCCAAAATCTGCAAAGCCCATGTCCCAGTTCAGGCCCAAAAGTTGGTAGGCTGCTGTGGAACCAGGAACATCTGATGGCCCAGTTAGAAGGCTGTCAGGCTGGAAGAGCCAGTGTTTTAGTTGGAAGGCTGTCAGGAAGGAGCATTCTCTCTTACTCATGGTAGGGTCAGTCTTTTGTTCTATTTAGGTCTTCAACTGATTGGATGAGGCCCACCCACATTATGGAGGGCCATCTGCTTTTTTTCAGTCTGTGAATCTAAATGTTAATCTCATCCAAAAACACCCTCACAGAACCATCTAGAATAATATATGACTTGATATCTGGGCAACCCATGGCCCAGTCAAGTTGGCACATAAAATTAAATGCATCATGGATGCATACGTACTTTTATGGAATTAAAACAGCTCAATCCTTTTCTATAGTGGAAATAACATAGCTAGGAAGATAGGCTTGGGATGTGTAAAAAGATCTCTATTAAATACCCCCATGAGTTGAAAATGCTACATAAGCCTTTTCTTTCTATGTAATCTATTAATTTCTTCCATTTCCTTTTTCACTTCAGCATGTTTTTTCTAGCCTTCATTGTATGCATATTAGTGTATTTGTCAAATATGATCAGAGGCTTTTGATGGCTATAGTGATGAAGATTATTGAAGGAGAAAGGGTGAAGTCTATGAGATTATTGATGTAATTGAGATATATTTTCATATCAGTGGGAAACGGGTATGTTCATAAGAGCACAACACCAGGATGTATTCTGTCCTTTTAAATAGAAAGTGGCTACCTATATAACAAAAATGAATAACACCAGACATGGTAGCTCACACCTGTAATCCCAACATTTTGGGAGGCCAGGGCAGGAGGACCACTTGAGTCCAAGAATTCAAGATCAGCCTGGGCAACGTAGCGAGACCCTGTCTCTACAAAAAGTAAAAATTAAAAAAATATAAGCCAGACATGGTGGCTTATGCCTGTAGTCCCAGCTGCTCTGGAAGCTGAGGTGTGAGGATGAAGCTGCAGTGAGCCATGATCGTGCTATTGCAGCCCAGCTGAGGCAACACAGTGAGATCCTGTCTCAAGGAATAAATAAATAAAAATAGCACTTCACTATCTCTTCAGGAAGCAATGAACAGTAATCCAATTAAATGATGCCAACATCACTCTGAGGTTCTCACTGGTACTCTGTTGGAGTGCTCTTTGTGAAAATAGCTGTACTCTGAGGATAGAGCTCCAATGAAGGCTGGCTTTGATTAAAATAGTGTTTGGCAACAGCTTTATGGAGCAGTAGCTTTATTGAAGAATCTAGGTCATATTACAATTTGGGAATTTTCTTCATCCTGATTTTCTTCCTTGACACTCAACATGACCCTAGAGCAATTCCTCAATTTCCACCTTCTCGTGGAGGATTCACAATGGCATTTCTTGGCTCTTAGATGACCTACATGTCTTTGATTTTATTTAGCCTTCAACAAAACACCTGGTTTTTCTTTGTTGTCTCTGAGGGTTGCATTTCTCCTAGAGATGAAGCTGCCAGCTCTGAATGATCACTTTAATATTTGGGTATTATTGTTACTTAGTCAGTTGCGACTAGAACACAGAACCTTAATGTTACACTGTCCCAGATGGCCATACCTAGATGCTCTCAACAATAAAATAAATACGGCTGGCACAGTGGCTTATGCCTGTTATCCTAGCATTTGGGGGACCTAGGAGGGAGGATCACTTGAGGCTAGGAGTTCAAGACTATCCTGGGTAACATAGCAAGACCCCGGTCTCTACAAAAGAAAAATGAAAAACGAGCCAAGTGTGGCGGTACATACCTGTAGTCCTAGCTATTCGGGAGGCTGAGGCAGAAGGATCACTTGAGCCCAGGAGATCGAGGCTGCAGTGAGCTATGATTCCTCTACTGCACTCCATCCTGGGAGACAAAGGGAGGCCCTGTCGCTTAAAAATCAAAAACTAAGTAAATGCCCCAAGACTGGTAAGAGGCAGAGTAGGAATTTTTTGGCAATAACAGTGAATCCACAAAGCTAAACTACAAGCATAAACATGCAGTGCCTTTATACTAGAGTATTGCTTTTCTAGAGGAAAAAGGTAATGATGTGGTATGACTGTCAAGAAACAAGAACTTGTAGTTCCATGTTTTCTGAGCTTGAACACCAGAATCAGGTGGTTTCCTGACCATTGGTCTTTCTCCTTACTGTACATAGCTGCTTCTGTGCTCTCAGATCACAGCCAGAGAGAAATAAGCTGTGCATGCCTCATTGACAGGAAGAGAAACGTGAAAATAGCAGGGTGTTTAGTTTGATCCTGAGGAATAGGAGAAGCCAGCTCCCTCTCTCTTTACCCCAGGAGATATAAAACTAAGGGCATTGGCTTGAGAAGATTAAATGGGTATGCTTCAGAAGGGATTAGCACCTAAATGTGTAGTGAGACTAAAGCTAGAGAAATGCCACACAGGCCTGAAAGACAGAGGAAGTCTCCAAGGCTTAGCTACCTGATAGCTAAGCCGTTCCTCTTGTCAAGGTATAACATAGGTCAGTTCAACATTGACAGTTCAAAAACTGAAATATCAGTAAAATAGTGGTTTGTTTTCACTTCTCATGGCTGCAGTGATAAGAAAAGTTTGAGTTGATGGTTAGGAAACCCCATCAAGGATAAAGACATCTACACAATAGCGGTTCAA
The DNA here is from genome assembly GCF_049350105.2 of Macaca mulatta. NCBI lineage: Eukaryota > Metazoa > Chordata > Mammalia > Primates > Cercopithecidae > Macaca > Macaca mulatta. The sequence goes on from NC_133413.1 coordinate 37,565,100, forward strand.
ATAAACATCCCGGAGCTACATCTAATAATCTAACCACATTGTCTGTTGAATGATCTACTTAAATGACCTAGAGGAAGCACCTGAAAAGGTGAACCTGTAATCACAGGAAAGACATGTTTGCTTTGTTAAGCATTTTCTCTTGGACAATTCTAAACCTCATTGTTATCCATTACAGTAATTACCTGAGTTCCTTCCCTGTATTTCCTAGGGCACTGAATCAGAGAAATTTCATCCTGGAGATAGCTCTTCGCATCTGAAACAACTTATTTCTATACTAGCGGTTTTATGGAATACCTCTTTTGTTTATAGGATTATAACCGATGAGTGTCCCTTTACCAAAACAAAACCTATCAATTCCTTGCTTTGGTCAGAGTCAGAAATCATACTTGACTCAATCTAGACTTTTTGTTAGACAAGTTCGTATTTCAGAACCAGCTGAACCAGCCACACAGCACAATTGCTTAATTATAGCATAAACTCTCTAAATTCAAGAAATGAAAATGGCATTAGCAAGATAACATACCAGCACAGTATATTTTTATTTGGCCACAAAGCATCCTACTGCTTGCTAATTCTCCCAAGTACTTTTAATTTATAGGACATAGTAGGTGCTCCTTTTCACATAAAGACTTTTTCCTAGAGATACTCAATAGCTTGGCTTTCTGCATAACAATTGATTAATTCAGAATTTGCCTTCATATATACTGCATAGCAAATGTGGACATAATATTGCAGACCCACAGGAGTCATTAGAATGTAGATTTGGGCACATATGGTGTCATTAGCAGCTTAGCAACAATCTCTCCCCCATGCCCCAATAAACACTTTTCCATTATGGGGGCCAGTATGAAGACCAGTGAGGAACAAGCTTTAACAAGACAGAGTGGAGTGGCTCAGACTGAAGTTTCCATTGTGCTTAATTAAAAAGAAAATAAAGCAGAGATAGTGCAGTATTCATGTGTCTTGGTGAAGGCTTTAAAAACAATTTTTTTACAAAGCTAAAACTGTCATTTCTGTGCCTCTTGATGGGCACTTGCACTCAAGTGCAATATCCTGAGTGGATTGGACAAAAGATCAAGAATAAAATGCACGCAACAAATTACCATAACACTTCTCCCTTTGTTACCCACCCACTATTGACTTTTCTATTTTTATGCCTTGTTAATGAAAAGAAAAAGACATTTATTGGTTTTTTTTGAACATGATCTCCCTTCTCAATGAAGACTGGCATTCATCCATTGGTTTATGATGGATGCGTATTTCATAAGCTATTAAAAATCTGTGACCTTTCTTACCAACCATGTTTGAAACACTTAAGATGCCTTTTGTCATCCAGGAAACTTTTTCTGTTGCCACCATCTTCTATTTCCTCAGGGATCTGTGCCACAGGTACAGAGCCAGGACAGAAGAGCCTAGGTAAGAACTGCTTTCTCAGCTAATAGAAATGAAGGAAGTTATTCTGCTTGTCTCTCTTTAACTCTCCTTCTACCTACATTTTCCCATTGCTACCCACTTTTTCCCACAACATATTTCAATATGTATTTTTCCACTATGCTTGCATTCTTTTGGCAAAATTAGACAGGAAGTCCTATGTAGCACTTCAGAAACATAGTCTCTGGAAGTTGGTTTCTCTAAGCACATCTTGTTAACTTTGTTCATTTTATGAGACAAATCAAAAAAAAAACACCTCCACTGTAAATAAGGGTGCTAAAACTGAATTTGGGCAGCTGGAGAGCAGGATGCATGTACCTCCAGATCATATTACTTAGAGAGCGAGGGAAAGAAACGAAAGCAAAACAAAGTAAAACCTAACACAAACCCAAGAAAACTAAACAAACACACAAGAATGAGTCCCTGTGATGATGTAAACTGGAGACAAACCATTAGAAAGCTTAGAAACATTTCTTAAATTATAATCTTAGAACCAGATCGTCGGTGAGAGTGCAAATCCATAACAAAGACAATTTTATAGATGATATTCCCGAGAAACACTGAACTGGGGACTGTTGGAAGATACAGAGGTTGAGCTTCAGTGAGACTGGCCCATGTTGGGCCTGGATTTATCTGGCATTAAGAACACAGGCTAAATAGCCTTCAAAGCTCCTTTGTGACTGAGTTGAAACCAGCTGTTCTCCACTCAAAATGGACAGACAGGAACCTACAATTGGAAGAAAGGAATGAATTGAGCCTGTTGGGTGTGAATATTCATCCCTTAAATGAAGGATAGGTTGAAGCCTCAGGGCTCTGCAGTGAGATAGTTTGAGTTTGAATTCAGATTACAGTACTATGGGCAGGAGCACCTTGAACAAGTGTCTTAATTTCTCTAAGTTTAAATTTGCTTATCTATAAAACAAAATTATAACAGTATCTATTACAAAGGGTTCTTTGTGAGAAGATAAACTAATCTGAGTAAAGCATTTTCCCTCCATAGTAAGCACTCTATTATACAAAATAGCAATAATGATAGTGTGTGTGTGTACGTGTGTGTGTGTGTGTGTGTGTGTGTGGTGTTTTGTTTGAGACAAGATCTCACTCTGTTGCCCAAACTGGAGTTCAGTGGCACAATCATAGCTTACTGCAGCCTCAAACTCCTGGGTTCAAGTGATCCTCCCACCTCAGGGTCCCAAAGTGCTAGGATTACAGGTGTAAACCCCCATGCCCAACACATATGTGTTTTCTAATAAAGGAATTCTTGCAGCAGAAAAAAAAAAAAAGTTTTCCATGTTCTGCAAGAGTATCAACAGTGCAATACTTTCTATATTTCATTAAAACTTTTCCTAATATATCTGGTTAAGATAGTGTCTAATAAAATAAAATGTACTTGTCATTAAAACCTGTAGAAGACATTATTTATGCATTCATTACATTCTTTATACAAACTAGTTTTCAGCAGTAATTTGAGAAATACTGTCAGTTGTCAAAAAGAGTTTAGAGGAACCCTAACACTTCACAAAGACTCTTAAACTTTCTGTCAGACAAAAGAATCAATATCCTTTCCTAGAACTTCTGATAAGTAGCTGAATGAACTACCCTCCATTTTCTATCCTTCCTCTGCTCAGCTGGTAGGATTTGGTCCTGAGAAGGTGACAGACCAGGGGATCTATAAGGTCCCAACAAGTTCTAAAATTTTATGATTCTAACCAACAGTTAAAAACAACTCAAAGTCATACATGGTTGTTCACACCTATATAGTCCCAGCTATTCTGGAGGCTGAGGCAGGAGGATCAAGTTCAAGGCTATAGAGCACCATGACTGTGTTTGTAAATAGCCACTGCACTTCAGCCTGGGCAACATAGCAAGACTCTGTCTCTTAAAAATAAAATAAAATAAAATAAATTCTCACGAGAAAGGCTCAGGAGAGGGAAGGAAGAACACTTGAACCACAGGTGAGAAAATCAGTCCTCACCGTAGTGAGTAGGATATACAAGCATCTTTCATTCATAAGAAGTACATGTATTCTGACAAGCTGGGCAGAAAATATTTTTTATTTTATTTATTTATTTATGTATTTATTTATTTATTTGAGATGGAGTCTTATTCTGTCGCCCAGGCTGGAGTGCAGTGGCACAATCGCGGCTCACTGCAACCTCTGCCTCCTGGGTTCAAGCGATTATCCTGTCTCAGCCTCCCGAGTAACTGGGATTACAGGCGTGTGCCACCATGCCCAGCTCATGTTTGTATTTTTAGTAGAGATGGGGTTTCGCCATGTTGGCCAAGCTTATCTCAAACTCCTGACCTCACGTGATCCACCTACCTTGGCCTCCCAAAGTGCTGGGATTACAGGTGGTAGAAAATACTTTTTATAAAGCAAATCCTAATTTGTCAACACAAATTCAAAAATTATTTCCCAGTAGAGTGGGGAGAAACCAAACCCAACAATGTAGCATTACTAGACTGTACTAGACTGTATAGCAATTTATAGATACCAGGATTACCGTTCTGTTGTGAACCAGTTCTAGAACAATGATGCATGCCTGGTACTTCTCTTATTCCACATTCCCAGATTCCAAAATTACCAATATTGCCATATTTATTTTCAATATTTAAAATATTTTTTGCTGTCAGTAATGATGGATATCCAAGGTCCCTTCTAGTCAGGATGTTTCCAAAGTTTAGGCTTTCTGTCATATAAACAAAACTATCCTTATTTTATTAGTTCTGTAAATTACAAATTTTACATTTGCAGTGTCATTAATCAGGATTCAACAGCACAAAACCCTGGGTAAGAAATATTAGTCTGGACTAGAGAAAGATTTAATATCTGAGATCATAGAGTGGTTTAGCTATAAAAGAAGTGGCAAGAACCCAATCAGGGAAGTGATTTAAAACTGAGTGATCTACTGTTGTGAAAAACTCAGTGGCCTCTGGGGTGTGCTGAACAAAGCAAATTAATAGAGATAAAGGAAACCTCTTTGTTTTGATTTCACCTATTCTCTTTAAATTACAAATTAAATACACATCTCTTCAAAATCATTACGAAAGGTGATAAATAAAATAAAGATGATACTAACATCATCAATAGATATTATCATTAATTCCATTAGCCCTGCCCTTCCTCATTCGCTAGAGTGTCAGTACTGTGAATAAGAAAAGACCTGGCCTTCCTATGTGTGTTTAGTACAGGACAGTGTTAGTGTTCGGTGGAATGGAAAATCGTCATGATCATTTAGAAAGATATCATAGGGTAGTAAAAAGAGCTCTAAACAAAGAGTCAGGAGTCCTAGGTCCCAGTTCAGATCTTCCATTAACTAGTGCGTTACCTTGGCAAATCTCACAATCTTGCACCTGTAACTGTAAAATGAGGAAATTGAGCAAGAAGATCGCTAAGTTTCATTTTAGCTTAAAAATGAGATACACACACCTATACATATATATATATACACACATACACACACAACATAAGCACATTAAAATAGATATACATATATACATGTAAAATATGAACATACATTGCAGCTATATATTTACCAACTTCCAGATATATATGCACACACATATTAAACATATATACACATATATAATACATTATATAGTATGAAAATAACACCACTGACATGTCAGCGACTTCAGATTATGTGTTTTTTAATGAGTTTTGAGAAGTTTATTCTCATTCACACCTAAAATCAGCCATTTGAGTGATGGTTACATAAACTGACTTGGGCATCTTTTAGATATGAAACAAAAACAAATTGCCCTAACCCAACAAAACAAGCTGCTGGCCTCACTTAGGGACTGACTTATCAAATTCAACCTCTTTAGCATTGTACTCCAAACTCTTCATCAAGAAGCCACAACATCCTATGAATTCATGTAGAACATAGGAAATTGATGAACCTTGACTTTGTAAATTTGTGATTGAAATTATGTACACTGTATAAGACTTAGCAGCACTGATTCATTTGACAGATATTTATTGAGTACCTACTATATTCTATTTATTGTTCTAGGTACTGGAAATAGGTAAACAAGACCGATGTAGACCCTATGTACAGGTAATTTGGTCTGTAATGTTAGATAAATGTTTGGACTAGCATGAGAACTAATGAAGCTGAAAAACAATTTGTAAGTCAAGGGTCCTCAATTTACAATTTCCCTTTAAGCATTTTCTAATGAGTCAGGACTGATAGCCTCATGTCAGTTAAGTATTTTCTTAGTCATCATAACAAACACCTCCCAAATCTCAACCCCCACCATCTTCCCTCCCCAAACCTCCCTACCTCCCTCCTGAGCAATTTAAGGAACAACCCTTGACACAGCAGGAAGCCACTGTGACCCTATGGCAAGGCTGGCACTTACAAATAGGATTCCTTTTTTTACAACTTTATTGAGGTATACTTGACAGTTAAAAATTGTATATATTTAAGTTGCACAGCTTGATGATTTGATATATGTGCACTTGTGCAATAGTTGCCACATCAAGCTAATTAGCATATCCATCACCTCACATAGCTCCTATCTTTTTTTTTTTCAGTGCATGTGTGATGAGAACATTTAAGTCTTGCCCTTTTAGCAGATTTCAAGTATACAGTACAATATTCTTAACAGTAGTCACATTATTTCACATTAGATTTCTAGGACTTCTTTATCTTGCCTAATTAAACTTTATACCCCTTGACCATTATCTCTCCACGTCCTCCATCCCAGCCTTAGCCCTTGGCAACCACCATTCTACTCTGTCTCTATGAATTTGGTATTTTTAAATTTCTCATATAAGTGAGATCAAACAGATTTATCTTTCTGCATCTGGCTTGCTTTACTTAGTATATTCTCCAAGTTCATCTATGTTATTGAAAGTGGCAGGATGTCCTTCTCTTTTAAGGGCGAATAATACTTCATTGTTTGTATATACTACATTTTCTTTATGCATTCATTTGTCAACAGGAATTTAGGTTGTTTTCATATCTTTGCTATTGTAAATCACGTGGCAATAGACATGGGAAAGTGGATATCTCTTCAATATATTAATTTCATTTTGATAAGATATTTTTAAATGATTTTTCAATATTTGAATATCACTCTTGCCTCAAAGTCAGTGATTATCATGACATTAACCAATACATGATTATCTTAAGCTTGAATTATAGAATCTGGACTTTTTGTTCCATTTTGAATATATATAGTATATATTTCTATTGTGACTGGAAGGTAGGGAATCAAAGCAAAAGAATTCATAGGTTAGAAAAAGGACTTTATTATGCATCTTCCCTTGGAGCAGAGTTGGAAGCACTGCATTTTATCACAAAGGCTAATTACTGATAAGAAAGTCTTATAGATATGGGCTTAAAAGTGTTTGCAGTGGCCCAAGAGCATATTTTACTCTGCATATTCATCACCAAAACTAACACACATGGAATCAGTAGGAAGGGATAGACATCACAATGAAGTTGGTATCAATCTAGATGTTTCAATGATTGAGCTCAAAAATATGTAAATGCCACCTGTAAGCACGGTCATTAAGGATACTTATTTGTCCAGGCCCCCAGTTTGAAAGAAAAAAGGGGGAAGACTACATCTCCTGAATGCACACTAATTATGTGCTTTGACTAAGGGCAATTCAGGAAGGTCATTGTCATCAGAAGTGACATCCTTGAGCCGTCTGTTTTGGTACCCTTCTGACTTCATCTAATTAACATGATGGGATCTTGAACAATGCATAGTTAGAAGATCTCAATAGAACTGTTTCTCATTTACTAATGTGCATCTCAACTCATAGAAGTTGTTATTTAGGTGGATGTTTTTGCCATTCAGCCATGGAATTCCACTAATTCTCAGATTTCTCTGGGGAAACCAGTGATTTCTCTCACCGACATCACCAATTGGAAAACTCCAGGAAGAATCTCTAAAAATTTCCTATTCTCTGTGCTTGTCCTCCATGCGGATGCTCAGATTGCATTTTAAACGGGGTAATAGATCTTGTGATGTCTATACAGGCTGGGAAGCTGGGGGGAGTACAGTTGGCGTGAGAAAGCAAGAACTGAACTAACCCAGTACTGAGTGGGATAAATATGGTCTCTGAAGGGTCACTGCTGACCAAGATCTTTAAAAATGAACTGAAAAGAAAAATGCAATAAGGAAACTAAAAAGAGTCAAATCTAGAGATGGTTTATATTTTAATCTCTTTTACTATTTCTGCATTTTTAATCACTGAAATAGTTTTAGGATGTATATAAGAGCTGGAGGTTGTTTTCCTGCATGTTCTACAACCTACATGAACTTTGAACACTCGGAGGAGAACAGAATCCCCACTTGTCATTGTCTCCCTGACGTATTCCAGCATAGTGTTGTTGCCAATGCAAAGCAGACCTCATGTTTGTCTAATTATCCTTCACTGCTAATACAAGGCCTATCTGCCAGGCCCTGGGATTTCCTGCAGCCTTGGATAGCATTCAGAGGGCATAACACCAGCTCTTAATTATTTCTAGTTATGGCGGGGGGAGAGGGAAAGCATGAATACATGCAATACACAGATAATCAATAACCTCAATCTCTTTTCCACCAGTCAGCAAATAATCAAGCAAATAGCTCTTAATTTCATTCCCTCCATCTTTTTCTTGCTGTGACTCTGTGGTTGCAGTGTCATACACATAAGCATTTAAATATGATTTACATGTTAGAGACCCATAACTGACAGTGATTTTTAAAGTATAAAATATATCAAATGAACATTTGTGATGTTATTACTTGTTATGCCCAGACCGTTTATTCCCCGAAGAAGACCACCAGAGTCCAGAGTCAAAGCTAAGCAGCAAGGATCTTTATTACAGGTTCGAACCTGGAACTCTCACTCGCTCGCGAAACGAGACGGGCAGGAGAGCTCCCCCACTGAGCTCCGAGCAGTGTTATATAGTCTAAGAAAAGTGGGCATAGAGTTATTATACAAATCAGATATATGATTGGCTAGTGTTTGAACAAGGCGATTTGGCTAACTATGATTGGTTCCCGCCATTTCTGATATTTCGGTTCAACCTTTGAGGCGGGAGAGCAGGTTTATGGCAGCAAGAGTTTATCTTACTTAAACACGTCTTGTGACCTTGCCTCAGAACTTACAAAATCTCTGGTACGTGCAGAAAAACAGATACAGAACTTACGAAATCTCTGGTATGTGCAAAACAAAATCTCTGGTACGTGCAGAAAAACAGGTACTCACAGAACTTATGAAATCTCTGGTATGTGCAAAGATTAGAGAGCAGAACAAAGGGTGTAGCGGGGGGGGGGGCGGGTACACATCTATCTTTGTGTCCTTTCAACTTTTTGGAAAAGAATACATTGTGTTTTAGTGACTATAAGTTAGACAAACTGTCGAGAGAGGGAAGCAATCCCTGCAAATGGAGTAATCACCAGAGATTTCAGGAAATAATCAGAAATCCATCAGTGCCATGGAGTCAGGAAACTTTTCTGTGAGAGCCTTGAAGAGAGAAGGGCTTCCCAAGGTGAAGCAACAGCCTGGACTAAAGCTTTGAGTTGACCTTGGAGAGATTTAATAGATATATCAGACTAGTACATGGATTTGTACTGAGGTGCTCCAGAAACCAATTCATATCTGGCATGGTGGGACCCAGTCATGCAAGACCACAAAGGCAGGCAGAGCAGCTGACCATGACTCGGAGGCAATGTGGAGTCATGGCAGATTCTTTCACGCTAATACTAGAGAATTACTGCAACAAATAAGGAAATAAGCCAGAGAATAGAGAAAGAAGGCAGACTATTCCACAGACTTCAGAATCAACTCTTAAATCATTTAAGATTACAAAGAATGTGAACGGTAAATTCAAATACAAAACAGTTAACACATACCTGTTTGGGGGTGGAAAAGGTTCCAAAGCATATGATTTATGACAAACAAAATAATTAAAGTGGTCTTTGGAGGTAAAAATACGGGATATGACTAATCTAGTGAAATGAAAGAATGGTAAACATTGACTGTAATGATGTATTTGAATTGCTGCTGGGAAGGGAGTTGCTGCCCCATTGGGTGTTTAGTCTACATTTAAGCAATACTACTAACTGAATCTTAAAAATGACATAGGCCCCGGAATCGAACATATCTATGCAGTATTCAAAACCATTGGGAGCAGATTCCAAGTAATCACCAGCTACAGCCTTTGAGGAGCAGCCCTCTGTCTGCAGCCCTCACTCTATGGTTGGAGATGAATCCTTCTGTCCACATGTGCCATCTCCCCCCAGGGCCTGCTGTCTGTAGTCCCAGAGAGGTGGGCTGCATGCAGCTGACCACATTTGTTCTCTAGTAGAGGCTGGATGTGTAGGGATGATGTTATAAATAGCTGCTAAGAACAATGGATACCATGGAAATGGTTCAGGAGCATGGAATATAAAAAAGGAAGCAAGAAATTAAAGGAGAAAAAGAAATGAATCATCACCAAAAATAAAAGGTAGATTGTTCTCTTTCTCCATCATATAGATATATACCTCCCCCCTCATACACACACAGGCAGACACAAAACAATAGCTGCCTTACAGTACTAAGTGACAAAAGCAGATTGCAGAACAATACATAAAAGACAATTCTGCATTTGTATAGGTAAAAATGATAAATCACTGGCAATTTTATATAGTTTCATATCTATAAAATCATAGGGGATAAAGACCTAGGCTTGTATATATAACTTAACAGTGGTTATCCCTTGGTGCTGGAATTATGCTTTCTTCACTTTGTGATTATCTATCTATATATATATATACACACACACACATATATTATTTATATATATATTATTTTGGATGCACAACTAAGTAACAAGTGAGTATAAAAATGAAATAAATGAAAAAGTGAAATAAAATGTGACAATTTAAAACACTTAAAAATGTTTGCATTTTTAACTTATAAATACACAAAAAGATTATAAGACTGAGTTATAATAATTTATCATCAATTTCCAATTTACTCAGAAGGTACCAATCAGTATATTTTAGACCCTGGGAAAACTGCTATGATTTTCTCCTAAACTACAGCTCAGCTTCCATTGGCTCAAAATTGCAACATCTCTCACCTGCAAGATATAGGAGAGACCCTTCTGGGACCATTTATTTACCATAGCTACCTCAAGACCTCTTAGGGAGGCAGAGACTAACTAAAATTGACCACGCAGATCCCAGATGTGTTGCCCGAAGGTGATCGTGATCACAAAAACCCAAACCTCAAATAATCGAGATCTCTTGGAGTGGGGCCCAGCTATGAGTATTTGTTTAAAAAGCTCCGTAGGTGATTCTAATATGCAGCCAACACCACTAAGCCAACACTACCACCAAGAACCACGGCTCTAATGGATTAATTTACTAATGGTCATTTGAACTTGGCCTTTGGAGAGAGGTAAAATTAAAGCAGAGAGAATGTAGTTGATCAAGGCGAAGTTGTTCCATGGCCCTGAGCCTTGTGAGAAAATAATTATGCAAACAGAATAAAAGATCATAGAGTGGGTACTTCTTGCAAAGTTCGTGAAGTCAGTGGGTAGCCCTCTCTTGTACTCATTGTAGAACAATCTCAAACAGGTATTTCTTTTTGGGAAAATGCTCTATGTTAGCAGATTCCTGTCAAGGTACCATTATTTCACAAAACATAGCAGAATCCAATTTTGATGCTGATGCCAGGGGACTAAAACCCTCTTGGGCACCAGCGATTTCCAGCCATTTCCATAGGAGGATACACGCTGATGCACAAGACATGCTGGACCCTAGCATAACAAGTCCCACTGTAGAGAAGTGGCCGTTTGAATAATTTTTATTCTGTATAATGTCTTTGGTTGCTGGTCTGCAGATTTACAGTGGGTGAAGGCAAGGGAGCCTGCATTCTGGCCCTGCCCTAATTTTTTACATATCAGGAAACTTAAGTTTTGATTTACATTGGTCTCATAGCAGAGGCCAGAAGTAGATACAAGTTTTAACGTGCATTCAGGAATCCCCAAAATCCACTAGAATTTCTGATTTGGAGTTGTGACTTCCCTCTTAGCAGCAACACAAATAGGCATTTTTTTTTTTTAACTGATGATGATCATGATAATCATAACAGGTTGAAATTGTGTCATTAGCTGTCGATTGTTACATTTATTGATGACAAACGTGCTAGCTGCATGGATTTCCAGTTATGCTGAATCATCAGTGGCAACCTTTAATGGGAATTTTTATTCCCATTTTACTGTGAGAATACTGAGGTCACACAGAATGCAGACAACTGAAGGTTTAAATCCAGTTCTGATCCTGGTCTACTAAAGCCACAATGCCAATAAAAGTGGCTGTAGAGCTAGGTGAGAGGGGGAAGTGCCGCACTCATGCCCTGTGTGCTCTTGTTGTCTGATTTCTCTGTCTCAAGTCCATGGGCCTGGGTTTTTCAGCCACATTCGTTCATTCATTCTTTCAGAGCTATACCTGATAGAACTCTACTACTCCCATTTTTTCGTAGCCTGGCTGTATTAGATTTATTTTTCTGGAGCACAGTTACATATCTCACGTATTTTTAATGGAGTTTCATTTTGCCACCCAGCGTAATCTTAGTTCCTGTGGTTTAGAAGGAAGAAAATACTGTTAAGCTCAGTCAGAGTTCTAAACAGATGTTCTACATGTCTCCTTGTGTAGTTGTAGCAATGTATCACTTTCAGACATCTCAGCCTTGGCCTGCCAGCCTCGCTGTGCCCCATGCCAAATGCTTTCAGATACCGTGCAATAAGCAAAAACTGAGGTTAGCTTAAAACCACCAAGTCATTTTATTCTGATTCTTGAATGCATTAGCATCTGGACTTCAGTAGGGACCACCTGCTCTCAGGAAAATTAGTACCGTCACATCTGTTCAGTAAGGGAAATGCAAGTGTTCTCTGTTTTAAGAAACCTGACTATGTAAAAAAAAAATCTGACTATGATCTTATGAACATCAACAAATTATTATCTTTTATAAGGATTTTTCTTTTTAAAGAAAGATTTGCCAGAAATTACTCTTTACCATCTCACTTTGCCTTTCTATTTTAAAAAATAGTGGCCCATTTGCAAGAGTGTGATTTACACACATCTTGTGAAAGTTACTTCCACAACAAATCAGATGGCAAAACACACTAGAGCTGCATTTATAGCACACTGCATTCATGTGATGCAAGAGCATTCCGTAGAAACCATGTTAAATGCAGGAGTGAGTTAGGGTGAGACAGACTCTATGGAGAACTCAGAATAGACCTGTGTTGATCTGCCTGGGAAGGGTGATGGTGCAGTCAGTCAGATAATATTTAAATTCTCAAATGTGTACTGTACCAGATTTGCTTCAGTTAAAAACATAATCCAAAATGACAGTTTCACCCCACGTAGCTCGCCTTCGGGCAAACAGAGAAGGGGACTGCATAGGGTTCCCCTACCATTGTTGGATTCTGTGAATGATTAGCAACAGCCTGGATCCCTGTAGTCAGACAATGCCTCATCTAAACCCTAAGAAAGGACTAATGAGAAGGAGGAAGCACCATGCAGATCTTCTAGAATCTTGGCATAGCCTCTGAAGGGTAGTTACCTTGGGTTCCTGCATTGTGGAGGAGTTGTGTGAGCCTGAGATGGACCAGGGCAGGGGGAATGGGGAGAAGAGGGATAGTGGTGTGACACAAAATAAGCCACAGAGGCCCAGTCTCAGGACAGGAGACAATGGATGGGGGACACTGGGGGCACTGAGAAAATTCCTCAGCTGAGTTCTGACTTCTGTGGCCATGCTAAATGCCTTTCTCTTAATCCACCTTATCTGATGGGTGCACTGCTAAATACTGTTATTATAAAATGACAACTTTTCCATCGAGAGAGATGGAACAGATTTTAGCAGATAATGGAGATGCGAAACCAAAAAAAAAAGAGTAGTTTTGTAAAAACAAAACTAACATGTTCACCGTGCCATACCCATACCTGATAAGAATGGATAAACAGGCAGAGTTGGGGACTTTTTATCCAGGCTGTGATCACTGCATACCAAGGCAGGATCCCTTTAAATATTTATTCGCTGGTTCATTTTTCTGTCATCTAGAGTGAAACCGCATCCCTTACCTGAGCAGGCTTCTGGCTGTATATAATAGAGCGACAGGCTGAAAGCTCACTGCTCTTCTCATCCTGATAAGAATCTAGTAAACGCAACACAGAGAAATGCTAGTAAACCCACAACAAAATAAATTTTGATATGATGAAGTGATAATCATTCTACAATTATTTTTTTAGTTTTCAAAAGAGAAAAAATTTTTAAAAATAAAATGGAAAAGAAAACTATGGACAATGCCATTCCTGTTGTTCGTAAAAATGGAGAAAATGTTTTATTTATAGAGGTAGATATAAAGTGATACAGGAAATATATCTGCTCCATGTAAATTTATTAAATGCAACTTTCTTTTTCTCTTTCTTTCTTTTAGATAAAAAACCTCTTCATGAAATAAAACCCCAAAGTAAGTTATTTTTCCTCTTGTGAATATAATTTATTTTCACATTTGCTGCCTTGCTGTTGTATTTGTTTAGGAGCTCAGCAGAATTGAAGTTCCTATGAAAGATCCAGGGCTTTCAAGGCCTCTCCTCATTGAGTTCAGAGTCACATATCAGAGGTTTAAATCCAAAAGAAATATGCACACCCCTCTCCTCCCTCCCAGTAAAAGTAAATCTCTCCTCTTGATTCTTTCTGCCTATAAGTCCATTTCTCTGCAAATGTCATCTAGGATTCTTATTTCTGAAGAGATTTATCACATTAAAATTAATAAATATTTGTCAGTACATGCTTTCTTGAGAGCAGCCTTGAGAGAGCAGGCAAAAGCCTGACTACAAGTCTCTCCACCTAGCATCTTACCTCCTGTGGAATCCATGGCAGCTGGGCAGATTAGGACCCAGAACTCCATGGTGAAATAATTATGAGCTGAGGACTGGGGTGTTGGTACTGGCTTAGGCTCCTTGTACCCAGGCTTGCTTATGGGAGAGCCTTTGAATTGTCTTCACTTTATGCTTCCTGTAGAGTTGGAGAGAGGAGATGGCTGGAATGGCTAGCAGTATGGCATTTGACCTTATGCTCTTTAGTATCACCTGGACACCTTTTAAAATTCCCAGTTTCCAGGCTGTATCAAGGCTATCAGAATTTAAGGTGGAGAGTTTTCAGGATCCGGGAATCTCTATTTTTCAAAACTCCTCAGGTGACTCCAAGGTGCAGGTGGGGCTGAGAACCATAGTCTTAGAAAAATGTTTCTCAAAAGGTAGATCAGAATCCACATACATCAGAATCTCAGAGTGTGGCCGGAGCTTGTTAAATTAAATATGCACCACCTCAGAACAGAACAAATAAATTTGAATTCCTGGTTGAGGAGCTCCTGAGAATCTATGTGTTAATATGTTCCCCAAGTCATTCTCATACATCAAAAATATGTAAAGGAAGCTAGGGAAACTTCAAGATACTGGGGCAACATTAATACAGCTGTCATTAATAGGAGATTAGACAACTGCCTGGCTGGTTTGGTTGTAAAGCTTGTGAAAGATGTCCCTGTCTAGCATCTCTCATTCTAGTAGCAACTGAATGACTTTTGATCTTTTAAATCCCAGGGTATTAAAATTCAAAGAGCTTGGAAGAGTTGATAGCTATTATGAGCTAACTTCTTTGAGAGAATTAAGACCCTGTGAGGATAGACAGAAATAGGTACCTTGGGACAGGGGTCACAAGACATGAGGGAAAAATCCAGTAAAGCCATTCTTTTCCTATTTCCTTATGTGGCTTCAGGAAGACTGGAGATAAAAAGATATCATTACTTGCAAAGTCTGAGAATTTGGGAAAACAGCAAAAATAAACATTTACACTTATTTCCCTGCTGTCTGCTGCCCATTAAAAAAAATCATTACTACTTAAGTATTGGTCCTCTGATATCATGTATGTTTGATTTTGAATTTATGGGAAGACTGAGTTTGGGGGCACCTGGCTGTGTATATGTGTGTTCATGTGTATGGGAATTGAGGGAAAGAGAAAGAAACAGATCACTGAATATTTGCCCTGTGCTTGTGTCAGGACCCTCAAGATGACAGGTGGAGTAGGTGGACTGTTACCTTCCTCCCGGCCACATGGTGCATGCTGTCCACTGATTCTGTTGTATAGCACAAAAAAGATCATAGGTATCCATGGGGTGGTCAATGTGAGAGTTACTTAGAAATGCATGTATGTGTTTTTAAAATTAATTTCACGCTTAGTTTGTGAGTCTTGTGCCATTCTAATTTGGTTACATCTGTACTTCCAGCCATAAACCCCACAGAAGCTATTTCTAGTCCTTAGGGACTTCAGAATTAGTTTTTGCTTGGGGTTCTCGCTCCTGAGCACCATGCTTAATTGCTGGATACTGCAATGGAATCGCTTAAACTGTTTTAATTTGTGATTTCTCTAAAAATAAGACCTTAGAGAATCAATGTGATTGCAAAAGGCTCCCAGAGGAATCTGATCAGGGTTCTGTAAGCTGCATGGTTAGGAGTGCATTATAGAAATTCAGGCTGCAGTTGTTCAGTGAAAGAGAGGCTTAGTGTGAGACTACATGAATCATCACTGATGCAAAATCAAAGTCAATTATGAAGCTAATTGAGAAACAACCTGTGCCTATATATAGCCATACACATGATCTTCCATAAGGCCTGGCAGATAGGAAACATCACTCAGAGCTCTGCACAGAGTGCTCCATGAGCAGACGGGCAGAGGCACAAGCTCAGAGTTGCAGGGAGGTGTAAAAAGAAAGTGGAGTCTTAAGATATCTGTTGGCAAATCATAATGACAAACTGGGGAAAATATGTGCACTGCATAGCTCATGAAAGCACTTATTGTAAATGAGATAATTTAATCAATTACGTTTCCTAATGTACTAAACCGAATGTTTCATTTTCTGCTTCTGCACATCTTAAATTATCTTCAGGTGCTTTATGAGATTTAATCATAGTTAATAGAAACTTCATTACCATCAAATGTGCTTTCAATAAATGTTGTGTAACAATGTCAGGAGGTGCAGTAAAATATGGTAGGTTCTGAATGGCAAACACGCACCCCCAGAGTCAAACTGAATAATGGTTGCGTTGAGACAATAAGACTCTTTGGAGTCTTAGAGAATGCCTTTTTCTGAAAGGCTGTGAGCTTCTGAGTAGCAGCTGGTTTGGTAAATTCACCTGAAGGGGTGAAAAGGATTTAGCTTTTCCCTGGAAGATAACTCCACACTATGCAGTCTCTCTTCATCTCCTTTCCATGCAGTTTTGTACCTAACAGAGATGAGTGCTCAACACAAACTCAGTTAATGGTTCCAGAGCCAGCTACCTCTAGGATATCTTCAGTTGAATATGTCCTAATAACCTTAATCTCAATTTCCTCAAAGTTGAAATTATCCTTTTCTGTCCCTGTCCTTAATCAAATCCTTTTCCCATCTTCTCTATTTCAGGGAACAGTATACCATCAACTCTGTGTATAGGGCAGAAACTTGGAGAGCCTCCTAGAGTCCTCTTATTTCCTTCACCTCCCTTTTCCTGCTCAATACCCAACAATTCATCACAGTCTGACTCTTCTGCCACCTACTAGATCTCAAGTTCATCCGCTGATCTCCATCTCCACTCTGCTCAAACCTATCCCTTCCTTCCTTCAGCAACTTACTAAGTGCTGACCTTGTACTAGGAGGTGTTCTGGGTGTTGGAGAATCAACACTGAGCAAAACACATACAGTTTCTCCTTCTATCAAGCTCACATGTTAGTGAGGAAAGACAGGAATAAACAAACCAGAAAATGCATAGTGCTGAGTGGTGGTAAGTGTTATGAAGAGAAGCAGAGCAGAGTGGGGGGCACTGACAGGGTTAGAGTGAGTGATGCTTTTTGATGTAGAGTGTTCAGGGGTTTCTATAATCAAGTTATGTAGCCGGACATGGTGATTCATTCCTGTAATCCCAGCATTTTGGGAGACTTCGACAGGTAGGTCACTTGAGGTGAGGAGTTGGAGACCAGCCTGGTCAATGTGATGAAACCTCATCTCTACTCAAAATACAAAATTTAGCCAGGTGTGATGGCGTGCACCTGTAATCCCAACTACTCAGGAGGCTGAGGCAAGAGAATCACTTGAACCTGGGAGGTGGAGGTTGCAGTGAGCTGAGATTGTGCCACTGCACTCCAGCTTGGGCGACAGAGCAAGACTCTGTCTCAAAAATAAAACAAAACAAAATAAAATAAAAATGTTTGAGAATAGACCTGAGGGGAGAAAAACAAGGAAACAAACACTCTGGGTAGATGCGGTATGAGCAGTCAAGGCAAAGGAAACAGCAGGACACAAATGCTATGAGGTGGGAGTTTGGTTGGAGTCTCTACGGGCCAGCAAGGAGACCAGGATGTCGGCAACAGAATGAGAAGTGGAGAATAGTAATAGCTAAGGTCAGAGAAGCGAGATGAGGGAAGAAGACTTTGTTTTGTTATAGTTTGAGTTTGTTATAGGCTACTATAAGGAATTTGACTTTCACTCTGAGGAAGTTGGGAAACCATTCAGGGTTTTTATTCAGAGTGACATGACCTAATATATTCAAGGATAAACTCTTAACTGCTATGTTGAGTGTAAACCTATAAGGAACCAGGGCAGAAGCAAGGAGATCTGTCACAATGACCTATTGTAACAATAATCTGTTACAATACCTAGGCTCTTAATCTAACTTTAAGATGATTGTGGCTTGAGCCAGCTATGTAGCAAGAGGAATTGTAAAAATGGGTCACATTCTGGATATCTTTTGACAGCAGAGTCAAAAGGATTTTCTGATGTTTTGGGTGTAGAGTACAAGAGAAAGAAAAACATTATGGATAATTCCAAAATTTTGGCTATGCAACTGGAAGAATGGAGTTGGCCATTACTGGTATGAGGAAAACTTGGCATAGCAAAACTGGAGGGAGAATTAGGAGTTCAGTGTTGTAAATGCTAAGTTTGAGATACCTATTAAACATCTAAATGGAGAGATTCAGTAGACAGTTGACATTGGCCAGAGAGTCTAGAAGTCAGAGAACTGTGTGGGCTGGTACCATAAATTTGGGGCTTGTCAGTGTCTGGATGATATTTAAAGCCCTTAGGTTGGATGAGATCACTAGATAATGGTTGAAGAGAGAAGAGAAAAGACGTGAGGATGGAACCCTGATGCACATTAACATTTAGATGTAGAGGAGGTCAGGAGTCACTACAAGGAAGAAAGAAAAGTAACAGCCCAAGGAGTAAGAGAAAAACCAAATGAAAGGAAAATGGTGTCCAGAAGTCTAAAAGTTCAGGCCATCTTCATTCCCATACCAGGATTTCTAGAGTTGCCTCTTTGTAGCCAGTCTTGTCCTTGTCCTGCATCAGTTTATCAGATCTATCTAAAACAAATCCTGATCACATTACACTCCAGTAGCTCAGTGTTATTCTTAAGAGGAAGTCTAGAGCACTTATCATGTATATGATCTGGTCTCAGCTTTCTATTTTTTTTTTTTTTTTTTTTTTTTTTTTGAGACCAAGTCTTGCCTTGTCACTTGGGCTGAAGTGCAGTGGTGCGATCTTGGCTCATGGCAACTTCTGCCTCCTGGGTTCAAGCGATTCTCCTGCCTTAGCCTCCCAAGTAGCTGAGATTACAGGTGCCTGCCACCATGCCTGGCTAATTTTTGTATTTTTAGTAAAGACAGAGTTTCACCACATTGACCAGGCCCATCTCAAACTCCTGACCTCAGGTGATCCGCCTGCCTCGACCTCCCAAAGTACTGGGATTACAGGCATGAGCCACCGCACTGGGCCCCAGCTTCTTTTCTTAATCACCGTTAGGTATTTTCCTTCCTACCCTCTCACCACTGCTGTATTCCTCAGCAAAACAAAGCCGCTCAGTTTGAATGCCTGGTGCCCATCTTGGCCTATAGTTTCCCTTACGTGTTCTGTTACTTCTGACTAAGTCTCTTTCCCTCAGCCTAACACTTAACCTGCTTAACTTATTCTTCCTTCAGTTTTCAGCTTAGATTTCAGGTCTGCAAGGCCTTCACCTTCCCACCCTAAGTTTGAGTTAGTTGCTCTTGTAAGTTGCCTCGGTATCAAAATGTCCCCTATTTTTGTTCTATATTTTCATTGCCTTTATTCTGGTCTGGATTCCCTATCTGATAGACATAGTCCCTGCCATCTGACATACAGTATAGAGTTTTATTCATCATTACACCTGTTGAATTTACCACAGAGTGTAGCATGTAGATATTCAATAAATATTTGTTGTGCTGTGGTTTTCGTTCTTCCTGCTAACTTCTCACTGGACCTTTTAGTGTTAAAGTAAAAGAAAATTGGCCATGCCTGTAATACTAGCACTTTGGGAGGCCAAGGTGGGTGGATCACGAGGTCAGGAGTTTGAGACCAACCTGGCCGATATGGTGAAACCCCGTCTCTACTAAAAGTACAAAAATTATCCGGGTGTGGTGGCAGGTGCCTGCCATCCCAGCTACTCGGGAGGCTGAGGCAGAAGAATCGCTTGAACCTGGGAGGCAGAGGTTACAGTGAGTCAAGATCGCACCACTGCACTCCAGCCTGGATGATAGAGCTAGACTCCATTTCAAAAAGAAAGAGAAAATCAAGATTTTCCTTCAGTATAGTTAATTTTATTCATTCATGTAGAGGACATTTATTGTACAATTGTCATATACAAATAATCTTGGCTCTGTGAAACAAGAAATGTATCTTCCCTACAATTTTAACACAAAGCAGAAAGAAGATAAGTGATTTGAGAAAAGTAAGGAAACTACTTGTAATAATCATCTACTCTGTGCCAGACACTAGGTTAAAGCCCAAAATGTGTGCATCTTGAAATCATTTCCACCAAACAATGGCTTTAATGCATCCTTAAAGTCTGAAAAGTAGGCGTGCTCTTCTCACTGAAGAAAATTCCCATTCTGCACCTTTCCCCAGAATGCACTAGGTTCATTCAGAGTGAGATCATGTTGATCCATATTCTTTATGATCTTCACCGGGTACAGAATTCCTCAGAGGCTGTGGGGGCTGCACTGGCAACTTGGCCTGTCCTTTTAGGCTATGGAGACTTAATTAGGATCTTGAACCCACAAAACCATCTGTGCCTTTGGTCATACCTTTCAGTTCTCAAAAGATTTCTAGGCTCTCCTAAGCTAGCATTAGGCTCCTGGCATTGATGCTGATGCTCTAACCACTCTCTCAAACGGGTTTTTTTTTTTTTCCTATTTTGTCCATTTTTCCTCATCTCCTGCTTATTATTTTCAATTACATAAATATAGCACTTTCTGAAAATTGCCTGACTTGCTTCATCCTTCAGAATCATTCCTACTGTGAACCAATTCAACCCATATATATGTGCAACATTTGTAATTTTTTTTTACTAGTTTCTATTTTTTATGATCTAATGTTTATTCCAGCATAAGGATATGTCTTTTCTTACTACAATTTTCAATGATTTTGCTGACTCTGCCCTTAATGGACATGATGGGATTTTGTTAATTAAATACCTCAGACCTAAGCACAGACACAAGTAAGTGATAAACTATTAATAGTATGTTCTTTAGCACCAGAATAACTTGGTTGCTCGTTAAAAATGTGAATTTAAAAGCCGAATCTCTCTACCTCTCAGTAACTAAAAATTTGTAGAGTTTATATCTTCAGTTTTCAAAATAATACATAAAGTGAAGTCGTTTTCTCAAGAGCTGGAGGTCAAATTCTGCTCTTTTTGACCCTGTCTTCTGTTTCAATTTTGTCTCCCCATCTGATGGGCAAAAGCACAGTTCTTTTATAGTTCAAAGATGAAATTACCAGATACAATACAGGACCCTCCATTACATTCAAATTTCAAAGACACATCAAATAAATGTTTAGGATAAATATGCCCCAAATATTACATGGAAAACACTTGTGCTAAAGCTACTCATTTTTTTATCTGAAATTTAGAGTTAACTGTGTGTCAAACTTTTATTTGTTCAATCTGGCAAGCTTACTAAAAGGAGCTGTAAACATGTCTGAATGGGAACTATCAAAAATATTTTATGAAATAGATGACCTTTGTTGCCAACCTTGTAAGGATGGTTAGAATTGAAGCAGATATTGGAGGAGAGAACCTCTCGTTGAGGGTAAAAATTTGGAGCCAAAAGTAAGTCTGCAAAAGTACACGGTCTACTTGAAAAAATGAGTAGTCAGGTTTGACCAGAGAATAGGGTTCTTGTAGATGAGAAGTGGGCATTGAACTGTAGTGTGAGCAGAGCATGAAATGTCTTGAGCAGTGAAAGAAGTCCACCAGGAGTGGACCCAGTCCATCCTGCAGAGTCATGAAAGGTGTCGGGGTGGCCATACTAGAACAGGGTTTGGGAAGTCATCCACAGGTAAAATGGTTCCAAGTAATCAAAGACTGGGGGTATAGGTGGAGGGGACTGTCCCATGTGGGTGTCCACTGGGATGTCTTCTTTGGAAATTGAGATGGGAGAGGCACTAGAGACATAATCACTCAGATATGTGAGTGGTTTGAGGAGGGAGTGAAAGGAAACAGATTCAGAGATGAGTCTTTGATCTCAGGCCATGTCCCTGGTGGTGGCATTACCAGAAATAGGAGAATTCAAGAGAAGAACATACTTGAAGAGGTAAGAATGAATGATGATGATGAATCTGTAAATCAGATGACAAATGTGAGATGTGAGCACAAGATGCTGGTGGTTTTGCCCAGCGAGCAGGAAGGAAATATGTCATCAGATCTTCAGAGAGAAGATGAGGCAGGAGATGTTAATCTGAGACTGTTCAGGATCAAGGAAATCTTGATCTCTATGTGAATGTCTCTATGTGAGTGATTATCCAATTAGATGAGAACAGAGAAAGGAAAAAGGGCCAAGAACTGAACTTTAAAGCCTGCCTATTTAGAACTAGGAGAATGAAGGGTAGTTACTAAACAATCAGTAAAGAACAGGTCAAACTTCAAGAGAATCAAATTTAAGGGGCAGTTTTTTTCCAAAAGAAAGTTTGCTATTCTTGTCTATTGCTGCAGAGCAGTGGTAAAGAATAAGACGAAGAACGTTACAGTTGATGCAGTTGCAAACGACCTTCAAGAGAACCGTGGTTTGGGCAAACACAGACTTTACAGGGTATGGAAACAATCAAATGATGTAGCAGTAGGGGAGTAGTTAAATAAATGAGTATGGGCTAGGCAAATTAAAAAGGAATGAAGCTGGCCAGGCGCAGTGGCTCACACCTGTAATACCAGCACTTTGGGAGACCGAGGCTAGCAGATCACCTGAGGTTGGGAGTTCGAGACCAGCCTGACCAACATGGAGAAACCCAGTCTCTACTAAAAATACAAAATTAGCCGAGAGTGGTGGCACATGCCTGTAATTCCAGCTACTCCGGAGGCTGAGGCAG
This sequence comes from Macaca mulatta, assembly GCF_049350105.2. Classification (NCBI taxonomy): domain Eukaryota; kingdom Metazoa; phylum Chordata; class Mammalia; order Primates; family Cercopithecidae; genus Macaca; species Macaca mulatta. The sequence goes on from NC_133413.1 coordinate 37,587,944, forward strand.
GAGAATCACTTGAACCCGGGAGGCAGAGGTTGCAGTGAGCCGAGATCGTGCCATTGCACTCTACTCTGGGCAACAAGAGCAAAACTCTGTCTCAAAAAAACAAAACAAAAAAAGGAATGGAGTAGGCGTATTATGTTCTGATAAGTCATTGACAAGAGAGCATACATTTTCTTAAAGGAAAGTATAGTAAAGGAAGTATAATATAGAACCTTTAGGGTAGAGAAAGGAAAATAAAAACAAATGGAGGACATTTACATATTTTTTTTTTTCTTAAAGGGCACATAAGATACTATCAAGAGTGATTACTTTTGGAGAAGTGGTAGTTGGAAGAAGGCAAGCTTGCTTTTTGCATAGTATATGTACCTTTTTATACTTCCTAGAACATTTTCTAATCTTATATATGTATTACTTCTATTTGTTCATTTTTATGTTAACAGTAAGGTGTTAACTGATTGGGAAGATCATGGAACAAGCATTAAGAAATATTTAATGTTAAAAAATGCTTAAAGTTCTTGTAGACAAAGAGCTGAGAAATCAGTAGATGTAAAAAGGCGACATGTTTGAGAAGTTTGTGAGAGAATAAGTTGAGGGAAGGATTTGGGGAGAGGTGATTAGAGAGACTAGACTGTGTTTGTAGGCAGGGGGTAAGGCCTAGCTGTGGAGGAAAAATTTGAAGATGCAAGACCAAAAGAGAATAATGCATGAGGCCAGGTCCTCATGGGGCAGCTCTTCAGGGAACAGAAAAAACAGAAAATTGGATGAAGGAACAGAGGAATTTTGAGTTTCAGGGGAGTGAACTCACATAGGCTAGTCTCCATGTTTTCAACAAGAAAGAGGGCAAGTGAGGAGTAGGGAAGGAAAGGGACAAAGCTCAGAACAGCTGTTGTGCGGAAAGCACTATTTGGCCATAGAATGTGAATAAAATTATTACTGAGTTGCAAGAAAAGCCTAGGTGAGGTTGCATAGCATCAGTGTTTCGATGATGCCATTGCTATGGTGACTTCCTCCAGCAGGGCAAGTTAACTCGGGTGCCAGTATGGAGAGAGCAGAGAGGAGACACAAGGAAGAGACACTGCGTCATGGTTAAGCAGCTTGGGAGTGAAGATGGACATGTGTTCAAAGCCTCACTTTGCCATTTACCAAGTTATTAACTTGCTTGACACTGTGTCATGATCAGTAAAATAAGATGTTAATATATAATACCTACCTCATAGGTTTTATTTATGAGGATGCAAATGTGATCATCTGGATAGTTCTTAGAGAAAGAGAAGTCAGCATAAGGTTAGTGCTCAGTTACTGAGTTACTGTGGTTCCTGAGAGATAGTCACACTGTGTGATCAGGAAGACACAGGTCAACAACTGGATAGAGAGTGATCCAAAGCATTGATTCTGGAGCCAGATTGCATGGGATTGAGTCCCACTTCTACTTATCAATCATGAGGCTTTGAGAAAGGCAAGTAATTCTCTCGCCTCAGTTTACACATCTCAGTGAAGATATTTTTTGAACGTTGTTGGAAGATTAAAATGAATGAATAAATGTAAAGTCCTAGAACAGTGCCTTCTAAGTGCTTTTTAAGATATAGTTGTTATTGTCATTACAGCAGTAAAACAACAACTACAATAGCAAAATGAGATTTTGGAGTTTGGGAAATTGGAAAGGCAAAAATGTTACAAGATTCTAAAAATTGCAAATATAATTGAAATTGCTTAGCATGGTTGGCCATGGCTAACCATTTAAAAGCTATTTTCTGATGCATTAAAGAAAAAAAAGTTTCCTTCTTGTTGACAGCACATATAAAGAACTTTAACAATAACTTCTGTTCCATCATATTTCAGCATGCAATTAAATATTTTGGCAGGGAACTTTGTATCAACACCACCTCCTGTGCTGAGGGTGCTTCCTGGGGCGCCTGTTACCTGGCCTTCTATGGGATTCCATCTCCATGGCTGGCTGCCTCGTTTTCTGTTTGTCTTACCCTTCTCAGGATGTGCTATATTAATCATATGGATTCCTTAGTAATTCACTTCCTCTTATATATACCAATTCAAGTATGTTTGTTTTTCTGAAATGGGAGCAATGGCATTCTGCAATATCCAATAGGAGATAAAACAGAATATCATATGTTTGGAAAGGTACTCGCTATGTTCCTATGTTAATTCTCAGTCACTTATCTGAATCCTGCAAAATAGATTCTAATCTGGTATATAGTTAAGGTCGTAACATGAGCACTGAGTTAAATTTCCATTAGTAAGTGGCTGACATTAATACATCTTTTAGAGGGGAGTTATGTAAAGAGGAGGAAAACCAACTAAAAAGCCCTTCTATAGAGTCCTTTGGGCACATTGGTGACAGTAAATGACTGGATATGACTATCAGGCATTAAGCCATCAACCTTGTTAATACGCATTCCCTGAACTGTGAAGTTCAAAGGGTCTTTGAAAGGTCATTTAGTCCTTCTCCCCGGCTTTGGCCACAAAACTAAAATAAAATAACTGGAGAGTACTGTAAAGTCGTGCGGTTTTTTAGAGACTTTCTGAAAGGAGATTTCACAATCTCCCACAGAAATACAGTTCAGGTTTTTAACAACCCTCATTGTAGAAAAGGTCATTGTAATATCTAACCAGAGTCCCAATCGCTATAATAAAAGGTCAAGTCCTCTTTTGCAGTTCTTGTTAAAGATGGTGAAGAGTTGGTTACTAGCTTCATCATGAATGAATGGTCACTGAGCACCTACCCAGATGGTAGGCCTCTTCTCTTCTTATAACAACACTTTATGTATTCAAGATCACCAGGAAGTCACTTTACAGCACCCTTTTCTTCAGGACAATGAACTCATAAACATTTCCTCTCCAGGGTCCTAGTTTCCAGATCTCGATTAATCTTTTCAGCCTTCTCTGCAGATGCTTTGTGTCCCTTCCAGCCATGAGTACATTCCTCAGTAGTTTCTGACTGATTTGGAATACAAGAGATTTCGCAGTCAGTGCTCTACATTGTTTGTGGGGTTTGGGGCTTTCTTAATACCTGTAGATTGTAGACAGTAATTTTCTCTGCCACCTGGTGAGTCCTCTCAAGCTTTGCCTGAAGCTTTTGTGACTCTCGGAAAGAGGAAAATAGGGATGAAGAAAACAGGAAAGATGTTTGTAACACATTGGTATGTAAAGCTTCGTTTATGAAACAGAAAGTCAGCGGAAAGTATCCTGTGCCCACAAAGAGACAGAATAGCCTGCTCAGTCAGGGCTTTTGTTCAGAATCACTTTGAGCAAAGAAACCAGCCACACTGTACTTGAGAGACCGGATAGGTATAAACATATGTGTAAATGTAAACGAAAAGAGAGTCCTGGCAGCAGGGGTTCTAAAATCAACCTAAGACTGTGGTTTCTTTGATGTTTCTTTTCTCACAGTTGGAGGCCAGGCAAGCAATCAATAAAGAGCTGTTCATGATGATTGGCAAGTTTCCCTGGGAAGTTATAGAGATATTGTAGCTTTTGAAGAGTTTAAAGCAGTTAGGGAAAACAAAGCAACTCACTGGCATTTGGAAAATTAACAATAAAAAGTACAACCCAAATTGAAATCTAGGAAGTACAAGTGATACAAGTTGTTCAGAAGACCACAGGGTGGCAGCACTGACTGGATTGGCCAAGACAGAATCACCTCCATGGGAGAGGAGGACCTTGCACTGGGTACTCTGACTGATGGGTAGATGGAGAGGGCTAGGGTCTAGATGCCTAATGGAGTTGGGGTGGGGGGGTATATATTACACTGACTACTACATATGGCCTTTTGTTAGCAAGTGTCCATCTAGCAGAGATATCAATTACAGTTGCACTTGGGATGAATGACAATGCAATAAAGGGCTGAAAGGCTGAACACAGGAATGGTTATGGGAACAGTTGCCAGTCCCTGGGAAGTGACTGCACCTTGTGGTCCTGTTGCTAGAGCAATTCTCCCAGGAATGAGGGGCAGAGGCCTCCAAGGTTCTTTGGGAGAGCTGTGTGCTTGTGTGCATGTATGCACATGTGTGTATGTGATGATTCTTCAGGGGCAATGCTTAAGTGCACATGTACTTATACACACACACACAAGACTTTCTCCTTTCTCTCATGAAGCCAGAATAAAAAATCTAGAACGAAACCTTTGGGCCAATACTGAACACATGAAAGGGAATCACTTCAACTTTTGTAAACACACAGAAATCTTTACAAAGAAAGCCACTGTGTGCTCTTGGAAAGAAAGATCAGAAAACAGCAGGATGGGGGTGTGGGTGGGAAGAGGAAAAAGAATGAGATGAAGTACAACCAGGTAGATCAAAAAGAGAAGGGTAAAAAGAAAAGAAAGAAGAAAGAGGCACAGTGACTCACCTGTAGAAGAATGTGAGCTGTAGGTAAAGTCTGGTTCTGTCTCCTGATGTGTAAAATGTGGCTTTGAGGACTTGTGTATACCTCTGTGACTGCACTTGAAATACTCAGATCTCATCACTACCTTGTCCTTACCACCTTTAGACAAGAAATGACTAAGAATATGAGCCACATGTTAATTCATCCACGCATCTTCATTGCTGCCCCTCAATAAATATTTGTTGAGTTAGTGAAATTATTGTAAGCTGAGTTTTGTAATTCCCAGGATAAACTGTCCTGTAAAATAATTACTGCTTTGCTTATCTCTCTATGGGCATCCCTTTCCTCTGCCACTTAGCTTGTAGATCAAGCTGTCCCAGTGTCAGGGTGAGCCTTAGGGGAACCAGTACTCGCCATGCAGGTCTCTGTCCTTTCTTTCCCTACCCTGTCCCTGAAGTTCCTCTACTCATTTTTAAAATTCTGTAATTTAGTATTTTATTCCTTTGAATTAAGTCAAATGGATTCTACAGATGTTCCTGGGAGAGGAAACACACTGAACCATATTAAACATTGATACTTTGGTATCAATACTTTGGTCTGCAGGCATACATAGGGTTATTCCTAAAAGCAGGATCTGGAGGGAGAATGAGAATTCTGGTTACCTGGTAGGGAGGGAGTAGAAACATAAAAGACAAAACGTCAATCCAGGGGAACAAAGAAAACTTGTTCCTGCTGCTTGGTTTTGTCTTAGGATGTTCACTGCCACCAAAATCCATTTCCAGCCCAGGCGTCTTGCCCTGGTCATCCTCCTGGCTTCTGGTCCTTCCTATTTTAGTACCTGGAAAACTGAGGATGCCTTTGTCTCTACTTTGTCAACTCAGCAATAAAGGAGTTGCATTCTGCACACTGCCAGGCTGCTTCTCTGTATGTGCTCATTTGCTGACCAGGTGTGTTCTCCCCAGATACACTTTTTAAGGTGAGAGTGTCATCCATCAGCAGTGCCCAAGGAACTGGAGGAAAGGGAGGGAAAATGCTAGTTGGTTTCAATCCAAAGTTCCCTCACTGCTTCCCATACACTGGCATGATGCATCTGCTGTGTTCTGTGTTCTCTGCTCTGGGAATAATTATTCCCTCCAAGGTACTTAATTGAGTAGAGTGAAGGTGGGAGCTTAAGAACGATAGCTGCCCTCCTTCTTCCCCCACATGACGGAGGCACATGTGGAAACTGAGGTCATTTATCATCTCAGCCATGGTTATGAGTGGTTGGAGAAATAGGCTCCATTCCTGTCTCTCTCACCTTTGAATCATCATGAAGCTAGAATGGAAGTCTAAATCACACCCTGTTTCTGAGCAGCCATCATGCTGTTCTGGCGATTAAAGGTATTTGATAAACCTCTGACCTTTCAGATGCTGGGTTTTTTTTTTGTTTTTTGTTTTTGTTTTTGTTTTGTTTTGTTTTGTTTTTTTGATGGTTGTATTCTCACTTGAGAATTATTTTTATGTGTTTATCGCCCTATTACTGGACCAGTTCTGCTTGATTTCCTCGTTCACTCTTCAATTTGGTAGCACCTTATTTTACACTCCACTAACTTTGTCGAAAATAAATTCACTTTCCTTGTGTGGTTAGTATTACTCATTTGATAACTTAAGTACCATATTAGGGTGCGGTGAATGCATAGTAAGTGCTGCACAATTACAAGGTAAACATATGATAGGTTTATCCTCTAAGCCCAACACAGGGGTGACAGAGTAATTACTTTTGGACCCATTAAGTGTACTTACCACATAATCTGTAGGAAGATTAACTATGTAGTTAGCATTTGCCATCTTCCATTTTCACACACCTTCTAAGATTACACCTCTTTGAGGCTTATGTTATCTCAGATAAATCTCATGTGCTGTATTGCAGGAACCATCATGGATCTGCTACAGGAATAACTACACCCAACGCACCTCTAGAAAAAGGGTGAAAAGCAGCTACAGCACATCTCGTGGGGTGGGGAGGCACCCACATTCTAAATCCAAACTAACGCTTTTATTTTTGCTTTGCCCATGCATTCAATAGGATGGAGTAGGAGAGGTATGGGAGAAACAGCATGTGCCGTCTTAGCGACCCGTCCTCTTCCACAATAAATTATTAGAGTCTAGCATTTAATTGGTGTCAGAAAACATCTACCATGGACATAACAGCACCTGGGACCACGACCTTCATATCCCACAATAAAATTCTCTCATAATGACTATATGCCCTAAACTGATGTTGTCAGTGTACTCTTAATGATTTGTGCCAATGCTAAAATTCATATCTGTGAACTCTGGTCTTTTTCTCAACTCACAGACTTTGTGTTATCTCCTTGCCCTAGACTGCTCTCTGCAAATGCATGTGCCCCAGGTTTCACATAAGCAGAGCAGATCACCCATATTTTACCACTGTGTGTGGGTCTGCCCTCGCTCTGGTAAAAGGAAAATATAAAAAGTGTTTTGCAGATAAACATGACATCCTAAACTAAGGAGGTGTCTGCTCTTACTAGAAAAAAATACTATTTTCTTTGCAAAATTGATTATCTTCAAGAGTCTATTACATGCTAAGCTACCTTAGTGCAGTTAAGATATTTGCCTAGCATCCCTTTCATTTATACACGGCATTTTAGAAATATGATTATTGTGTGAAAATGAGTACAACTTGTGTTCACTGTACATCTGGCATTTTCTCTGAGCAGTAGCTCCAAAAATCCAATAGCATTTCCTTTTGTATCCCTGAGTGGTTCTTTGGTTTTGTGCTCATGCTGGTCACTTATGATTTCTCTTGTGTCTTTCAGGCATAGAGAATGCCAGTGACATTGCTTTGTACTCGGGCTTGGGTGCTGCCGTCGTGGCTGTTGCAGTCCTGGTCATTGGTGTCACCCTTTATAGACGGAGCCAGAGTGACTATGGCGTGGACGTCATTGACTCTTCTGCATTGACAGGTGGCTTCCAGACCTTCAACTTCAAAACAGTCCGTCAAGGTCAGCGGCGTAGGTCCCTCCACACCTCGTCCTCAGTACCATAGACTACGCTCACACTGGACCCCAGCCTTCTCCTGGGCCCCGTGTGAAGGTAGCTCTTGGCACGGGGAGCCGCTGCCAAATTGTCTTCACACATGAACAGACCAGGCTGGGTGAAGTGGTCTGCTTATCTCCTTGTCTGCCACAAGGACAAGAGGATCTTGGTTTATTATCAGCAACATTTTCAATGAGGCATTTCCATTTTTGATGTACAGTCAGTCTAATGAGTTATTTTATTTCAAATTATACTTCTTTTTAAAAATGTCCTTTTGAGAATGTATATTTAGTTAACCCAAGTATTGATTATTCAAGACCGAGGACTAACACCTATATCACAACCTCCCAGGTATATTTATTACCCTATTTATGAAGTGGAGTGATTTTGTTATTTCTATTTTAAATAAGTAAACAAATTTTAGAGAATAGATGGTGGGTCAGCCAGCCAGGGGGAAAAAATGAAATTCCAGCCTAAATGACTCTCAGCCGTTGCCAAGTCCAAGCAATCTTTAGTTGTGGGGGAAGGAAAATCTATCATGTCAAACTGTAGCAATACTCATTTTCAAAACAGAGTCATTTAATTCTCTTATAGGAACCAAATCTATTCCTTATTGCAAGGTGGGGATGAAACATACACGGCTTTCATTTTAGAAAAAAATGAAACTGTCTCTTTTCAGAGGATGAAGTTTTCTACCTTGACCCTCATCGTCAATATCGTCACCTTTATTTCTGTTTATTGTGCATCAGTGATGCCTACAGCGAAGTCTCAGTGCAAGGCAGTGATTGACTAGACAGGCTTCCGAAGTGGAAACACAGGCATGCTGGAAAAAATTGAGAGATGGCCAGAGAGATGAGTACCTTCCCTCTTGCCATTCACTTCTGGGCACCTCAGAGTTAGGCCTCAAAAGGGACACATCCCCTACATTTGGACATATAGTTTAGTATATGTAGAGAATTGGAAATAAACCCAAATATAGAACTGATTTTTTAAGTGGTATTACCCGAGCTGGAGTGCAGTGGTGTAATGGTAGCTCACTGTAGCCTCCCACCCATGGGCTTAAGTGATCCTTCCACCTCAGCAGCTGGGACTGCAGGCATATGTTGCCGCACCAAGCTAAGTTTTGTTTTATTTCTATTTTTTCTAAAGACAGGGTCTCACTATGTTGCTCAGGCTGGTCTCGAACTTGTGACCTCAATGATCCTCCCACCTTTGCCTCTGAAAGTGCTGGGATTACAGGAATGAGTTACTGGGTCAAGAACTGATTTTTATGCTACATAAAAAACTAGCAACATATTTTCATCAAGTAATAAAATATCTTAGACCATAACACTTGAAAATAGAGGAGCAATATTAGTGTGAGAGACAGTTTTGTGCATAAGACCATAGGCCTTGAAGTTAGATTTTAGTCTAAAACTGCTATCAGTCGGTCTATTATCCTCTTAGTCTCAAGTTTTAGAGCTATAAAATGGGGTTAGTAACATTCACCTCAAAGTGTTCTTGTGAGGATGATAGATTACCTGGAACAACATGGGTAAGCCCTTGGCATATGGGTGCTCACAAATGCGGTGAATAGAGTTCTAGAAGCTGGTTGTTTCCTCTTACCCTAGCACAGGATGCCAGCGTCTTCCATAGAGCACCAGGCAGCAGGTGAGAGGGGTGGATCCCTGGCCTACTCATGTCTGGGGAGTGCTGACTTACCTACACTTAAACACAACTTATGTGTATTGTGAATCTCTTAAGACTGTATGAGTCTTACCAAACTTATCTGACCGTTTTGTTTTATTTTTGTTTTTGGCCAAGAACATCACAGAACTAATGATACAAGCAAAGTACTTTGGCAAACATCACTCTCTGTGTATTTATTATGGTGATCTGCCTCATGCTGATATCATGTGGTTTTTGCCTCCACTGTCTTAGATCCATTTTTGAGCAATACATCAAGTGTCCCAGCAAGTTGAATACTGGGCCTTTTAAATAGAATGCCATACACAGAACAGACCAGGGACTTGTAAAAGATTTCCAAAGAGAAGATTGGGGTGACCAGGGGTGCGTAACTGGCGCTGGTCAGACTTCAGTCAAGCTGGCAGCCAATTTTCTCTGACCCTGGATGCTATCATATGTACGTATGTCCAGAATCAGGCATTTCCCACTCAAGTGCTATCTCATTCTAGGAAATATTGTTGCTTCCTTGTATCACTTAGGCTAGGCAGATCTTCTAAGCGTAGCCAAAAATTAAACTTCAGAGGCCAGGGCTTGAGATAAAAGAGCCAGGTGACTGAGGCATATGGGCTTTTGAGGTCTCCATGGAATCTCCTGTTCTAAACTCTTTTCTAATCTAAGATGGGTTTTGGTCCTGCTTCTTGCCTGGGAAGACCATGAACAGGAGCAAAATGGTCACCTATAGAACTCAGTGCAGACCTGCTAGAAAGCACAACTCCCTGTGCCTGGGTCTTGATACAACATGCCCATGCATGGAAAACAAACAAACAAACAAACAAAAAACACATCATCAAGGATCCTTTACCTCTATAGCATTATTTATTTCATCCAATTTGTGTATTTTCCTTTATTACTCTGGATTCTTAGAGCATCAGAACAAGAGGTGGGAAAAATCAGGGTGATAGATTCCCTGCTGGTGTTGCTGCAAATTATGAAAATGGAAAAACAATAGAGGCTAATACAATATGGCCCAGAATTGCAACATTTTCAAAAAGATCATACTTTAAACATTTTTGTCAGGCCCCAAAGGAAAATTGTTTAATATGGTTTGGCTTTCAATTTGAGATGTCACATTGACAGACTGATATGGGTGGGAAGCTTGGGACTGAGGGTTATTTTGTTATTTACTAATAAATGAGATTACTTCATCACAAGAAAATATCACAGCATTTCTTTTTAATATTTGGCTTGGAAAAAATTGGCGAGCCCTAGCAGATGACAAAGCCCAATTTCTCATGTTTTTGCAAAGATGTTATATATATTTTTTTCCCTTTGAGACAGAAAGGAAACCATACTAAGCTGCTCCCTATGTGGAATCTAAGCGTCTCATTGTCTCTGGGTGGTGCATTCTTTCCCTCACAGAGTGACATATGAGTTATTAGAGCAAATTAGCTACTCAGATGTGGTGCGATTCATGAGATGCCCTGACCCTTTTGCTCTGAGGACAAATCATTTCCTCCCCAGCTCCAGAATCTATGCAGAATTCCATAGGAAATGCACTGGAACCAAAGTAGCTTCTGTTATAAACAGCACTACCTAGTCACCGCGCTATGTCATCTCTTGCCATTTAAAATGAACAGATGTTATTTTTGCTCAAAACTCAACTGCAAAACATCTTTCTCCATCCTCCCCCCACTTTTTTTTGTTGTTGTTATTTTAGCTTCTCTTTGCCAGTTGAAATAATCACATAAACCATAATACCTGAGTTCGTTGCTGGAGAGAATGCCAGAAATACTTGTTTTGAAAAGATAGCAAGGAAAGATCTCTGGAAAGTGAAAGATTTGGGTCAGTGCCATTTAGAGAATGGACTGTGGAAGCCAGGGCTCTTGATTCAAAAGTTCTAGTCACTAGCACCTAACCTGGCAGGGTGGGCCTGAAGAGCTAGCTTGGATTGGAACCGCTGGCAGCCATGCAGGCTGTTGTACAGTTTGTAGAGGCAGAAGTACAGGGGTAACTGAGAAGCCTTTTAGTTTCTGAGTGACAGATCAATTTTCTTTTACCAGGTAACTCCCTGCTCCTGAATTCCGCCATGCAGCCAGATCTGACAGTGAGCCGGACATACAGTGGACCCATCTGTCTGCAGGACCCTCTGGACAAGGAGCTCATGACAGAGTCCTCACTCTTTAACCCTTTGTCGGACATCAAAGTCAAAGTCCAGAGCTCATTCATGGTTTCCCTGGGAGTGTCGGAGAGAGCTGAGTACCATGGCAAGAATCATTCCAGGACTTTTCCCCATGGAAACAACCACAGCTTTAGTACAATGCATCCCAGAAACAAAACACCCTACATCCAAAATCTGTCATCACTCCCCACAAGGACAGAACTGAGGACAACTGGAGTCTTCGGCCATTTAGGGGGGCGCTTAGTAATGCCAAATACAGGTGGGTGGTAAGTGTGTGTGTGTGTATTTTCCAACGTATAAATGTTTCATTTTTACACAGTTACTTCCCATCAGATTCATTTTATGATGTTTACCATCCCCTCATCAGACCTGCAAACACTGCAGCTCCACTAGTCCACTTGATTTACACAGCAAACCAGAACCAGCGCTGAGATTAGATTTTGCAGTCTTCATCTCAGCATGGACTGAATGCTCCCTTTGATTCCCTATTAGAGCTGACAACTATATTTGCCTAAGGTTTGGGTAGTCCCCAGGCTTTAAGCCCCTTTGGAGTGTATTTCCTAGGCATGATCAGAAAGCACTGAAAAAATTCTCTGGCATGACAGACCAGGGCCCCATGTTTACATGTAAGCATGGTTTATGTATAAGTTTGATAATTTAGATAATTTAGTGAAACGGCATCTCATCAGTAACTGACCTAATGAACACTCCATAGCCCTTGCTATAGTGTTACTCTCTGATGAGCAATCGTGAGGGGTCATTGTGGAGTTGCTCTTTTGAATTCAAACTTCAGTTCCAGGGCTGTGTCAGTATAATGAATTCTCACATATTTTTTCCTCCATTTGGCTGGAAGAGAGGAGATTTTCATGATGTTTTGACATGATACTTAAGGTATCCAGCCCAAATGATATCCTTTCTATGGATTAGTTTTCAGAGTTGCTGCCTAAGACCTAAGTGGATGGTAGACAAGGTCAATTTCTGCTCGGATTTCTAAGCAATGAGAATTACATAGTGCACTGAAGCAGGTAGTGATCTGCTGGCTGCTAAGAAGGAAGAGAATCTGTTGGATCTGTGTTTATCAAACAACAGGTCAGCATTGAGTCAGGGACATTATAGTTTAGACAGATGTCTCTATATCTGTGGAGGGTAGAACTAACCAACCTCTCAAATCAAGCATTTCATCCCATAAATAAAATCTGTGATAGGACTAGTCTGATTCTACCATTCTAGCTAACTGACCCCTCTAGTAGCTTAGAGACTGGAGACTGAAATTCGTTTCTAGTTGATGAATGTTGTCTTGTTCTCCCCTAGAGCAATTACTTTCTTAAAATCTTCATTTCAAAACATATTTTACTTCATCAAAATAGCCCTCAATGGTAGCCGTAATGGAAAGGTTTTGTTTTTTAAATTTCTAATTCTCTAAATCTTCCTTGGTCAGTGTTTTAGGACATGGTAAGGATCTTGGTTCAAATGTGTATGTGTGTCAATGTGTGAATGACTATGCATGATTTAATTCTTCCAGTTGGTAACTGGCAAATAGGAGACTTGATGGATAGTGAGTCAATCAGCCATATTTACCAATTAACTTTTCTGTAAGAATCTATAAACTAAACATGTGAGTCCTGAAGAAAGAAAAAGAATACCACCCTTGCCCTCTCAAAAAGAATAGGACGTATCAGAATTATACAAATTTTGGCAGGGTGTGGTGGCACACACCTGTAGTCCCAGCTACTCAGGAAGCTGAGGTGGGGAAATCGCTTGAGTCTAGGAATTCGAGACCAGTGAGGGCAACATAGGAAGTTGCTGTCTCTGAAAAAAATGTCATAAAAACAAAAATACAGAATCATATAAAGCCGTGCATTAAGTTGTGCATTTATTTTATCTCTTTTTAGCTCCTGCTTGGCACTTACAAGGCTCTCAGTGGTTATTAGTTGATAAACTGCCCATTACTCCTTCTCTCTATTTGCATCCTCCTTTCTTAGTGTATGTATGTGTGTGTGCGCATCTGTTTATCCATGTGTAGAGGGAGTGCCATGACCAACCCTTTCATTGGCGGTGTTTGTTGTTCATCAAAGACAGCGAGATGAAATCATGATGAACCAGAGATTTATCTTCACCTCTGACTCGAGCAGCACTCATGTTGAAAACTAAAAGTTCTGACAGCATTGTCAGTGATTCCCAAGCAGTTTCTCCCTGAAATGGGGCATTTTCAAAGCTCCTGACAAGAAGTGTTGGACAAGATTGAAGCTGTTCACTAGGAATGAGTTTGATGTAAAATAACTGTGGAGAAATAAAACATATGCTCCGTTATTTGCAGGAAATAAATGTAAAATATGCCCTAGGGAGCAAAAGTATAAAGAAAGCAAGGCACTGAGATTAGATTGCTCTAATGCCATCCATCCTAAATTGTTGTATGGTGCCTGGCAGTGATTTCTCCAAAAGGTTAGGGTGGTCTCCACACTCTAGAAATTATTTATTATTCCAAATATAAAACAGGAAGCTCAGACTGGTGCTTCTGTGGTCATATCAAATAAAAGGCTGTCGGGGTAGCAGGTGGAGTATGGGGGTATTATATTTTTCTTTAATCAGAGATAACTGGCGAATGACATATTGAAATGAATTCTACTTTAGGGGATCATAGGCATAAAGCTGTCCCAGAGTGTCTCTCGTTCTTCACGATCTGTAATTTGCCACTCCCCACGTGCCTTTGTGTATGACTATTTCAGACTCCACATAGTATTTGCATGTTCGGGCATGAGGAGCAGGAGAAGTATGTTTGAAAGATAACACCATTTCTGATTGAAGAGAGAAAAATCATTTAAAGCTCCAGTGATCCTATAGATTCAGGTTGAATTTAGGAGTATTCTGAATAATGTCTCAATCTAAAGACAGAGAATTAAGCCAACTTGAAAGGAATAAGGTGTGATCTGCACAGACAGCTCTTCCTCAATTGTCCTCACACATACATCTTCTGTTTTGTTATGAGAGTTGGCCATCAGGCTATGATGATCTACAGAAGCTAACATGTCTCGGAACCTGGCATTTTTACTAAGAATTTTGAATCCTGTTTCATTTATATCTTCATGATGTGTTTATTGGCTTCCTGCTCCATGAGTGGCATTGTGATAAGTGTAATTGATTTAATATTATTATTATTGCTTGATGATTGTTTCCTGTACTTCCAAGTTGGAAGAATTCAGACTGCATGTCTCTGTCATCATAATGACCTAGACAGCCTGAAAGAGCAGCAGCAGAGAGGAAGTTTTAAGTCAAACTAAGAGAAGACAGAATGTCAAGGGCGTGTATTCAGGTTGACTTCCAAGCACACTGGATGTCCTACGTATTGCAACTTGTGGTTAGCAGCAAGGAGGGTTATAATGGAGGCCCCTTCATTTGGCAACTACATTTAAGGAAGAATAGACAATAGAGGGAAGAGCCTCTCTAAGTGTGGCCATTATAGTTCTGTTGACATTAAGGTCCAGAACATAAATGGATCTCCATGCTACAAAGCTGTAACCAAGATTTAAATGTGCCTTATTCTTAGTGCTGGTGAAAGATACTGATAACTAGCATATTACTGAATAATGCTTATAATGGGAATCATAAATAACTTGTTTTGCAATGAGGTTTACATTTTTTGTTTTTGTAGCTGCTAACAGCCACATAGAAGGAGATCAGGAAAGCCTGCCATCTCTAGATTTAAATTACAATAACAACCTGAAAGTTTTCTGAGTGTTTACATTAGCTCTAATGAAAGGAAAAGAAGGTGAGAGCTGCCTTACTCAAAGAATAGGAGAGTGCCTTCAGATTTTATTTTGTAAGGATCTTGTTGTTTCTCTATTTCATTTCTTTTTTTTATTATTATTATACTTTAAGTTCTAGGGCACATGTGCATAATGTGCAGGTTTGTTACATATGTATATATGTGCCATGTTGGTGTGCTGCACCCATTAACTCGTCATTTACATTAGGTATATCTCCTAATGCTATCCCCCCTCCCCCCTCCCCACAATAGGACCCGGTGTGTGATGTTCCCCTTCCTGTATCCAAGTTATCTCATTGTTGAATTCCCACCTATGAATGAGAACATGTGGTATTTGGTTTTCTGTTCCTGTGATAGTTTGCTGAGAATTATGGTTTCCAGCTGCATCTGTGTCCCTACAAAGGACACAAACTCATCCGTTTTTATGGCTGCATAGTATTCCATGGTGTATATGTGCCACATTTTCTTAATCCAGTCTGTCACGGATGGACATTTGGGTTGATTCCAAGTCTTTGCTATTGTGAATAGTGCCACAATAAACATACGTGTGCTTGTGTCTTTATAGCAGCATGATTTATAATCCTTTGGGTATATACCCAGTAATGGGATGGCTGGGTCAAATGGTATTTCTAGTTCTAGATCCTTGAGGAATCGCCACACTGTTTTCCACAATGGTTGAACTAGTTTACAGTCCCACCAACAGTGTAAAAGTGTTCCTATTTCTCCACAAACTCTCCAGCACCTGTTGTTTCCTGATTTGTTAATGATTACCATTCTAACAGGTGTGAGACGATATCTCATTATGGTTTTGATTTGCATTTCTCTGATGGCAAGTGATGATGAGCATTTTCTCATGTGTCTGCTGGCTGTATGAATGTCTTCTTTTGAAAAGTGTCTGTTCATATCTTTTGCCCACTTTTTGATGGGGTTGTTTTTTTCTTGTAAATTTGATTGAGTTCTTTATAGGTTCTGGATATTAGCCCTTTGTCAGATGAGTAGATTGCAAACATTTTCTCCCATTCTGTAGGTTGCCTGTTCACTCTGATGGTAGTTTCTTTTGCTGTGCAGAAACTCTTTAGTTTAATGAGATCCCAATTGTCAATTTTGGCTTTTGTTGCCGTTGCTTTTGGTGTTTTAGACATGAAGTCCTTGCCCATGCCTATGTCCTGAATGGTATTACCTAGGTTTTCTTCTAGGGTTTTTATGGTTTTAGGTCTAACATTTAAGTCTCTAATCCATCTTGAATTAATTTTCGTATAAGGAGTAAGGAAAGGATCCAGTTTCAGCTTTCTACTTATGGCTAGCCAATTTTCCTAGCGTCATTTATTAAATAGGGAATCCTTTCCCCATTTGTTGTTTTTGTCAGGTTTGTGAAAGATCAGATGGCTGTAGATGTGTGGTATTATTTCTGAGGGCTCTGTTCTGTTCCATTGGTCTATATCTCTGTTTTGGTACCAGTACCATGCTGTTTTGGTTACTGTAGCCTTGTAGTATAGTTTGAAGTCAGGTAGCGTGATGCCTCCAGCTTTGTTCTTTTGGCTTAGGATTGTCTTGGCAATGCGGGCTCTTTTTTGTTTCCATATGAACTTTAAAGCAGTTTTTTCCAGTTCTGTGAAGAAAGTCATTGGTAGCGTAATGGGGATAGCATTGAATCTATAAATTACCTTGGGCAGTATGGCCATTTTCACAATATTGATTCTTCCTATGCAAGAGCATGGTATGTTCTTCCATTTGTTTGTGTCTTCTTTTATTTCACTGAGCAGTGGTTTGTAGTTCTCCTTGAAGAAGTCCTTTACATCCCTTGTAAGTTGGATTCCTAGGTATTTTATTCTCTTTGAAGCTATTGTGAATGGGAGTTCATTCATGATTTGGCTCTCTGTTTGTCTCTTACTGGTATATAAGAATGCTTGTGATTTTTGCACATTGATTTTCTATCCTGAGACTGCTGAAGTTGCTTATCAGCTTAAGGAGATTTTGGACTGAGACAATGGGGTTTTCTAAATATACAATCATGTCATCTGCAAACAGGGACAATTTGACTTCTTCTTTTCCTAACTGAATACCCTTGATTTCTTTCTCTTGCCTGATTGCCCTAGCCAGAACTTCCAACACTATGTTGAATAGGAGTGGTGAGAGAGGGCATCCCTGTCTTGTGCCAGTTTTCAAAGGGAATGCTTCCAGTTTTTGCCCATTCAGTATGATATTGGCTGTGGGTTTGTCATAAATAGCTCTTATTATTTTGAGATACGTTCCATCAATACCGAATTTATTGAGAGTTTTTAGCATGAAGGGCTGTTGAATTTTGTCAAAGGCCTTTTCTGCATCTATTGAGATAATCATGGTGTTTGTCTTTGGTTCTGTTTCTATGCTGGATTACGTTTATTGATTTGCATATGTTGAACCAGCCTTGCATCCCAGGGATGAAGCCCACTTGTTCATGGTGGATAAGCTTTTTGATGTGCTGCTAGATTTGGTTTGCCAGTATTTTATTGAGGATTTTTGCATCGATGTTCATTGAGGATATTGGTCTTAAATTCTCTTTTTTTTTGCTGTATCTCTGTCAGGCTTTGGTATCAGGATGATGTTGGCCTCATAAAATGAGTTAGGGAGGATTCCCTCTTTTTCTATTGATTGGAATAGTTTCAGAAGGAATGGTGCCAACTCCTCCTAGTACCTCTGGTAGAATTCGGCTGTGAATCCATCTGGTCCTGAACTTTTTTTGATAGGCTATTAATTATTGCCTCAATTTCAGAGCCTGCTATTGGTCTATTCAGGGATTCAACTTCTTCCTGGTTTAGTCTTGGGAGAGTGTAAGTGTCCAGGAAATTATCCATTTCTTCTAGGTTTTCTAGTTTATTTGTGTAGAGGTGTTTATAGTATTCTCTGATGGTAGTTTGTATTTCTGTGGGGTCGGTGGTGATATCCCATTTATCATTTTTTATTGTATCTATTTGATTCTTCTCTCTTTTCTTCTTTATTAATCTTGCTAACGGTCTATCAATTTTGTTGATCTTTTCAAAAAACCAGCTCCTGGATTCATTTATTTTTTTGGAGGGTTTTTTGTGTCTCTATCTCCTTCAGTTCTGCTCTGATCTTAGTTATTTCTTGCCTTCTGCTAGCTTTTGAATGTGTTTGCTCTTGCTTCTCTAGTTCTTTTAATTGTGATGTTAGGGTGTCAATTTTAGATCTTTCCTGCTTTCTCTTGTGGGCATTTAGTGCTATAAATTTCCCTCTACACACTGCTTTAAATGTGTCCCAGAGATTCTGGTATGTTGTATGTTGGTTCTCATTGGTTTCAAAGAACATCTTTATTTCTACCCTCATTTTGTTATGTACCCAGTAGTCATTCAGGAGCAGGTTATTCAGTTTCCATGTAGTTGAGCGGTTTTGATTGAGTTTCTTAGTCTTGAGTTCTAGTTTGATTGCACTGTGGTCTGAGAGACAGTTTGTTATAATTTCTGTTCTTCAAGAAGCTACATTAAAGAGAATCCCTGCCCTCCTTAGACTCTTCTCTCTTGGCCAAGGTACAGTATTTTCTTCATAGAGGAAAGAGAGGACCTTTAAGATGCAGTGAGATGTGGCTTCCTGTGCCTTCCCTTCCTGCATTGTATGATTTTATGTAAGGAAGGCTGCTAGTTTTTTCAATCTGACATTGACATGACTCTGGTTAAGTAACCTTTCACCTTAACCCTTTCTAGCTTGTTTGCTAGAAAGGGTCATACTGGATGCACAATAACCTATAAGGCTCCTGAGCACATCAGATACTTTCACTTTCTGTTTTTCTTGACAAAATGCAACACCCCACTGAGTACCACCTTCACCTTGCTTCCAGATGCACCATTGGTAAGACAGCTTCCTCTCCATCATTTCATGTAGGTTTGCAGGAAATAAACAAATAGAGAAATACCTTTTTTAAATTTTGGAGCAGATTAAGTGATGCGTGGATAAACTCTTACATTCTCAGATATGTTTAATACTGCCTGGTCTTAGAACACTCAATCTTTTAAAATAATTAATGCTGGGATGACTTGAAATTTTAAAAAAGTAATCTGAGTACTCAGTTGAATAATATGCCCTTCTTTATGTCACTGTTATAAAACAATGTTTTTCCTGTTATAATCTTGAACCTTAAACTTTCCAAGGATTGAGATTTCATAAATTGCCATGAGAAAGTAGCTTGTTTTTCAAGTATCTGTAAGATACTTGAGTGAGGAACTTCAAGATAATTGGAAAACTCTATGAATAACCTGTTGGCTTTTTCCATTTTAGGGGTGAGCTTACTCATACCGCATGGTGCCATCCCAGAGGAGAATTCTTGGGAGATTTATATGTCCATCAACCAAGGTGAACCCAGGTGAGAGACACAGAATGGCATATTAAAGACAGTGGCTCATGCCTCTAATCCCAGTACTTTGGGAGGCTGAGGCGGGCAGATCACTTGAGGTCAGGAGTTCGAGACCAGCCTGGCCAACATGGCGAAAGCCTGTCTCTACTAAAAATACAAAAAAATTAGCCAGGCATGGTGGTGCATGCCTGTAATCCCAGCTACTCAGGAGGCTGAGGCTGGAAAATCACTTGAACCTGGAAGGGAGAGGATGCGGTGAGCCAAGATCGTGCCACTGCATTTCAGCCTGGGCGACAGTGAGATTCCATACAACAACAACAACAACAACAAAAAAGACATTTTAAATATGTAATGGAACTTCTGTGGAAAATCTGAAACTATTAAGAGAATGAGACTTAGAGGTGTATAGATGAGATCATAAACTCCTTCACTCTAGAAAGGAAAAAAACAGTTGCAAAACTATTGGCTGAAATGAAACCATACATGACTCCACATTTTTATGGTCACCAGTCTCTACACAAGAGAAACCAAAGGGAAAAGAGTGAATTGTTAGACAGGTCAGAAGTAGGGCCACTCCATAAACAGTGAGTGTCTCACAGAGTCTTCCTCTCCAAAGAAAATATCCCCAGAGGCACTCACTGGTGCTAAGCCTTAGACAAGTACATACAATGATTGATTCGTGATCCTTGATCCTTTTAAGTTTAGCAGAAGACCTACTCTGTACTGCCTGACAGACAATTTCTTAGGCAATTTTCACCAATGTAAAAATATGATCTGAAACTTCAACTGCTTTCAGGCCTGACAAATTTCAGCAGCATTAAATTCAATTACAGGAACAAATACAAATCTTGTTGCATTCCCTTTTAATGAAAGTAGTTGGTTATTTTCTTAGTGCAAGTATAATATTTTTGGAAATGTTGTCTTCCTCCACACAAGATAAACCTAACTCCTCTTCAGAAAGCAATTTCTCTCATAAACTGGATATATACCTCTAGCATTTTTAGTCATAACATCTTGGTTATTTTAGAATAGATTCTTTTGGTTGTTGTTAGCAAAGAACACATGAAAGAAAAACACTGGGAGGAAAAATAGCCAGAGAAACAGATGGTTTAAACAGATTTTGATAGCTATTTCTATTAAAGGATTTATTGGTGCCCAGTAGTTTTAACTTCCTGCTGCACACGGCTCGAGAGACATGGAAGAAAAGGTTCTGCCATTTGATTGTGAGGCTGACTCTTAGGGGATCTGTGTGCAGGTTGTACTATGTTGGGATCCCACATTATTTCCCCAGTTGTCTAAAGCTACATTCTTCACTTGTGTATCTGAAAAAGTGCTGATGTCTAAATATCTCCACTTGGCACTTGAGGGGGAAAAAGAGGCTCAGAAAGTTTGAAGAGTTTACTCAAAATCTTAGGTTAGTCACTTAAGCAGACCTAAAAATGGAGTTCCCTGGATGGAAGTCACCCCTTTTTTACCCATTGGGTTAATTTACTTAAGAAACCATATTTGTTTGAATTTGTGGTTATGGCCCATTACACATATGCTTTAAAACATATCATGCTGCAAAAATTAAGTGTGAGGTATAATCCAGTCCGCCTTCCCTGAATCACAGCCTCCTACACACTCCGAGCTCTGCATCCCCATCCCTTGGTTGTAATTGATCCAGTGAGCCTGTGTTGAGCTTATTCCTCTCAAATCCATCCCCGGCGTCTTCCACCTCATTACATGAGAACCAACTTACGGCAATTTCGCATTTTCCAAGGCACCTAATTTACAGTAAGAGTGAGGAATACCTAGAACTCGCAAGAAGCCAAAGATCTCAAAAAACAGGTTGGCCTCCTGTGGTCACCCCTTGAAAGCTTTGTAAGCTCCATGGTAACCAATTTGGTTTATCATTCTGTGTCTACTGCTGTCGAGGAAGGTGGACAGAAACAGAACCTTATCTAACACTTTAGATCTGTAAGGTATGAATTTTTCTCTCTACTAAACTGTGAAAAAAACAAAATTACAGGAAGCTGTATATTCCTTTTCAGGGAGCTGAAACCTTCCCAGATGTTATCTCTAAGGAAATGACCTGTCACTGGGCTAAAGGCCATTTACCTTCCTTGATAAGCCTCACTCCCTTTTGATAGCTCACAACTACTTAGAAAAACACTGAAAATAGCAAATGCCCTTCTATTACTTCTTTTTAAGCTGGAGTGTATTATTTCATCTATGCAAGGAGGCTGCTTGGGTCTGGTTTTTCAGCTTTTAATCTTGTGATTAATCAGGAAAAGGCCAGTGTGTCATCTTTTCTTTGTAATATCACTTGAAAATCCATTTTCATTTTGGGCTGTATGTCTGCCATCCTGAACTTGTGCTGAGAACAAGGCCCATTTTCCTCAAAGTTCGTGGAGCTGGAACGCACTGCTCAGTTCCTTTCATCTTTACCTCTAGAGCCACTGTGGTTCCCTCCCTCTTAGTTCATCCTGAGAACTGGATTTATGAACTCTCCATCACCTCCACACACACAGAGCACAGTAGGATCTTCCAAACCACATCTTTATGCTGTATTGAAATTAAAGTCTGCTCCATTTTTCCTATTGACTATACATTTCTGTTGCCCATGTGTGAGTTACAGCCCCAATATAGCAGGGGAGTGATGTAATTGAAGTGGAACTGGTATGTTTAATCAGGGCCTTTAATCCATTCTAAGGATTGGGTTACAGAGGTGTAGAGGGGTGAGGATGGCTTCCTGGAGATGTCATTGAACTGAGTCTTAAAAGATGAATAGGAATTAGCCAGACAAAGCAGTAAGGTCCATAACTCAATGATTCCCTTCCTCCACAATGCATTTTCCTATAGTTTTCTATAGAGGTTTGAAGGGTAGAGGGGTCTAAACCCAGTGATTTTTTTCCTCCTTTAAAGTCATCCTGATGCCAGAACATTGCATTCAACACCATCCTTCCAACGGTAGCCCAGGCCTTGCCACAGGCAAAGAGTTGGTTTAAGCATTATCCCATTTATAACATAGAGGATATTTAGTGACATTGTAGGAACAGGTACTGGAGTGGCCTGACACAAAGGCCATGGCATGAAATTGGAGCTGCCAGAATTAGCCTGCTGGTGAGAAGCCCTGGGGCTCCTCCTGGAGCAAGGGTATGTAAGCCATCCATGCTACATGTGGCCTCCTCCCCTCCACAGGGCTTTACCCCCTCTGCAGGGGAGGAAAACAGCAGTAATGACTCTCAAAAAAAAAAAAAAATAGCCTGTCTCATTTCCCAAACTTTAATTTGAAAGATTTGGGGCATTTCCCTCCCTCCTTCCTTCCTTTCTTTCCTTCTTTCCTTCCTTTCCTTTCCTTTCCTTCCTTCCTTCCTTCCTTCCTTCCTTTCCTTTCCTTCCTTCCTTTCTTCCCTTCCTTCCTTCCCTCCTTCCTTCCTTTCCTTCCTTCCCTCCTTCCTTCCTTTCCTTCCTCCTTCTTTCCTTCCTTCCTTTCCTTCCTTCCCTTCCTTCCTTCATTTCCTTCCTTTCTTCCTTCCTTTCTTCCTTCCTTTCTTCCTTCCTTTCCTTCCTTCCTTCCTTTCCTTCTTTCCTTTCCTTCCTTCCTTTCCTTCCTTCCTTCATTTCCTTCTTTCCTTTCCTTCCTTCCTTTCCTTTCTTTCTTCTCTTTCTTTCTTTCTTTCGACAGAGTTTTGCTCTTGTTGTCCAGGCTGGAGTGCAATGGCGTGATCTCGGCTCACCGCAACCTCCATCTTCTGGATCCAAGCGATTCTTCTGCCTCAGCCTACCTAGTAGCTGGGATTAAAGGCATGTGCTACCATGCCTGGCTAATTTTATATTTTTAGTAGAGATGGGGTTTCTCCATGTTGGTCAAGCTCGTCTCAAACTCCCGACCTCAGGTGATCCACCTGCCTCAGCCTCCCCAGGTGCTGGGATTATAGGCGTGAGCCACTGGCCCAGCCGGGGTATTTCTTTTTTCTTTTTTTACATTTTATTGGGAATGTTTTTGAGGGAGGGGAAATTTTATTCTACGCATTTTAGATCTTTTTTTTTTTTTTTTTAGATGGAGTCTCACTTTGTCGCTCAGGTTGGAGTGCAGTGGCGCCATCTCAGCTCACTGCAACCTCTGCCTCCCAGGTTCAAGTGATTCTCTCTGCCTCAGCCTCCCAAGTAGCTGAGATTACAGACACCCGCCATCACACCCAGCTGATTTTTGTATTTTTAGTAGAGGGCATATTGGCCAGGCTGGTCTCGAACTCCTGACCTCGGGTGATCCACCCGCCTTGGCCTCCCAAAGTGCTGGGATTACAGGCATAAACCACCGTATGCCAGCCTTTAGATCATTTTTATAAAATTAAGGCATTCAAACGGGGATTAAAAAATCAATCTCATTTCAGAGGTTCTTTTCACTGACATTACAATAAGAGAATGATACAGACATAGCAGGAAGTTCCCACTACTCCTCTCCTCTCCCCTCCCAGCTCTCCTTTTGCACCCCACCCCTGACCCCATGGTTGGAGAGGAGAGAATTGGACCTGAAAATTATTATATGGGGCTTTCTTCTGAAAAGCAATAAAATGAAACCAAAGGCAAACATTCATTTATTTTTCCAATTACACTGTCATGTGGATACTCCTGACCAAATGCTTAGATTAAAATTGGAAATGTTGTAAGTCATCTTATTGAAGAATTTACAAAAGAATACATATTTTTAAATTTGGGCTCAGCCCAGGTGGGACATTTCAACCACTTCTGTTAGATGGTATGGCCTGCCCAGTAGACACATTTTGGGGTAAGGATTGAGAAGGTAGAGATGGTGGTAATAGAAAACATTATCTTTTTTAGGGTACTTAGATGGTAACATGGCTTTAATAGCAAGCCTTGAAATAAGAGCAAATACAAGGCTAGAAAAGCAAAAAGAATCTAGCTCTGGAAAATGGAGAAGAAAGGATAGAATTTCGTTCCCAGTAATGGGCTCACAAACACTGCAGTATAAGCCATTACTGTGGAGATCACTGTGATTTTTCTTCCCCAGTAGCAAAAACCACACACACAAAAACAAAATTGTAAACACACATACACACACCTCCTCATATACCATGTGGACCTAAGCACTCAGAAATGTCCTTGGACTATTTGAGAGGACCTCATCTCCAAAAGAGTAAAAGGAAAGCAAGTATATATCTTTTATTAATGAGATTAAAAGATGGGCCAGCTGGTCATTCTCTTAATAAGAATGGAGTTTTTAGGATATTAATCTGTTCATAGTGAACTATTCTTTATGTTATAGCAGACATTCGTGGCCATTCTAAACTGCCCATCTCAGTAAAATATGAAACTGTGTATGCTTTTCCTGGCACCTTTGAGGGCCTTGAGTTTTCAGAAGGTAACACACCCTCTCCTGCTGCCAAGCCCAGGAGTTTAAGACCAGCCTGGGCAAAAAGTGAGATCTTGTCTGTGTAGAAAATAAAAATGAAATGAAACAAAATTAATCGGGCATGTAGTCACAGCTACTCAGGAGGCTGGGGTGGGAGGATGGCTTGAGAATGGGAGATCAAGGCTGCCATGAGCCAAGATTGCACCCTTTCAGCCTGGGCTATAGAGTGCGACCCTGTCTGAAACAACAATGAAAGAAAAAGGAGTCTTAAAAACCAAATTACACTATTTTAATAACTAGATGTTACTGAACAGTTATATAAGAAAAATGAAATGTCTTCAAGGGACCCTGCTACTATGGATGGTTTCACCAAGCGTATTTGTTAACAATTACTAGGAAAACCAAAACCATAGCTGATATATTTCATACCATAATAGGTTAAGCCCCATTAGCAAACCCAGTTATTTAAATGAATGATCATATTGCAGTGTGGTATATACGGTGACCAGAGCGAAAGGATGGACCCTGTTTAAAGCCTCAGGGAAAGTTTCAGAGAAGTAACAGTTGTCTTGTAAACTAAAAGAGTTAAAGGGGTTCCTTTCCAACAGAGTGGTGTGTTCAAAGGCACAGAGGTATAAAGAGCATCACATATTTTGGAAACTAAGCAAAGCAGAACAAAATGTGAAAGGAAGAGTGTAGGGCCGGGCGCAGTGGCTCACGCCTGTAATCCCAGCACTTTGAGAGGCCGAGGCGGGCAGATTACCTGAGGTGGGGAGTTTGAGACTAGTCTGACCAACATGGAAAAACCCCATCTCTACTAAAAATACAAAATTAGCTGGGCGTAGTGGCACATGACTGTAATCCCAGCTACTGTAATCCCCAGGGAGGCTGAGGCAGGAGAATCTCTTGAACCTGGGAGGCGGAGGTTGCAGTGAGCTGAGATCGTGCCATTGTACTCCAGCCTGGCCAACAAGAGCAAAACTCCTTTTCAAAAAAAAAAAAAAAGAGAAAGAAAAGAAAAGAAAAAAGAAAGGAAGAGTGACAGAAAATGAGGCTGAAAAAATAAGGACTAGATCATGTAGCAAGTTTGCCATCCAGAGAATGTCCAATTTATCTGGTGCATAGGGGTGAATGAGGCTTAAATTTTGGTCATGCTTACATTTTAGATAGATGCTGTTTCATCTCCACTGATATTGCCCAAGTTCAAATCTTTACCAGATAAGCACCCTCCTTGAGAGCACAGTGAAGCTATGTTTTATTTTCCTTGGCACAATTATTAATAGTGTTTCTTTTCCTCCTCAAAAGTATCTCAATTTGGGCAATAATTTATAGTCACTCTACTTTTGAGTGCCCTTGTCTCTAGTTTTTAATGTTTCTAAATCTATTCTCAAATCCCCACTTTGCTCTCAGCAGGGAGTTTTGAGATAGACTTGGGGAGAAACTTGGCAAGATCTGCTCTGTGTGTGTGTCTGTGTGTGTGTGTTTTAATGTGTGATGAAGGAATTGAAGATAATTCCCAGAATTCTGGCTCAGAAACTGATGATTAATTAGGAGAGAGAGATTTGCCTACTGAAGGTCACTTGAGAGTTTGTGATAATAGTTGCTCTGGGAGCAACTTTGGATTTCTTTCCAGGGAATAAACATAGCTCTTTGACTTACAAGAAAAAGGGTAGGGAAAAAGAATGACTGAAGAATTAATAAAGAAGGAAAAAAGAATATTTATAATCTGAACAAAAAAATGACTGTTGAATCGAAATCCCACATCAGCTTTTGCCAGAGCATGTGACCATAATCTCATTTAACTAGTAAGATGTCATGATATTCAGTATAATTGTGCCTACCTGCTTCATTCAAGGCAAAATCTTCTGCCTTTCTTTGTTTTCTTTGCCTTCTGAAGTAAGAATATGCTGGTCCTGGAACTCATTGAAGTGAACTGATAACAGAAATAATTTGTCAGGAAAATAATGCAGGCTTCAGCATTGACATCGCATAAGAGATAAAAAAAATCTCAGCTGGGCTTGGTGGCTCATGTCTGTAATCCCAGCACTTTGGGAGGCTGAGGTGGGTGGATCACCTGAGGTTGGGAGTTCAAGACCAGCCTGACCAATATGGAGAAACCCCGTCTCTACTAAAAATAGAAAATTAACCAGGCGTGGTGGTACGTGCCTGTAATCCCAACTACTAAGGAGACTGAAGCAGAAGAATAGCTTGAACCCGGGATGCAGAGGTTGTAGTGAGCCAAGATCAAGCCATTGCACTCCAGCCTGGGCAACAAGAGTGAAACTCTGTCTCAAAAAGAAAAAAAATTCTCAGAAATGATATAGCATGGTTGAGTGGAGAGGACATAGGAACTCAGAAGTTTTGGGTTCCAATCCCCCCTCAGCAACAGCCTGTGGGTGTAACCTTGAGCAAATCATTCTCTTTCTCTAGGCCTCAGTTTTATCATCTACCAATTTTATATATTAGTAACTTTGCTTTCAGATTTTGGCGAGGATGATAAAATGACCTGATAGATGAGAAGTCTGGTGCAAACTGTGAAGTACTGTTTAAAAGCTACATTTGGAAATCATCCTCTTATACCTGGTCTTACTTTTTTTTATTACATAGAAGACAGAAATTCTCTGAAGTGCATGGAATTTGCTTTAGCTCTGTCGCAGTGATGTAGAGTTCATCTCTTTTTGTTGCTAACACAGTCCTAGACTTTCAGAGGAAAGATTAATTCAATTACAGCAAACATATTAATAGTTGGCTTTAAAACCAAGAGCCTCATGAAGATATGAATAACTCCCTGCATCAATTCCTTTGAGTCTATCTCTATTTCTCACAATGCTCTGGCATGTGATTTATACTTTAAAGGTATATCGTATGAGTCTAAATAGTAGACTCCACGTGGGCTGGTGTTAAGATTAGGAAATCAGTGACCAGTCAAGCAGGGCAGGTCAGTCAACCTTATGCTGCCTTAAACAAGTTTTCTCCCTGTCCATTTTGTCAGGCTTTTCTTGCTAGTGATGGATGAAAATGCATGAATCGTCCCTGTCACCATTTGCATTAAATGGTCAATTAGGGATTTGAATCTGTTTTGTTGCTGTGAGACTTAGAAATTTGTCTTTTGTCTTGGAAGAATCCAATTGACAGTATATACCTATTTCTTCCAAGAGATTTGGCATTAATTAACTCTATACCAGGCATAGAGAGAATCACTGAGGAAAGATGCTTCCCAGGTAACAAAGGGGACTTTTTGTGTTAGTGCAAGGGGGAGTAAATTGCTGCCATTTGGGAAATACGTTAATTCTTTCAGGCTACCAGTGCCATGCAGTATAACAAAAAGGGCAATTTATCAAATGGTATCTTAGTGGCCTAGAAGGGTTAATGCACCTTTAACTGAAGATTGTACTCTGTTCCCCAGTGAAATCATGATAATTTCTTCACAGAGTCATTGAGGTTAGAATATAATGCCATTAACCCACCACCACCCCCCGCCAAAAAAAAAAAAAAAAAAAAAAAGCAGAGGAAGAGATAGAAAAAGAGGGAGAGGAACAAAATTTTTAAAAATGGCATTGTCATTTCAAGACCTGCTCTTTTTGGAAAGGAGCATTTCTCCTTGCTGTTCCTCCTCACCTCACATCCCCTTGGTCCACAAGTAAACACATGTAAATAAAAATTGCCATCATCTTAATCAGAGTGCATTTGAAGACCATGGACACTCACAATGTGAAATGATTAGAGTGGCCCAGAGGAGTCTTTAATTAAAGATGCCATTGACAGATAACAATGGTTTGTGAATGCTGTTAATAGATCTGAATGGAAGGTGTACCTTAATTCAATAAGGAGAAAGTCACTGGTCCATGAGTTTGATTGCACATTGTAAAGGAGCACCACATACTGTAATTATTTTTATTTGTATGTGCTATCTCTTTTATTGCCCATGCTGGAAGTAGAAATAACCTGTCCTATTAAGATATTTAATATATATCATCCTTTCCACTTCACTTTGTTACAGCCTAATAAAAATACCCGAAGACACCAGCCCACATGGAGACAGCCCCCACACTTTCTAAGACAATCCACATAGCCCTCTGAAAACCTGGACAATCAACCACCTATTCCCTGCAGTTATAATCTTTAAACCATAACAACTTCCCAGGACTCCATATAGTTGTATACAAATATGGAGCTTCGCTCTACAAATTACAGTGGGGGTTCTGGAAACTGAAACAATGAAGATAGCCCTAAAGTGAACAGATACTTTTGTTGGATTGTGTAGTGTCTGAGAGACAACGGTGGATCAGGAGACAGCCCCAGGGGGATCTCAAGGGATGAAAATTCTGGCAGAAGGCAGAAAGCTGGCTCCCTAGAGATGTCCTAGTTCCTAGAATCTGTGAATTTACAAGCATACAAAGGGGAATTTGCAGATGTAATTAAGATCAAAGACCTTGAGAAGGAGAGATTATCCTGGACTCTCCAAGTAGACCTAACATAAGGGTCCTTAGGAGAGGAAGGTAGGAATATCAGAGGGAAAGACAGATTTGAAGGTATCATGCCGCTGGCTTGAAGATGGAAGAAGGGACCTTGAGCCAAGGAATGCAGGCAGCCTGTAGAAATTAGATTCTCCTGGAACCTTCAGAAGGAGCACAAGCCTCCTGACAGCCTTCATATGAGCACAGTCAGACTTCTGACCTAGAGAACTGTGGGATAATTTGTGTTTTAAGCCAGTAAGTCTGTGCTGTGACAGTAATGGGAAACTAATACAAGCCTCTATTTTGACCCCGCTCTGTACCTCAGGGCCCTGCTTTCCTCGGGTTTTGTTTAGTGTCTATGAGTCCAGTCTTCATTCCCATGCCAACATTTTAATTTAAACTCTGGATTTGGAGAATATATCCCAGGGAACACATTCCTTCTTCCTTCCACTGCCTACCTATCCTAACCATGACTCACAGAGCAGTAGACTGTGGTTCCAGCTCTGCCACAAAGTTGAGATATGACTTTGGTTGGGTCACCGACCCCATGCCATGCATCTGAACAAAGAAAGTGTTGGCCTCATAACTCCTGAGCCCCTCCCCAGCCTAAAATAAAAGGATTCTGTGAAATAGGTTTCAGATTACCCCAGAGAAGGCTGTTTTCTCTGTTCAAAATGTAAGTGGATAAACAACATAGTGGATATAAAAATATGCCCCAGCAGCATGATACATAGTCCTACTCTTCTCCCATCCTCCTCACTCTCATTCATTTTTAAGGCACTTTCAATGAGCCATCATCTCACTATCTCACTTCTTCTAAAAAGACAAGCTAAATGCAAGCCCGACACTGCATGAAAGACTAGGCTTAAATTGTGTCTAGGAACTGGTGATTTACACATGATTTGTGATTCCTTTAGTATATTAATTGGTAAACACCCTATGAAAGTGTGTGTAAACTAAAGCCGTTTAACATATGCAAACAGGGTAATCTCTCTGTGTGGTGTTGCTCAAGTTTCAGCAAATTCAGATACTCATTCCAGTGTGTATATAATTCCTCTCCCACCCCAACCCCATATGCCATCTCTCTTTCTGTGATCCTATTTCAGATAATAGCGTGTGGGTGACCCAGATCTTTAAGCCCTTTAATAGAACATCCATATGTTTCTATCCTCAGTGAATTGAACTTGTTGCTTGTAATAATCCACTGTTCTAAGTGCTCCTTTTCCTGCCCCAATGGATGGACTATAATGGCTTGATGAACTATAACATTATTTCCAGTTACTGCTAATCAGCGCCCCAACCTGACATCTTTGCTTATTAATACACATGTTACTTAGAGAAATGGGATGTAGGAACAGTCCCTGTGTAGTTGGATTTTCCATCATTGTAGTATCAGCCAGGGCCTTAATATTGAGCTTTTAAACTTGACCATCATCTAAATTCCACTTCAGAATGGACCGTCCTATATTTGATGGAGCACCAAGGCTCCAGTGCATGAGATGTTGCTTTGGATTTTTTTTTTTTTTTTTTAAGAACTACACAACTTTTCTCAAATGTTAGTGCCAGCACCACCTTGCATGTAGAAAATGCAGGTTCGTGGGCCCTATCCCAGAAACACTAAATCAAAATCTTCATTGGTGGCATCCAGGAGTATAATTTTAAACAAGCTTCGTAAGAAATTTTGAAAAACATTACAGTTTTAGAACCACTTGACGATGAAAACAGGAGTCTGCTATAATAAAGAGAAAATGTTGCTGCCCACTTTTGTCCTCCATTCTGCTTCTCACTTCCTGTTCCCCTCTCCAGGAATCTGTTTTCTTAAATCACACATAGTGATTACCAGAAATAGAGGACATAGCCACAGTGTTGGGGTTGACTGATGGGAAAAGCTGGCTTTAAAGGGTCCATCTCTCTAGGAGATTCAGTGATGTCATTTCCCTAGGGCTGATCTGAAATCTATGGTCAGAGCAATTGAGTGAGAGAGAGAGCTGACTCCAAAAAATAAGAGAGAGAGACACAAATAATAAACGTTAAAACCTTGTTTTTATCCACAGCAATTTTAGCACCCCAGGTCAAAATCTGAAGATCTTAATGAAAAATGAATAATAATAATTAAAACTGGATGTCTTGTGGGTGGAAAACTCTAGGAGGCTAGAGTTACCTTGCGTTCTGAGCTTTTAAGACTGAGTACAGCTTCCATCTATCAGCCTTGATGTCTTTTCCATTCACATATGATTTAATTATGTATCGACCCAAGGTCTGACATAGTAAAACTATCATTACTCTCCTTCCTGGATTCCTGAGTGATACTCTGGGTAAAGGTGATCAAACCTACATTAATCTAGAATATAGACCATAAGGAGGAAAGGAGGGAACGATGATTACCAAGCACAGCATGGAAGACAACAGCTACAGTAAAAATCTCATACTGGAACTTGGAACTGGTCGTTTTCCTTAAAGAAAGTGAAGTGTTACAAGTCTAGCAGCAGGTCAAGGATTATTGAGCATAGAGGCAAAATGTCCAGGATACACCTCCCATCCTGCCATGGTTATTAACAGTTGCTGCCTTGTAGCTGACCTTCAGCATGACCTCTGGTTGGCACTCATGTGCAGATGGATGCTGTAGGATGTTAGGTACTAGGTGGTAAGGTCTGGACCATCACCCTGTCACCACCAACTACAGCACCTTCATCATCCTCCATTGTGTGTTTCATATGTTAATCAGTGGCCCCACTGATTTTTTAAAATTATTATTTTAATAGTTTTTAGGAAACAGGTAGTGTTTGGTTACATGAATACGTTATTTAGTGGTGATTTCTGAGATTTTGGTGCACCCATCACCTGAGCGGTGTGTACTGTACCCAGTCACTGACAGCACTAGTCAGGTCATCAAGACAGTCAACAAAGAATGGACTTAAATTATAGCCTAGAACAAAATGGACTTAATGGATATTTACAGAGCAGTCTACCTGCTGATTTCTTTGTAAGAATTCTGGAAAAATTCTCCCTGGGCCTTCTATTTTCATGCATTCATTTTTTATTATTTATTTTTTTGAGACAGTCTCACTCTTTTGCCCAGGCTGGAGCACACTGGGGTGATCTCGGCTCGCTGCAACATCTGCCTCCCAGGTTCAAGCAATTCTCTCGCCTCAGCTTCCTGAGTAGCTGGGACTACAGGCATGCACCACCACGCCTGGCTAATTTTTGTATTTTTTTTTTTTTTTCAGTAGAGACGGGGGTTCTCACCATGTTGGCCAGGCTGGTCTTGAACTCCTGACCTCAAGTGATCCCCCCACCTCAGCCTCCCAAAGTGCTGGGATTACAGACTTCAGCCACCATGCACAGCCGCATTCATTTAAATAATAATAATAATAATAATCTTGACAAAATCGTAAACTCAAGGGAAAGTTGCAAGGATAATATCAAGAATTCCTGTGTGTCCTACACTCAGATTCACAAATGTTAATATTTTACTAAATTTTCTGTATTTGTCTCTTTCCTCTCTCCTTCATATATATATAAAAATGAATAATATATATATATATGTGCATATATATACTTTCTAACCACTGTGAACAAGATGACCCTTGATCCCTAGATACTTTCATGTATATATCCCCCAACCAAGAAATTATCTTCTATAAACATAGCACAATTAACAAAATCAGGAAATTAACATTGATAAAATACTCTTAGTATACTACACACGTTATTTATATTTCACTTGTCTGAATAATGTCCTTGAGAGCAAATTAAAGTCCAAGTCACTTCATTGCATGCTGTTGTCCTGTGCTTTTGGTCTGCTTCCATCTGGAACTGTTCCTGAATCTTTGTATTTCATGACATTGACAGCTTTGAAGAGTGCAGATAAGTTATTTTGCAGAATGTGCTTTCCTCTGAGCTTGTCTAATGGTTCCTTATGAGGAGATTCAGGCTGTGGACTTTTAGCCGGAATGTCACAGAAGTGATGCTAGGTTCTCTTCACTGTGTCCTGTCGAGAGGTATATTCTGTGGATCCATCCCATTCCAGGGAATGTTAACTTGGTCATTCATGTTAGGTGGTGTCTGCTGTGAAGTACTCTTTTACCCTTGGTAAACAGTTAAGTACCTGGTGGGAAGATACTTTGAGAATGTGTAAATAGTTATTTATTACTGTTTAAACTCTCACCCAATAGGTTAACATCCATTTATGATTCTCAACCAAGTATTAATGTAGCTGATTGCTAATTGATGGTTTTCTACATTTATTTGTTGGTTTTCTCTTATGTGGAAGAGTTTTCCCTTCTCATTGATTCATTCTTATGTGGATTTTTATTTTGTGGATTCTTATAGTATGACTCAGTAGGTTATAATTCTTTACTGCCATGATTTACTCTGATGCTCAAAAGGTTCCAGATTTGATCAGTGAGAATCTCTTCAAGCTGGCTTCTGTGTCCTTTTCAACAAGTATTTTTGAGTGCTTACAGCCGGCATATATGAGGCACTGGGGATGCAATGATGAGCTAAGCAGAAAAAAAAATAATCCCTGGGCTAGGCGTGGTGGCTTACGCCTGTAATCCCAGCACATTGAGAGGCCAAGGTGGGTGGATCACCTGAGGTCAGGAGTTCGAGACCAGCCTCACCAACACGGTGAAGCCCCATTTCTACTAAAAATACAAAAATTAGCTGGGCATGGTAGTACGTGCCTGTAATCCCAGCTGAGGCTGTAGAATCACTTGAACCTAGGAGACGGAGGTCGCAGTGAGCCCAAGATGGTGCCACTGCACCTCAGCCTGAGCAACAAGAGCAAAACTCTGTCTCAAAAAAAAAAAAAAAAAAAAAAATTCCCTGGCCTCAAGGAGCCTACATTCTAGTTAGTGGGACAGAAAAAATAACAATAAATAGGCAAATGGTATGGTACACTAGAGGGAATTAAGTGTTGAGGAGAAAAAGCCAAACAAAGATCCGCTTTTAGTATTGGGAATGTTGCAATTACCAAGGCCTGGTCAGAGAAAACCTCATTGATGTCCGTTAAGCAAGAACCTGACAGGCACAAGGCGGGTAAATCATGTGGATGTCTAGGGGAAAGCTCTTCCAGGCAGCACCCAGCACTCCAGAGGAGTACGAATTGTAGCAATTCCATGAGGTGAGAAAACACTGGCATTTTTGGTAGGATGACTGAGGTGGCTGCATGGAGGACAGACTGTGAAAGGCGAGAATAAAAGCAAGGAGACCAGCATCATTTCCAAGGAGCCTTAAATGCCCATCATGCACATTCCTAAGGCATTGAGAATTTAAGTCAAAGCGTACATTGATGCAATGACAATGTATGAAAATTGCATGAATTAATCATCTCAGAAAGCAGAGTTCCTATAGAAATAAGACCGGGCTCAAATTGTTAAACTTTTTCTATCTATACACAGCATTTAAAGTACAAATATATATGCACGTATGTATATGTGCATACGTATGTATAGATAGAGAACAATGAAAAACATTAAGTAGCAAAAGTTCTATGCAGAAAGGTTTTTCAGTCTACAGACCACACTAGGGTATGTGATACATTGAGGTGGTTCATATTTTTATCCTGAAATCACTGCTTTTATTGGTTCACAGTTATTATTAGCTCACAGCAATTTTAGAAAAATGTGTTACCTTTTTATGCACTCCCCCCCGCCCCAGCAGGGACATGTATACTGCCTTGTTGTGGATTATGCAATGCTGGAAAGTTTAAACGCCATCTACGATTTCCTTAAGAAGGCTCATTTTTTTGTCCACATACAATTAAAGGCTTCGCTCCGCAGCCCTCTGTCCTCAAATGTCCTGAATCTGTATCCATGATTACCCTTGGACTATATTGCAACCCCGTTCCCTGATCTTTCCTTGGGATGTCATAAGATCCAGCAATTTGGCCAGAAATCTCCTAATGGTAACAGAGTAGAAAAGTACAATCTGGTCACAGAGAGCGAGAGCCTGTGAGTGAGAAATTTTGGGTTATTTTCCTGCCATCACCTTGATTGACTCCTCTGTGACCTTATGCTGTTAACACCTGCCTCTATAGGTGTGCGAAGAGCTTTAATTAATATTTGTAAATCTCCCTGATTGTTACAGATAGAAGGTAGCAGAAAAGGGCAAATTGTTACTAATCGTGGGGAGAAAAAATATTGAGAGATTTTTGTGAAGTTCTGGTGAACTTCTGGTGAAGTTTTGTTCCTTCACCAGAGAGAGACCTATACCCATGGACACTATTTTCACAGTGGGAGGTTTAAGTATAAATCTTGATTTACTTACTTTGCACTTAAGGAAATGCCTAATGCCTATTTAATACAAAACTCCTATTCCATGCCCTGGCTCGTATTCAATACGCACTGCCTCTGACTCCTAAAGCTGTTTAAGTTACCACTGTGAAAGGAGTCTTGCTATTCACGAGTGTGAGAGTTCATCTAATTAGCTGATTTCAGTTCATTTGGCATTAAATAATTCCCCAGATTCCCATATGTTTGAACAATATGTTCAACAAGGAGGATAATTCTCTGAAAGCAATTAAATAGTTCTTTTAGGAAAGCTTGTCATCGGTCACTCATAAGCATCCCTGCTATTCCTGTCCATGATGAATGCAGGCAGTAATTACATGGAAAGCGCTTCACCCTCTCTGATGGCCGCTGGCAGGCACCCACATACAGGCTGCACATTTGAATTTTGTTTTTTTTTCAAACCTTGAGTATATTATTCTAGGCTTTCCACAGAGCATTTGATGTTGCTAATACACTGCTTTCCATTCCCCTCTCCTCGCCTCCCCTACTTAAGGGTAAATGAAGACATGACCATCTTAACCTGTGTTTTGCTCGTATAGGAAGAATTGTCTATTTTGGACTGTGGTTACCTTTGTGGGAGACTCAACTTTTTAAAGGCATCTCCAGGGCTTCTTGGAGAGGGGAGGAGACAATGTGATAATGTTACATCTACTGTTTTAGACGGAGTAGACATAAGATGCTCCTCAATTATATGGCTTGGCTTTATTGCAGCAGCAAGTGATAGATAATGAGCTCAAGTATAACCATTACTAACTTGAGAGAATAGATGTCAACATAAGCAATTCAGAAATAAATAGCACATTGGATGAACTCAGAGAAAAACTCTTTGTTTATAGAAGATCATGGGAAAGATGGTATCTTTTAGCACTAAATTTTATCTTTATTTTGCCCAAGGAATTGCTTTTTTAGTCAAGGATGACATATTTCAATGTCCTTCCTAGGTAGTATAAGTAAAAGCTTTGGTAATAATACCAATTCCAGCTCTCCCATAGCATTGCTCTATATTCAATATTATTATTTTTCTTACAAGTGAAAATCCAGCAAACAAAGGATCAAATAGGTTGTTGAAGAACACATATGCCATTAGAGGAAAAATAAGCAGACATCTGGGTTCTTCTCACTGATTACTGTTCTGTAAACTACTCCCCCTTACTGTTTGGGGGTGCAGATTAAAAACAAAAGCCAAAGACATGAAAGAGGGAGGCATTCAATGAGGTATGATGATTCCATTTTAGTTAACTTTCACTTTCTTTGATCTGTTCCATGACTCTGCATTCTCACTGTAAATAATTCACAATTCAGAAAAGCTGAACACCAGGTTTGGATTGAATGATTTTAAATTTAGATCTAAAATAGAAAAGAGTTGAAAGATATACATTTATGTATGATATTATGCACATTTGTAGCTGTCTACTGTGCTATTGCTATATAAGCTGTGTATTTGTTCATTGGCAAAAAATAAATGTTTTCAAAGCCAGAATAGACACACTCAGTGTGTATCTTCAAAATACTGTTTTGCTTCATAATAATATTTTGCGTTATCATTTTCCAGCATTAAGAATATTTTAGATTGTGGTTTTGTGAGAAAGGAATTTGATGGTAACGAGATGACGAGATCAGTCATTTCTATAAAGCTTTTGTTTGCTCATTGATAATGGCATCGACAATAATAAGGATTCAGTAGCTGGTGCATGACCCACCAGCCAGGTCTTTGCATTCTCCAATTCTGCCCTGTATTTCTAAAGAAGCATTTGTCATTTTGTTGGTGGGTTTATCAAAACCTAGATTTGAAATCTAGGCTTAAACTCTCTCCGTGTGTCTGAGAACTTCATGACAAATGCTTGTTCTCCAGACCAGTCCTTTGTAAAAGAAAATCCTGGAAAGGAATATTTATAAGCCTGAAGAAAACCCCAGTCTGTTAACCAAATTCTCATTCAAATATGGCCCCTCCTCTACATACTCCTCTCTTTTATCCTTTTTTCAACTGTGAAGCCTCCAGTCAGATGGCTCTGAGGTGCTCCTGAGTCCTGAAGTCACCTGTGGTCCTCCAGACATGATCGTCACCACTCCCTTTGCATTGACCATCCCACACTGTGCAGATGTCAGTTCTGAGCACTGGAATATCCATTTAAAGAAGAGGACACAGCAGGGCAAATGGGAGGTGAGACCGTTTACTTCCTTTTTTAAACAATGGAATTTGGGTTCCACCTATGGGATAGATTTAACCTTAACATCTAACACCACAAATCAACATTTCTTTGTTGGCAAAGGGTTGGTGTCAAGTATTTTATAATATCCTAAACATATTGGCTAGGTTTTGTTTTGTTTTGTTTTTTGTTTTTTCTTTTTCCCATTATAATAGAAAAGAGAAGCAAGGGATAATCCAGAGCTTTCTTGTTTGGTTTTAGAATACAGTTATAATTACCCACATATTCATCTACACCTACATACCTGCTCATTGATCCCCTTCACTTCCTCCTTGGCCTCGTCCCTGTCTTAATGGACATTATTCTGTGGCCTCTGTGGAGTTAGGGAGGAGGTTCAGGGCAGGCAGTCTGTGTTCAGAAAGAAAATAACTATGTCTATTTTTTCCCATCCTGGGGATTCTAAGGTAACTATGTTTAATCAGGAACACATTTGCTGCTTAATATATTTTTTTTTTTTAGTTAACGAATGCATTGAGAATTATTATCAGTGTTTCCTGTGTGTATGGAGTGCATACAAAAGTGATACAGTAGGAGACAAGGAAAGAGAATGAGGATACATAATAAGACATTAACAACAGGGGAGACAGTCACAGCAAAGACAGATTGCAGTTGAATTACTATTTTAAGCGAAAGCTCTGATTTATCTGCCTGATAGGGCTTCCTTTATGTCCATCTGCAGTCAGCTTGCATGAAACTGGGAGAATTATCTTTGTTGGAACACAATGACCTGTTCCAGCCAGCCCTAGGGTCTTCCTCCCAGAAGGCACTTCAGGCCAAAGAAGTAAAAGGAAAATCATGTTTCTTTAGGAGAAGAAAATTCCTAGTTGCTGCAATGGATTACCTTTACCCTGCCCACTAGTGTCTTGAAACTATTTTCTTTATTCTGGAATGCATTCTGCTATTTAGTGTGTCTTAGTGCAACCGTGAACAGATTTCCTGGGGCATGAAGTTCCATGGGTTTCCTAAAGGGCCATGTTTTCATCCTCTTCCCATCATGTTTGGCTTTGCTTTGATTTTTGCCACTTTAATTTTTCTTCCCAGCACTTCCTCACAATCTCTTATACACAGATGGTGTTATATTTATGCTCTATCAAACCAGTCACATATACTAAAGTTCTTATCAGGGAGGGTGAAATATTCTAGTACATGTTATCTAATTCATTTATTTAGTAGTCCCTTGTAA
The DNA here is from genome assembly GCF_049350105.2 of Macaca mulatta. Lineage (NCBI taxonomy): Eukaryota > Metazoa > Chordata > Mammalia > Primates > Cercopithecidae > Macaca > Macaca mulatta. The sequence continues at coordinate 37,626,769 of NC_133413.1, forward strand.
ATGATTTCAGTGGGACGAAAGAACATAAAATGTTTGAGAGAAAATCAGCATTACCTTAAGGATATTTAAAGAGTTGTCAGAAACAGGTGTTTGTAAAAAAAAATTAAAAAAAAATAAAACGGTTGCTTATTTATAAGGTTTAAGATTTCTAAAACTCAACATTGAACAAATTAGCCAGAAATAGAACTTTCAAAGTGATTTTTGTTATTATAACCAATGAAGTAGAAATTCTAGCACACTGAACATAACCATTTCTTGAGTTTTTCTTTTTTTTTTCTTTTGAAATGGAGTCTTGCTTTATTGCCCAGGCTGGAGTGCAGTGGAGCGATCTCAGCCTACCGCAACCTCTGCCTCGCAGTTTCAAGTGATTCTTCTGCCTCAGACCCCCCTGAGTAGCTGGGATTACAGGCGTGTGCCACCGCACCTGGCTAATTTTTGTTAGTAGAGATGGGGTTTCATCATGTTGACCAGGCTAGTCTTGAACTCGTGACCTCAGGTGATCTGCCTGCCTCAGCCTCCCAAAGTGCTGGGATTACAGGCATGAGCCACCACACCCAGCCCATTTCTTGAGTTCTTAATGTCAGCAGTTATTTTGATAGAAGAGGAACAGTTAACATCAGGATAACTGGGCAATAGGACTATTCTGAAAAAAAATTTATATTTGTGTGTTCATTTATTTGTGTCCTGGCAATATAATGGTTAGGTCACATCTTATTTCCAAGTGAGAGAATAAACACACCTTTCCCAACAGGAAGTGATGTCAGTGGAAGATGAATCCACATCCTGTTACTGCCTTTTGGACCCCTTTGCATGTCATGTGCTCCTAGACAGCTTTGGGACCTATGCACTCACTGGAGAGCCAATCACAGACTGTGCCGTGAAGCAACTGAAGGTGGCGGTTTTTGGCTGCATGTCCTGTAACTCACTGGATTACAACTTGAGAGTTTACTGTGTGGACAATACCCCTTGTGCATTTCAGGTCAGCCTTTGTTTTAATAATTTTCTTTTGGTGTCATGAAAGTGTGGGTTTTCCAAAAGATCAGTATCAATTGAAAATTTTATTATTGAGGGTCTGGAAAATGAACCCACGCCACTGTAACTGCCCAGTGGGTTCACCTTGCCCACTCCCTAGACAGAGCCGATTTATTAAGACAGAGGAATTGCAAGAGTTATTTATGCAGAGCCGGCTGAACGGGATACAGGAGTTTTATTATTACTCAAATCATTCTCCCCAAGAATTCAAGAATCATTGTTTTGAAGGATAATTTGGTGGGTAGGGGCTAATGAGTTGGTAGTGCTGACTGTTTGTTTCAGAGATGAAGTCATGGGGAATCTAAGCTGTCTTCTTGCACTGAGTCAGTTCCTGGGTCAGGGCCACAAGATAGATGAGCCAGTTTATTCATCGGGTGGTGCCTACTGATCCATGTGCAGGGTCTGCAAAATATCTCAAGCACTGATTTTAGGATTTACAATAGCAATGTTATCCCCAGGAGCAATTTGGAGAGTGTCAGAATCTTGTAGCCTCCAGCTGCATGACTCCCAAACCATAATTTCTAATCTTGTGGCTGATTTGTTAGTCCTACAAAGGCAATCTAGTCTCCAGGTGGGAAGGGGATTTGTTTTGGGAAAGCGCTGTTACTGTCTTTGTTTCAAAGTTAAACTATAATATAAGTTCCTCCCAAAGTTAGTTTGGCCTATACACAGGAATGAACAAGGACAGCTTGGAGGTTGGCAGCAAGAGGAAGTTGGTTAGGTCAGATGGCTTTCACTGTTATAATTTTGCAATGGCAGTTTCACCACTGGTTTGACTGGGATACTTACTTTGAAGCAAGAGCCGTGTTACTGTGTGGTCAGCAATGTAAGAGGGGTTGGGGTACTTGAAATTCAAGAAGAGAGAAGGGCTAAACTAAGGCATGTGCGGAACATTGTGTACTAAGTTATGCAACTGACCAGAAATGTAGTCAGAATTCAGCAGTGACACAAATGGAGAAGAGTTTTTGAGAACTCTTTTACAAATTTCCATGGATGGATGAGATTTAGGAACAAAACAGAAAGGAACACCACATCAAGAGAAAAAAAAATAGCATGAACCACAGGAACAAAGAGAGTTATTTGATGTGCAGAGGGCAGGGAGAAAATTGCTTGAATCAACTGAAGGTTGTAGTTAGGGAGCCACAATTATAAATCATACCTATCACGAGGTAGTCATTTTCTATCCTGGGCATATAGTCTATTAATTATCAGGGCTACTAGGGCAGAGATGGTTCAAGATTCCTTTCCATTTTTGGTACTTTTAATCATGTAAGACTCATTTTAATTTAGCTACTCAGGAAGACTGCAAGTTTATTAATAGCAGCAAGGATGATGCAGAACTGCCGGTGTAAGCTCTGCCCATATATAAATAGCATAGCTCTCCTGACACACCTCATTCTAGATCCCTGCTATTCCAGTTTTGGGTCATTAAGTCCATTATGCAGAGCATTTTCTCAGTAACTAGATTTTAAGACACTGAGCTGGAAAACTCATGTTTACCAGTAGAAAAAAAATATCATGACCTCACTCCTGAACATAAGCCAGTAAAGGTGACACAGTGCCAGCCTGTGTTCCCGAACTGCCCCTGAGTATCTCTTAAGTAGCACAGGTCATTGTGAAGGGCACACTTTTTCTTTGGCTGCTCACAAAAAGGGCTTCTTTCAGAGGTGTGCCATTTTGTGGAATAAGAAACTTCAGTGTAAGTAGTTAAACCTCCTCCCACCATTGTCATTTAATACTCTTCCTCTGCACTCCCCATCCCGCAATAAGAGGATTGCTCCAAGAGAAAATATATAACAGATATTCAGGAAGCAAAAATAAAGAATAAATCTCTTAAAGAGAGGGTTCATCTTGGGGTCACTACTACTACTCACCAGTTGTAAAATGCACCATGACTCAAGTTGGATGTTTAGTAACTCAGCCAGATTTTAAAGGCTGAGTAAACTGGAGTAACCATGGAACATCATGGAAGATTTCCAATCTCCTGGCTGATGTAGATAACCCACTGCTGACTACTGTGACTGTGTGGAGCTGTTCACACAACTGTCTTGGAAGTCAGCCCTCATAACCAGTTTGGAGTTTTCTTTGAATAAGGGTCTCCCAGCTGATGTATATAGCAGTGAGATAGACATATACTTAAAGAGCTTGTTCTCAGTGACTTTCAGATCATCTATTTTCATCTCTACTATATTCTACCATGGCTCCAGTGTTCACAGATGAATACCAATTATTGTGGACATCATGAAAACACCCTAGCCATAGTTTTCAAACCACTATCCATTTTTGGTTGGTAATAGAATCGTTTTAGACAGTACTAGGGAGAATGTTATTCTCCCTCTAATCGAATCCAAGTGTATTTCATCATTGAGAGGTATTTCTTTTTCTTTGTTTGTTTTTTGAGATGGAGTCTTGCTCTGTCCCCCAGGCTGGAGTGCAGTGGCCCGATCTCAGCTCACTGCAACCTCCGCCTACCAGGTTCACATGAATCTCCTGCCTCTGCCTCCTGAGTAGCTGGGACTACAGGCACCTGCCATCATGCCTGGCTTTTCTTTTTTTTTTTTTTTTTAGTAGAGATGATGTTTCACCATGTTAGCCAAGATGGTCTCGATCTACCTGCCTCAGCCTCCCAAAGTGCTGGGATTACAGGCTTGAGCCACTGTGCCCAGTCGAGAGGTATTTCTTTAATTTTGCTTTAGAGTAATGTTTTTTGGTAGAAATACCTTTGACCCCATTTGTCCTAATCTTTTTACCTCCGTGATTCTTTCTCTCTCCTATAATGGCAAATAAAGCTGTGTTTGGTTGTACTTGTTATTGACAGGATGTATGTGACAGCTGTCATGAGCAGAAAGGCCATGTGTCCCCCTTGGGGTTTTGAAAGATCATCAACCTTGTTTGAATAACTTTTCTGGCCCACATAGGGATTAAAATGAAACTTGTGGCTTTTCTGAACTGAGACTTCCTAGTACAGGAAACAGCCATTTATTCCTCAGTCTTAGTTTCTGGGTTTTGTTTCTGAAACCGTCTTGCTTTCTGGATTTTTACTTTGCTGAGTGAATGTGTTCAGGGCCTTCTGCAGAGATTTATTTTGATCACCTGCATATCCCAAATCATTTCATATTGTGATGGCTTCATACATGGTATTGCATTGGAGGAGGAAATTAGTTACTAACCCATTAAAACAGTTCTATTTTAGGAAAGCCTTAACGACAGTTCCCTTTTTGAACCCCTAAATGACCTCACAAATTGGTATTTAGCTCTCCCAACTTCTGTGGCGTAAGCTGAAAATATAGTATACAGTGATAATATTTTCTGCAACCCTGAAAGAACCCTGACTTCTTAATCAAAATCAGTAAGCAATTTTTCTTGGAGCATTTCTGCAGAAATTGCCCACCCTGGAATGTGCTTCAACTATCCTTATGATGACACGTTTGTTGTAATTAGGAAATCAATGTGAGCATGGTTGTGACAGCTGCTGTATTTATTGCAGTATCTCAAAGAATGATAACAGATGCCCAACTCTGTGCTCTTAACCAAAAGGAAGCTGAGGTTAAGTGCGTGGTTGCATCTTTCATTTCATTCATGTCTCACTCGGAGATTGTATCCCATAAAACACTGAAATGCCTACCTTCTCCCCAGAAGACCTTGTGAGAAGGAACGTGTAGAGACTCAACTCCACCTGTCCTCTCAGAACTAGGTGGGGGACCAGGCAATATAATGGGCCCACTGTAGAATATTCCTTGAGAGAATTTCAGTATCTAAATAGGGCCATTCTCTATTTTTAGTCCTGTCTTCCTTTCCCTTCACCCCCTACAGATCTACTCTATTTGAGTCTCATTTGCTCTGGGGGTAGCTTATCTGAGTAATAGTAGCAATTTCCTTGACAAAAACAGAATACTTTGTGTACCTGGCTAAGACATAATTTAGTTTCAGATTTCTGAAGATCTGTTCTGATAAACACATCTAAAATCGTCTCTATGAAAAATTAAATCTGCTATGTTTTTAAAAAAAAACAATGTCATCTGCCTGTAGGTAGGTGAGAAAAGAATAAGAAGACAATAAATAAATGACTTCTTGTCCTTGCTTTTGTGCTTTTGTAATAATTAGGGCTGCCATTTTATGCTTGTATGTTTGACATCGCTGACTCTGATAAATTCAAACCAAAGGTTGAGAAATGGTGATATATCTTCGAAGCAGTAACATTTTAAGACCTGGTTTTTTGATTATTACACACAAAAACACACACGCATGCACAGCTCAAACAAACCTTGACATAGGAAAGCAAGGAATTAAGCAGTTCCCTATCTTATCTAAGAAAGAAAATAGAGAAAAACAACTAGGGATTTTTGTTTCTTTTTTTTTTTTTTGCCATTGCTCCCAGCACTCCTATATAGTACTTTTGATACTCATTACTTACTTGGCATTAAGGTGGATTTAGAATCTAATTTCAAAGGATTTCCTCTAGATGTAGTTCTTGTGTTCCTCAATAATGCAATCTTGGGAAATATTGTTCACGTAAAGCATTTAAAGGAAAACACCATAGTGACATAATTTGTGTGTATGTGTGTGTGTTTAAGTTCAGTTTTGTCTCATAAATATGTAAATTCAGCCTGCCCGTTTTACTATCCCTGAAGCACACCTGAATATTGCTGCCTGTCTGATTAAATCAACATAAAGAGCTCAGTGAGGCACAAAGCACAAGTTTTTCCTGGCCACAGCTCCTAGAACTGGATGGCTTGCAACCCCAATGTAAAATGATGAAACAGAATGCTGAGAAAAACCACCATCCAGAGACTTCAGGTGCATTTGATATATAAAAAACTGGCCAGACCCTATTTCCTAGTTCCATTTACTCAGATTATCAGTTTAACAATGGAATGAGGTATTTAACAGGAGGTTCTTGTCACATAGAAGGCAGATTGGAAAAATCAAATTACTATCAAGCCTCACTTTTGGTATAATTCATCCCTATGAGTGATTTAGAACTAGCTAAGCAGAGTTGTCCAAGCCTGGCTGGTCATCAGAAGCATCCAAGAAATACTTATATATACCCAGACCTAGCCTCCTAGAGTAATACAGTAGGTTCAGGGAACCCTGTGTTAAATGCAATCCACTGTATTTGGAGAGTATTTTAAAGTTCATACTTAGGAGTCTGTTTATTTAACTTTGAAGCTAATTGTGCCTTTACAAATTTATAAATACAATTATAAGTTCATTACTGGGCTTTTTCATTTTAATAATTGTTTTATTATAGAATAACTGTAATTGCTTAATATTTTGTACAAGATTATAAGACACTGTTACTTCTATGTTGTTGGCTCAATATGTGCAGATTTAAGGAGTAAGTGAAAAGAGCAAAAAATAAATCGTGTTGTATTTAAATTTGAGGCCCTAGAGCAGAACTATTTTCTGCTCTAGGTACTATTTTCTTCCATGATAATTATAAGCAGATATCTATTTTTAAAATTTGTAATATTATCCATTCTGATTTTCATGGACTGTGTAGACAGTACATATAACTCTAGGGCACACACAGATTGACTTACATCTTCTTATACATATATCCTGCACCAATGAAAAATTATTTATGAGGCAGAGTTAATCACAGAATGACCTTCACATGACTCTTTAGAAAAAAAAGCATAGTAGTAAGAAAAGGCAGGGAAATCTAAGAAAAAACACTGGACCACGATCAAGCTGCCCTGGTCTAGTCTCAGCTCTCTCATTAGCCATGTGGTTTTAGGCAAACAACTTTCTTCAGGGGACTTCCGTGTTTTCATGTGTAAATAAGGCACTTGGTGCTCTAAATCTTCTAATACAACTATTGTGTGTAGTGTCTAAATAACAAAATAGTCTAGCACTACAATAAGTAACACATGACCTTGAAGAACTCACTTCATTTCCTAGTGTCGACTACTTCATGTCCATTAAGGAAAGTTAAATTTAAAGAAAAGGGTATACTTGAGAAAGCCTAGTTCAAGTACACTTAGAAGAGTTGCTGTTATACTATGGCTTTAATATGGTCTTAATAAGCACATTTCTTGTTTGTACTTGTTTCTAATCTTGCACCAGAATTGCAAAAATAGGTTAATATATTAATTATTTTGCTTGGCTATAAATAAACCCAGGTAAGGAACTGAGGTCTAAAGAAAATAATTTGCCCAAAACTACACAGAAATGTGATTAGAATTTTATGCTGCTATCTTCAATTTACAAGACTGGTATTCGTTTGAGTACGTGAAGACACCAAAAGAGTTTTAATGCACCTTAAAACCAGAGCAACAGTACTCAAAAATAAAATACAAAGTCCCTAGCGTAGCAAGCAAGAATTTGTTATTTGGTTTCTGCCCCACATTTTCATCATCTCCAATCACACACTTTCCACCTCAACCTTCCATCCCAGCTCTGTCTAGCCACCATGCTTGAGAATGCCCTGCTCAGCGTCTGGAATGTCCTCTCCTTCCTTGTCTAGTGGCCAGCTCCTCCCTTTATTTCAAAGTTTGGCTCAAATACTACCTCCCCTAGTAATGCCCAGACTCCTTTCCTGGTCTGTCCTCCCATCCGAGTCAGGGGCACCTTCTGTCTTCCTTAACCTCCTAGGAATATATGCATGGTAATATATACTATATTAGAATCAATGCCTAGTGTCCTGACCCTTTCACAGTATTGTAAGTTTCTCGGTGGCAGAGACTGTTTCATTTCTGCACACCCAGTGTCCAGCTGTAACATAGCTCTCATGGAAATTTAGTAAATCTCAAAAGAAGGAATCAGTGACCAGAGACCGCCTAACGTCTCAACCAAGCAGGCATTTAGAATTAATTTCCTATCCTCCCCATAGTGCCTCTTTTCTTCCATTTCTTGTAACCCCCACCAGACATTGGCTACCATGTTATCATGTTCAACTCTGAAATCCACAAGATTGTGAATTACCTAGCACTGTACTGTCCAGTATGGTCATTGCTAATCACATGTGGGTATTTAACTTTAATTAAAAATTCAACTCCTTCATCACTGTAGCCACATTTCAGGTGCTTAATAGCCACTGTAGCTAGTGGGTACCATAATGAGCCACACAGAGAGAATATTTCTATCATCACATCTAGTTTATCACTGACCCTTGGGCCCCAGGAAACACCCTTCCCACACGCAACACCAAAGAGCTGGAGAAAATGCCACTGATTCAGTCCTGGAAAAAGATACTGGCAACCTATTAACAGTTTATGTGTACATGAAGGATAAAACTTGGATGACATATTAGTCAAAAATGTTTTTGTTACTGTCATTCTACTTATGGACAAGAGATGGATATAAGATAACAAGTAAAGGTGTTTTTACTCATTGATAATTGAAATGTAAGTTTGATTGTGTTTATAAACCTATTTGTTTTCTAACAGTCTTTTTTTTTTTTAGAATCTGAGATTATAGGACATAAAGGATTTCAATTTTTAATTTCTCCTAGCTCTGCAAGGAAATAATATGTCAATTAATGGTGATTTTAAAAATGGACTTAAGGAGATCTCTTTATCTTCAGTAACACTGAAAGCCTCAATCCCGCACAATCATTTAGCACTTCACTGAATATGTATTTGTTTTGTTATTCCATTTGTTATATCATCTCTCCAATATGATTCTAACACCACAAATTTGGAACCAATGAAATGGTTTACTCAACAGAATATATGTGAATTGAGTTTGTATTAGATTGTATTACATAAAGATTTTTCAGTGAAAGCTACAGGAGTGTTTCCTCAGGAATTTGTTTTCTGTTTTCCTGAGCTACAGCTACCTTGCTAAACAACTTATTTTTTCTTGGCCTTTTGGTATAATAACTTTTACAAACATGACTACAAATAAACATGATACATGCACACTGGAACATTTGTTTTAGGCCAAAAGAATAAATATCATATAATGCCTGCATTAGTGAAGAAAAATTGAACCAGAGTGGAGGGGGGCTGTTTCTAGTTAGTGTGAAATATGATGATGTGTCAGGTTGAGCATGAATGCATCCCTTGATTGTGGTCACAGAGTGAAATTCCTACAGTTGTGGAAACCCAGAAGTATTACGATTTGCTTGGGGGCAGGGGAGGTCTTTGAGGTTTAAATAAAGGCACAGTGTAGTTTAAAGCCCTAAGCAACACAAATAACAAAAATATTGTCTCTTTCTAACCAAATACTTGTCACTCAGCAGTTGTTAATCCTTAGTCTTGAACTTTATGGGCTATGGGGATATAAAGAAGTATGTTTCTCCTACGCTGTCTGTCTGTTTGTGGAAGACACATGGTAGTGAGCGTGCATATCCATAGATAGGAAATATATAAGCAGGGTATTTCATTATTGATCCCCTTTTCTTTTTCTTCTCCTATAGGAAGTGGTTTCAGATGAAAGGCATCAAGGTGGACAGCTCCTGGAAGAACCAAAGTTGCTGCATTTCAAAGGGAATACCTTTAGTCTTCAGATCTCTGTCCTTGATATTCCCCCATTCCTCTGGAGAATTAAACCATTCACTGCCTGCCAGGTACTGGCCAAATGGGTTTCTAACAGAAACGGCTTTGCTTTAACCAGCAAGCATGTCACAGATCCTGGCAAGGGTCCACTTGATTTTCCTCCTTTAAAGGATGGATTTTGCCTCAAAACTGTCATAGAAATGTAACAGTTTGGGCTACACACAGGGAGTGAAACATATTGTCATAAATTCACAGCATTCTAACGGGTGGGAAGAAAGGTGCTTGCATGTTAGGTGAGATGGCCTTTCTCTTCTCTCCTGTTGGAATCATTGCTCAATATAGGTTGAAGATGCCAATTTAACAACATAGAGCCAGGTTGGTGGGTTGGTTTGTTTTTATTAAAAATCAGCTCATTATGAGACAGCATCTTTATCATATTCAGCAGTGAATAAACTGAATGTCAGTGAGGAACTTCTTAAGGGTGATAATTTTGAGTTGCAGAGAGCTATGGCTAGCCAGATGAAAACAAGAGATTTTTTTCTTTCATATATGAAGTGCACTTGCTGCCAAATGAATCAGGCAAGATGGGAAGGAAAAAGAACATGCCTTTCTTTCTCTTTTCTTTTCTTTTTTTTCTTTTTTCTTTTCTTTTTTTTTTTTTTTTTTTTTTTTGAGATGGAGTCTGTCTCTCTGTTGCCCAGGCTGTAGTACAGTGGCGTGGTCTTGCCTCACTGCAACCTCCACCTTCTGAGTTCAAGTGCTTCTCCTGCCTCAGCCTCCTGAGCAACTGGGGATTACAGGTGCCCGCCACCATGCCCAGCTAATGTTTGCATTTTTTAGTAGAGATGGAGTTTCACCATGTTGGCCAGACTGGTCTTGAACTCCTGACCTCAGGTGATCTGCCCACCTCGGCCTCCCAAAGTGCTAGTATTACAGGCGTGAGCCACTGCGCCTGGTCAGAACACTTCTTAAGAGTCCTTTTATAAATATCTAAAGGTACTTATTGTCCACATGTCTCCTGTTAGAGATTTCAAAAACAAAAAGCAAACAAACAAAGTAAACATTTCAGGGAGACTCAGAATCTCTTTGGATCCTATTTAGTTATTTCAAGTACATGTTTAGCCTTAAAAGATCTCTTATAAACAAGTCTATGAAAATTCCCAGTGATACATATTACATATTACAGTAAGCAGCTCGCTAGCCTCCATAGTTTCTAAAGCCAGTCGTCTTACTTCAAGTGCCTAAGGACAGGATATTTCCTTCGCTCTGGAAAAGCTTCTGGTGGACTCACATTGACCTGGAATCACAGAATGCTTTCAGGCTTCTTTGTTTTGCCCATCAGCGTAATGTGTAGAGTCCTCTGGGTTTTGTAACCTTCCAACCTTGCAGCATTTTTTTTTTTAAACTATACACAGGTATACCAGCTTGTCAGAATGGGAACAAGCCTAGTCACAAAGAAAAAACCTTGACTGCATCATGATGGTTAGAAAAACGTTGTACCACCAACCATCCAACTTCTAAAATTCAGGATTTTTAAACTGGACAGGGCTGCATTTTTCTATTGACTTTTCAGACTTACTACCTGAGGAATTGCCTGTCTGTACAGTTTTAGTGCATTCAAAGCAGCACAACCATCTCTCGTTGCCCTGAACATTTTTTTTTTTCCTGGGAGGGCCAGGGGCACATTCACCACATTTTTTTCCATGGGGAGAAGTTTTCTATGAATAAATAGTTTATGACATTCAAGGTGTAGGTCTCTTTGCTCTCCAGTAAGCAGTATTCAAAGTTTCTAGTCCAAATTGAACTTTGGAGTATTGTTAAAACAAGTCCTGATAGTCATGCAAATTCCTCCATATTAATCTTTATAGGCTATAAGGGTCTCATTTCACTGGATCTGATGCAAGTGACTCAGTCCAAAGTGAACTATTAAGTGTAATGCTTGGAGATAAAAAATCAGATGAAAGAACCATTACCTTGCAGCATCACTTAAACAATAATTCTGACACCAGGGATACCAAAGAGAGCCCCAGGAAGAAGAGACTTAGGGGGCTAAGTGTTTACTGACCTCAGAGGGTACAACAGGACCAGCCAAAGCCAAAGGACATTGACTTTCAAGGAAACCCAGCAAGCTTTACTGCTGGGATGGGCTGGATTACATGGAAGTTGTGAACATGTATAAATATTTGCCTTTTGTAATTGAGCATAATTTGAAAGAGTCTTGGAAGGCTGAGAAACAATTTAATTTTCTCTGCATCAGGAGGCTTGCCACTGAGTTTTCATTTCCACTTCATTTTTCTTACCCCAAATGGCTTTCCGCTCTATTCCTCCTTTCTCTTCATCACCCCTACCACCAATTTCCTTGCCCCTCTCATCATTGAAATCCTCAGCTTGTGTGAATGCATATTGTGCTTGGCTTAATGACCATGCTGTGTTTGCTCTGGGCATTAGATGTAAGCACTTAGGGGAGGGTTTGTGTTCAGCCTGCTTGAACCTCATGTAGAACATCATGTGCACTGACAAACTTGGCGTGGATAATAGAGAATGGCTTTTCATTAGGGCTTAGTGGTTAGGAACTAACAGGGCCTTTTTCTTGTTATCCCAGAGAGCTATTGTGGAGAGAGAAAATCGCACTATTCCTGACATCATTTATAGGTCTCTCCTTCAATTGGTGAATCTCCCTTTCTCTAACTTCAAATCAGGAGTCTGGGGGCTGACATATTACAATTGGTACCCAAAACTTACTCTACTAGGAAACTTCCCTGTTTTCTTCTGGGAAAGGTAGAAATTTCCCAGAAAGGTACAGGCTGGGGAGGTGCCCAGTACGTACAATGTTTTCCCTATCAGACACCAACAAACTGCATGAGAAATGTTTTTAGAATGGTGTGAGTTCAAGGTTGGGCCCAGAGATATGTGATGAGAGCCTGTATATTGAAGGACCAACTAGATCTTAAATCTTGTTGGTTTAGGTTCTGGAGGATTACACTTTATAGATGTCATTGCTTATGAAGCCAGGTATATTGAGTGAGAAGTCGGAAAGGCTATGTCAGGTCTTCTGAGATCTCATCATGGTAGCAGCCACTGACATTGGTTCGAAGAAAACCTGAGGTCCATGATGCTAGTCTCCCCAAGTAAACAATTCATTATATCCCATTTTCTTGTCAGTCCCTAAGACTCTACCACAATTAGGAATATATGATTTTCCCTCTCTGTAGAATTAGCAACCCTCCTCTGGGAGGTAAATAATTCTACTTTTAATAGGTTACTGGACCTGAGAGCACCTAAATCAGTTTCTTTTATTCCTTGCTGGGACCTCGGAGCTCCTAAATCACTTTCCTTTATTCCTTGCTGGCTGTGGGGTAGGGGAGCTGTAATAAACATAATACAATAAATTATTATTTTTAAAAGCCAACAAAACACAAAGTCAAGTTGTCACCTCCCTAGGGTAAAAGCAGCTGTCTTTCCAGCATGCTATGTATCTTGGAGAACCCAGTGTCTGTCTCCTGCTAAGATATGATTTACATTCTCTCCATCTGCTAAGAACCTAATTATAATAGGAGTCAAAATGAAAACATTTCCGGAATTCTTTAAACACCCATAACTGCTATACTTTCTCCTCCCATATTACTTTCCACATAATTCCTCTCAGCTCAGCGAGCTTGTTGGTGTTTTTTGTTTTTGTTTTTTTGAATAAATGAAAGTGAAGATGATTGCCGTGAAAACACACTAATCATGGCATTTCTAATTCTATTATTTTAAAATGTTTTGTTGAATGCTATTGGCAGCTGCTACTCAAGTCAACAATAAAAAGCATTCCCTTGATACTGTCTTAAAATCAGATTTTTAAATGTTTGGATTGTGTTAGATGGAATGGAAAAGAAAAAAGAGGGCTTTTGTTTTATTGTTTTTTGGTACTAATTCTCATGTCTTTCTGCAAGGAAAAATTATCTTTGCAGTAGGCATTACTCTTTTATATTTCTTCCAGTGTTTTTAGGAGAAAATACAGGGAATTTAGCAAATGATACCAGAGAGGACACTTTTAAATGAGTGGTCAGTGCCTTTTTTTTTTTTTTTTGGAAGGTAAGCATTACCAATGATTCAAATCAAATTGCAGAAAACATACATTTGCTTAAGAGCTGGACCTTGAGCACAGTTTTTTGTCTAGCCCTGAAGTCCAAGTGCTTGCATTACACTATAATAACTCAAATTTCAATTTTAGGAAGCATCTCCTACTTAGCTTAGCTGGGCAAAACCACCTTAGGCAAAAGTACCTGTGAACTCCAGAGTGCTGTGTTATGGTTACTTTCATTGAAGTGCATGGTGCAAAGCAACTCTACAAAAATTCACTGGTTTGGAGAAGAGAGTTTATTTGAGGGCTAATAAAAATAAGAATGGAGAGAACAAGTATAGGGCAAGAGATGGTGGAAGACTTTGAAGGCCAGGCAGGAGACAGCAGGCATCAAAGCTCCATTGTGGCCCCCCAAGCAAAGGACTCATGTAATAAATTTAGAGTTCCTAGGTGGTCTGGTCACATCAATGCCTGCCCAGTCATTAGAGGTAAAAAAAAAAAAAAGACCATAATGCTATTCCCTGAATAATCCCAGTCAACTGCTTTCTGCTTTCCTGAGCTATTTGCCTCTCCCATTAAGCCCCAACCCCCTCATTTGCTCTGTGTAGTAGAGCTTGAAGGCAGGAAGACTGGGAGTAAGTAACCAGAGTTAGCCATAATGGAAGCATAATGGAAACCAGAATATTAGAGGAGGAGAACAATGGGAGAGATATGATAGCAATCAGTTTCCAAAAGTTAAATTTACCAGAGAAGTAAAGACCAAACAAGATTATTGTAGCGCTTAGGGGTATAATACCAGGGATTGAGGATAATGAGATAAATGCCAGAGATGATGTTTTTGTAGTCCTCCTCAGAGAGATGGCAGTTGGGGCATGTGTGAACAAATGGGATCTTGAACAGTACAGAAGGCAGAGAGAGAAGTGTAGGAGGCTGAGATATGGAGGAAGGGCTGCCCATGGTTTACAAAGTGGAACAAAGCTTAGGAGAATTAGGAAAAAAATCACATTAGATAACAAGGAGAAATGGCAGAACTTGTAAGTGCACATGATGATACAAGTGAAAAGTCATTTGGAGTATTTTAGAGAAAATGACTTCCTGTAGGCATTGCCAGGAGGCCCCACCAACCAGAGATGCCCTCTGCTGCAGGATCTACCACAGGAAGAAAAGAGAAGAGATCATAAGCAAAATTTTTTGTATTAGAAGAAAGTGGGAAAGCGATACCATTAAATGGACATGTGTTGTCAGCTGATGGTGCAAGCAAGTTGTCCTCCAACGAAAAGCTTCCTTAGTGATCATTAGCTTGGTGCCTCTTCCAGCATTTTCCCCAGACAATAGCCTCCCTCTGGAACTCAGTAGTAGCCCCTTTCAGGGTTGCCCAACTCACATCAGTTTCTAAGATAACTTCTTCAAATCAAGAATTGAATTGTTTTAGTCAAGAAAATAGAAGGCGCTCAAGACGTTTCAACTGAGGGGAAATTTAATCAAGGGATTTATATGATTACGAAACCTCTGTGGAGAGCCAAGGTCAGAGAAAGCTACTAGTGGTATTAGAAAACCAGTCAGGTCAGGAATTTCAGGAAAGTGCACCAGCACTAAAGCAGTGGATTCTCCAGGGAATGTCCAGAAGCCCCTGCACACCTTTCTTGGGCTGTCAGTTGAAGCCTTCAGGTCTGCCTGCTGATGTTAGACGGGCAGTGATGGCTTCTGCACTTCCTTTCCCTTCCAAATCTAGCATGAGTGCCTCTTGTGGGCAGAATGGAAATGTGAACTGCCAGCAGGGGAATTTTAAAATGTAGTTTTTAGTCTTCAAGCCCCTTCCACATGGGGAAGAACAGAGAATGGCAAAGATAGAGTTCCATTCTGACAGCCCACTTCTTGCACAGGAATGAAGTCTGTGAAATGCCAGATCCTTTCCCACCTGTAGACCTTCTCTACATCCTTCTTGAAACTCCACTTTTCTTTTGGTTCCGGATTAATAACAAACAAAATGACCCGCAATTTATTGCTAAGATGCATGGTAGAATATTTGATTTTGTTATTTCATACTCCCATAAAGCTGGATCTCCTCTCTTCAAGTTCACAACCATCTAGAGTCCATCCATCCCTCCTTCCTGAGTCTACCAGTAAACATCCAAAATAAAAATCTATGGGGCTTTCTATAGAGAAAATTAGGAAGCAAGGTATCCAAACAAGTGTGCACATAAGGGCTTGGGAATAACTAGGTAACGCATAGCTTCTCAAAGGGAAAAGATCATTTCAGTCATGCTCTTTAGTCTCATGACACGTGCTGGCTTCATCACCAGTCATAGTTCAGGGTTCCAAACTTCCAGATTTGATACATGTCTTGCCACCTTTCTGTTCTAGTATTGCGGAAAATTTTATTTTTAGCAATAGGTAAAGGAGCAAACTAATAAAGTGAGAAATAGAGAAAAAAGTGAGCGTGAGGATTACTAGAGGCATATGTGGTCATTGCTAAGGGCCAAGCCACATTTGATTAGAAAGGAGAGAGACTTTTTAGTACATGAAAAAATTTCAGTGACTAACTTCTACTTCACATTATTAGACACAGTCTGGTAGCAAGCAATGGCTAATACTAGGAAAAATGAGTAATCTATAGATTTTATCATCTCCTTCCTCATTTACTAAAAGGTATTTTTGCCTCTCAGTTGTCCATATGTCCCCTGAGAGTGGGGGACTGAATCTGTTATTGTTTCTTATTGTTTACCTAGTACAGTGTCTGGTCATTAGCAGGCACTTTATACATTATGGTTGAATGGACAAATTGAGCAAATGAAGAATTGACAAACTAGATCACTCTGGGGTGGCCCTCTATGTGTGTCTGTCTCTCTCCCCTCCTTCCTCCCTCTTTTTCTCTCTGTCTGTGTGTATATGTGTGTGATTTTGCACTAGGTATTAATTTTTATGTTGGATACATTAGCAATATTGTGTTCTCACAATTCTGCATGAGTTTGTGGTATGGAGTTAAGTTCTGGCCAATCAGTTCCTTAGCATAATTTTTACATAGGTAAAAAGATAACGTCCTCCCACAGACCGAAGTAGAAGCATGGCTCACAGGAATCTTCCAAAGGAAAATATTTTCTAAGCGGGGAATGAAAATGATAATTCTTGATGTTATTCTTCCTAATTGTGTGTCACCAAGTGAAATCTGAGCTCTTGCAGTGCGGTTTCGGAATTCAAATGTTATCAATTGGAATTGACATTAATTACTTTTGTGCTGCTTGGCATTTGCTGGAACATTATTTTTACAACAATTCCACTAAAGCTGCCTAGGCAATTATCTCTGCTGTGATTGTCTTCATCGTCGTCGTCATCATCATCATCATCGCTATTAAGTCTCCCCTGTTCTAGTTCATCTCAGCTGGGCCCTGCAAACCATCCCTTCTCTCCTTCTCCCCTGCAGGAAGTCCCGTTCTCCCGCGTGTGGTGCAGTAACCGGCAGCCCCTGCACTGTGCCTTCTCCCTGGAGCGTTACACGCCCACCACCACCCAGCTGTCCTGCAAAATCTGCATTCGGCAGCTCAAAGGCCATGAACAGATCCTCCAAGTGCAGACATCAATCCTAGAGGTGAGTCCTTGATCTACAGGTCATTTGACCCTTTCTGAAGGACGATAAGAATAATAAAGCTATACCTACCAGCCGTGCTATTCAGGTTCTGAAAGAGCTTCAAAATGCACAAAGTCCGCATCTTCATTACTGATAAGGGAAAATAAACTTTTTCTCACACCGAGGATTGAACTAAACTTCCCCCTGGGCAAGGAAGCTCAACCCATCAGAGAGCTTAGACTGTGAAGGTACCTCTGGGGAAGGAACTGGTACCAAGCTTTTGATACACAAAATCACAAGAAGTCTCATTCCACAGCAGACTTGGATTACCAGCTGAGATTCATTATAGACTGAAGCCAGATGGTACAGTTGAGACACATGCCACAAAGAGGCACAAAGCCACCCTCAGACTGTTTTTCTGCTGGTTCTGACTAGTTTTCCAGAAGTCAGTTGCCCTATATGTGTTATTTTATCTCCAGGGATGAGACTCCCTGTCTTACTGTTTCTCATGCTCCCCAGGCTCAGAATTCTGTACATCCACATTTCCGTTACTCCCTTCCAATACAATAATATAAGGAGGACAGGACAATACAATAATATAAGAAGGACCTCATTCTATAAGGTAAGGAAATGGAAGTGCAAAGTGAGAAAGGACTTTGTCCAGGTCAAATCAGTATTGGAAGATAGAGTTAAAGTAGCAGTCAAGGGAGGATTCACTTGAGAACTTTTGCAAAAAGGCATCTGATTTCCGTCATGGCTCCCATTTGTCCTAAACCACCAAGTGACTTCATGGCTTTGAACATGAGCTTATAAAGTAGACAATAGCCATCCTTCCTGAATGGGATAGAGGGGAAGATTAGCAGAGGGACTGTGATGCTTTTGTTTGGCAGTTTCCAGGTCATTACAGATTAGTGTAAAAAAAATACATATTTTGCTTTTCACTTATAAAATAAATCTATACATATATATGCATTTATTAATATATAAATATATATTTATAAATTTAAGCTTGGCAGAAGATTAAACACATTTATATACATACAATTCAATTTCAGGGTTTTTTCCTGGAAAATTTATAGCTTTATAGCATTATTCCTTCTATTCTCATTTGAAATCATTGTTTATGCAAAATGAGCATTGCTAATTCCCCAAATAGTTTTTCTGAAGAGTGGATGGCTTTCCAAAGGATTGTGCCTTAAAATTGATAGCTGTCTTAACTGACATGTTTATGCAGTATTTGCATTCATTATTGCCAATTAGCATTATGTGCTCAACTAGTTTTCACGGAGAAGGTAGATCTGGAAACCTGGGGTAGGATATTTTTAGAGGCTCTTTCTTGAACAGTGATACTATATTTCACATGATGCATTGCAAAGTAAAATAAAAATTATAGAAAGGTTTTAAAAATAAAAACAAAAAATCTAAGAAGAGCTGGTATTCAGAAGGAAGCATGAAAAGGCATAACATAAAAGATCCCTCTCATCCAAATTGCCCTAGATGTCCATTAACAGGCCAATGAAAGAATTCCGGTTTATAGGTTATTGTTTGTAAAGGCATCCAGATATTGGTGATCGACTTGTGCTATTACAGGATATTTATGTAAGAGGAATGTGATAGGTATTTTTGCTCCTTGCCTCAAATTCTTAAAGTGCTTGAAAGGAAAGTTAGCTAATAAACACAACCTTGTTGTTTACTCCCCAATTTCTTTTCTAATGCTTCACAAGTTTACAGTCACTTAGAAATGCCTTGTAGAAGATAACATTAAATATCTCTTGATAATGAGAGGCAAGTATCAGAATAATATTTCAATATTTATTGTTAGGCTATAGTCATCCAATTTGAGGGCTGCTGCATTTTAGAGGCTTTATTAACCCTTCGATCCTTTCAAGGATCATTTTATTAATTGCTTCAAGCATTCCTGCAGAATTTGGCCCAGGTTGTCATCTTCACTTTGTGATAAACTATATTTTTTTGGACAAGTCTAATTTGCTCTCATTTTCTGTGTCAGAAGATGACCAATAACTTTTGTAAGCCACTATATTTCAGGTATCATTTCATTTGCTTTCATATTTGTCATACAACCATCAAAATTCTGTGGATTAAGTATTAGTACTATCACAATTTTACATGCTATAAAAGTCTCAAAGGCATCAACTTTCTTGTCCAAGATCAAAGATCATGGAACTCATAAGGGAGTGGAGCCACAGTACCCAACTCAGAGACCTGACTTCAAGATCAAAGTCTGACTACTCCACTACACTATTTCTGGATCCCAGTCAAGGCCATCTAATGGATTAGCCTTAACTGTGGGCCTTCTTCATAGTATGGCTTCTCTTCAGGGGCTCAGGTACTAGTGGCAAACATCATAGCACCAGAAATTTTGTCTTCAAGTACCTGAAAGTATATGAAAATTGAGAAGTTCTTTCTTCAAAAGAAGAAAGGATGGGATGTAACCATCTGTGTGATGGACTAGAATTGTTCATTCTATAATGGAGATCCTACATGTAGCTCTGCTGGATGTCTTTGTTGAATGATTGCTCAAACCCATTTAATCCTGGGATTATCTGACTCCCAGGAAAGATACGCATCTGGTGATACATATAATGAATAAAAACTGTCCTCTTGACTGGGCGTGGTGGCTCATGCCTGTAATCCCAGCACTTTGGGAGGCCAAGGCAGGCGGATCACAAGGTCAGGAGATCAAGACCATCCTGGCTAACACAGTGAAAACCCATCTCTACTAAAAATACAAAAAATTAGATGGGTGTGGTGGCAGGTGCCTGTAGTCCCAGCTACTTGGGAGGCTGAAGCAGGAGAATTGCTTGAACACAGGAGGCAGAGGTTGCAGTGAGCCAAGATCACACCACTGCAGTCCAGCCTGGGTGAGAGAGAGAGACTCTTCTCACAAAAAGAAAACTGTCCTCTTTTCCCTAAGATGGCTTAATTTTTTGGTAAATGGTTCAAGCAAAAGTGAAGACACAGAAAGTGCTAAGAAATTGGGATGACCTGGGGAGGTGCAGGATACATTCTAGACTCAGGTCTCTATCGGTGAATTAGTTGTACTAGATCAATTTTTAAAGTGCATCATGTTTCATGTTCCCTAAGCAGAAAAAGACTAGATTTACGTGGTTTAATACGTTAGTAAGTTATATTTATATAATTAACATATATAGGATCAAGATTTAAGATATATAAGATACTTTATATCCAAATATTGAGTTTTAAATATTAATAAGATATCTATCTTAAATACTGCTTTAAATGTTTAAGTCAATGTAGTAATTATCCTCATTGAAGGTATTTTATCCATCATGTTCAGCCTCATCCCTGACATATCCCTTCATGCCTCTAAGTGATTTTTCAAATAAACCCAGTCCTTCATATATCACCTTCACACTTAAAAGTTATTTTTGTGACCAAGATAATATAATTTTTTACTCTTTAGAGAGGTCATTATTGTATCAGTCTTTGGAAATAAGTTGTTACCTTTAAATTTAACCCTATTGAATTACCTAATGATTATTGCCAATCGATACTCTATAGAGCAACAGTATCAACAGGCTAAAATTGTAGACTGGAGTAAAACAATTTTGCAAATATTGAAAAGAAGGGAAAAATTCCCAAGTAATTTATTTCATCATTCCTTATTAATGTAACATTATTAAAAAATCTTTTCTTCAATATAAACAACTTAAAGGAATCTTGCATGTTATAATTTTCCATTCAAGCAGTTCTCTTATCTTTCCTCCAAAAGTGTTGGAAGTTGGGGGATAATTTGTCTGTTACAACATACAGAATAGTTGGAATTTCTCACTGATTTACAACTCCCTTAGCTTACCAGGTAGCAGCTGCTTATCTCGGATGTGCAGAGCATGAAAATCTACTATTCCTCTGCATATGTAATTTAAACAATCAGAAAATGTGATGTATCTACAGGATTCTTATTACTTGGCCCAGATGTCTTTTAGAATGCATCATAAATGTTACATAAAGTGTAATCCTTATGCCTGGAAAATATTTAAATTTGAGAACTTTAAGAGGGAAATGGGGACCCACTTATTAATGTGTAGTAAATTGGAAAATTACTTATTTTTAGACTCTATCTCATATAATACTTTATTTGCCTTCAAATAAGACCACCTTGTTCAGCTTTCTCTGAAGATATCATGCATCAAGGTGGTTTTTCTTCTGCCCCCAGTGAAGAGAGAGCTCGGTCAACAATTTATAGATGCCATGAGGGCTTTCAGAGGCCAATTCTGTCCCTTGGGATCCTTTAGCACAGACACATCCAGTGTTTTCAGTTTCATTGATAAGCCACATCTTTGGCATTGACAATGACAGCTACCATGTTAATTTGTATAGAATTTTTAAAAAATCTGCTTCTAGTTTCTATCAGTCAGAAAATATGCAAGGATACTATTCCTACTTGATTTGCATTTTTAGAGACTAGAACAAATTTTACAAACCATGATAAAAATGATGTATCTTGTAACCTAGTTTAAGCAGAAAGAAGCTGAGTAGGTTCATTTTATAACCATTCAATATATCAGAACAGAATTGTCCACTCTGCCTGGAATAACCACCTATCCACCTAATTTCTACTCGGTCAGTGCCTACCCATCTTACAGGCCAACTCAAACGCCTCCTCCATGAAGTCTTTCGTATGGTACTCAGAGAACGTTTTCCTTAACCACCTTGGCACTTGTCTCGAAACAGGGTGCTGTAGTGAAATAAGTACTTGTATAGTTGTTAGGATGTCAGAATTCTAGTTTTACCTATGTCATAAACTACCTGGGTGAAGTTTTCCAGGTTTCATAACCTCTGTGGAGTCTACACAAATGCAAAACAACTGATTAGGAAGTTGGGGCTGAGATAGATAAGGTAGCATCCAAGGTCACTGAACTAGGAAGTGTTGAGTTTTACTCCAAAGTGAGGTCTTTCTGCTTCTAAAAACCATGCTCTTTTCCGTTATACTATGATAACCTCAAATACTAGAATAGTTTTGATGAGTACTGTTTTGTAATATTCCAGGAACATAACTAAAACCAGCAAGTAGAATCTGTTTAATATAATAACATGTACTTTGAGGTTCCAAGAAGAGCGTGTGATATGCAGCATTTCTCACATGTGTGTGACCATGAAACTGCCTTTTCTTGGAATCTCTTCTGAGATATCCTTTTGGAACTGGTGGATTAAGGCATCGTGTTTCCAAAAGCAGAGCCCCCAAAATGCAACTGTGTTAAATAGTTACAGAAAGACAAAAATTATCAATCATTAATGAAATTTCTGTATCAACCAGTTTTCTCAATTAACAGATTTAAGAACGCTAATTTCAACCTACCAAGCCTGATAGTTTTTACTTATGTGAGCCCAGCTGCTAGCTGAAAAAGACCATCATGGTTGTGTGCCCACATTAGGAAGACATTTAACAGTTGGAAGAGGCATCAGGGCAGGATTTCAGGGAGGGAAGGAAGGGTGTATGTGAACTTGGAGGGCACAACAGGTAAGTGTCTAAGGCAAAGGACAGCTTCTTGGAGTTTAAACAGTTCTAACTAGTCCCTTAACTCAATCCCAGATCTGATGCTTTACTTATCCCTTGGATTAGTTTTCTTCTACTACATAACAAACTACCACTAATTTAAAAGCATAAAACAACACTTATTTATTATGTCACAAGACTGAAACCAAAGTGTTGGCCAGAGTGTGTTCTCTGGAGCTCAGAGTCCTTTTCTAAGTTTATTCAGGTTGTTGACACCATTTGGTTCCTTATTGCTTTAGGACTAAGGTCTCAATTTTCTTGCTGGCTGTTGGCCAGAGGTCACTCTCAGCTCCCAAAAGCCACCTACAGGTCCCAGATACATGACCCCCTCTATAGGAAGCTCATAGACGGGCTGTTTGCTTTCCTCTAGGCCAGGAGAAAAGGTGCCTCCAGACAAGAGCTATCTGCTCTCATTTGAGGACCACCTGATTAGGTCAGGCCCACCCAGAAAAATCTCTTAATTGATTGAGTCAACTGATTAGGGACATTAATTACATCAGCAGGGTCCCTTTTGTCTTATAATCGCTGAAGGAATTCAATCAGATAGTTTTCAGTCCTTAAAATTCTGTTAGTCCACTTAATTTATTAGCAACCACTGCAGTCTGGCACATTTCTGTGGGATTTCATGTTGGATATAAGGATTAATACTGAAATGGCAAATTCTTATTGGACAGTTTGAAACCAGAAGCAGGTAGGCAGGCAGGAGCCTTCCTGATTGTACCACTATACAGGCTGGTCTATATGTTACTCTGACTCAAGGCTGGCTCTGTTATACCAAAGCAATTTAATTGTGAAACAATTTTATTTAATTTTGAAATAAAGATATTATAAAATCATACAACTTTAGGACTTGGGGAAAAAAAACAAAATTAAAGGTAATCAACATACAATCATTTCCTTGTAGCTTTCCTACAAGGCATTTCCTACTCAGCTCCTTTGATCGACCCCTTCACCATTAGTCAGTTATGACTAGCAGAGGGTCATTCTTCACTCTGAACTGAAATCTGTCATTTGGTAGCTTCTTCCTGCTGATTCTAGAGCTATGCCTGAGAGCCAAAGCAAACAGAAAAAGAGTCTAATTCTACTCTCACCTGATAGTTTTTTTGTTGTTTTGTTTTGTTTTTTGTTTGAGGTGAAGTTTTGTTCTTATTGCCCAGGTTGGAGTGCAATGGTGGGATCTCAACTTACTGAAACTTCCACCTCCCAGTTTTAAGCGATTCTCCTGCCTCAGCCTCCCAAGTAGCTGCGATTATAGGCGCCTGCCACTACGCCCAGCTAATTCTTTGTATTTTTAGTACAGATGGGGTTTCACCATGTTGGCAAGGCTGGTCTCCAACTCCTGACCTCAGGTGATCCACCCACCTTGTCCTCCCAAGGTGCTGGAATTACAAGCATGAGCCACTGTGCCCAGCCTCTGACAGCTCTTTTAATGCTTGAAGCTGGTGATTGTGACTCCCCTGAGTGGAAGAGGCTGTTGTAAATTTCCAGTACACAATTTATTAGGCTACTAGAGAAGTTCTTTACTATCTTAGAAGAAAGGGGAACTTATCAATGTATTTTATAGAGTCCATCACAACAGGCAAGCATTTTGTGCATGTGTGTTAACCCAGGTTTTCTTAAAAAATAAAAGTGTTGATCAGGACTGCTTTCAGATGGATCTGATCATGCATTCCTTATTTTGTTTATAGAGTGAACGAGAAACCATCACTTTCTTCGCACAAGAGGACAGCACTTTCCCTGCACAGACTGGCCCCAAAGCCTTCAAAATTCCCTACTCCATCAGACAGCGGATTTGTGCTACATTTGATACCCCCAATGCCAAAGGCAAGGACTGGCAGATGTTAGCACAGAAAAACAGCATCAACAGGTAATTGGGGACACCTTCTGGAAGAAGATGTTACTAAGAGAACTTGGAAACATAAAGTGGGCTAAGTGAAACCATGTAGTTTCTGAGCCCCAATATTTTTATGAGTTCCTCTGGCCATATTTCATGTGTGTTCCCACTAAGTGGAGAAAGAGCAAGAATATAACAGTAGGCCAAGCGTGGTGGCTCACGCCTGAAATCCCAGCACTTTGGGAGACTGAGGCAGACAAATGACTTGAGCCTAGAAGTTTGAGACCAGCCTGGGCAACATGGTGAAACCCCATCTCCACAAAAAAATATAAATAAGTAGCTGGGCATGGTGGTGCATGCCAGTAATCCCAGCTGCCTGGGAGGCTGAGGTGAGAGGATCACTTGAACCTGGGTGGTCAAGGCTGCAGAGAGCCAAGATTGCACCACTGCACTCCAACATGGGCACCAGAGTAAGACTCCGTCTCCAAAAAAAAAAAAAGAGAAAGACACCCTGTGTGACATTTCCTGCTACCCCATTCTGCCTTTTGCAACATTATAGAAAATCCTTACTTTGGTTCTTGGTACCATCTCTAGGTTTGCTAACTGGGTCACCCAAATGGGCATTTAGACTATGTTATCTTGGAGATTGTGAGCGAACAGAGCACTTTCTTAAGCCAGTGATGCAGAAACAAACAAGCAAATTTCTCACATCTCCCCTCTACTATCGGGTAATCTTAAGTGTTCTTTAACCCTTAATGAGGACACACTCAACCTACAAAATCAATTGCCTGAATAGGAATAAAAAAAGTTTGAGGATAACTTTTGGGTCTGAAGCCAGAGGATGTAAAATAAGCAAAAGCTTGCCTAGGCACCATGAATCAACATGCTGCTAAAACTGACACTGCTCATTACTGCACTAACATTTCTAGTTGAGAGTAGAATAGAGAGATCCATAATGGGCTTTATTACTTTAGATGAGACAGGCAGGGGTGATGCTCTCCAGGGCAACACTGATGGCCAGGCAGGTCTGGGCTCAGCTTGAGGGATACGCAGCATCCCTGCATTGAAAAATGACATCTCCTCTCCCTATAAGCCCTCTGAATGCCCCAAAATGAATAGAGAACATATTTTGCCAGAACCATTTTATTTCTCTTTCCTTTGGTACTATTTTTTTTTTTCCTTTCAGGCAAAGCCTTATTTTCTTACTGTTTGGTTTGCTCTGTCATTTTCATTTTCTGTTCTTTATTTTCACAGACATCCTACCTGACTCTTTCTTCTCTGAAAGGGAGGGTAGATGTCTGCCAAGAAGGGATGGAGTGCTGCTCTCTGTTTCAAAAGGGATCCAGAAGCCAAGAATGAAGGACACAACTAGAAATCAGTCAGGCTCAGAGAGGAAAGTCAAGACGGAGGCATTTCTGCAAGAGAAAACTGAATTTACAGAGACAGGCAAGCCCAAAAAGAATAGACACATGTTTGAAAAGGCATATATTGAAAATGAAAGAAACAAAAATGTATGAGTGTACGGGGAAAAAATTAGATTGAATATTTCCCAGCAACTCTGACAAAAGATGAGATGTCTTGTCTATAATCAGTGAACACCATGACTGTGTCAATTTCCCTTTCTGATCAACATGGATCCAAAAATGAAAAATGAACCCAGAAAACATAACATGGTTAAAAAAGAACAGTGAACGGGACTCAGAAGATCTGCATGAGAGCCTTGATTCTGTTACCAATACCAGTCTGCCTAAATGAGTCACTTACTATCCCTGTGTTTCTTTTTCTAGAAATGCAATTGAATCTGAACTATGTTAAGTCTAATTCGTGCTGGCTATAAAAGTTGATGATTGTTTAAGTCACCATTTAGAAAAAATAATTGTCTCAAAATACCTGTGTGCCCATAGATGCTATCATTAATTTGCTGAATGAGCATGTACATGTTCCTACCTTATTACATTTTATTCTCCATTTATAGTACACATAAGAGGACTACAGGGAGTACCTCCAAAATCATCAGTTTCTGACCTTGCACAGTAGGGAAAATGCATTTCAAACTGGGAGACTTCAGTTTAACAACCTTTTATATCTGGACACTTATGAGCAGTCAGTGACTACCCCGGAACCAACTGCCCCCTTCTGTGTCTGGGGCCATCCATAAAACCTGAGTGCCCATATGCCTGTTGGTTTACTTGTTTTTGTTTTTCTCTAAGATCCCATCTCCAGGAAAATTTTGTTGACATAATTCATATAACCTATTTCATGGAAAATTTCTAACACAGTACCCAGAATATGTAGATTCTTAATAAATGCTAGTTTTTCCCCCTTGACATTTTCACAATCCATAGCAAGTTAGAATAGCATGAATATATGGAATCTACTTCTATCTTTAAATCTTATATAGCCTGGCTCACACCTGTAATCCAAAGTGGAAGTGTCGCTTGAGGCCGCAAGTTCAAGGCCAGCCTGCACTTAGGGAGAACCCTGTATCTACAAAGAATTAACAAATTAGCTGGGTGCGGTGACTCATGCCTGTAATCGCAGCACTTTGGGAGGCCAAGGTGGGTGGATCACAAGGTCAGGAGTTCGAGACCAGCCTGACCAACATGGTAAAACCCTGTCTCTACTAAAAATACAAAAATTAGCTGGGCATGGTGGCAGGCACCTGTAATCCCTTCTACTCTGGAGGCTGTGGCAGGAGAATTGCTTGAACCCAGGAGGCGGAGGTTGCAGTGAGCCAAGATCATGCCACTGCATTCTAGCCGGGGTGACAGAGAGAGACTCCGTCTCAACAAATTAGCCAGGCATAGTGGTGTATGCCTCTTGCCCCAGCTATTTGGAAGGCTGAGGCAGGAGGATTGCTTGAGCCCAGGAGTTTGAGGCTACAGTGAGCTATGATTGCGCCACTGCACTCCAGCCTAGGTGACAGAGCAAGACCCTGATTCAAAACAATAATATTAAATAAATGAAAACCTTATACAGTGAACATGTCAATTTCACTGAGTGTCATTCCCTACCTTTTTCTTTAATCTCTAGCTTTACTCTCAAAAAGTAGTTGAATTATGGAGTAAAAATGATTTAAACTAAGAGCCAGCGAACTTATTTTTTCTGTAAAGGACCAGACAGGAAAGAGTTTAGGCCATATGGGATCTGTCGCAACTACTCGGCAACTATTCAACTCTGATGCTGTAACAGGAAAGCAGCCAGAGAGAGTCTGTAAACAAATAGACATGACTGTGGGCCAGTGTGCTGTATTCACAAAAATAGACAACGACCCATATTTGGCCTACAGTCTGTAGTTTGCTGACCCCTGATTTAAGTGAATTTGCCTTGATTTAGTAAAACTTCCATAGGATGTTATTGGCTCTATCTTCAAGTGAAAGAAGAAGGGAGGAAAAGAAAGGGGGAAGAAGATGTGTACAAGATGCAGACAGAGCACCAGCTTCACACGCAGACCACTAAGTGTGGCTACTTGGTGACCATGGGCTCTAGGCATTTTCATTCTTGTGTCTGGAGATTTACTATGATCACACTAAACTAGCTTCCTTCATTCTGCAGGTTAGAAAACACATTCTAACCTTCAAATAATGGGTATGAGGCTGCCATTTCCAAAAACATCAGCCTTCATGTCTTAAGTAGTACTGAGAAAGCTGACAATGTCAGTATGTCTGAGTAAGGATATTTTTATAATTTGAGAAAGTAAAATGAAATCTTTTAACAGGGCCACCAAAATACTTGGAGAAGAATAGGAGAAAACTACTCACAGCCATCTTGCACTCTGTTAGCTAATTCTATTTTGCAGAAATTGTTAAGTTCCCTTTCTGTTTTTAGTACTGTCCCAAAGACAACAGGGATTTTTTTGGATGTAATCTGTCACAACTTCCCATTGTGAAAACCCCAAACCATTGTCTTTGCCCTCTTATGATTCCAAATAATATAGTCTAGAACTAATAGTAAATGTTTTAATACATAGAAATCTAAAATTGTCTCTCTGCCAATATGATTGAGTAAGAAAGCTATGATTAGCTTAGGATTTCATCAACCCTGAGATCACAAAAAGGTGACCACAGTGTACATAGTCATTCTCCTCAGGCAGTTCACCTGCCTTGATCTTGTGACAACACTTTCGCCTGGCTCTTCCCCTCCATCCAATTCCAAAAAGCGTTTAAAAGCTAGTAAAACTACTGCCCTCAAATCATTAAGGAAGACTTTCAAAACAAGTGGAAGAAAACATTTGCTTTTACTTTATTGCCAGTGACAATGTTTTCTTACCCTCCTTTTGGTAAATGCAAATGTCACCGATGATGATACGCCTTTTTGCCAATCGTGTTTCTACTTAGATCTGAATAGGAAAGAAAAGACAGGGAATGTAAAGTTAAAAGCTTAGCAGTCGATGAGGATGCGAGAAATGTCAGGAGTGTGTGCTGTACGGCTGGCAACACAGGTGGCCTTGCCGCTCGCCTGGCATATGGATCACACTAAATAAGCTACACAGCCTAGCAAAGAATGTCATAGATAACAGTTGCAGTTATAGATTCTGTGAGCAAACTTTGACTATTACTCAGAGTTCATACTTGCTGCATTTCAAAGCTGAGATTGCACATTTATTCTGAAAATTCAGCTGTAATAACTCCATTTCAACACTCTTGGCCACCTGTGATTGGTAGATGTAAAATAAGGAATTGGTCATGCAGGGGGTAGGTGGTAGGGAGCAATGCAGAGGACTTAACAAATTAAATGTTGGAAACTAACTGCTTTACATGGAAGTGTTCCACCATATCTAAACTTCCACAGTGCTTTGTATTTTTTAGATACTTTTTATTTTTTAATTACAGTTAAACGTATGGAGAGAGGACCATCTACTTGGGGGTTATTCAATAAATATTTTTCTAATGAATGATATGAACTCTTTCACAGGAGAGTGGCTTTTGTTTGTTTTGAGATGGAGTCTTTCTCTGTTGCCCACGCTGGAGTGCAGTGCCACAATCTCAGCTTACTGCAACCCCCACTTCCTGGGTTCAAGCGATTCTCCTGCCTCAGCCTCCAGAGTAGCTGGGATTACAAGCATGAGCCACCAGGCCTGGCTAGTTTTTGTATTTTTGCAGAGATGGGGTTTCACCATGTGGGGCAGGCTGGTCTCGAACTCCTGGTCTCAAGTAATCTTCCTGCCTCGGCCTCCCAAAGTGCTAAGATTACAGGCATGTGCCACCACGCCTAGCCAGGGGAGTGTTCTTGACCCTAAAAACCTGCTTCCTAATAAACAGAATTGATATGAACAAGCATCAAGGGATCTTGAAAGTGAGTCTTAAAACAGGCTACATGGCTGATATTTTGGAAGATTCGTGTCTTTTCCCTCAGATCTTAACAGTACCTGAAATTCTACTATTAGATCATTCTTCTGTGATGCCTCCTAATTTTCATATTCCAGAAACCCTTGTGAAAACACAGCCAGCTTGACCAAAAGTTGCTATGGGAACAGATTCATGAGATGGGAAGAGATCCATGAGATATGGGCAGATGAGTAGAGGGGAGGCCGCCACATTGGAAGAAAAGATTCCAAAATGGAAAGCAGCAGATAAATGATATCTTATTAACAGTTTTTCCCAGTGCCCTCCTCAATAGTATATTTGTTTGAACATGTATAAGCACTTCCCTGGGAAAACATATTTCTTATTGGTCTGCTAGTTAAAATGTTTCAAACACACTTCAGATTTGAGAGTTAATGGGTTATGGTGTAAAAACTGTATACGTGAAATTCCTCATATCTCATGGCTGACATGCTGTGCTATAATTTGTTTCCTATGAAATCTTTTAACAGGGCCTTTAATGAGAAACAGAATCTTCTCTCATTGAGGTGCTATCTTTTCATTTCCTCTGTCCATCCTATTCATTGAATGCAAAGGAACAGTGAGATGGCCAGAAGGTGGAGGGAAAGGATGGAGGAAGGCCCTAAGGCAGCTTAGCAATCTGTTTCTGAATAACTGTTGAGAACTCACCTGAGGTAGCAGAATCCTAGAGCCAGGTTTCTTTGAAGTGAAGGAAGAAGGGAGGAAAAAAGAGAAGAAGATGAGTACAAGATGCAGACAGAGCACCGGCTTCACAGGCAGATCACTAAGTGTGGTTACGTGGTGACCGTGGGCTCTAGGTATTTTCATTCTTGTGTTTGGGGATTTACTATGATCACACTAAACTAAGCTTTCTTGGTTCTGCAGGTTAGAAAACACATTCTAACCTTCAAATAATGGGTGTGAGGCTGCCATTTCCAAAAACATCAGCCTTCATGTCTTAAGTAGTACTGAGAAAGCTGACAATGTCAGAATATCTGAGTAAGGATGTTTTTATAATTTGAGAAATTAAAATCCTATGAATGATTTATCTAATTTATGAGAAAATATTTTAAGTGATTAACTATTTCCTTTTATTTACTTGTCAAGTTTTATTACCTGGTTCTAGAAACCAGATGACTCTTCTAAGAAGAATGATTGGATAGGGAGATAGTATTATACGTAGGTCGTTGTGGTCAAAAATACAATGAAGCCCAAATCAGATTTTTTTGGTTCTGGTCCAGTGTGGACTTACGCAGGGTCCAAAATTAAAAAGTCCTTGCCATGAAGCCAGAGGGACCCAACACAGCAAAGTGGTAGAGATTTGGGCTTCATTTTGTCAAAGCCAATGACTCATGAAACTGCCCGCTAATATGAAGCTGAACACAGACAGCTCTGGGACACACTTAGCCATGAACAAGCTGTATATGGTTTCTAAGTGGCAGGTGCCCATCCTAAAGACAATGTGGAAAATAAACTTTTTATGTTCCTGCAAGAGAACTAAAGTTATGCTCCCACTGTGAGCTCCAGGGAATGCTGACAAGGGGTGTCACATTTCTTCTAGGCAGTGTGGGTGGGTGGCAGTGTGGGTGGGTGGCAGTGTGTGTGTGTGTGTGTGTGTGTGTGTGCGCGCGCGCGCGCGCGCGCGCACTAGGCTTTGAAGGAAAAGGTTTCCTTCCTATAAACGAATGTTTTCAGAAAAGACAGGCATGCCAAAATCCCTTTATAGCCTAAATAGTCCCCTTCACAAATGCTGTTTCAAATAGTACTGAAAAAAGTTAACAATGTCAGTACATCTGAATAAGGATGTTTACATAATTTGAGACTGTAAAATCCTAGGAATGATTGTATCTAATTTATTAGTGTCCTTTAAGTGATTAACTGTTTCTTTTCAATTATTTGTGAGGTTTTATCATCTTTTCATTTCCCAAATTGAGAAACTGTTATAGGCTTATCCTGCCTGTCAGGAATGAAACTGGAGAATTGAAAACAGGGACTACAACCGACTCTGTTCTCATTTGGCAACAGACAGTCCTCAAGGATCCAGGGCTCTCATACATTTCCAAAAAAAGAATTCTTGCTTTTTTCCAAGAACCAGATAATGAAATAAGTAAAAGGATAATGATGAGGGAAATTTTATTGCCAAATTAATTGGCCTGAAATAATTAATGCACCACTTTTAGAACAAGGCAGACTGGAACTCAGCATGTTTTCAGGTGCCCATGTCCTTCCCTTTCGGGTTTTCCATGCCAGCTTCCTCTCACTGGAAGATCCCGGGGGGACAGCAGGAACTATACAGTGCTCATCTCTTGCTTAGTCTTTAAAACTGCAACACTGGCTTGCTTTATCCTGCGGGCTGCTTTGCTGCTTGTTGACTACCTAGTGAAGTTGAAGTTTGGGGATGAAAGCTTGATGAATGGGGCAAATGCTTATGGTGTGTTCAACTACTGCTCTTGAAGATAAATGGCTTTTCTCTTCTATTTGCATTTAAAGAGGCATATGGAAGGTTGGTTTTGGTCACATAAGAGGCTTTCATTAAATTAGACAATTAAAACGATAGCAGAGATATTAATATTTTTCCATTATGACTGTGTTTCAATTCTCTATCTGGAGGTATATAGTAGGATTATAAATTTTGTAATGATGTTTTCCAATTTATTACAGGCAGTTTAACTTTGTTTTTTACCTTTTGTACTGACAGACTACTCAAAAAGATTTTTTTTTTTTTTTTTTTTTTTTTTTTTTTTTTTTTTTTTGAGACGGAGCCTCACCCTGCCACCCAGGCTGGAGTGCAATGGTGCCATCTAGGCTCACTGAAACCCCTGCCTCCTGGGTTCAAGCGATTCTCCTGCCTCAGCCTCCCAAGTAGCTGGGATTACAGGCCCCTGCCACAACGGCCGACTAATTTTTTGTATTTTTAGTAGAGATGGGGTTTCACCATGTTGGCCAGGCTGGTCTTGAACTCCTGACCTTGTGATCCACCTTCCTCGGCCTCCCAAAGTGCTGGGATTACAAGCGTGAGCCATTGTGCCTGGCCCAGAAGATCTTTTAAAAATACGCTTTTTAATAGCTAAATTAAAAACAGTGGCCAGGCATGGTGGCTCACATCTATAGTCCCGGCACTTTGAGAAGCCAAGATGGGACAATCACTTGATCTCAGGGAGCTCAAGGTGAGCCCTGGCAACATAGTAAGACCCCATCTCTACCAAAAATAATTTTTTTAAAAAATTTAGCCAGGCATGGTGATGCTCACCTGTGGTCCTAGCTACTTGGGAGTCTGAGACAGGAGGATCACTTGAACCTGAGAGGTCAAAGCTGCAGTGAGCTATGATCGCACCACTGCACTCCAGCCTGGGCAATAGAGTGAGACCCTATCTTGGAAAAAAAAAAAAAAAAGAGTCATATGTAAGTAGCAACAATTTCTAAACAGTTAAACTTGCTGCCCTCATGTCACAGGTACAACTGCTCCCTTATATTTGAAAGTGTTGGGCAAAAGCCCAAATTCTGAAGGAAATTATTTCATGTACCTGGGTTGAGGTGACTTCTCTGCTAAGGATGTAGGGCTGCAACTCAAATGTGATCTCCTGGTATATTTCAGTATGAAATTCATTCTCACAAGCAGTCATGGGAAGAGCTTTACAGCTTGCAAATAGGTAGATTTTCCTCCTGGTACCATGGTTCTGAGTAACTGAAATAAAAGCTTTGTTATCTGGAATTTTGAATGAAAGCGAGGCCCTTACAGACTCAGAATGCTGAGCTGGGCTGACTCCACCTGGAAGTACAAGGTGCCCTTGGTAGCTCTTCAGTGTACCTCCCCAGGGCTAAGACAGAGCCTGAGCCTGTGCCTTCCTCTCCATTCCTGTTATCTAATCTCTTTGTTAACTGATGGAGGATTTAGATGTGCTAGTCCCTAAAACATTTGCATTTGAATACTCAGGGATTTGGGAAGATCTGAAAGCTTTCACAGTCCTAAAGAAAGGGTGGTATCTCTAGCCACTTTTCCTTTTCATAAAATTAGCCCTGTGTTGCAATAATTTATAAAGACCTATAAGGCAGAATTCTATCATGGTTCCTCAATTCTCTACCCCACCTTTATATCTCCAAAAAAAAAAAAAAAACAAAAAAACAGAAGGCTCAATAACTATTTCCAAAAATCCTCAAATCTAAGGTTTTATTATTTTAACAAGGTTATTAGTTTAAAGATACATTCTGAAAATTAAGACTCTATATAAAAATTTGGGTTTTAACTCATATCCACCATTGTAAGTTGGTCTATGTCTAGCAGGTGAAATTGGTAAGGTCAAGATTCAGAAGTTTCCAGTTCTGTCCTGGCTTCTACATAAAGCATGGGCTTTTAATTGAAGCCAAGGGATGGAGATAGAGAAGTCTCAGAAAGATGAAATTAATCATGGTAATAAAACAAATCCCCTGGAACTCAGGTGTATAGAAAGCATTTAAGCTCAAGAAAACAAAATTAAATTTAATAAACCATTAGTACTCAATGAACTTACATAGATGAATGTATTCAGCTGTCTTCGCCTAAGGTTTAATCTGCTTGTCTCTGTATTTTACAGTTTATCTGTGCTCACTCAGAGTTCCAAAGGAAAAGATAAAGTCATTGAGTCTATAGGGCTTAGGGAAATGAATTGAAGACAAAATGATGCTAAAGTGAATTCCTAAAATTTAGAGATTAGATTGTTTAGGCCAAGCACAACAGCTGAGACCTGTAATCTCAGCGCTTTGTGAGGCAAAGATGGGCTGATTACTGGAGGCCAGGAGTTCGAGACCAGCCTGTGCAACATGGCAAACCCCCATATCTACTAAAAATATAAAAATTAGCTGGACATGGTGGTACATGCCTGTCATCCCAGCTATTCGGGAGGCTGAAGCATAAGAATTGCTGAAACCTGGGAGGTGGAGGTTGCAGTGAACTGAGATCACACCACTGCACTCCAGCCTGGGAGACAGAATGAGACTCTGTCTCAAAACTAAAATAATTAATAAATAAAAAATAGAGAGTAGCTCATTTACATCTGCATGTTATATAACATCTTAATGACACTGCAAAAAATAAATCTTAGTTTTCAGAATTACCTCCATTGATTAGAATTTGAAAAGGCTATATCAAAAGGTTCCCTGGAATCAATGCATAAAAAAGTTAACAATCTGAAGCATCTAAGATGAAGGTAGTAAGTATTCACTTCCTTAAAAATTTGTCAAAGAAAAAAAGTTTCATTTTCAGGCATCTATCTGAATATTCAGGATTACTATTTTTGCTAATGTTCTGGTTCCATTTCAAGAAAAAAAAAATCAAGCACTCAGGAAATTGCTTAAAATCAACTATTGCTGTGAATTCTGTTTTGTAGTACTGTATTAACAACGTTCCCTGAATGGTGTGTACATTTACCTGCCGGTGTCCAAATGCACCAGCATGATGAGGAGAAATGGGTCACATAGAATAGGATCCAAATAATTTCACAAGGAGATGAGATAGATACATTGTATACCAATTTCATAAAATCATAATGCATTTGCACGCATGTAAGCAGCAAAATAATTCAACTCTCTTTGAGAAGTAGCCTATTGCATTGAGATTTTAGGTATATGTGTATATATATTTTTGAGATGAAGTCTTGCTCTGTCGCCCAGGTTGGAATGCAGTGGTGCAATCTTGGTTCACTGCAACCTCTGCTCCTGGGTTCAAGCAATTCTTGTGCTTCAGCCTCCCAAGTAGCTGGGACTACAGGCAACTGCCACCATCCCAGCTAATTTTTATATTTTTAGTAGAGACAGGGCTTTGGTCAGGCTGGTCTCGGACTCCTGACCTCAGGTGATCTGCCCACCTCGGCCTCCCAAAGTGCTGGGATTACAGGCATGAGCCATCATGCTGAGCCTATATATTATTCTATTGTAAACAGATAAATGTAGTTTAATAGCGAGAGAAACACGCTCACCCGTCCAAACCCAAAGAATAGACTCAGAGGCACAAAGAACAGAGAAAGTGAGACTTTTTAATAGCGGTCTTGCAAGATCAGGTGTCTGGTAGACAGGCATACCTGGGGCAGCTACAGAAGGTAATTTATCTCCTAGCACACAAGTCCCTCCTCCAGTTCCTCATTGCTCCAGTACTATGGGAACAATCTTCCTGGATGTCACCTAAGTTTCATTATCCTCCTTATAAGGTTATACCCTGTCACATTCCCCGCTTAAGTTTTGATTTCCCAATAATGAAACTTTCTTCCCTGTTATGGACTGACCCCTCCTCTACATTCTGTTCACTTATCGCGACCTTCTAGGTGCATGAGCTGTGTGGTTTGTTACATTCGTAGTGCTTAGATTTATAATGTCTTGAAAATGGCATTTAAAATACCATTTAAATGTTTTCTCACAATAGGATATCTGTTAACTGC
The DNA here is from genome assembly GCF_049350105.2 of Macaca mulatta. Classification (NCBI taxonomy): domain Eukaryota; kingdom Metazoa; phylum Chordata; class Mammalia; order Primates; family Cercopithecidae; genus Macaca; species Macaca mulatta. The sequence continues at coordinate 37,662,980 of NC_133413.1, forward strand.
AAAGCTGATTCTACTATTTTTAATAAGACCAATACATTCTTCTGTGTATGTATTAAAATTTAGCGGAATTTGAGATTTATGTTGTGCTGAATGTGCTTGTGTAAATTCAAGTATAAATTTAAAATTTGCTTTGGGGAGCACATTTCACTTGCTACAATATGTTCAGAGATCTGTGCCAAGAGAGTTATATTTCTGCCTCTTTTGATCATTTAGCTTCCTTTAGCCGTGGGTGCCTATTCCACAAATCAGGACATTTGCGGGACTTTTCAGAACCATGTGACTGGCAGGAGTCATTCTCCGGTCCTTCTCTTCCTTGAGGCAGGTGTACTCACCAATATTTTTAATATTGTGTTAAGACAATGATTCATCAGAAGCCTCAAAACCTACTTTTTATGCTTCTCTAACAGTTCTGTTATTGCGTTTTTATGCCCTGGTGTTCCTGTCATGTCTTGAAATGTCAAAGATCCCCAAACATTTACCTAGGATAAAGTTCTCAGAGTGCCTGAGGCAGGACACAGAGCTAGAGATTCAGCAACTTTGGCCATCTACTTGCTTATTTCAAATGCAGGAAGTTCCACCTGATATTCTTTCAAATCACTACTAGCTATGGAAACCTACTTTAGGTTATAAGACAGCAGAGGAGCGAGGTCAGCATGGTGGCCTGCAGGCCACATCTGACCCACCACCTGCTTGTATACAGCCCATGAGCTAAGGATAGTTTTCGCATTTTTAAATGGTCTGAAAAAAAGTCAAAAGAGTAATATTGTGCCACACATGAAATCTGTGTGACAATCAAATATCAGTGTGCCACATGAAGTTTTATTGGCACACAGCCACGCTTATTCACTTAACATATTGTTTCTGTTTTTGCAATACCAAGGCAGAGTAGAGTAGCAGCAACACTGAGCATATGTGGTCCCCAAAACCAAAAACATTGACTATCTGGTCATTTACAGAGAAAGTTTGTCAACCCCGGTATAGAATAGACTGTTAACTTTTAAGATAGTAGGATCACAAAGATTCTAGTAATTCCCATAGGGCAAAAGTTCATTGTTGTTCAATGGCAAATACAAAATGTAAATATAAATCCTTAATAAGGAGAAAGTACTGCTGTTTTGTCATTGTAGCTGTTGTTTTTAAAACAACAATAGAGATCATAAAGAATCATTTACCCATGCTAGAAACAAAAGAATGTCCATGGTCATCATTCTCATGATGGATATAAAAGAAGATTGTCACACAGGCGACCCATAGCCCACTCAGGCCTTGTCTCTCAGTTTGCCTCTCTCCTAGCTGTTCTTTCAGTTTGCCTTCTACCTGGGTTTTGTTGACAGTGTTTGTAGGAGTATATTGCAACTTTCCCTACAAACATCTCTACATGACAAGGAACAAGTGCCTATACTCAAAGTTGTTCGGTTTTGTTTTTGTCTTTTTTTGAGACAGGGTCTCACTGTTGCCCAGCCTGGAATGAAGTGGTACAATCATAGCCCACTGCAGCTTTGAACTTATGGGCTTACATGATCCTCCTACCGGAGCCTCCTGAGTAGCTGGGACTACAGGTGTGCACCACTGCACCCTGGCTAATTTATTTTATTTTTGTGGAGACAGAGGTCTTGCTGTGTTTTCCAGTCTGGTCTTGAACTCCTGGCCTCAAGTGATTCTCCCACCTGGGTCTCCCCAAATGCTGACATTATAGGCTTGAGCTACCATACTCAGCCAAAACAAATTTCTTTAATAAGAGGAACTCGGATCCCTTCAACTACTTAAGCAGGATTTGCTTTGCCATTTCTATTAGTATAGAAATGAATAACCATTAAAGAAAAAAGAAAAGGAGGAAGGAAAGAAAAGACAAAAGAAAAACTAGAGAGAATGTTTTTAAGCTGGCCTTTTCTATTTCACAATTAAAGATGTCTATTAGTGGAACATACTTGTAGTGCTATTTGGGAACCAACTGACTATAAACAGGATCTTAAGACCTTTGAATAAAATAGCACTTTATTCACTCAGAATTACTGTGTGTGTGTGTGCATGCATCTGTGGCTCTTGTAAATGGCAACTCATCCTTAAAAGCTTGTCTGTCGTCCGAGTGCTTCACTCTACATCAGTGCCCTTTGTGACCATAAGCTGGGTGTGGTGAGGGAAAGTAATACCATCCTCAAAATAGGAAATACTTGGCTGGCTCTGGAAAATCTTTTCAACTCATCAGAATTTACCAGAGATGACATTTCTATCCTTACTGTGAAAGTCCCTGTGAAAAACAGTGATCTTTAATCTTTTGTGTTTTGTCTTCATCATAGAAAAGTTATTGTCCTAAAGATTACCATGCTTTTACTGAAGATACCATGTCATCTTAAAAAGCATTGTAGGAATCAATTACTTGGCTGAAGAATGTTGAATAAACACCTGTCGTAGTATTATCATAAGTGCTGTAGCAGATTCAGAAAATCAATAGATATGATCCTTACCCTTCAGGTGTTTGTGGTCAAATTGGGAAGACAGAACTAAAACACACACACACACTCACACACACACGAAATATATAAGCATTTTTTTCACATGAAAGTTAAGTACAAGCGTAAAAAGAGTTCAGAGAAGACATAAATCATTTTGGGAAAAGAGGAGATGAGAATTGAACCATTGGACACGGCCAAACACCATTGGGATTTTGAACCATTGAGACACACACAAAAAACTGAACCATTTTTTGCTGAGAAAAATGTACCCTTGTTCTTTCTTCCTCTTCGTTGCCCCTTGCAGTAGAGAGGTATCAATGAGCATAATTAAACTTGTCCATTTGTGGCTGCATATGATCTTGATAAATAGGATAAAGGGAGGAAGTGGACCTTCCTAGTGAACAGAATGGACTAAATTAAAGCAAGAAGCAAAGTGTTACCTAAGTCAGGGTCAGTGGTTCAAAGAGCAAAATAAGACTTGAGTAGGAGAAAAGACTATATATATATATATATATATACACACACATACATACACACACACACACACATATACACACACATATACATATATATGTGTGTGTGTGTGTATATATATTAGGGATATCCATGTCTAGCTATGGATATTTATATCAATATCCATAGCTAGATCAAGGCCAGACCAAAGAAGTCATTGAAAACAACTAGAGTAGATATTTCATGACTGAGGAAATAGAATGCAGGATATATTTGAATTTGGAAAAACTAAAGATTTTGCTGTGATTTAGACCATAAAGTGATAGAGTGTAAATTAGGTATAGGTAGTAAACATGGAGAACAATGGAGAAGCTGATGAGCATGCTAAAAAGAAAAAAATATAAAAGGAAGAATCAAAAACAAATGGTCTAGTGTGAAAGATTAGAAAGATGGTTATACATACTGGGATACTTGTTCTAGTTAGAAGGAGGACCAGTTTGGAGGCACGGAGATGCCAGTTTCTGATGCATTGCGTTTGTGGAGGTAGAGGCATCTATAATTGAAACAATCCCAAGGCCATTTAGAGATCTGTGATTAGCTCACGTTAACTTAAAGATTGGAGGTATAGATTTAGAATACTATCTACGTTGTTTGATAGCTACTCTATTTAGTATATAAGCCCACTGACAAAGGAAAGAACAAGAAGTAATCAAAGATGAAACCTTGAAAGCCCTTATGTTTGCCAGAGTAGACATGGGTCAAATATTTTGAAAAAATAGGAATGAGTGAAAGTATGACATAAACTAATGAAATAGAGAATGTCAAGGGGATGGTCAAGAGGCAAACACACACACACACACACAGTTCAAGGAAAGTGAGGACCCAAAAGACTTGGGTCCAAATGTGGTGCCTCATGCTTATAATCCCAAGATTTTGGGAGGCTGAGGCAGGAGGATCACTTAAGCTTAGGAGGTCAAGGCTCCAGTGAGCTATGATTGTGTCATTGCACTCCAGCCTGGGTGACAGAACAAGACCCTGTCTGTAAAAGAAACAAGACAAAACAAACAAGGAAGGCAAAACAAGACTCGGGAGATGATAAGGTTATTGGTAACATTCCACAACCCAGTTTCAATTGAGTGTTGAGATACAAATTAGACTGCCCCAGACCTGCCTTACTATAAGCTTTTTATCCCTTCTGTAAAAATATCTATTAAAATTCGTTTTAATTCTCTTATGATGATTGGTGTTTATTCCTTTATTTTCATGTTTTGTTTTGTTCTTCTTTTTGTTTAACTCTCTCCATCTAGGAATTTATCTTATTTTGCTACACAAAGTAGCCCATCTGCTGTCATTTTGAACCTGTGGGAAGCTCGTCATCAGCATGATGGTGATCTTGACTCCCTGGCCTGTGCCCTTGAAGAGATTGGGAGGACACACACGAAACTCTCAAACATTTCAGAATCCCAGCTTGATGAAGCCGACTTCAACTACAGCAGGCAAAATGGACTCTAGTCCACTTCCTCCCATGAGACAGAGTGATGGCCAGCTTGGGGACATTTGCTTTAAGTGGGAAAGAAAGAGGCCGCTTTCTGCCCAATGGCATTGGGGGAATTCAGCCTTCATTTACAATCAGTGAGACTCCCCTGGGAAGAAACTAAATTTTATATAGGTAAAACATGTTAATAGCGAAAAGTACAAGCTCTCTTACATATAAGAGGGCTCTATGATCTCCTTGGAATGCACGTTTGGGTTAACTCCTCAGATTTGTAGTGGCAAGGATGAAAGTGAGAGCAGAAGTAGCTGTGGGAAAAGATGAGCTACAATAATGCTGGGAAGGCAGAGATTGATTAAGTGCATGTTTTGAAACAGGTTTTTAATGATGTGCCCCAAAAGGCCAGCTGATTCTGGTACTAGATTGTCAGAGTTTTCTACCAACTGGCATCTGTGATGTCAGAAATCATTATAAAACTGGCTTATAGATGTGAAACAGGGTTTCCAACCCAATTGTATGACTTCAACAACGTCAAGGAGGGCATTGAATTTAGAATCTGAGCACATCACACCAGCACCAGCTCCCTGTCTCTTCTAGCCACTTAATGGAGACAAAATGGAGAGGTAAGACAGACCACAAACTAGTTCTTATAGTGTACTCCACCTTTTACTTTTTTCCTGAGACAAATCTACCCTTATTCTTTCTTCCTCTTCCTTACCTCTTGCAGTAGAGAGGTATTAAGGAGCATAATTAAACTTGTCAATATGGAAAGTTGTTTTTTCTAACGAAACAAAGCGGGACCATCTCTATTCCCATCTAAGCTACTCAAATTGCTGAGTGCTATTAGAACACAGCTTATTACATGGATATGGAGACAGGAGAGATTAAAGCAGATGCAAATACACATGAACTGCAGATGTCATAGGCCTCAAATCAGCTATAATTCCAGGAGGCATGTGTTGATCTAGTTCTCTAGCATTGTTGTTACAAGAAAATGAGTTCGACTGTATTTTTCAATCCAGATTCTTGAAATTGTCTAACATGTTGGTCCTATGTCATCACAGAATCTCTCAGTAAGGCTATATGTGATCCTCATTTTACCTCTTGGGAAATTAGCAGATAGTCGTTGCTCTAAATGATATCCGAGTAAATAGACTTGAGGAATACCTCTACACAGTGTCCCTGAAACCACATGCATTGTTCAGGGAGCCTTCATGCTATGACTATTCAGTCTCCCTGAATATGCTTTCTCTATAGAACCATTAACATATGGCTATTGCTCTATGATTTTTTTTTTTTATATTAGGAGGCAGTGATATTGTGGAGGATGGAAATCCACAGATAATTCATGACCCTCATCTTATCACTTTACTCCATCTTTTTATCCTATTAAATCATTTTTGACAAGATGTCCTGGTAGACTAAAGATAAACAGATTTGTTCTTGCTCATCTTCTGGTGGATATTTTAATTTGCTATTCACAATCAGGACAACCAAAGTCAAGGACCCAGACAAACCACAAGGCAGCTAGTCAGCTACTTAGAGTTGGCTACATTCAAATAAAAAGTAATCAGGGAATGGGGGAGGTGGGGAGTACTAGGCAGTTGGGATATGATCCATTTTTTTTAAACAACTTTTTTGTAGATCCCTTGTAAAAAAATAATAATAATGTTGTGAATCTCCATGCCACGTGAAAAAGGCCTAAAGATGAGTTGAATTTATGGTACCATGAGTAAGGCATGGAAGAACTCTTGAATGTGTGGTATATGTGGTCCCCTATATTAGATAGAAGGCTTTGCTACATGTAATTCAAAAGCATCTCGCTTTTCTCAGGAACCAAAGGCTTATGATATAGAACAAAGAAATCATCTTAGAACTGTCAAGCATATTTTCACAATACCATATCAAGATCAGGAAAACACCCTTTTGCTAGTGTGCTTAACTTATTTATTTCCTCTAGGAAACAATAGATAAACAGCATGAAAATGTAAATCATCTGACATCACTGATAGAATTTCTGAAAGAGAGAGTAGATGGTCAACCAGTCACAAGTTGGTTGGCATGGGGTGGTGTGCAGAGGAAATCTGCATTCACTGTTGAGTAAAAACTTGTAGAAAGCACATTATAGAGCTTATGTTAGAATCCATCTTGGAGGATTTTTGTTTTAAACCATCCTAAGCATTTTCCCTCTTCCCTTCTAATTGGAATTATAATTGTTTCATCTACTCTGTGAATCTACACAGGTCTTTTTGTTTTTTTGTTTGTTTGTTTTTTTAAGATGTTTGATACGTTTTAAGTATTTTTAAATAGATGAAAATTCTAAATGATTTTCCCTCAAATCTATCTAGATTACTTTAGGATGAGACGAGATTGTTGTCAATCCCTGAATGTCTGGAGTTCCCTCCCATGGATTTTTTTTTTTTTTTCCTTTGGCCTGGGTTTTATAAACACACTTGAACATCATATCATATAGGATAACAAAGGAAGAAGTTAACATAATTCACCTCAGACTTCACCCTACGGTTCAATCAAATTCATCCTTCAGCCCGTTTTGTTTCTTCTTCATGTTTCTCTTTTACTTATTTCTGCTAGGATCCTACATAGGATTTCTATAAAAATGTATGAAATTCTGTGGTCACTGCATGTCAGGATTGCGCAGTATGTTACAATACAATTTCAAAGAGAACCCATGTTTGTGAGATTTACAAACCAAGGTGTGGGGGAGGAGGTGGAATTGCGGATCAGATAAAAAGTTAGCTTACACTTGAACTCAGTTATTCACTGTGACCTAAATTTAGTCCTATTATAATATGTGCCCGTCACAACACAAATGCCCCTCTTAAAAGAGATTTACTCATCTATCCAAGGACTTAATTTGGAAATTTTACTGTCCTATTGCAAAATGAAACAAAATTAAAAGTGGCCTCAAGTACTTGGTAAGTTACTTAAAATTTTTACAAAAATATTCCACTCAATGCCAAGTCTTTTTCAGTACTCAAAGGCATTTATGTCTAATAGTCATGCTTTAAATATGGCTTTAAATTATGCCACCAAAATGGTGTACTTCACAACTTCACCAGACTGTAGCATCATAAAGTTAATTTACAGTTTTTACAACATTGCTTGTACATTCTTACTGGTTTACATTAAAATCCTTTAAGCCAAAAGGAAGCTTGCTCTATGGATTTAAATGCAGACTTCATTTACCAGTGCAGGAAGTCTCATAAAATTCAGATGTATACCCACAAAAATTTTATTGGCCTTTTTGTAACAGATGAAAAAGAATTGACACAGTCTTCTTTAAAGAGAAGAACTTTTTAATTATTATTTTTATCTCCAACTGCAGGTGGTGTCTTTTGCCGAGGTCTCTATATTTTTCTTTCAATTGTCTTTGGGAGAGGATATTAAGTCAAATCACTAAAACAGGGTTCTCTTTGGATTAAATGTTCTGGATTTATTGCAACTATTTACCTTGAGAAACATTCTCAGCATCAGAATTGATAAACAAATGTAGATGATTAAAATAGGATAATTGGTTTTAGATAGTATTTTCTACTTGCCAAACTTCTGGCAAATTTATCTGTGAATTTCAAAATGTTTTAAAATCTCTTGATACACTTTTGTTTTTCCTTTGAGCCATTTTCTCTTCAATTTCTTAGTCCCTCTGCCCTCTGTAAGTGTGTTGAGTGATATATAGCTATCAGACGTGTTGAAGGCAAAGTTCTAGCAGAGGTCTTTGTTCCAGCTCTGTAAAGGTCACAGGAATCGTGAAGGAGCTGAGAAATCTTCCTCTCTGGCCCACTGTCTGCGGCCCATTTTTATTGTTTCCTCATGAAACATTGCAGAGTTTGAATCCTCAGTAACTCTCATTGACTGGACTAGAGGTGATGGCCACAGCAAATGGGAGAGCAAAATGTTGGCCTACAGAGAATGACACAATTGTATTCGCCTTTGGTGTTAGTTGCCATAGCGCTGTATTTGAAAATCGATGCTTTAGCCAAAAGCTGAATGGCCACCGTTTCCGTAGTTTCCACTGTTTTGTCTGCATAGAATTTTCCTGAACTACAAGCAAAAATGTATTTGTCCAATGTCACAAAAGTGAAAATGTTACTAATCTTAGATGTGTTGCATATTTTGTGTTTTTACGTTCCAAGCTCTTTCAAAAGCTGCCGTTACAAAGCTGTTTGGCTGTATTGACAGCATGTGGTGTTTTTGCAAAAGCAATTCTAGGAGAGCCAGTGTCTACCATGAACTCCTCACATCCCCACTCCAGGGTCATTCATGACATCAAAATGGCAACTTGTACACTGTAATTCTTCGAAAAGTAACAGGGGATGGAAATCAGACCTGGCCGTTAGTCACTAGTGTGTAGTACCGTGATCTGAAGTAGGAAATTTAACTCACATAGAATAATTGTGGTTTTTGAAGCAGCTACTCATTGCTTTTTCCTTTTGCTGTGAAGATCATGGATTGGAAATGTCCTCATTGGGTGGACCTAAGGCAGTAACATTTAAACTTCATGTCCTAGCACCCGCCCTCCATCTGACCCAAAGATAAAAAGGGCAGAAAGCTTCATTGTTACACCTAAGCTTAAAAATTCCCTTCCCCACTACTAATATTGAGTTCAGCAGGGCTCCATCTTATTTATTTTTCAAAAAAGTTATAGCTTTGAATTATAGACTATATTACTAAATTTGGTAAGGTAGTTCTTTGCATGAATGGGAATGCGTGTCAAAATACTTTCACAAAAGGCATGATTACAATGGAAATGCCCTTTTGCCTCCAGTTTTGCTAACCCTAAAAAGTATTTAACTAATTTCAAGCGCTGTTTACACTCAAATCCCAACATTGGCCAAATTATGTAATTCTCTTAAATTTTCATATATGTAGGAGGAAATTTAACTATGGTTCTGGTGAATCATAGAAAGGAGAGACAATATTTGAGGGGAGTTTGTCAGCAGAATATCATGTCTTATGACCCCATTACTGAAACACAGACATTACAATCAGAAATAGACCTAATAATTCCAGTATCCCTCCATTAGCTAGTTCCAATGATGCTGAGAGACAGAGTACCCTGTGTCAGGTGTCAGGAATATAAGCCTCAGCAGAGGGTAACTGAAAACTTTCAATCAGAAACACCCTCGAAGGTTTATGCTAGATTATGTAGGTCACTCCCATTCGAAACTTTTCTATACAAAGGTGGGAAAGCACTCAGAATCTGTGATTTTTCTGGTTGGAAAAACAATGTTCTCCTTTTCCAAATTGGAATAAAGACTCAGAATTACCCATTCTTCATAATGATGTCTGATTGGTACATGCACTCCAGGAAGTCTCAACCTAGAAACGTTGCCAACCTAAGCATTTAGAGGAAAACTGGCTCATCTTCTGACCCAAACTCAAAACATATGAGTACTTGCATACCTCCATTTCTGCATGGAAGATGTTAAAACAGATTTCATTTTGTTCCATTTATTTTGGGAAGGTGCGTGGGGGTGTTCTTTCAAGTGATTCACATCTCAAACCCATACCACTCTCAACTTTTATTTGATGTGTTCAAAGCCAAAAAATAAAATAAAATAAAGCAGGGCTGAACACTTAATTTGACATGAAGCTGAAGGAGTGAGCAAGCCAGAGGAGAGAGGTTGAATGAAGCATAGCCTTGGCTTCATACCACACTTTTTGTGCCTTGTATTATCAATGTAAATTCTGAATGTTGTACAGTAAATACTTGGATGGACTTCTTAGAAAAGGCTGCACTGGCTTCTTTTTCAGCACATGTACATATCTATAAATATATATACATATATATTTGGTAATGCCAAACAGCTGTGTTATATTGTATTGAACAAAATGGATGGTTTGGATGTTTTATGTAGAGTTTGCAAAAAAAAAAAAAAAACTGGATGGTTACAGACTTTTCGAGATAAATGTACAGACGTAAATTACTGCATATCAGTTATTTATGAATAAAGAGTCTTTTATTGACATTTTAGGATACTACGTGAGTGGCACTTTGAAATCTCGATGAGGATGAGATTTGTATACCTCCTGCCAATGTCCTAGCAGGAGTTGGAATGCTCTCCAAAAGGACAATTTCCAAATACCTGTTAACATATGGAACAAAATTTCTTGCTCAAGCCTTGAGAGCGAGGCAGTGTTGTGAGGCTACTGGAAACAAGAAGATTGTCTTCTAACATCCCCACCCCAGTACATACACATACACACACACTTCCTTAGGATATAGTTTTATAGAATCCAAGGTCATCATAGGCATACCATAACTGGAATACTGGAATACCAATCACCTTATTCCTCAAAATGCTTGGGCTATTTTTCCAGACTGTATAGAACATTTTCTGCCCTTCTGTGGGAAAATGTTAATAGGTACATTGTTGTACACTGCAAATACATGTGGCTGATTAAACCTGTTTTAAGTGGTTTTAAAATGCTGAGAGCTCTCCCAAATTTACTTATAACTACTTAGGCCAGAGCCAATTGAACCAGAATGTTCCACCCAAAGATGGCTTCTGGTCTATTTAAACTAGTTGGTTATAATTTTTTCAAACTTAGAGAACAGGTCAGAGCCAGTTGAACCAGAATGATCCACCCAAAGGTGGCTTCTGGTCTGTTTCATTGGTTATAATTTTTTAAAAAGGTCAAGAGTTGATTTAAACCAGTTTTTTTAAAAATACCATTTCCATATAAAGACAACATTTCTTTTTTCAAATTAAGTTTTAAAAGCTATGAGGTAAAATGAAATATTCTCTACACTAAGGTTTTGAAAATCTTTATGTATATGATACATATACATAAAGGTGCCATGGCGCATGCCTGTAATCCCAGCACTTTGGGAGGCCAAGGCGGCAGATCACTTGAGGTCAAGCATTCAAGACCAACCTGGCCAACATGGTGAAGCCTCATCTCTACTAAAAAAAACACAAAAATTAGCTGGCTGTGGTGGCACATGCCTATAATCCCAGCTACTTGGGAGGCTGAAGCAGGAGAATTGCCTGACCCAGGAGGCAGAGGTTGCAGTGAGGCAAGATCACGCCACTGCACTGCAGCCTGAGTGACAGAGTGAGACTCCGTCTCAGAAAAGAAAACATTTATGTATATGATAGATCTGAAGGAGGGGAGTCTATGCAGCACTTCCTAAGCCCTGTTGACCATGTAATTCTTTTTCTCATGGGACTACTAGGGACAGATAAGAATATTTACAAAGAGGTTGCATTTAGTTCCAACAGTTCTTTCTGACCACTTTAAATTAGGCAGAGCTTTGATGCTAATTAAAATATATTTAATCTACTGGCCTAATGAAAATTAGTTGAAATTAACTTAAACGAGGTAACTCAGTTATAGTTATGCAAAACCAGACCCCAAATCTCAGAATTATTTGAATAGTTAGAGCAAGTAAATCCAATTTGAGTTCCTCAAAATAGATTTTAACTAGAAGAATGATGTGACAAGCATAAAGATCTGGATGTAACTAGTTCATCTGGATGAAAACGTAACAGATTGGCTTGAACCTGTAATAAACTATTCAAAAAAAAATTGTATCTTCATTTAAAAGCTGCCTTATTGAGTTAGGAACTAATTCTGAATGGATTAAGTTAGTTTGGATGAATTTATGCTTTTTTTATACAGTGAACATTTGTTAGAATTTGATTTTATTCTGACAGAGGTTAACTCATTCACTCAAAAAATAGTTATTTAGCATTTTCTCCATGATAGCAGAGTCTGTGTTCAAGTCTTGACTCAATCATTTTGCACTTGATGTCAGGCAAAATGATTTCTGCTTCATTTATAATATAGGGATAAGAAGAGAATTGTATATTCTCCCCAAAGTCTAAACATGACATGAAAGGGTTCATGTAAAGCCATTAGCATACTCCATGGTCCTTAGTAAACAGTCAGTGAGGGTTTACTTTCATCTTATTTTAGAGAGGCGGTATGCATAGTAGTTAGCAGAATGAGCTTGCAAGCAGATAGGCTTGGATGGGAATCCTGAGTCCCCACTTTGGATTTGTGACCTTGGCCAAGAGACTATCTCTGAAAGATGACAATCATATCCAGCTCACAGGGCATAAAGTAAGTGTTCAAGAGCTGTTTTAACCATAAACACATCTACAACTCTTTCTGGCTAGTTTTGCTTCTGAACAACAATACATCCTGGAGTATTCGTTATATACACATAGTGAGGTTACAGCAGGACCAATAGTGTACTCAATGTTAGTATCTTTCTGATACCTAAAATTTATTTAAGAAAAAAAAAAAAAACATGTCTTACCCTGAATTAAGTGAAATGCAACTTATTTTCTAATGTAAAGGTTAATGCTTCATAAAGTGAGTTAAAAATACCCTAGTAAGGTCCCATATTTTCATACCACATAGGATGATTTTAGGAAAGAACTTAGAGTTGATGATGAGGCAAATGCATGTTTAAGGCATATCTAAGACAAATCACCTTTTGTCTAAATGTTAGTGTTCCTGAATAAAGTAAGTGCTCCACCAATGAGGTGATCCATTCTCTGGTTTTCAGATGACACCAGGGCCTTAAAACCATGAGTTTTTGCACAAATTAAACATTAAAGAGTTACGCAAGCACTATCATCTGCTGTGTGCTAGACCTCTCTGCTACAATCAGACATTCACAATTAGGACATTAACCCAGCTTTCAAGAAGCTCACTATCTCCAACTCAAGAGATTATTATACCATCCAATAGAAAGTGTTAGGAAAAAGGAAAGCAGCACTGTTAAGATAAAACAAAGGAGGAACACTGAAACCCAATTGTGTTGTGTGAGGGAAAGTTCCATGGAGAAGCTGCCATTGAGCTAAGACCTAAAGGTGGTCTATTAATAAAGTGACTTCTAGAATAACAGTGTATAACAAACCCTAGAATTTGTGGCTTAAAATGACACCCATATATTATTCACATAAATGTATGGCTCAGCTGGGAGCTAAACCTGGCACGGTTCACCTCAATTGGATTCAGGCATGTATCTACAATTAATTGAAAGATTGAGCTGGCCTAGTTCTTCCAGTTTAGGATCCTTCCACATCTGGGGCCTTGCTTAGGACAATAGGATGGACTACACTCTGCTCCTTGTGCCTCATGGTCCAATAGGTTAGGCTGGACGTGTTCTCATGGTAAAGGCAGAAAAAGAGATGTGTGAAGTTTCTTGTGAAGCCTACACTTGGAATATCATCATTTCTTTTTTGCAATATTCTAATGGCTAACATAACCCACAAGACCTGCCCATTCAAGGGATAAGGAAATATAATCCACTTCTAGATGAGAATTGCTGCAACATCACATTGTAAAGGGTGTGGATACATGAAGGGATGGAGATCTGGGACCATGGTTTCAATTTCTCCATCAGAGATGAGTAAGAATTTGTCAGACAAAAAATAAAAGAGGAAGAACATTCAAAGAGAAAGATTAACAATGGCAATTAATAAGGGTTTTATTTAAGAGAGGCAGCCAGACTATTGTCATGACTCTAGTCCTTAAAACCCTGAGTCTTCTACAGTAGCACTCCCCAAACTTCTCTTCTATGTTATTAGGTTCTGATCCCATGATTAACCATATTTAGAAAAGGATGAGTTAATTTCATTTACAGAGGTTTATTTATTATGCAATCTCTCAAAGGTTTTAACACAATAATGGTAGTTATTTTCAGTGCAGTCAATATGCTAGACACTTTATATGCATTCACTTATTTTAATCCCCTAGCAATCATATGAAGGCAGTACAATTATTGCTCATATTTTGTAAATGGAGAAACTGAGGAAAAGAGAAGTTAATGTGCATTTTTAATCACTCCACTGCAGCTATTTTAATCACGATTTTAATTTAATATTTTGAAATCAGCATATTTTAATCACTCCACTGCAGTCATTGCAATTTTGCTCTAAGCTCAGAGCAAATGTTTGTAGCATTTTCCAAGTATTTATCATTGCCTAACTCTTACTTAATGAGCTGTAGTAACATCTCAAAGTTCACATTTTGGTGTATATTTTCTCTAAAGATATATGAGATAAAGTGTGTGCTCCATGCTGAATTAATTTAGTCCAGATTTTCTTACATTTCTGTTTTCTCATCTATCCACCCATCTCTCTGCAATTAATAAAATTTCATAGTTTTAAACATATAACCCCATAGCAACCTTTTTAACATTATAATTCTTGCCTGTGAATGCTTGATTTAACCATGTTTCTCTGTAACTCATTAGAAATACATCCTTAAAACTGTAAGAATTAGTTATATTTTTGCTAAACCTTATAATGACTACTTCTTTAAAAAGTTGGAGGCATGTTTATAATCAATTAAGTAACTTGTGTCAAGTCATTGCAATTTTGCTGTAAGCTCAGAGCAAAATTCAATGTCATTTCTTTCAAAGGAATGTTCGGTGTCCAGCCATTGGTAAGATGCTCTGCAGCTAAGTGAGAAACGCCTGAAATAGGGTGAGAAGGCATGTGTTCTAATCTCAGCTCTCATGCCTACCAGTAGAGTCAACAGACAATTCATTTCATTTTTTGAATCTCGGTTTGGATTATGAATATCCTGCCACATTTCCCATATTTGGCTACAGCAGGGGTCAAATGAAATACCACATGTAAGGGGGAAAAAAGCTTTGTATTCTAGTAAGTGCTATGCAGGTTGTGTTTTAACAGAATGGGAATCGTCTACTGACTGTCAAAGACTAAACAAAAGACTATAAATTAATTATTTTAGAGCAATTTGTTAGAAATACACATAAAAATTTTAAATGACCATGACTTGTTCCTTCATCTCCAATCCCTAGGCTGAATAATTTAGCTAGAATAGCCAGAGAAACAAGTACTCTCTTCTTCTAGTATCATATCTTTAAAAATTCAAAGACTGAAAAAGATTATCAATATGTGTTTGTGGTTAGCCATGTCCTAAGTGAAAAATTATACAAAATCCTAAAGTCAACTACATATTTGTTTTTATCACTGAAAGAGATAAAAGTTAACACTTCTTACTCTAGGGTTTTATGGGCCCAAACTATCATTTCTTTTTACTGTCCTTTAAAATCTAGGCAAACAAGAAAACACAATTCACATTTAATTGTTCCTTCTATTGTCTCACTGCTTTACAGTGAGCTTATTTTTTAAATAACATTTACTGTGTGTAACTATAGAAGAAGCACTGTAGTACACAATGGAAATTCAGCAGTAAACAAAAAATATCCCATTCTCACAGAGATTTCACTCTTATGGGGAAAGACAGGGTAAAGGCTAAATAAGTGAAATACAGAGTAAGTTAGATACAGAAAAGAGGAATAGGGTATCTGGGGGTGTGATTTGGTTCGTGTTTTGTTGTTGTTGTTGTTTTTAGAAACAGGGTATCACTCTGTTGCCCAGGCTGGAGTGCAATGGCACCATCATAGCTCACGGCAGCATCCAACTCTCCAAATCCTGAGCTCAAGTGATCCTCCTGCCTCAGCCTCCTGAGTAGCTAGCACTACAGACATATGCCACCACACCCAACTAAATTTTTAAAATTTTTTTGTAGAGAGAGAATCTTGCTATGTTGCTAGGCTGGTCTCAAACTTCTGGCCTCAAGCCATCTTCCTGCCTTGGCCTCCCAAATAGTTGAGAATACAGGCAGGAGCTACTGCACTCAGCCATTGGTTTGTATTTTTAAATAGGGTTGTCAGGCAAGGCCTCATTGAGAAGGTGACTAAATACCTGAAGGAGATGAGAGAGTGAATCAGGAAGATCCTTGGAAGGAGAGGATTCAAAGTCAAGGAACCAGCAGCTGTAAAGGCTTTGAGGTGGAAGTGTGCTGCACCTATTCAAGGAGCAGCAAGGTGGTCAGTGTGAGCGAGAGAAGAGTAGGAGGTGAGTTCAGAGAAGCGAAGGGGTAGATCATAGATGGCTTAACAGGCTCTAGCTTATACTCCATGTGAAATGGGGAGCTATCAGAGGAATTTGAGCCGTGTCAGCAGAATCACACTAGCAACTAGAGAACATGTTGGGGAAGAAGGAGGGAAGCACGGAGATTACTGCTGTAGTAATTCACAGGAGACAACTGTGAGTTGGTGCAGGGCAATTGCAGTAAAGTTGATCAGAGGTGTCTGAATCATAGATATATTCTCAAGGCAGAGCTGGCAGAATTTGCTGATGTAACAGATGCATGTTGTGAAAGGAGGAAATCCATGATGACTCCAAGGTTTTGGTCTAAGCAACCAAAAACATGGAGATGCCACTACCTGGGATGGAGTATTATGGAGACAGGTTTTGAGGAAAGTGGAGACCAGGAGCTCTATTTTGTGTGTTTGAGGTTCACAGCACCTATGAGATGCACAAGTGAACATTTGGATTATACATGTGGGCTTATCAGTTTGAAGCTCAAGGGAGAGGTATACACTTGGTAGTTGCCAAAATACAGACAATTCTCATGTCTCCCTAAAATATATACAAGCAAGCTGTACCATGACCACCTTGGGCACATGTTGTCAGCACCCTCTGAGGCTGTATCATAGGTGCCTTCTTTTTTTTTTTTTTTTTTTTTTTTTTTGAGACGGAGTCTTGCTCTGTAGCCCGGGCTGGAGTGCAGTGGCCGGATCTCAGCTCACTGCAAGCTCCGCCTCCCGGGTTTACGCCATTCTCCTGCCTCAGCCTCCGGAGTAGCTGGGACTACAGGCGCCCGCCACCTCGCCCGGCTAGTTTTTTGTATTTTTAGTAGAGACGGGGTTTCACGGTGTTAGCCAGGATGGTCTCGATCTCCTGACCTTGTGATCCGCCCGTCTCGGCCTCCCAAAGTGCTGGGATTACAGGCTTGAGCCACCGCGCCCGGCCCATAGGTGCCTTCTTAACCTTGGCAAAATAAACTATCTAAATTGATTGAGACCTGTCTTAGTTACTTGTGAATTCACAAGTGCTTTGAAAAGAAACCGACTCTTATGTCTAAAAGAATTTTGTAGTGACAATACATTGATACAAGTCTTTATATTATTAACAGAAAAATATTTTCAAAGACTTTAAAACATCACATGCAGGGAAATATAAAAAAGATATGACAAGAGTTTTATTTACTTCATTCACTAATGAAGAAGTTGATAAGATGTTACAAATCAGTTCAAAGAAGAATTGAAGAATGATACACATGTCCATATACATATATTTTAAATCATGAGACTCCACCAAGCCTTGAGACACTCAAAAATTAAGACCTTCAGGAGATGAGAAGAAATCTGTAGAGACTGAGAAAGAGCAGCATGTGAGGTAAAAGGGAAATCAGGAGAGTGATGTCAGAGCAAGGGAAGAATGGGTAACCAAGAAATGGGCATGGGCTGGGCATGTTGGTTCATGCCTGTAATCCCAGCACTTTGGGAGGCTGAGATGGGCAGATCACCTGAGGTCAGGAGTTTGAGACCAGCCTGGCCAACATGGCGAAACCCCATCTCTATTAAAATACAAAAATTAGCCAGGCATGTTGGTGCACACCTGTAATCTCAGCTACTCAAAAGGCTCGAGGCAAGAGAATCACTTGAACCCAAGAGGTGGAGGAGGCTGCAGCGAGCCGAGATTGCACCACTCCAGCCTGGGTGACAGAGAGAGACTCCGTCCCAAAAAAAAAAAAAAAAAAAAAAAGTAGGCATAATCGGCTGTCTCAGATGCTGCTGATAGGTCAAGTATGATGGGGATTAATAAGTGGCCTTTGGATTTAGCAATGTGGACATTCTTTATGATCATGGCAAGATCAGTTTAGGTGGAGTATGGTATTGGAAAGCCTATTTTAAAGTAGATTCAAGCAAAAAAAATGAGAAGAGAAAAAAAGGAGCAAGCACATATAATCCATCCTTTTGAGGAGCTTTGCTATAATGAGAAGAGAGATCTTTTGTTTCTTTTGTA
Source organism: Macaca mulatta (assembly GCF_049350105.2). NCBI lineage: Eukaryota > Metazoa > Chordata > Mammalia > Primates > Cercopithecidae > Macaca > Macaca mulatta. The sequence continues at coordinate 37,681,267 of NC_133413.1, forward strand.
AAGGAAGTCAAAGTGAGATTCTTGAAACTGTGATTGTGGAGGTGAGTATTCATTGTAAACAAGGTCTATAAGGGAGGGTTTTCAATCTCAGCCCCATTGACATCTGGGGCTGGAAAATTCTTTGTTGTAAGGGACTGTTCTGTGCTTTATAGGGTATTTAGCAGCTTCCCTATCCTGTACCAACTAAATGCCAGTAGCACCTACTGGCTATGACAATCAAAAACATCTCCAGACATTCCCATATGTTCCCTTGGAAGCAAAATTGCCTGCAGTTGAGAACCACTGGTCTATAACAATGATGGTAAATAGCTGAGACAAGGTAAAAAATAAAGTCATTGGAGAATCAAAATTCAAGTGATTGAAAGAATAGGGAGGTAGAAAAATCATCTATATGTTTATCAAAATCTCCAAAAATTAGAAAAGAAGCATGCTGAATAGAATGACACTAAGCCAGAGCTAATTCTTCTGTGAACAAGGGGAACTGACTTAGGCATCAGATGATCGCAACCAGGAGAGATAGTGGGTAGCATTACCTCAAAATAGGACATCAAAAATGGAAAATATTAGGGAGAGAAGAGGGAATGTGATCTGGAAATGGCAATGAGAAGGAGAAAGAACTCCTACCCCACCTCCAGGGGTAGAGAAAATATAGGAGCGAAAATAGCAACCACCTAAGAGGGCTACAGTAGTTTTAAGGAAGAGCTGGGTTTCAGTAAGAGCAAAAAAGAAGGAAACGGAAATTTATGAGGATATAAAGAATTTTGCTGATGACTGAAGGTACTGGAAAAGGACTCCGAAATTTGAGAAGACTGGGAGATGGGTCAGATGCACAGACACGTGCGAGGAGTATAGTACAAGAGATAAGGATGTCCTGGAAAAAAGGGCATCCTTTAGAGATGTACCTTGGCAGAGATAAAGAACACTATAATAGTAGGCACTAAAATGGAATAAATTAAGGAGTGAATTGAATAAAAGTTCACTTGGTTTATGCACTTATTTATACATTTCAACATTTACTTGGTTTATGCCTATACATTTTCCTTAAAGCATAGTGATGTAGGTAGTAATGAGCTTATTTAACAAAATAAAATAGAGAAGTGAAGGGCTTAGGCAAAGATTACAAAACTGGTTAGTGGCAGGGTTTAAATTAAGTCTACTTATGGAGTGCTACTTTTCTTAAAAATACATTGCCTTGATGTTTCTTCAGCCATAAGGTATGTAGTTCAGAAAGTCTTCCTAATTCAAAAGCAGAATTTAGGGCTACTAAAGGATAGACAACCAAGGTATACAATGAAAGAGTTATGCAAGCTGTAGCTTTTTGGCGCTATGCAAGTCTAAGCTGTGCAACTCACCAGGGAACCATTAGAAGACACTACAGTTGGCTGAGACACATTAGCGTCTTTTCCAGCCTTCCTTCTTGATGCAATCAGAAGAAATGAATGCATAAAAAAGAGTGTGTAAACCAAAAATAAAATGACCTGATAATTTCATTGGACCCCTCCTCTCAGCCAAAGGCATTCCAGAGTCAACCTGAAAATCTAGTTCAGGCAGTGGTGGTGGAGGGGGTCAGGCACGCCTCATTATACCCTCCAGCATTAACATCAACACAAAATCCTTTAGTCAGGACCTCCTGAGGCTGTGTCACCAGCATGTTCTTAAAGTTGGCAAAATAAATTGAGACCTGTCTCAGATACTTATGGGTTCACAACACTTTGCAAAGAAAGCTACTCTTATGTCTAAAATATTTTTGTAGCCGGGCGCGGTGGCTCAAGCCTGTAATCCCAGCACTTTGGGAGGCCGAGACGGGCGGATCACGAGGTCAGGAGATCGAGACCATCCTGGCTAACATGGTGAAACCCCGTCTCTACTAAAATATACAAAAAACTAGCCGGGCAAGGTGGCGGGCGCCTGTAGTCCCAGCTACTCGGGAGGCTGAGGCAGGAGAATGGCGTGAACCCGGGAGGCAGAGCTTGCAGTGAGCTGAGATCCGGCCACTGCACTCCAGCCTGGGCGACAGAGCAAGACTCCGTCTCAAAAAAAAAAAAAAAAAAAAAAAATTTTTGTAGTGAATACATTTATATAAATCTTTATATTAAAAGAAATGTTTTCAAATGGTTAAAAACATGGCACACATGCAAATATAAACAAATGACAAAAAATTTATTTACCTCATTTACTATGAAGAAGTTGATGTTAAAAATCAGTTCAAAGAAGAATTTGAACAGATACATGTGTGCATACACACTATGTACATACATGTATATGTAAATGAGAATTCTGAAGTGAATTTGTTAATACAGTCAAAACTGTTTAAGATCTTGTATTGTATACAGTAATAATAAATACAAAACTGTCTACAGGGAATATCAATCTACATGTGAATACCTAATAGGGCAATAAAGATTGGGTTATCTTTCCTACCAGCGTGGAAATTAATTGTATCTGAACAAAATTCCTTTGCATTTCTATGGAGAAGAGACATTTGCAAGACTTCAGATTTCCATCATTTAACTTCTACCCCTGCAGAACTAATAATGTAACCAAGTCAATAGAGGTCAAAGAAGTGTACCCCCATGGAAATAGATAATCCTAAAAGGTCAGCTAGGCACACCCAATACTCCACTTTTTTTTGTGCATGTTCAAGTCTTCCGCAACTTTTTCTTGACAATGTTGTGTGTCTTGGAAATTTGCTGGGAGCCTTTTATTTGTGTATCATCTCTCAATAACTTTCCAAGTAACTTCTGTGGGTTTTTTCCCCCTTCTTTTACCCCAAGAATTGGCAGGCCTTTTCTTTTTTGTGTGTGTAAACAAAAAGTATCTGAGACAGGTTCCAATCAGATTGAGAAAGTGTATTTTGCTAAGGTTAAGAACTTGCCCATGGTACAGCCTCAGGAAGTTGTGACGACAGGTACCCAAGACGGCTGGTTACAGCTTGACTTTACACATTTTAGGGAGACATAATACTTCAACAAATACATGTAAGATGTACACTGGTTCAGTTCAGAAAGTCAGGACAACTCAGAGCAGGGCTACTAGGCTATAGGTAGATTTAAAGGTTTTCTGATTGGCAATTGGGTGAAAGAGTTATCATCAATAGAAAAGAATATCTGGGTTAAGATAACAGGTTGTGAAGACGAAAGTTTTATCATGCAGATGAAGCCTCCAGGTAGCAGGCTTTAGAGAGAGTAGATTGTAAATGTTTCTTATCAGACTTAGAGAGTCTGTTTAATCAGTAATTTCAAAAGAGAGGGGAGTATAATGAGGCATGTCCAGCTCCCCCTTCCCATCATAGCCTGAACTAATTTTTCAGGTTAACTTTGGAACGCTTTTGCTGAGAGGATAGGTCCAGTCAGATGGTTGAAGGGCTTATAATTTTATTTTTGGTTTACATTTGCTACCAACATCAGTAACTTAACATCTGTAATGACTAAGGGAAGATAGAAGTCATATGGCCTCTCTTGCTCTCCATCCTTGCCTCTAAATCTAAGCAATTGCCAATCCTGAACTTGTTTGAGAATTGTTTTTCAGTCTTTATAATGTGGTTAGCCTGTAGGAGGTATAAAAGAAGTCTATTTCAATGCGTGAGGCTTCATTCATCACTGACATGTACCAGTTACCCTATTTTTCTTTCTTTCCTATATATTTTTTTCTTTTCAATACAATTAAACTCAGGGGGACTTGATATTTGTCTTCAAATATTTGAAAGTCTGTCACATGAAAGATAAATTAGACCTGTTCTGTCTAGTCCCAACTAGTAGAACTAAGACCAATTCTGCAGAAACTACAAGAGTCTTTTATTTCTCTTATAGCGAGCATAATTTTTACAGAGCTGTCCAAAACTAGGATGAGCTTTTAAGGAATCTTAAAAGCTTCTCATAGTTATGATCCATGGCATTCATTGAAATGCAAATAGTTCCAAGCTCTCTTTGTTGACATTCTTTCCAGTTTTTGATAAATCCTTTCTTCCCAAACCCTCATCAGTTTTCCTCTTTTCCTTCAAAATGAGATTTTAGTCCCTCCCACTTAATATATTTTCATTCCCTAGCCCAAGATTGAGCAAACTGTTTTGGAAGGCCAGATAGTAAACATATTAGGTGCCTTACAGACCACAAGGTCCTTGCTGAAACTTTAAACTCTACTATTATAACATAAAAGTAGTCGTAGAGCATATGTAAGTAAGTGTGGCTGTGTTGCAGGAAAACTTTATGGACATTGAAATTTGATTTTCTTATAATGTTATGAATTTATAATATCACTCTTCTTTTGGGTTTTTTTCAACCATTTAAAAATGTAAGGAGGGAGGGCAAGACAGCTGACTAGACACAGCCTGGGGGAACAGCTCCCAGGGAGGGACCAAGATAACTTGCATGCTCCTAACAGATCTTTGGAAGTAAAGCACTAAGAGGGGATGGAGGGAAGACATAGAAGCTGGGCTGACGGGAGAGAAAGTTGGGTACCCTGCACAAGGCTACCATGAACTAGGACTCATTCTTGGGTCCCCGCGGCTCAGGGGGAACACGTGAGTTGAACTGGCAAGTAGCAACCTACTTTTGCCACAGACCTCTGAAACCCCAGCAGGAGGAGACCCCTTAACCACCAGGGACACTCCATTGGCAGGGAGAGCCGCTAAAAGAAGTGGTAGGGGCAGCAAGCCAACTAAGGTGCAGCCCAGACAGTTTACTGCAAGATTGTCTGCAGTGGACGATGGCCTGGAATGGCTATCCCCCTAGGCTCGACTTGCTTCCATAGGAAACTTTAACCCTAGGAAAACTGTCAGACCCGAAATCTGCAGGGAAGTCTTGCCCATCAAAAAGGACTGGTCCAATCTGAGCACCGCTTGGTCTGCTGGCATATCCCAGGGCTCCAGCCTGGCCACAACTGCTAGCATGGCAGAATTGGGGGCCCTGAACCAGAGCTTCTGCACTGGTGAACCATGTCTGACTGGTAGAGAGTTCCAGTAGGGTGTCCCCTATAGCCACCAACCAGCCCACATGCTCCCTTCCCATACTACAGCTACCCTAGGACCCATGGCTACTCCCCCACATCACTTTGCTGGCATGTGTCTGCACTGGCAGGTTTTGCTTTCCTTGCCCCACCAGTAGGTGGGAGTGCAGTCCACATCTCCTATCCGCAACAACTGCCATTGCAGATGGAGCCTTAATAGGCACAGAGCCAGCCAGACCTACTCCTGCCAGTGTCCCACCCTTGTGCTAACACTGTGCAGAGAACAGCAGATCCTCCCATGTTCTGAGTGACCACTCCTACTTTCAGCGTGCAGAGAATGCTCCCAAATCTGCACCCACAGCACCCTGTCCCCAAGCCAACTCCACCTTCAGTATGACCATGCACATAGTCACCAGCAGGGCCCCCCACACCCTCTAGCTGTGTTCCCTCTGCCACCATGGTGAATATCCGTAAGGAGGCAGGCATCCTGGCACCTGTTAGCACTCTGCTGTAGCTGCTGCAACTTGGCCTCCCAACACAGTGGATTTCTAACCTTAAGGAGCCAGACAACAAAGTCGGGGCCAAAAACAAGTCCCCCAGAGTTAGAGCACACAGTCCAGGAGTTTGGAGCTGAGTATTTCCCCCTAAAATCTTCCAAAAACAAAGCCAAGTCAGCTGAATCTACCTTATACTACAATCAAACCCACAAGGTCATCAAATAGGATAAAACAAAACAAAACAAAACAAACAAAAAACAAAACTCCAAAGATCAGAAACCTGAAAGATTGAAGGTAGAAAAGCACACAAAGATCAGAAAGAATCAGCACAAGAACTCTGACAACTCAAAAAGCCACAGTGCCTTCTTTCCTCCAAACAACCACAGCACCTCTCTAGCAAGGGTTCTGAACCAGGCTGAGATAGCTGAAATAACAGAAATAGCAATCCGAATATGGATAGGAACGAAGATCATCAAAACCCAATCCAAGGAAGCTAGAAATTAAGGCAAAACATTGCAGGAGCAGACAGACAAAATAGCCAGTATGGAAAAGAATGTAAACGACCTGATGGAGCTAAAAAAACACACTATAATAATCTCACATTGCAATCACAGGTATTAATAGAATAGACCAAGCAGAGGAAAGAATCTCAGAGCACGAAGAATGGCTTTCTGAAATAGAACAGTCAGACAAGAATAGAGCAAAAAAAAAAAGAAAAGAAATGAACAAAACTGACAAGAAATATGGTATTACGTAAAGAGATGAAATCTACGACTCATGGGTGTTCCTAAAAGAGATTAGGAGAATGTAAGCAACTTGGAAAACATATTTCAGGATAACATCCCTGAGAACTTCCCCAACCTAGCTAGAGAGGTCAACATTCAAATTCAGGAAATGCAGAGGACCCCAGTAAGACACTTCACAAGAAGTCCTCCTGAAAACATACAATCATCAGGTTCTCCCAGGTCAGAAAAATAAATAAATAAATAAAAAAGTTCAAGGCAGCTAAAGAGAAAGGTCAGGTCATCTACAAAGGGAAGCCCATCAGACAAACAGCAGATCTCTCAGGAGAAACCCTATGAGACAGAAGAGACTGGGGGACAATATTCAACATTATTAAAGAAAAGAAATTGCAACCGAGAATTTTATATCCAGCCAAAGCAAGCTTTGTAAGCAAAGACAGAGATAAGATACTTTTCAGAGAGACAAAAGCTGAGGAAATGTGTTACTACCAGACATGCCTTACAAAACCTCCTACAGGAAGCACTAAATATGGAAAGACCATTACCAGCCACTATAAAAACAGACCTAAGTACACAGACCAGTGACACTGTAAAGCAACCACATAAACAAATCTACAAAATGACCAGCTAACATCATGATGACAGGATCAAATCTATACATGTCAATACTAACCTTGAGTATAAATGGGCTAAATGCCCCAATTAAAAGACACAGAGTGGTTAGCTGGATAAAGAACCAAGACCTGTCTAGGAGCAATGGTTCATGCCTGTAATCCCAATACTTTGGGAGGTGGAGGCAAACGGATTGCTTGAGAACAGGAGTTCAAGACTAGCCTGGGCAACATAGTGAAAGCCCATCCCTACTAAAAATACAAAAAAAAAAAAAAAAAAAAAAAACCTACCAGATGTGGTGGCTCATGCCTGTAGTCTCAGGTACTTGGGAGGCTTAGTTTGGAGAATCACCTGAGTTCAAGAGGTCGAGTTTGCAGTGAGCTGAGATCATGCCACTGCACTCCAGCCTGGACAACTAGAGTGAGACCTTATCTCGAAGAAAGGAAGAAGAAAGAAGAAAGAAGAAAGAAGGAAGAAGAAGAAAAAAGAAGAAAAGAAAGAAAGAAGAAGGAAAAAAGAAGAAAAAAAGAAGAAAGAAGGAGGAAGAAAAGGAGGAGGAGGAGAAGGAGAAGAAGAAGGAGAAGGAGAAGGAGAAGGAGAAAGAGCCCATTAATATGTTGCCTTAAAGGGACCCATCTCACACATAATGACACTCAAAGCCTCAAAATAAAAGGACGGAAAAAAATCTACCAAGCAAATGGAAAACAGAAAAAAGCAGGGGTTGCAATCCTAGTTTCAGACAAAACAGACTTTAAACCAACAAAAATCAAAAGAGACAAAGACATTTACATCATGGCAAAGGGTTCAATTCAACAAAAAGATCTAACTATCCTAAATATACGTGTACCAAACACAGGAGTACCCAGATTCATAAAGCAAGTTCTTAGAGCCCTTCCAAGAGACTTAGACTCCTGCACAATAGTAGTGGGAGACTTTAGCACCTCACTGGCAATGTTAGAGCATGAAGACAGAAAATTAAAGATATTCAGCACTGGATCAAATGGAGCTGATTGACATCTACGGAACTCTCCACAAACAACAGCATATACATTCTTCTCATCACCACATGGCACGTACTCTAAAATCAATCACATAATAGGAAGTAAAACATTTCTTGGCAAATGCAAAAGAACTGAAATCATAACAATCTCTCAGACCATAGTGCAATTAAATTAGGAATCACAACTAAGAAATTCACTAAAACCATACAATTACATGGAGATTGAATAACCTGTTCCCAAATGACTTTTGGGTAAATAATGAAATAAAGGCAGAAATCAAGAAGTTCTTAGAAACTAATGAGAATGAAGATACAATACACCAGAATATCTGGGACGCAGCTATGGCAGTGTTAATAGGGAAATTTATAGCACCAAATGTTCACATCAAAAAGTTAGAAAGATCTCAAGTTAACAACCTAACATCACAACTAAAAGAACTAAGGAACCAGGAGCAAACAATCAAAAAGCTAGCAAAAGACAATAAATAACCAAAACAGAGCTGAACTGAAGGAAACTGAGACACACAAAAAAATTCAAAACATCAACAAATTCAGGAGCTGTTTTTTGAAAAAATTAATCAAATAGATAGACTGCTAGCTAGACTAATAAAGAAGAGAGAAGATTCAAATAAACAATCAGAAATGACAAGTGAGATATTACCACTAACCCCACAGAAATACAAATAACCATCAGAGAATATTATGAACACTTTTGTGCACATAAACTAGAAAATGTAGAAGAAATTGATAAATTCCTGGACACATACACCCTTTCAAGACTCAACCAGGAAGAAACTGAATCCCTGAACAGACAAGTAACAAGCTCTGAAATTGAGTCAGTAATAAATAGTTTAACAACCAAAAAAGCCCAGGACCAGATGGATTCAAAGCTGAGTTCTACCAGATATACAAAGAGTTGGTACCATTCCTGCTGAAACTATTCCAAAAATTGAGGAGGAGGGACTCCTCCCTAACTCATCCTATGAGGCCAGCATCATCCTGATACCAAAACTCGGCAGAGACACTAGAAAACTTCAGGCCAACATCCTTGACGAACATTGATGCAAAAATCCTCAACAAAATGCTAACAAACCAAATTCAGCAGCACATTAAAAATCTTATCTACCATGATCAAGTAGGCTTTATCCTCAGGATGCAAGGCTGGTTCAACATACCCTAATCAAAAAATGTGATTCATCACATAAACAGAACTAAAGACAAAACACCACATAATTATCTCAATAGATGCAGAAAGGGCTTTCAATACAATTCAACATCCCTTCACATTAAAAACTCTCAACAAATTGGTATTGAAAGAACATACCTCAAAATAATAAGAGCCATCTATGGCAAACTGACAACCAACATCATACTGAATGGTCAAAAGTTAGAAGCATTCACCTTGAAAACTGGCAAAAGACAAGAGTGCCCTCTCTCACCACTCCTATTTAACACAGTATTGGAAGTCTTGGCAAGGGTTATCAGGCAAGAGAAATAAATAAAAGCCATCCAAATAAGAAGAGAGGAGGTCAAACTATCCCTGTCTGCTGATGACATAATCCTTTATCTAGAAAACTTCATAGTCTCAACCCAAAAGCTCCTTAAGCTGATAACTAACTTCAGCAAAGTTTCAGGATGTAACATCAATGTACAAAAATCACTAACATTCCTATACAACAGTCAAGCCAAGAGCCAAATCAGCAATGCAATCCCATCACAATTGCCACACACACACACACACACACTCCTAGGAATACAGCTAATCAGGAACGTGAAAGATCTCTACAAAGAGAACTACAAAACACTGCTGAAAGAAATCAGAGATGACACAAATGGATAAACATTTCATGCTCGTGGATGGGAAGAATCAATGTCACTAAAACGGCCATATTGCCCAAAGCAATTTAACTCAATGCTATTCCTATTAATATACAATTGAGAGGCTAGGCAAGGTGACTCATGCCTGTAATACTAGCACCTTAGGAGGCCAGGGAGGGTGGATCACCTGAGGTCAGGAGCTTGAGACTGGCCTGGCCAACATGGTGAAACCCTGTCTCTACTAAAAAATACAAAAACTAGCTAGGCCTGGTGACAGGCACCTACAATCCCAGCTACTCAGGAGTCTAAGGAGGAGAGTCACTTAAACCTGGGAGGCAGAGGCTACAGTGAGCAGAAATTGCACTGCACTCCAGCCTGGGTGACAGAGCAAAATTCCATCTCAAAAAACAAAAACTAATACAATTGAGAGTCTTCACAGAACTAGAAAAAACTATTTTTACATTCATATAGAACCAAAAAACAGCCCAAATAGCCAAGGCAATCCTAAGCAAAAAGTAAAAAGCTGGAGGCATTATGCTATCTGACTTCAAAGTATAATACAGTGCTACAGTAACCCAAACAGCAGGGTACTAGTACAAAAACAGAAAAATAGACCAATGTAACAGAGTAGAGAACTCAGAAATAAGGCCACACAACTACAACTATCTGGTTTTTGACAAACCTGACAGAAACAAACAATGGGTGCAATGGGTGCCACAGTTAATATTGAGTGTCAAATTGATTGGATTAAAGAATGTAAAATATTGTTCCTGGGTGTGTCTGTGAGGGTGTTGCCAAAGGAGATTAATGTTTGAGTCAGTAGACTGGAAGAGGTGGAACCATCCTCAATCTGGGTGGACACCATCTAATCAGCTGCCAGTGTGGCTAGGATAAAAACAAGCAGAGAAATGCGGAAGGACTAAATTGACTGAGTCTTCTGGCCTTCATCTTTCTCCCATGCTGGATGCTTCCTGTCATTGAACATCAGACTCCAAGTTCTTCAGCTTTTGGATTCTTGAACTTACACCAGTGGTTTTCCAGGGCTCTCGGGCCTTTGGCCATAGACTGAAGGCTGCACTGTTGGCTTTCTTAATTTTGAGGTTTTGGGACTCGGACTGGCTTCCTTGCTCCTCAGTTTGCAGATGGCCTATTGTGGGACTTCACCTTGTGATCCTGTGAGTCAATACTCCTTAATAAACTTCCTTTCATATATACATCTACCCTATTAGTCCTGTCCCGCTAGAGAACCCTGACTAATACAAATGGGGGAAGGATTCCCTATTCAATAACTGAAATAACTAGCCAGCCATATGCAGAAGATTGAAACTGAATCCCTTTCATTTTACCATATAAAAAAATTAACTCAAGATGGATTAAAGGCTTAAATGGAAAACCCAAAACTATAGAAACCCTGGAAGATAACATAGGCAATACCATTGTGGACATAGGAATGAGTAAAGATTTCATGATGAAGACACAAAAAGCAATTGCATCAAAAGCAAATATTGACAATTGGGATCTAATTAAACTAAAAAGTTTCTGCACAGCAAAAGAAACTATCAACTGAGTGAAGAGACAACCTACAGTATCTGTAGGAGAAAATTTTTGCAAACTATGCATCCAACAAAGGTGTAATATTCAGCATCTATAAGGAACTTAAATTTACAAGAAAAAAGAACCCCATTAAAAAGTGGGCAAGGACATGAACAGAAAATTTTCAAAAAAAGATGCTCATGTGGCCAGCAAGCATATTTTAAGAAAAGCTTGAATAATGATGATGGGGGTCAGGGCCAAGATGGCTGACTAGAAGCTGTGGCAATAGGACACTCCCATTGAACAGAACCAGAACAGTGTGCGAATTCCCCACCAGCAACTGAGGTATCCAGGTTCTATCATCAGGACTAACTAGGTGGGTGGTGTGACCCATGGAGAGGAAGGAGGAGCACTGTGGTGCAGTGGCCTGCCTGAGAGCCTCACAGGGCAGGGGGGCACCTACCGCCCAGCCAATGGAGGTGGTGAGTGAGCATGCTACCCAGCCTGGGAAACTGCTTTTTCCAAGGAACTGTGCAACCTATGGATCAGAAGATCCCACTCATGAGCTCATGCCACTGGGGCCTAGGGTCCCAACCATGAAGCCACACAGATTCTCAACAGCCACTCAGCTAGAATCTGTCTAAGCCTGTGAAGTTCCGGGGGGACAGGGGAGGCACAGGGGAAGGTGGTATCAGCATAACTAAAGCTATCTGCTGTCTAAGCTGTCTGAGCTCCTTGGGGGAGGGGTGGCATCCAGCACTGAGACTGCTAGCTGCCTAACACACTAAACTTCAAGGCTGGAGGAAGGGCAGCAGCCATCTCTACAACTCCAGGCAAAGGTCTAATGTCCAGCATCTATTTAAACAAAACAAAACGAAACAAACCTTAAATTTACAAGAAAAAAGAAACCCATTATAAAGTAGACAAGGGCGTGAACAGACACTTTTACCCTGCTGGAGCCAGACAGGCTGGACTGCTTGGTCCCAAAAGGTATTCCGCACAGCCTAACACACAGGTTGTGGCAGCCTTCAGCCAGGGTGCATCTTCAGGCCTGACCCTGACCCATCCCTCCTCACTGGGCAAGGCCTCCCTGCAGGAACTCCAACAACTCCCGCTAGGGGCTCAGGGACAGAACTCTGATCTCCTTGGGCCTGAGCACCTAGGGGAAGGGTGGCCATAGTCTCCACGGACCAGTAGACTTAGTCTTTCCTCCTGCTAATTCTGAGGAATCTGGGCAGCCCAGACAACTTGGTTTCCCCCCAGCGAGGCACACCCCCACCACCAAGAGACAGCCAAAGTTCTTTGTTAAATGGGTCCTACGTCCCATGCCACCTAACTGGGTAAGACCCTCCGACAGGGGTTGTCAGACACCCTATACAGGAGCTTTCCTACTGGCATCAGATCAGTGCCCCTCAAGGTCAGAGATCCCAGAGGAAAGAGAAGGCACCCATCTTTGCTATTCTCCAACCTTCTGGAGTGACATCTCCAGGCACAGGAGTGAACCAGAAGAATAGTGCTGGAAGTGAACCCCCAGCAAACTGCAGCAGCGCTAAGAAAAAGGACCTAATCATTGAAAGAAAAACAAACAGAAAACAAAACAGCAGCAGCACCAACAGAAAAGTCCCCACAAAAACCTCATCCAAGGGTCAGCAGCCTCAAAGATCGAAACTAGACAAACTCATGAAGATGAGAAAGAATCAATGAAAAAAGGCTGAAAACCCAAAAGGCCAGAGTGCCCCTTCTCCAGATGATTGCAACACCTCTCTAGCAAGGGCGCAGAACTGGATGGAGAATGAGATGGATGAACTGACAGAAGTAGGTTTCAGAAAGTGGGTAATAACAAACTCGGCTGAGGTAAAGGAACATGTTCTAACCCAATGCAAAGAAGCTAAGGACCTTGATAAAAGGTTACAGGAGCTGCTAACTAGAATAAGCAGTTTAGAGAGGAACATAAATGACCTGATAGAGCTGAAAAACACAGCATGAGAACTTCGTGAATCATACTCAAGTATCAATAGCTGAACTGGTCAAACAGAAGAAAGAATATCAGAGATTGAAGACCATCTTGCTGAAATAAGGCAGGCAGACAAGATTAGAGAAAAAAAGAATGAAAAGGAATGAACAAAACCTCTGAGAAATATGGGCCTATGGAAGAAGACCAAACCCATGATTGATTGGAGTACCTGAAAGAGGGAGAATAGAACCAAGTTGGAAAACGCACTTCAGAATATTATCCAGGAGAACTTCTCCAACCTAGAAAGACAGGCTAACATTCAAATTCAGGAAATACAGAAGACCACCACTAAGATACTCCACGAGAAAATCAACCCCAAGACACAAAATCATCAGATTCTCCAAGGTCAAAATGAAGCAAAAACGTTAAGGGAAGCCAAAGAGAAAGGCAGGTCACCTACAAAGGGAAGCCCATCAGACTAACAGCAGACCCCTCAGCAGAAACCCTACAAGCCAGAAGAGATTGGCGGCCAATATTCATTCAACATTATTGAAGAATTTTCAACCCAGAATTTCATATCCAGCCAAACTAAGTTTCATAAACAAAGGAGAAATAAAATATTTTTTTTTCAGACAAGCGAACGCTGATGGATTTTGCCACCACCAGGCCTGCCTTGCAAGAGCTCCTAAAGGAAACCCTAAATATGGAAAGGAAAAACTGGTAGCAGCCATTGCAAAAACCCACTGAAATATAAAGAGCAATGACACCATGAAGAAAGTGTATCAACTATGTGCAAAATAACCAGCTAGCATCATAATGACAGGATCAAATTCACACAGAACAATATTAACCTTAAATGTAAGTGGGCTAAATGCCCCAATTAAAAGACATAGACTGGCAAATTGGATATAGTCAAGACCCATCAATGTGCTGTATTCAAGAAACCCTTCTGATGTGCAAAGACACGCATAGACTCAAAATAAAGGGATGAAGGAAAATTTACCAACCAAAGGGAAAGCAAACAAAACAAAACAAAAAAAACAGGGGTTGCTATCCTAGTCTCTGGCAAAACAGACTTTAAACCACCAAAGATAAAAACAAAAACAAAAACAAAAAAAACAAAGAAGAACATTGCACAATGGTAAAGGGATCAATTCGACAAGAGGAGCTAACTCTCTCTAATCTATATGCCCCCAATACAGGAGCCCCTAGATTCATAAAACAAATTGTTAGAGACTTACGAAGAGACTTAGACTCCTACACAATAATAGTGAGAGACTTTAATACTCCACTGTCAATATTAGACAGATCAACGAGACAGAAAATTAACAGGGATACTCAGGACTTGAACTCAGGTCTGGATCAAGTGGACCTAACAGATACCCATAGAACTCTCACATAAACAGAATAAACATTCTTCTCAGTGCCACATAGCACTTATTCTAAAATCAACCACGTAATTGGAAGTAAAACACCCCCCTGTCTCTCAGACCACAGTGCAATCAAATTAGAACTCAGGATTAAGACATTCAAAACCACATTATATAAACATAAATTGAACAATCTGCTCCTGAAAGACTCCTGGGTAAATAAGGGAAATTAAGGCAGAAATCAAAAAGTTATTTGAAACCAATGAGAACAAAGAGACAACATACCAGAATGTATGAGACACAGCTAAAGCAGTGTTAAAACAGAAATTTATAGCACTAAATGCTCACATCAGAAAGCTAGAAAGGTCTCAAATCAACACTCTAATATCACAGTTAAAAGAACTAGAGAAACAAGAGCAGACAAATCCAAAAGCCAGCAGAAGACAACAAATAACTAAGATCAGAGCAGAATTGTAGGAGACAGAGACACAAGAAAACCCTTCATAAAGTCAATGAATTCAGGAGCTGTTTTTTCAAAAAAAAATTAACAAAATAGACCACTAGCTAGAGTAATAAAGAAAAGAAAGAAGTCAAACAGACACAATAAAAAATAATAAAGGGATAGCACCACACGACCTCACAGAAATACAAACTACCATCAGATAATACTATCAACACCTCTAAACAAATAAACTAAAAAACTTTAGAAGAAATGGATAATTTCATGGACACATACACCATCCCAAGGCTAACCCAGGAAGAAGTCGAATCCCTGAATAGACCAATAACAAGTTCTGAAATTGAGGCAGTAATAGCCTACCAAACAAAAAAAAAAAGCCCATGACAGACAGATTCACAGTCAAATTCTACCAGAGATACTAAAGGAGCTGGTACCATTCTTTCTGAAATGATTCCAAACAATTGAAAAGGAGGGACTACTCCCTAACTCATTTTATGAAGCTGGCATCATCCTGATACCAAAACCTGGCAAAGGCACAACAAAAAAAAAGAGAACTTCAGGCCAATATCCCTAATGCATATTGAAGCAAAAATCTTCAATAAAATACTGGCAAACAAAATCCAGCAACATATCAAAAAGCGTATTCACCATGATCAAGTCAGCTTCTTTCCTGGGATGCAAGGCTGCTTCAAAATATGCAAATCGATAAACGTAATCCATCACATAAATAGAACCAATGACAAAAACTACATGATTATCTCAATAGATGCAGAAAAAGCCTTCAATAAAATTCAACATCTCTTCCTGTTAAAAATTCTCAATAAGCTAGGTATTGATGGAACATATCTCAAAATAATAAGAGCTATTTATGACAAACCCATAGCCAATATCATACTGAAAGGGCAAAAGCTGGAAGCATTACTTTTGAAAACCAGTACAAGACAAGAATGCTCTCTTTCACCACTCCTCTTCAACATAGTATTGGAAGTTCTGGCCGGGGCAATCAGACAAGAGAAAGACATAAAGGGAATTTGAATAGGAAAAGAGGATCTCAAATTGTCTCTGCATACAACAAGATTCTGTGTTTAGAAAATGCCATTGTTTCAGCCCCAAAACCCCTTAAGCTGATAAGC
The DNA here is from genome assembly GCF_049350105.2 of Macaca mulatta. Lineage (NCBI taxonomy): Eukaryota > Metazoa > Chordata > Mammalia > Primates > Cercopithecidae > Macaca > Macaca mulatta. The sequence continues at coordinate 37,697,331 of NC_133413.1, forward strand.
AACTTCAGCAAAGTCTCAGGATACAACATGTATGTGCAAAAATCACAAGCATTTCTATACACCAACAATAGACAAGCAGAGAGCCAAATCATAAGTGAACTCCCATTAGCAACTGCTACAAAGAGAATAAAATACTCAGGAATACAACTTACAAGAGATGTGAAGGACCTCTTCAAGGAGAACTACAAACCACTGCTCAAGGAAACAAGAGAGTACATAAACAAATGGAAAAATATTTCATCCTCATGGATAGAATCAGTATCGTGAAAACGGCCATACTGCCCCCAAAATAATTTATAGATTTAATGCTATTCCTATTAAACTACCATTGACTTTCTTCACAGAATTAGAAAAAACTACTGTAAATTTCATATGGAATCAAAAGAGAGCCCGTATAGCTAAGACAATCCTAAGCAAAAAGAATAAAGCTGGAGGCATCATGCTACCTGACTTCAAACTATACTCTAAGGCTACAGTAACCACAACATATAGATCAATGGAACAGAACAGAGACCTCAAAAATAATAACACACATTTACAACCATCTTATCTTTGACAAACCTGACAAAAACAAACAATGGGGAAAAGATTCTCTGTTTAATAAATGGTGCTGGGAAAACTGGCTAGCCATATGCAGAAAACTGCAACTAGACCACTACCTTATACCTTATACAAAAATTAACTCAAGATTGATTAAAGACTTAAATGTAAAACCCAAAATCATAAAAACCCCAGAATAAAACCTAGGCAATACTATTCACGAGATAGGCATGAGCAAAAATTTCATGATGAAAATGCCAAAAGCAATTGCCTCAAAAGCCAAAATTTACAAACAGGATCTAATTAAACTAAAGAGCTTCCTGCACAGCCAAAGAAACTAGCATCAGAGTGAACAGGCAACCTACAGAATGCGAGAATATTTTTGCAATCTACCCATCTGACAAAAGTCTAACATCCAGAATCTACAAAGAATTTAAACAAATTTATAAGAAAAAGCAAAGAACCCCATCAAAAAATAGGCAAAGGATACGACAGACACTTCTCAAAAGAAGACATTTGTGCGTCCAACAAACATATGAAAAAAATCTCAACATTACTGATCATTAGAGAAATTCAAATCAAAACCACACTGAGATACCATCTCACACCAGTCAGAATGATGATTATTAAAAAGTCAGGAAACAACGATGCTTGTGAGGCTGTGGAGAGATAGGGACACTTTTACACTGTTGGTAGGAATGTAAATTAGTTTAACCATTGTGGAAGACAGTGTGGTGATTCCACAAGGGTCTAGAACCAGTGAATACCATTTGACCCAGCAATCCCATTACTGGATATATACCCAAAGGGATATAAATAAATCTATTATAAATATACATGCACATGTGTGTTTATTGCAGCACTATTTACAATAGCAAAGACATGGAACCAACCCAAATGCCCATCAATAATAGACGGGATAAAGAAAATGTGGTACATATACACCATGGAATACTATGTAGCCATTAAAAGGAATGAGATCATGTCCTTTGTAGGGACACGGATGAAGCTGGAAGCCATCGTCCTCAGTAAACCAACACAAGAACAGAAAACCAAACACCAAATGTTCTCACTCATAAGTAGGAGTTGAACAATGAGGACACATGGGCACAGGGAGGGGAACCACACACACTGATAGGGGTAGGGGAGAGAGAGCATTAGGACAAATAGCTAATGCATGGGGGGCTGAAAACCTAGACCACTGGTTGATAGGTGCAGCAAACCACTATGGTACGCATAAACCTATATAACAAAAGTTCACATTCTCCACATGTATCCCAGAACTTAAAGTAAAATAAAAATTAAAAAATAAAAAAAAAGCTCAACATCACTGATCATTAGAGAAATGCAAATCAAAACCACAATAAGATATCATCTCATATCAGTCAGAATGGCTATTACTAAAAAGTCAACAAATAACAGATGCTGGTGAGACTGTGAAGAAAAAGGAATGCTGATACACTGTTGTGGTGTTGTGGGAGTGTAAATTAGTTTCCATTGTGGAAGACAGTGTGGTGGTTCCTCAAAGATCTAAAGACAGAAATACCATTCAACCCAGCAATCTCATTACTGAGCATATACCCAAAGGAATATAAATCATTCTATTATAAAGACACACACATGTGCATGTTCATTACAGCACTATTCACGATAGCAAAGACATGGAATCAACCTAAATGCCCATCAATAGTAGACTGGATAAAGAAAATGTATACATATCCTCCATGGAATACTATGCAGCCATTAAAAAGTACTAGATCATATCCTTTGTAGGAACATAGATAGAGCTGGAGATTATTATTCTTAGGAAATTAACACAGAAATAGGAAACTAAATACTGTGTTTTCTCCCTTATAGGTGGGAGCTAAATGATGAGAACACATGGATACATAGAGGGGAACAACAGACACTGGGTCCTGTTTGAGGATGGAAGGTGACAGGAGGGAGAGGATCAGGAAAAATAGCTATCAGGTACTAAACTTAGTACCTGGGTGATGAAATAACCTGTACAACAAATCCTCATGACACATTTACCTATATAATAAGCCTGCACATGGACTCCTGAACACAGCAAGAAACATTGGAAAGGCCTCAGCAGAGCCAGATATGTGGCTCTTTGCTTCCTTTATTCCCCTCCTCAGTCTGTCCACTTAGACAAACCACAACCAAAGAGGGCTGCAGGCACCAATGCCTGGTTATAGAACCAGATGCATACGTGAAGAAGTCATGCTGCCCATTCCAGCCCAATGGACAGTGTGGGGAGCAGAGACAAGATTCCCCACTATGTCGTGTCTGAATTCCTGACCAAAAGAATCATGAAAAATAATTTAAAAATTTTCAAGTCACTAACAAAAAATGTAAAAATTATTCTTAGCTCATGAGTCATACCTAAACAGGTAGCTGGCTAGATTTGGCATAAGCGCCAGTTTTCTCAGCTCTGCCCTAGCCACTCATTATAGACTGTAAGGAGGAACAACTTGTCCATACTATACTGTAAGATTTGTTGGCTGGGCACAGTGGCTCACACCTGTAGTCCCAGCACTTTGAGGGACAGAGGTGGGAAGATCACTTGAGGCCAGGAGATGAGACCAGCCTGGCCAACATGGTGAAAACCCATCTTTACTAAAAAATACAAACAAATTAGTTGAGCATGGTGGTTTGCAACTGTAATCCCAGCTACTTGGGAGGTTGAGGCAGGAGAATCGCTTGAACCCTGAAGGCAGAGGTTTCAGTGAGCCGAGATCGTGCCATTACACTCCAGTCTGGGCGACAGAATGAGAGTCTGTCTCAAAAAATAAATAAATTTAATTTAATTAAAAAAAAAGATACTGTTGACATCTCAAAGGACATTCTGCAGGCTGAGAATCTGCTGTGATTTCAGAGGAAAGGTGCTCAATCAGATGTCTTTACATTTTAATGCTTTTATCTAAGTGGGCTATTTTTAAAAGGACGCCTGTAATCCCAGCACTTTAGGAGGCCGAGGCACGTGGATCACAAGGTCAGGAGATCGAGACCATCCTGGATAACATGCTGAAATCCCAGCTCTACTAAAAAAAGAAAAAAAAAATACATATATATATATATATATAGTGTGTGTATATATATAATACACACAAAAAATTAGCCGGGCGTGGTGACAGGTGTCTGTAGTCCCAGCTACTCTGGAGGCTGAGGCAGGAGAATGGTGTGAACCTGGGAGGCAGAGCCTGCAGTGAGCTGAGATCGCGCCACTGCACTCCAGCCTGGGCGACAGAGTGAGACTCCATCTCAAGGAAAAAAAAAAAAAAAAAGATCTTCAGTGGAAGATATGATAAGTATATATTGCCTAAGTTTTGAACACAGTACCTGGAGTAAAAGTTAGTTAAAAATTAAAATAAGGAAGAAGAACTATTTTTGTTAATCAAAGTCTTCCTGAGACTGGTCACACCTCTGGATTGGTAGCAGTTCTACAGTGGTCAGAGTTTCTCTGGGGAAAATCTACTCTGCAGCCTGCCTCTCCATAAAGTTTGACTGCTCAGATACCACATTATTGCCTTGTAAAACCAGCGCATCCCCTTTTATTATTATCCATTTCAGGTTTAACGTGTAACAGATTATAATAAAAACTCTCTTTATAAAATATGTTTAAAGATTATTTCCCAGTCCATTTGGTAGCACTTATGTTAATACCATCAAAGCAGGTCCCCAAAAGGTAGTAACAAAAAATTTCAATGGCACTTACAAGATTTCTTCAAAGGGAGGTTCTGGTGACAGCTTTTCATTTTGGAGGAACTGGTAAAAGTGGAAGTTCTAAGGTACTTATTTCTGCTTTTACCTATTTGTTTCAATACGTGATACTTTATCCATCACTGACATGCACCAATTCCCTTCTTCTTCTTTCTGTTTTCAATATAATTAGACTCAGGGGGACTTGATATTTGTCTTCAAATATTTGAAAGTCTGTCACATGGAAGAGGGATTAGACTTTTCTGCCTGGTCCCAAGTGGTAGAACTAAGACCAATTCTGCAGAAACTATAGGGAAACATTTTTTTTTTCCCCTTATAGTGAACATATTTTTTACAGAGTTGTCCAAAACTGGGATGACTCTCTTGGAATTTCAAGTCACTTAAGGTATTCAGGCAGAACCCAGATTACTATTTGAAGGGAAATTTCCAAAGAGAATTCAAACATTCTACAAGAGTTAAACTACCAGTTACAAGATTCTGTGAGTCTTGAATTGTTGGCCATTATATAACAGCATAATGATAGCAGCTCCATTATTTGACTATTTACTATTGTCAAATACTGCACCAAGGTCTACCTACTTAATTAATCCACACAACACCAATAAGGTCTATATAATTAGTATACAAATTTCATAAATAATGATATCAAGGGCTAAGAAATGAAGTAACTCGCCCTAAATTATATAACTAGTAAATGAAAGATTCTAGGTTTGAATTCAGACCTACCTGACACAAGGGTCCAGACTCTTAAAACTATGCTGCTTCTTTGTAATGGTGTTATGTAACGAGCTTTAAGGACCCCATTTGTGTTCCATGATAGCTTTTAATCTAAGATAGACAAAAGTCAAGGACAAAGAATATACGCATAGAACGCCTTAAGCTGTAAAATGAATGCATCAACATGTCGTGTACGTAACAAAAATGTGCTGAGTGAAAAAAGTGGCAGAATAATATGTGAAATTTGACACTATTTACATAGAATTTTAACAATAAAAACAAAATAAATTATATGGGGCTACATACATGTACATTAAGAAATAAACAAGAGGCTGGGCGTGGTAGCTCACGCCTGTAATCCTAGCAATTTGGGAGGCCGAGGCGGGCAGATCTTCTGAGCTCAGGAGTTTGATATTAGCCTGGGCAACATGGTGAAACCCTGTCTCTACTAAAAAATACAAAACAAAATTAGCTGGGCATGGCCGTGTGCGCCTGTAGTCCCAGCTACTCTGGAGGCTGAGGCAGGAAAATGGCTTGAACCCGGGAGGCGGAGGCTGCAGTGAGCCGAGATCGTGCCACTGAACTCGAGCCTGGGTAACAGAGTTAGACTCTGTCTTCCCCCCACCCCCCCACAAAAAAAAAGAAAGAAAGAGAAATAAACATGGATGGATATGAAACATACCAAATGAACTTATAGTAATTATCTCTGAGGAATGAGGGAAAGGAATGTAATTGAAGTAAGTTAAAAGAGGCTTTAACTATCCATCTGTGACATTTGGGTTCCTTAAAAATGAAAGAGAGAGAGATCTGATAAAATTGACTAAAATAAGATTTTTCTAAAAGATATGGAAATACACATTTTTTATCTTACATAGTTTGATACTTGAAGTATTTTATATATATAACAAAATTAAGGTAGAAAATCTCATGTCATTATGTGGCAGACTAAATATGCATTAACCTGTATCTCTCCCATTGCCAATGTCCACAAAAATGACAGAAAAAAAATAAACAGTCCATGAGCCACATAGATATCCAGAACAGGAAAGGATCCAAGTGTAGTGAAGAGAAATTGATCTGAGCGGAAGAGCGGCAGCTGAAGTAGCACACCTGAGAACGCTGAATGCCAGACCTACAGGGCAGCGGTCTGCAAGGGAATTAAAAATGCTCAGCCGTCAAAGGAGAAAGTTATGAAGTCATGTATTCATTAGTTCGACAAATATTTATTGAGCACCTAGTAGGTGCCAAGCACTGTTCTAAAAATGGGATTATTCAGTGAACACACAGTGGATGTGGGGAGCAGAGTCAGTCGGTGAATTCCCAGGACTGGCTGAAAGGCTTTAAGAGTTGCAGGGAGACTCCCAGGCACGTTCTTCATCACACCGGGTGGCTGCTTTGTGTCCCCCACACCTAGGTTATTTACTTAAATTGTCCTATTGGTTTGGTTGCCTGATTAATAATTTAAAAAAGAAAAACCCTGTGGTGTATTTAATACAGAGAGAAATAGACCCACAGCATTGTTTCCAAATCCTGTCTCCTTTCCATGATAGCAGCAGAACTCCAGAAAGAATAGAGATACAGTTACAGAAGAGTGTGTCCCATGCTTAGAGCAGGGAGAGTGATGATGAATATGCTGAATGGTGAGAGTGCGGTACAACCCCTCCACCCCTACTCCAGGCTTATCTCCTGCAGTGCTACCTGTCAGGTTTCTATCCCCCTCCCAGAAAATTGCTACATTCTTACCTGAGGAAATGGACAAGCCCCAGAGAAAACAAGTTTGGATATTGACATTTAGAGATCCTTAAACCAGACAGGCAGAGTCAACCTTATTGCCCAGCTGTGAAGCTCACCAGTTGACAAGTCCCAACCATTCAGAGAGTTTTTCTTTTTTCTCTTTTGATAGATAAAATACCCATATTTTTTTTTTTTCTCTAAAGCTAATTATTTGAATACTCAGGTGTTAGGAGAAAAGCCCAAAGAGACAGGCTGTCTATATTTTAGAACATATTTGTAGCTGAAATCTTTTTTGAAACAAATACTGGTAATTCATCTGTCTGATGAAATTCCTTGCATATTTTAATGGCCAACATGTAAAGTTTATTGTTATAAGACTTTTATAGGTCCTTTTTTCAAAGCTGTAATCACACTTGGTTAACAACAATTTCTTCAGTTTCAATTTAAAAAATCATTATGGGCTTATTACAAAAGAGAAGGACAATTTTTCTTGCTAGAATAAATTAATGAAATTATCAACCTGATTGTGTTTTTACATTAAAGTTTTTTTGCCTTCATACCCCACCCCATTCTCTTCTGCCCCTTCCTGGCCTCTGGTAACCACAATTCTTTTACGTTTATAAGATGCACTTTTGCAGCTCTGACATATGAATGAGACCAGGCATTACTTGTCTTCAGAGAGCGTTTGAATAGGGCTTTTTGTTTGTTTGTTGTTTTCTTGGTGCCTCATTTTTAAGTATGAAAGGAAAGTCAATGGTGATCAGACATTTGATAAAACTTCTAATGTAAAAAGAAGATACCAAAATTGAAAAAGAGAATACAAAAAAACTGAGGAAAAGATACAAGAGGATGAAGAAAGTTAAGACTAAAATTAAAATGCAAAAACAAGCAAATAAAAGAATCTATAATTAATATCCTTTGAAAGATACTGTAAGAAATATGTCCCTAAAACAAGAAAATGATTCCATATAAAAGTGTCAGAGAACAAACAAGTGCTCTAAGAAACTAAAAATACTACATAAAAATTTAAGGTAATTCCATAGATATATTTATACAATCAACTTAATGGTTGAGAAAAACTCCCAAAAAGTAGAACAAAAGATACAAAAATTGGTGAGGAAATATAAGAAAATTAAGGAATCAAGCTTGGAAATGTATACTCCCAGATAGAACAGATAAAGTGAAGGGTGTGAGGGATAGAAGAAATTGCCAAAAAAATTGTTTTTAATCTACAATGTCAGGTATGACATAAATTAAAGATAACACTTCTGAAATCCTGAATAAAAAATATTAAAGATCTGCAACTAAACCTATACTTTGAAATTTCAGAATTTCAAACCCCTAAAATGGAAGTTACTACATGTTTTCAGAGAAAGGACATCACTGAAATTCTCTATTCCAAGGAGAATGATTTAGAACCTGGAATTCTATACCTGACCAAGCTATCACTAAGTTGGGAGTATAGAATAAAAACATTTTCAGACAGGAAATGTCTCAAAATTTTATTTTCCTAGGAAACTCCTGGAAGATATGCTTACGAAAACAAAAGAGAAAACCAGAAATGGAAAAATAGAATACTAAAAATAAGAATCCGAAACAAATGAGAAGCAAAAGGGATTTCCAGGATTTTAGAGAAAGACAGTTTCAAGATGTCTGGTGCACTTCAAACTTAGAGAGCAATGAATCAAAATTGGAGCCAGAAGTCTCTGGATTCCAGAAATTGTATTTCTGCCAAGAAAATAAAACAGATATAATACCCAGTGTATTTGAATATATTCAGGGGGTATCATCAAAACTATTAGAGAATCTGGAGACATATTTGTGATTAATATAGAGATAACTAAGCAAAATTAAAATGAGGTAATAAGAGACTTCAGGACTTAATATTGTACTGGAAATAAGATGTGATTGTGTTATATTACACGGATCAGCTGAGTATGATTGTTTCAAAATCCTAGTTGTCATGTGCATCCATGTGAAGAGCCTACCAAACAGGCTTTGTGTGAGCAATAAAGCTTTTTAATCATCTGGATGCAGGCGGGCTGAGTCTGAAAAAGGAGTCAGCAAAGGAAGTTAGGGGTAGGGCAGTTTTATAGGATTTGGGTAGGTAGTGGAAAATTTCAGTTAAAGGGAGTTGTTCTCTTGCGGGCAGGGGCGGGGGTCACAAGGTGCTGAGTGGGGAGCTCTGGAGACTTATTGTCCAGGAAAAGGAATGTCACAGGGTAATGCCATCAGTTAAGGCAGGAACTGGCCATTTTCACTTCTTTTGTGGTTCTTCAGTTGCCTCAGGCCATCTGGATGTATATGTGCAGGCTTGGGCTCAGAGGCCTGACAGTAGTAATATAAACACGTAATATTGATCTAACAAAAGATGTGATATAACTATATCGAAAGAAAAGAATAATTATATTGAAAAAATAACATATTATGAGTGAATGAGGTTGTGTTATGCATGCATGCCTGCATTTGTTTATGTGTGGGTGGTTAGGTGGGTGTGTTGTTAAGTATTCAAAAGAACTGAAGTCTTACCCTCTCTAGTAGGCATTCAATGGGAAATATGTAAAGCTAAAATTTTTCAAGAAAAAGTATAAAAACAGTATTTACAAATACAGAAGTAAAAATAAAAGAATAGCTAAAAAAGTTGAAAGGCGTTTCCTCAGGGGGAGAAGAATTGAGAGTGAATAGGATGGAGAAGAAAATTGCTATTTTTCAGTATAAGTGTGGAAGTACCATTTAACTTTTTAAAATTTATATTTGTACTTTACTGCAATAAAGAAAGGAAGAAAAAAGAAAAGGAGCTAATCTACAAGTAGACAATGAGACCTATTCAATCCTTTGTCTACCTATTCAGTAGACAAAGGATTTATCTGGCAAGGGCAATTCATAGTACAGGAAAGAATAAGTGCCTAACTGAAGTGGAATGCCCCCACCACATATTTGTTCACTTAAACTGGAGAATGGAAAAAAAAGAAACTTCACCAATCATAAATGTCAATACATTTAACAATCCCAACTGCCTGAAGCAAAAACCAGCAGCATGTCAAAGGTTAAGTGCATGATTATCTTTGCTCTGAGGTTTTACATGGTTCTCCCACCAAGTTGAATGCTGTTACAGATGCAATTAAAATTATAATTCTCCTTAACCTACATGGTGGACTTAGGGATTGTTGGATGTATTAAGCCTGATTGAAAAACAACTATGAGTAGATGCCTTTTTCTGACACATGGAAGATACAATCCAAGTCAGATCAATGATGTGACATTACTTCAGTCTGTGGGAGCCGAGACAGGTCAGAAATGGAATAGCAGTAAGAAAGATAAATTACCCCAAATCACAAGAAGCTATAAAGCAGAAACACAAACAACCAAGCCTCTCATCGTATATCAAACATTTCTGTGTTCTGAATCTTTAAAAAAATGTGTTTCAAGCACCAGAAGGTGAATGTTCAGGATAGCCTGATTAAGAGACAGAAGCTATGCAAAGAATTAGATAATTCAACAAAATCACCTATGTTTTTGCACTGTCCTAGGTTCTGCATGCAACACAAAGAGAATACAAGATATGGTTTCTGATTTCAAGGAGCATGCAATCTAGTTTTGGAGACATAATTAGCATAAAATAAACTTACAGGATTTGGACACTCTTATAATGAATTATGGATATCCAAAATTAAAGGAAAACTTGAGGCAGTAGGATCATCTGAGACCAGGAGGGTTTGAGAGCACCCTGAGCAACATAGCAAGATCCTGTCTCTAAAAATAAAAGAAAAAAATTAGCAAGACATGGTGGCACATGCCTGAAGTCCCAGTTACTTGGGAGGCTGAGGTGGGAGGATCACTTATGCCCAGGTGTTTGAGGCTGCAGTGAGCCATGACCATGCCATTGTACTCCAGCCTGAGCAACAGAGCAAGACCGCATCTTTAAAAAAAAAAAAAGTGCAATCTTGTAAGACACCAAGCTCAGAGCAAAGGAATTAGGAATACAAGGATTTATTCAGAAAGTGACCTTTAATGAGGCCCTGAGGAACGGTAGGAATTTGGGCAGGTTACTGGAAGAGCTGTGAACTATTTGTACTTTAGACTCTTGAGTTGAAAACAATCACATTGTATTTGGGCTAGGAGGTGTGAAAATCAAGGAAGTAGGCAGAATTGAGTATGTCATATTTCTTATCAAGTTATTATAGATTCTGAGTGTATTTCCTTTCTTTGAGTTTTGTTTTTTTTGTTTTTTCATGGGAGGCAATGTTCATATTAATTACCTAATATCCACCAGCTGTCACATAGTAAAAATATTTGTCAATATTTTCTTACTTGTACAGTTATTTTGTTGTAAAAGTGAGTTTCAAAAAATTATCAAAGTCATCTGCTTAGTACAATTATTGCTCTTTGTAAATACACTCCTGAATACACTGTTGAATGGCTCATCTAGTAAAAAGTTGAGGGTCCAAAAGAGAAGAACACATTTGAAAGAGACTGATCATTACTTTTAAACAAAATAAGGGGAAACCAACTATGAGCTGGGAATTTCTATTCTTCAAGTCCTAGGTATTTTCATTAACCTGCACTGCCACTTCCTCCATGGCCTTTTGGAAACTATTCTGTAGAAGCTAGATCTTCAAGACAGTGGTAGGTGCCAAAGGGCCATTACGGAATTCCCCAAATTCCCACTGCTCACATTTGGGGATAGCTGGAAGAAATCATGGATAGCCACAGACATAAATCATGGGTAGTTTTTACCTCAAGTTAATCAAAGAATGTGAATAAAGAAGTATTTATCCTTTCCTTAGCCCATTTTAGTCCACATGTTCTTTGATCTATATGCTGCAGTTTAAACCATCTATCTTAGTTAAAAACAGGTTCCCACTAAAAAAATGGATTAATTTCCACTAATCTGATGCTAGTCTATAATGTAGACTCACATTTCTGCCCAGTCATGCCCGCTTTTATAAGATATTTGCAAAGATTAGTCAAGTGACAATTAGTCAAGTGACAAACAGAATGGATTCATGTAGCTCTCCTATTGGCTAGAAAGAATTAGCACTGGAGAGAGGCATCCACATTCTCTCTTCTTTATTCAACTGGATAAACATATCTTGGATATAAGGAACACTTGCCTAGAATTTGTTGTTGTTCTTTTATTTTGACCCCCTCAAACTGTCTTTCAGGTGGTGAACTTTTTCCTGTATCCTTGCTGAGGCAAAGTTAGTACACATAGTCTACACATAACCCTTCAAGGCCTATTTAGGTTTACTGACCAGTATAAGGTACATGCAGGGGCATTAAGTATTAGTAAGATTCAGGTTAGAACTACTGAAAAGGGGAGATTGCAGACAAGCAGTTTCTTTAAATGTGAACCTTCTATCCCTGGAATTCTTATGATTAGATGATTATCGTTTTAATTATTAAATTTTGAGGTACCAAGATGATGATGAGAGAGCATGGAAACAAGGTGTTTCTATAGATGTTAGCAGTGTCTGACCCACAGTAGGCAAAATTCAGCAATACAAACTATCTGAGCAAGAGTGACCATCAGAGGAGGGCAGCATTAAGCCAAGGAAGATAATTTACTGACAAAATTCCCAAACAGGAAGGATAAAATAAACAGATCCCCATTTCTACCTTAATGACAGCTTAACGGGACTAGACCAGAGCAGGGTAAAGTCAATGTAAATGAAGAAGTATTAGAACTAATACAGATTTACCTCATTCTACTGTACTTCACTTTATCGAATGTCACAAATAATTTTTGTTGTTGTTGTTTTTGTTTGTTTACAAATTGAAGGTTTGTGGCAACCCTATGTTGAGTGTCTAATGGTACCATTTTTTTCCAACAGCATGTGCTCACTTCATATCTCTGTGCCCCATTTTGGTAATTCTCACAATATTTCAAAACTTTTCGTTATTATTGTGTCTGTTATAGTGATCTGTGATCTTTGATTTTACTATTATTGTTTGGGGCATCATGAACCATGCTAATACAAGATGGTGAGCTTATTTGATAAAGATGTGTGTTCTGAATTTTCCACTAATCAGTCATTTCCTCACCTCCGTCCCTCTCTTTGGGACTCCGTATTTCGTGAAATACAACAATATTGAAATCAGGTCAATTAATAACCATACAGTGGTGTCTAAGTTTCAAGTGACAGTAAGAGTTGCACATCTCTCACTTTAAATCAAAAGCTAGAAATGATTAAGCTTACTGAGGAAGCCATGTTGAAAGCCGAGAGAGACCTCTTTTGCTAGACAATTAGCGAAGTTGTGAATGCAAAAGAAAAGTTCTTACAGGAGATTAAAAGTACTACTCCAGTAAACCCACAAAAGCTAAAAATGCAAAAGTCTTTACTGCTGATATGTAGAAAATCTTAGTGATCTGCATAGGAGATAAAACCAGCCACAACATTTCCTTGAGCCAAAGCCCAACCTGAAAGCAAAGTCCTAACTCTCTTCAACTCTGTGAAGGCTGAGAGAGGTCAGTAAGCACAGAATAAAAGTTTAAAGCTAGAAGAGGTTGATTCATGAAGTCTAAGAAGAGAAGCCATCTTCATAACATTAAAAAATGCAAGGTGAAGCAGCAAGTACTGATGTAGAAGCTGCAGCAAGTTATCCAGAAGATTAGCAGAGATCATTAATGGAAGGGGCTACACTAACAACAGATTTGTAGTGCAGATCAAAAAGTCTTCTGTTGGAAGAAGATGTCATCTATAACTTTCAAACTAGAGAGAAGTCAATGTCTGGTTTCAAAGTTTCATAGGATAGGCTGACTCACTGGTTTGTACCTTATAAATGGAACAACAATGCCTCACTGATAGCACATCTGTTTACAGTGTAGTTAACTGAATATTTAAAGCCCACTGTTGAGAACTACTGTTCAGAAAAAATAGATTCCTTTCAAAATATTACTACTCATTGGCAATGCACCAAGAACTCTGATAGTTTTTATGCCGGCTAACAAAACATCCATTCTGTAGCCCATGGATAAAGGAGTAATTTTGATTTTCAAGTCCTCTTATTTAAAAAATATATATTTTTTTGTAGTGCTATAGCTGCCATAGATAGTGATTCCTCTGGTGGATCTGGCCAAAGTAAATTGAAGACATCTGGAAAGGATTCACCATTCTAGATGCCATAAAGAACATTTGTGATTCTTGGGAGGAGCTCAAAATATCAAGAGTAACAGGGGTTTGGAAGAAGTTGATTCTAATCCTGGTGGTGACTCAGAGGGCTTCAAGACTTCGGTGGAGGAAGTAGCTGCAGATGTGGTAGAAATCGCAAGAGAACTGGAACTACAATGAAGCCTGAAGAGGTGACTGAATCACTGCAATCGCATGATAAAATTTAAATAACTGAAGAAATGCTTTTTATGGATGAGCAAAGACAGTGGTTTCTTAAGCTGGAATCTATTCCTGTGAACATTGTTGAAACAATAACAAATGATTTAGAATATTGCATAAACTTATTTGATAAAGTGGCTGCAGAGTTTTAAAGGACTGACTCCAATTTTTAATAAAGTTCTACTCTGGGTAAAATGTTATCAAATAGCTTCATATGCTACAAAGATATCTTTCATGAAAAGACGACTCAATCAATGTGGCAAACTTCACTGTTATCTTATTTCAAGAAATTTCCATCCAGGTGTGGTGGCTCATGCCTGTAATCCCAGCACTTTGGGAGGTTGAGGTGGGTGGATCACAAGGTCAGGTGTTCGAGACCAGCCTGACCAATATAGTGAAACCCCATCTCTACTAAAAACACAAAAATTAGCCAAGTGTGGTGGCGCTTGCCTGTAATCCCAACTACACAGGAGGCTGAGATAGGAGAATCACTTGAATCTAGGAAGTGGAGGTTGCAGTGACCTGAGGTCACACCATTGCACTCCAGTCTGGGCAACAGAGTGAGACTCTGTCTGGGGAAAAAAAAAAAAAGAAAAGAACTTTCCACAGCCACCACAACCTTCAATGACCACCACTCTGCTCAGTCAGCAGCCATCAACATTGTGGCAAGACCCTCCACCAGCAAAAAGATTGTGACTCACTGAAGGATCAGATAATCATTAACATTTTTTTAAAAAAAAAAGTATTTTAAATTATGGTATATGTGGTTTTTAAAAACACAGTGTTATTGCTCACTGAATAGACTACTGTATAGTATAAACATAATTTTTCTATGTATCAGGAAATAAAACTATTTGTGTGACTCACTTTATTCTGTTATTTGTTTTTTAGTGGTGCTTTGGAACCAAATCTGAAATATCTCCAAGGTATACCTGAAAAATGAATTCAGCAAAGTTGCAGGATTAGAGCTAATAAATGCATTCAGTAAAACTGCAGGATACAAAACCAACATACAAAACCCAGGAGCATTTCTATACTCTAACAATTAACTCTCTGAAATAGAAATTTAAAAAAAATCTCATATATGATAGCTACAGAAAAAAATAGTAAGGGGTACAAAATATAGAATAAGTAAGACCTACTACTTGATAGCACAACAGGATAACTACAGTTGATAATAACTTAATTGTACATTTTAAAATAACTAAAAGAGTATTATTGGATTGTTTGTAACACAAAGGCTAAATGCCTGAGAGGATGGATAGCCCATTCTCCATGTGATTATTACTCATTGCATGCCTGTATCAAAACATTTCATTTATCTATAAATATATTCACCTACTATCCATAAAAACAAAAAAAATTTTTTTAAAGTTTCAAAAAAAGTAGGGATAAATTTAATCAAGGAGGTGAAAGGTCTGTGCACTGAAAACTATAAAACATTGATCAAGGAAATTGAAGAAAATATAAATACATGGAAAGATATTCTGTGTTCATTGACTGGAAAAATACTATTACAGGTCTGTACTATAGTATAAGATTCTATACTATGCCATACTCAAAAGAACTACAGATTCTATGTAATCCCAATTAAAATTCCAATGGTATTTTCACAGAAATAGAAAAAAATCCTAAAATTGGTTTGGAAATATAAAGGCCCCAGATAGCCAAATAAATCTTGAGCAAAAAGAACAAAAGTAGAGGCATCACATTACCTGATTTCAGAATATACTAAAAAGCTATAGTAATCAAAACAAATGGGTACTGGCATAAGACAGACACTAAGATCAATCAGCAGAATAAAGATCCCAGAAACAAATCCACACTGTAGTTAAGTCGTTTGGACAAAGATGCCAAAAATACAAAATGGGCAAAGGACAGTCTCTCCAATAAATTGTTAGCAAAACTGGATATCCTCCTGCAGAAAAATGAAATTGGTCCCTTATTTTACTCCATATACAAAAATCAAGTAAATATAAATTAAAGACATATGTTAAGAACTGATACTGTAATACCACTAGAAGAAAACATACAGAAAGAACCTCATAATATTGATCTGGGCAATGATATTCTTATATGACCCCAAAACCACAGGCAACAAAAACGAAAATAGATAAATGGGATCATATGAAAATGAAAAGCTTCTGAACAACAATAAAAATACTCAGAATGAAGAGAGAAACTATGGATCGGGAGAAAATATTTGCAAACCATATATCTGACAAAAAACTAGTATGCAGACTATACAAGAATCTCAAACAATTCAAGATCAAGAAAACAACCTGATTAAAAAATGGGCAAAGAACCTGAACAGACATTTCTATGAACAGCCAATAGGTATTTAAAAAACATGCTCAACATCACTAATTACGAGAGAAACGCAAATTAAAACCAGAATGAGATATTATTATTATTATTATTTTATTTTATTTTATTTTTTTTTTTTGAGACGGAGTCTCGCTCTGTAGCCCAGGCTGGAGTGCAGTGGCCGGATCTCAGCTCACTGCAAGCTCCGCCTCCCGGGTTCACGCCATTCTCCGGCCTCAGCCTCCCGAGTAGCTGGGACTACAGGCGCCCGCCACCTCGCCCGGCTAGTTTTTTGTATTTCTTAGTAGAGACGGGGTTTCACCGTGTTATCCAGGATGGTCTCGATCTCCTGACCTCGTGATCCACCCGTCTCGGCCTCCCAAAGTGCTGGGATTACAGGCTTGAGCCACCGCGCCCGGCCCAGAATGAGATATTATTGTATGTCTATTAAGATGGCTATTGTGGGGGGGAAAAAAAAAAAACAAGAGATAAAAAGTGTTGGTGCAAGTGTGGAAAGAAGATAACACTGGTATACTGTTGGTGGGAATGTAAATTAGTACAACAATTATGGAAAACAGTACGAGGGTTTTCAAAAAGTTACCATTTGATCATAATTTACCATATGATCCAGCAATACTATTATTGGGTATACATCCAAATGAAATGAAAGCACTGTCTGGAAGTTGTAACTATACTTCTTCTTTCATTGCAGCATTATTCAGAATAACCAAGATAAACAATCAGCCTAAGTGTCCATCAAATTGATGAATGGATAAACAAAATGTGGTATAAATACACAATAGCATACTCTTCAGCCTTAAAAAGAAGGAAATACTTTTACTTGTGACACTGATTAACATAGAGGACATTATGTTAATTGAAATAAGCCAGGCACAAAAAGACAAATACTACATGATTTCACTTATATGTGGAATCTAAAAATGAGCAATTCATAGAAGCAGAGAGTAGAATGGTAGTTAATAGGGTCTAAGAAAAGGGAGAGATGGGGAAATATTAGTCAGTCAAAGGATACAAAATTTCAATTAGACAGGGGGAATAAGTTTAGGAGATTTGTTGTATCCCATGGTGACTATAATTAATAACAATGCATTGGGTTCTTGAAAATTGCTAAGAGTAGATTTTAAGAGTTTTCACCACAAAAACAAAAGGTTAGGTATGTGGGGCAGTGTATATATTAGCTTGACTTATCCCTTCCACAATGTATATGAAAACATTGGCTGGGTGCGGTGGCTCACGTCTGTAATCCCAGCACTTTGGGAGGCCGAGCTGGGTGGATCACTTTATGTCAGAAGTTCAAGACCAGCCTGGCCAACATGGTGAAACCCCGTCTCTACTAAAAATACAAAAATTAACTGGGCATGGTGGCACATGCCTGTAATCCCAGTTACTCATGAGGCTGAGGCAGGAGAATCACTTGAACCTGGGAGGTGGAGGTTGCCGTGACCCGATTGTACCACTGCCCTCCAGCCTGGGTGACAGAGGGAGACTCTGTCTAAAAAAATATATATATATATACACACACACACACACACACACACACACACACACACACGTGTGTATATATATATAAATTTTTAATATATACATGTATATATATTACATTATATTATATATTATATACACGTTTTTAATATATATACACATATATGTGTATACACACACACACACACACATACACACATACAGTTTAGTCAGTTAAAGAACAGAAAATAGTATTGAGATTCTAGAGCGTGGGTTTGGAGGTAGATGGTCAACTGAGCACACCTAAATTGTGTTTTTTTTGGTTTTGTAGAGCAAGTCTAATGAGAAGTCCCATGAAGATTACAGGAAGGAATGAACAAAGTAGAGAATCAAGACTAAACTCAGAAAGTTCAGTGGAGATTTTTAGGCCTAAACAGCATTTTTAGTGGGGAGGTTGCTCATGGAAATGGGTAGGGGTAACTAGAATTATTTGTTACAAGACCCTGGGTTTTGGAATTGGAAAAATTATAGAATTTGGCATTGGATCTGAGTTCCATTCCATCCCACTTATTAAGATGTATGACCTTAAGCATGTTACTTAACATGTCTAAAACTCATAATTCTCTTCTGTAATTTGGGCAAAATAAAACTACACACCTCCTTGAAAGTTTGTTTTGTTTAAAGACTAAATAAGCAAATGTATAAAAGGTGCCTAACACAATTAGTGGCATATAACAAATGTTCAATAAATGTTAGCTGTTGTTATACTTGTTATTAGTAGGCCTAGAATATACCCAGGAATTACACTACAGATGTCTTTGTGCTTCTTAGTGGCTTCCTAAGTAAAATTCAAAGAAATTTTTATATCTAGGATGTACAGGCAGAGCTTCCTAACAATTATATTTCTAATGATGTAGAAGAAGGTATCATTTTGGGGTGAAGGAAGGACTAACACTGGGAACTAATACTAAGACTTTTATTGTATGCGAACTTAATTATTCCAAGCACAGTTTTGTGGCTAAAGGACAAAGAGCCTGGATTCTTATCAACCCATGAACCCTATCATCCACATAATCCTGTGAAATCAACTTATTGTCCTGGTACCTCAACGGCTGCATCAGCATAACGTGAGTATCAAGAATTCTACACTGCTTATGGGCTGTTTGAAGGATTTAACATCAACAATGTATCTCTAAATGGCCAGAGAACACCAAGTACTATGATGGTTACACAAAAAATATTAACCTTTATGGAACATCTACTATATATTAGACAGTGTTAAAACATTTTTTAAGATACATCATTGGTATGATGATCATTGATGTAACAATGATGAATATTCTTTCCCTTTTAGAAAACTAAAAGAGGATTTAAGAAGGGCCCCAATAAATAAAATAGTTTTGTTGTTGTTGTTGTTGTTGTTGTTGTTGTTTTTTGACACAGAGTCTCACTCTGTCACCAGACTGGAGTGAAGTGGCACAATTTCGGCTCACTGCAAACTCTGCCTCCTGGGTTCAAGCAATTCTCCTGTCTCAGTCTCCCAAGTAGCTGGGACTACAGACGTGTGCCTCCACACCCAGCTAATTTTTTATATTTTTAGTAGAGATGGGGTTTCACCATATTCCTGACCTTGTGATCCACCCGCTTCAGCCTCCCAAAGTGCTGGGATTACAGGCATTAGCCACGGTGCCTCGTCTAGAATATATAAGTATGAACTCTGAAGCCAGCCTACATGGATTAAAAACTTTGCGCTATCGCTTACTAGCTCTGGAATCTTGGACTAGTTTCTTAACCTCATTATGCCTTGAATTTATCATATTTTAAATGAAGATAGTAATAATCCAAGGCTTTCTGGGGTTCAGTTAATACATGTAAAAGTGCTTAAAACAGTTCCTGACACAGTTATAGGCCAGGAAGGTATTGTAATAATGACTATATGACATCACCGCCTTCCAAAGATAATTTAGTGGGAAAATTGGCACAGTTACCATTTTAAAGGTATAGAAGAAGACAGACATAGTATTTAGATTACATGTATATGAAACAGCCTGGTGCCTGTCATATCAGTGTTGTTAATATTATTATTACTATTACTGTTATCACTGAGATAGAGCTAGAAATTGAAGTCATTATGAATCGCTTCCAGCAGAAGACAACTGACAACAACGACATAAAGCACCAAAGGAATCAATGTTTTAAGTGTCCATCCTGCAGTTTTGTCCTAGATGTTGTATTTACTTAACAAATATTTACAGACTCAATCAATAAATAAGTGAATAAATAAATTTCCACATGACCCATCTTTCTGGAAAAGCCTGTGGAATTTGCAGTAGATGCTTTTTTTTTTTTTTTTCCTTTCTTTCTTTTCTTTTTAGAGACAGGATCTCATTCTATCACCCAGGATGGAGTGCTGTGGTGCAATTATGGCTCACTGCAACGTCAAACACCTACGCTTAAGCGATTCTCCTGCCTTGGCCTCCTGAGTAGCTAGGATTATAGGCTTGCATGACCACACCCAGCTAATTGTTTTATTTTTTACTTTTTGTAGAGACAGGGATCTCACTATGTTGACCAGGCTGCTCTCAAATTCCTGGGTTTAGGTAATCCTCCCACCTGGCCTCCCAAAGCACTGTGATTACAGATGTGAGCCACTGCACATGGCCTGCAAATACTATTTCTAACACACTTAGAAGTCAGCCCTCTCAACAGCCGGCCTGGCATCTTTACACTCTACCAAATATAAAGACAGAAAACCCAGATACTTTTCTTACTCCATCAACGATTTCAGTTCCTGTCTACACTAGCTTTCCTCACACTATTTTATTTTAAATTTCCTAAACAATGTTTGATATCCTAGTTCTCTATTATTTCTCTATTATAACACACATTTAACTGCTTAGTTCCATATTATATTTGGATATTTAGAGGACAGGCTTTTCTATTAAGAAGCAATTGTTATTATTAAAGTATTTGGTGAGGGACTTATATATTCCCATCAATTTGCCTAGAAAAGGACTGACACGAGGAGTCCAAATGCAATGAAGAATTTGGTAATGCTTTTATAAAATGTTATTTTATATGTAATTAAATATTTTTAAACAGCAAAATTTAGTCTAAATAAGGATGTTAATACTAACAACCTATCACACCTTGATCTAGTTCTTCAATGGAGAGTAATCATTGTACCGTATTTAGCAAACAAAGAGCCCTATCCATTGGGTGTCAATGGGAACATTTATAATGGGCCTTAGAAGTCTTTTCAGTACAATGTCTTGGGGAGCCACCTCTACTCACTAGAATTTAGTCTTTGGATAAAAACTATTTAATATTTCTGGCCAAAGAAAAAAATGAAACTGGTTTAAAAAATATATTTAACTTACATACACAGCCATGTAACATACACAAGTAAGTTAATTCCTCTTTATTAAAAGAAATGTCTACTCCAGGTGAGACCCCATGGCCCCAGGGTCCAGGTCTACCCCAGTAGACTTCAGTGCCAGGTTGGTAAATGTGACTGCAGACTCCAGGACTACCCCTGCAGACTAAGGTTTCAGGCAGCTCCCATAGCAACAGACCTGCCTCCAGGCCCACCCCTGAGCCAAACCAGCTGATACAGCCCCAGGCTTCAGGCCAGCATGTATACACCAAACCTTCAGACTGGCCCCCATGGACCCAGGCTCTAAGCCTGCTCCAGAACCAGACTAGCCTCAAGTTCCAGGCAGGTTCTCATAGTGCTGTGCTCCAGCAGGTCCAGAACCCTGGCTCACCCCTGCAGATTCAGGATCTAGGCCCACCTCAGTGCCAGACTAACACCCACAGACTCACACTCCAGAGTTAAACCCATTAACCTGGGTATCAGGCCCATCTCAGCACCTGACTGGCCCTCATGGACCCAGGATAGAGACCCACCACAGCAGATCCATGCTTCAACCCTGTCCCAGTGGACCCAGGCTGAAGGCCCAAGCCTGCAAACCCAGGCACCAGAGGTGCCCAACAGTTGACTGAGGCTTCATTTTAGGCTACACAAGGACACCAGCAGCAAGTCTACCTGTGGAACATGCTATATGGCCTTCCTAGAATGTCTGAAAAGGCTGCCTGATGAAGGGCTTTTCCTGCCACAGCCAATCTGTAAAGACTGAAATAAATGCCTATGTTTTCAAATATGCAAACACTAATGCATAGGCACAGGATCACAAATAATTAGGGATGCAAGACACCACCAAAAGAACAAAATAAATTACAAGTAGTTGAACCTAAAGAGAGATTTATGAACTGACTGACAAAGAATTAAAAATAATTGTCTTAAAGAAGCTCTGTGAGCTAGAAGAAAAGCAGACAACTGATATCAGGAAAATAATATATCAACAAAAGGAGAAGTTTAACAAAAAGTTAAAAAGTATAAAAAAGAGCTAAATGAATATTCTGGAATTGAAGAACACAATTACTGAACCAAAAATTCCCATAGAAAGCTTTAACAGAAGAATCGGTCAAGCAGAAGGCTCAATGGTCTCAAAGACAGATCATTTGAAATTGCCCCATCAGATGAACAAAAAGGAAAAAGAGGCTGAGTGTAGTGGCTCACACCTCTAATCTCATCACTTTGGAAGGTCAAGGCAGGAGGATCACTTGATGTCAGGACTTCGAGACCAGCTGGGGGAACAAAGAGAAACTCTGTCTCTACTAAAAGCTATGGTGGGAGGATTGCTTGAGCCCAGGAGTTTGAGGCTACGGTAAGCTAGCTAGGATCATGCCACCATACTCCAGCCTGGGTGACAGGTCAAGACCTTGTCCCTTAAAAAAAAATGAGAATGAAAAAAGTGAAGAAAGTCTACAGAAACTATGGGACACCATAAAGTGAACTAATGTATGTAATATGGAAATTCCAGAAGAAGAAGAGAAAGGGCAAAAAAACTTATTCAAATAAATGATGAGAGAAAACTTTCCAAATCTGGAGAGGGACATAAATACCCAGATCCATGAATCTCAAAGAACCCCAAATAGAATAAATATAAAGACATCTTTGATGATGCACATTGTAATTCAATTATCAAAAATCAAGGACAAAGAGAGACTATTGAAACCATCAAAAGAAAAGCAACTCATTATGTACAAGGAAATCTCTATTACTATTAGCAGGTTTCTCAGCAGAAACTTTGCAGTCCAGGAGATGGGATGATACACTTAAAGTACTAAAAAAAATAATAATAATACTATGCCTGGAAAGATTGTCCTTCAGAAATGAAGGAAAGATAAGGGCTTTCACAGACAAAAGCTGTGGGAGGTCATAACCATTACATGGATTACAAGACCTGCATTATAAGAAATGCTAAAGGACATTCTTGAAGTTGAAATAAAAGGACACTACTTAATAACATGAAAACATATAAAAGTATAAAACTCACTGGTAAAGGTTAGTATCTAGTGAAGTTCAGAATACTATAATATTATAATGGTGGTGTGTAAATCATGTACATCTTTTTTGAAGTTTTTAAAAATTTTAAGTTCCAGGATACACGTGCAGAATGTGCAAGTTTGTTACATAGGCATTTATGTGCCATTGTGGTTTGCTGAACCTATCAACTCATCATCTAGGTTTTAAGCCCCATACGCCTTAGGTATTTGTCCTAATGCACTCCCTTCACCTTGCTCCCTATCCCCCAAAAGGGCCTAGTGTGTGCTGTTCCTCTCTGTGTGTCCACATGTTCTCATTGTTCTACTCCCACTTATGAGTGAGAACAATCATGTATATCTTTAGTATGAAGGTTAAAAGACAAAACTATTGAAAATATTAATGACTATAATAATCGTTAAAGACTACACAATATAAAAAGATATAAACTATGACATCAAAAATATAAAATATGGAGGTATATGGAGTAAAACTGTGGAGTTTTTTATGCAATCAAAGTTAAGCTGCTATAAGTTTAAAGTGGTTTGTTATAACCATAGGATATATGACCCTCACATTAACAACAACAACAAAAACAAAACAAAACAAAAACCAGATACCTATAATCGATACACAAAAAATAAAGACACATGATATGGTTTGGCTGTGTGTCCCCACTCAAATCTCATATTGAACTGTAATCCCCAGTATTGGAGGAGGAACCTGGTGGGAGGTGATTGGATCATGGGGACAGATTTCTCCCTTGCTGTTCCCATGATACTGAGTGAGTTCTCACAAGATCTGGTTGTTTGAAAGTGTGTAGTACTTATCTCTTTGCTCACTCTCTCTCCTGCTGGCCATGTGAAGATGTGCATGCTTCCCCTTCTGCCATTATTGTAATTTTCCTGAGACCTCCCTAGAATCAGAAGCCTGTGCAACCCACAGAACTATGAGTCGATTAAACCTCTTTCCTTTATAAAACCTAATCTCAGGTATGTCTTTATAGTAGTGTGACAACAAACTAATACAATTATCATATCACAAAGACAGCAAGAATGAAAAATGGAACAAAGGAAATTATTTATTCAAAAAATTATCATACCACAAAGAAAGACAGCAAGAATGGAAAAATAGAACAAAGGAACTACAGAACAGTCAGAAAACAGCAAATGGAAAAATTTGGTTATTTAAAATAACCAAAATGCAATCAACAAAATGGTAGTAGTAATTCTTTGGTTATCAATAATTACTTTCAATGTAAATGGATTAAATTATACAATCAAAACACAGAGTGGCTAAAAAAAAATCCCACTATCTATTGCCTATAAGTGACTCACTTTAAGGACGTTATAGGCTGAAAGTAAAGGGATGAAAAAGATATTCCATGCTAATGGTAACCAAAAGAGAGCACAGGTCTCTTATATGCTTATATTGGATAAAAAGAGACTTTAAAACTGTAAAAGAGATAAAGAAGGTCATTATCTAATGATAAAGGGGTAAATTCATTGAGAAGATATAACAATTCTAAATATATATACACCAACATCAGGCCATCTGAATATACAAGACAAATATTAATACATTTGAGAGACTGTAATACATTAATAACAGGTAGCATCACTACAAAACTTCCAATAATGGATATATAATGTAGAAAGAAAATTAATAAGGAAACTTTGAATTTGCACTACATTATGGACAAAATGGCCTAATTGACATATAAAAAGCATTCCATCCAACAGTAGAAAAATACACATTTTTTTCAAGTGCACATGGGATATTCTCCATGATAGATCATATCATGTCTTGACAAATTTAAGAAGACTAGATTCATATCAAGTATGTATTCTGACCAAAATGATATGAGACTAAAAATCAACAAGAGAAAAATCGGAAAATTCACAAATATATGGAAATTAAAGAGCATGCTTCCAAACATACAAGTCAAAAAAAAGTTAAAAGGAAAATTAAAAAATATTTTGAGATGAATGAAAATGGAAATACATCATACCAAAGCATATAGAATGCAGCAAAAGCAGTTCTAAGAGGAAAGTTTATAGCAACAAATGCCTACGTCAAAAAAAAAAAAAAAAAAAAAAAAACTCAAATAAACAACGTAACATTACAACCAAAGGATTCTGAAAAAGAACAAGCTAAGCCCAATGTTAGTAGAGGGAAGGAAATAATAAAGATCAGAGAAGAAATACATAAAATAGAGACTAGAAAAATAATAGAAAATTTCAATGAAATTAGTTTCAATGCACTAAACTTCAATGAAAGTAGTTAGATTTTTGAAAAGATAAACAAAATTGACAAAACTTTAGCTAGCCTAACAAAAGAAAAAAGAGATAAGACTCATAAAAATCAAATAAGAAACAAAAGAGGAAACATTACAAATAATAGTGTGAAAACATAACAGATCATAAGAAATTACTATGAACAGTCATATGCCAACAAATTATCTAGAAGAAATAAATTACTAGAAACATATAATCTACCAAGACTGAATCCTGAAAAAAGAGAAAATCTGAACAGACCAGCAATAAGTAAGCAAATTGACTCAGTAATACAAAGAGTACCATCAAAAAAAGAAAGCCCAGAATCTCATGTCTTCACTGTTGAATTCTATAAACATTTAAAGAACTAATGCCCGTTTTTCTCAAACTCTTCCAAAATATTGAAAAGGAAGGAATCCTTCTAAACTCATTTTACAAAGCCAGCATTACCCTGACATCAAAGTGAGACAAGAACATAATAAGAAAATTTTAAACCAATATTCTGATGTACACAGATGTAAAAAACCTCAACAAAATACTAGCAAACCAAATTCAACATTTAAAGGATCAGTAGCCACAGGCAAGTGGGATAATCATAAAAGGATTATTCACCATAAGCAAGTGGGATTTATTTGGGGGATGCAAGGATTATTTAGCCTATGCAAATCAATAAATATGTTATACTGCACTAACAGAATGAAGAAAATGAAAATTTCAACAGACACAGAAAAAGCATTTGACAACATTTAATGTCCTTTTATGATTGAAAAACTCAACAACTTAAGTACTAAAGGATGTACCTCTATACAATAAAGACCATATATGACAAACCCATAGCTAACATTATATTCCATGGCGAAAAGTTAAAAGCTTTTCTGCTAAGATCAGGTACAAGACAAAAATGCTCATTTTTGCCACTTACGTGCACCATAGTACTGGAAGTCCTTGCCACAACAATTAGGTAAGAGAAATAAATAAAAGGCATCTAGTCAGAAAGCAAGATGTTAAACCGTCTCTGTTTGCAGATTACATAACTTTACATAGTATGGAAAACCCTAGAGACTCCACCAAAAAAAAGTGTTTAAACAAATACGTTCAGTAAAGTTGCTGATTCAAAATCAACATACAAAAATCAGTAGCATTTCTATATAGTAATAATAAACTCTCTGAAAAAGAAATCATGAAAACAATTTTATTTACAATATCTACCAAAAAATATTTAGGAATGCATTTAACCAAGGAGATGAAAGATCTGTATACTGAAAACTAAAACATACTGATTAACAAAATAGAAGAAAGCACAAATACAGGGAAACATATCCTGTGCTCATGAATTGGAAGAATTAATATTATTAAAATATCTATACTACCCAAAACTATATACAGATTCATTGTGGTCTCTATTAAAATTCCAATGACATTGTTCACAGAAATAGGAAAAATGATTCAAAATGTAGTATGGAATCACAAAAAACCTGAAATAGCTAAAGCAATCTTGAACAATAGAACAAAGATACAATTGAACCCATAGAGATATAGAGTAGAATGATGATTACTAGAATCTAGAAAGGGTAGTAAGAGGTGGGTGGAGGGGTGCGGGGATGGTTAAAGTGTACAAAACTATAGTTAGATGAAATGAGTAAGATTTGGTCAATAAGACTCTACTCACAAAAGGGTGACTAGAGTTAATGATAATTTATTGTACATTTTAAAATAATTAAAAGAGTATAATTGAATTGTTTGTAACACAAAGAAAGCATAAATGCTTGAGGTGATGGACACCCCATTTACCCTGATGTGATTGTTATACATTGTATGCCTGTACCAAAATATCTCATGTAGTCCATAAATACCTACTATATACCCATAAAAATTAAAAATATTTTTAAAAAGTAGAGGCATCACATGACCTGGTTTTAAAATATACTATAAAGTTACAGTAATCAAAATAGATTGGTACTGGCATAAAGATAGACACAGATGAATGGAATGGAATAGAGACATTAGAAATACATACATACATTTATAGTCAATTGATTTTTTACAAAGACGCTGACAACACACAACTGGGACAGGATAACCTCTTTAATAGATGGTGTTGAGACAATGATATCTACATCTAAAAGAATGAAATTGGACCCTTTTCTCACACCACATATGAAAATCAATTCAAAATAGATTAAAGGCTTATTAAGACCTGCCACTGTAACATCACTAGAAGAAAACAGAGGGAAAGCTACATGACAAAGGTCTAGGCAATGATTTTTCTGGGGGAGATATGACTTCAAAATCATAGGAAACAAAAGGAAAAATTGACAAATGAGCTTATCTCATTGTCAAGATTCTGCATAGCAAAGGAAGTAACTGATTTCACTCTGAGAATCCACACAGTGAGAGAAAAGATTTGCAGACTATACATCTGAAAAGTGATTAATATCCCAAATATATAAGGAACTCAACTTAACAGCAATAAAACAAATAACCTGATTTTAAAACTGGGCAAGGGCTGGAACAGACATTTCTCAAAAGAAGATATACAAATGGCCAAAATGTAAATGAAAAAAATGCTCAATACAACAAATCATCAGGAAAATACAAATTAAAACCACAACAAAATGTCACCTCACACCTGTTAGAAAGGATATTATCAAAAAGATGAAAGATAGCAGTGTTAGTGAGGATGTGGAGAGGAGGGAACACCTGCATAACATTGGTGTGGATGTGAATTAGTACAGCTGTTACAGAAAACAGTACTGAGTTTTCTCAAGAAGCTAAAACTAGAACTACTATATAATCCAGCAATCGTATTACTGAGTATATATCCAAGTGAAATGAAGGAGTTATTGTAGAGCTATCTACACTCCCATGTTCACTGCAAGATTATTCACAATATCTGAGATTGGAATATCTAAGTGCCTATCAGCAGATGAATGGAAAAAAAAAAGTGTGGTATGTAATACACATACAATAGAACACCAATCAGCCTTAAAAAATGATAGAAATCTTGGTGTTTGTGACACTATGGATGAACCTGCAGGATGTTAAGTGAAATAAGCCAGGAACAGAAAGAAATATGCACAGTCTCACTTAGATGTGGAATCTAAGAAAGTCAAACTCAAAGAAGCAGACAGTAGAATGGTGGTACCAGGAGCTGGGGGAGGGGGTTGGAGAGAGACCTGGCTTAGGGAGATGTTGGTCAAAAGACAAAACATTTCAATTAGGCAGAAAGTATATGTTCAATGACCCACTGTACACCAAAGTGGGTGCAGTTAGTAGCAATGTATTGTATACTTGAAAATGCTAAGAGAGTAGATTTTAAATGTTTTCAACACAAAAGAATGGTAAATATGTGGGATTATGCATATGTTAATTAACCTGATTTAACCGTTCCACAATGTATACATATTTCAATGTATCAAATTGTACACCATAAATATACAGTTATGATTTGTCAATTACAAATAAATTAATAAAGGAAAAATAAGTGCTAAGGAATTTTTAATTACAGTTGTTTCTGTGGAGGCAAATTGAATATTCAAACATGATAGGGTATTTTATTTTTTAGTACATACTTTTTCTTATGATTTGGTATGTTTAACATGAATGATGTCCTACATTATTTTTCCATCTTAAAAGATAATTAAAAGAATGTGATGAGTAAATGTGACCTACAGAGTTTAATGGATAAATAGTACAGTAATCATTTTATTCTTACATTCTTACATTTTTACTTCTAAGCAACCATTCATGTTTGTTTATGTTCAAAAAGAACAAAAAATCCTGCGAACAGTACCTCTAAGATGAAATATCATCTCTTCCAAATCAGTACACCCAAAAGTGAGGCAAAGCCTCCTATAAATCATAAAGTGCTGTGCAAATATATGGCATTGCTTTTATTCAATAAGGGGCACTAAAATCATTGAGCTCACATGACTCTTAGAATAATGGTGCAAAGTAGGTAGAGTAGATGATTCAATTTTCAGGATTTCAAGTCAATTGGGCTTCAGAATTCAAACACAGTTTCTTAGCAATGACACCCTGCACAGCTCTTTAGAGTCTAAATTGTCTAAGCCTGTATGTGGTGTTTTAAACTGTAGCAAGCTATGCAGATCCTCTTTATATCATTACTGTTCTGTAAGAAATTACAGCTTCTCAATAAATAAGAAAACTGCCAATACCAGAAAGTAAAATGCCTAAGATTTTTTTTTAAAAGAATGCATTATATGTAATAACTGATAATGGAAAGAGAAATCCAACTGACCTCTTAGAACATTTACACAGCACGTTGATTTTAGAGGTTTTTTGGATTCCTCTCCAATCAAAAACAAAAAATGTTATTCTGTTACACATGGTTGATGTTGCCTAAAATCTGATTTCCTAAGTAGGACATTATCTAGATTATTATTTAATTTCAACTTTCATGTCAGATACATGGAGTACACATGTAGATTTGTTATGTCAGAATATTGTGTGATGCTGAGGTTTGAGGTATGAATCCCATCATCCAGGTACTGAGCATAGGACCCAGTAGGTAGTTTTTCAACCCAATTCTCCCTCCCTCCCTTCCATCCCCTCAATGGTCTATGCTGCTTACTGTTCCAATATTTATGTCCACATGGGCTAAATGTTTAGCTTCCACTTATAAGTGAGAACATGCAGTACTTTTTTTTCCTGTGTTAATTTCCTTAGGATTATGGCCTCCGGCTCCATTTGTGTTGTTGCAAATGATACAATTTCATTAATTTTTATGACTGCATAGTATCCAATGGTATATACATACCACATTTTCTTTATCCAATCTACCACTGATGGACACCTGGGTTGATTCCATGATTTTGCTATTGTGAATAGTACAACGATGAAAATACGAGTGCATGTGTCTTTTTGATGGAATGATTTATTTTCCTTTGATTGTATACTCAGTAATGGGATTGCTGGGTCAAATGATAGTTTTATTTCAAGTTCTTTGAGAAATTTCCAGACTGCTTTCTAC
Source organism: Macaca mulatta (assembly GCF_049350105.2). NCBI lineage: Eukaryota > Metazoa > Chordata > Mammalia > Primates > Cercopithecidae > Macaca > Macaca mulatta. The sequence continues at coordinate 37,727,826 of NC_133413.1, forward strand.
AGTGGCTGGCTGAACTAATTTACATTCCTACCAACAGTGTATAAACGTGTCCTATTCTCTGCAGCTCTGCAGTCTGGCCAGCATCTGTTATTTTTTGACTTTTTAATAATAACCATTCTGAGTGGTGTGAGATGATATCTCACTATGGTTTTGATATGCATTTATCTGATGATTCATAATGCTGAGCATTTTTTCATGTTCGTCGACTGCATGTATGTCTTCTTTTTCAAGAAGTGTCTGTTCATATCCTTTGCGTTTTAATGGGGTTGTTTTTGCTTATTGATTTTTAAATTACAGATTCTGGATATTAGGATTTTGTTGGGTGCACAGTTTGCAAATGTTTTCTCTCATATATAGGTTGTCTGTTTACTCTGTTGATGGTTTCCCTTGCTGTTCAAAAGCTCTCTATTTAGGTCTTACTTGTTTATATTTGTTTTGTTGCTTTTGAGGTGTCAGCCAAAAATCATTTGCCAAAGTCAATGTTGAGAAGAGTATTTCCTAGGTTGTCTTCTAAGAAATTTTGTAGTTTGAGGTCTTACCTTTAAATCTTTGACCCATTTTGGGTTAATTTAAAGGTAAGGGTCCAGATTCAGTCTTTTGTATATGGCTAACCAGTAATCCCAGAACCATTTATTGAATAGAGAGTCCTTTGTCCTTTGCCCATTGCTTTTGTCAGCCTTGTTGAGGATCAGGTGGTTGTAGATGTGAGGCTTTATTTCAGAGTTTTCTATTCTGTTCAGTTTGCCTATGTGTCTATTTTTGTACCATTACCATACTGTTTGGTTTATTGTTGTTTTGTAGTATGATTTGAAGTCTGGTAGTGTGATGCCCAAAGCTTTGATCTTTTTGCTTAGGATTGCTTTGGTGATTTGGGCTCTTTTGGATACCATATGAATTTTAGAATAGTATTTTCCTATTTTGTAAAGAATGATGTTGGTATTTTAATGGGAATAGTGTTGAATCTGTAAATTGCTTTGGGAAGTATGGCTATTTCATTGATACTGATTCTTCCTATTCATGAATGTGGAATGTTTTTCCACTTATTAATGCCATCTCTGATTTATTTCAGCAGTGTTTTATAGTTCTTCCTGTAGATATATTTTACCTCCTTGGTTAGTTATAGTGCTAGGTATTTTATTTTTTGAGGTTATTATAAATAGAATTGTGTTCTTGATTTGATTCTCACAGCCTGGATATTATTGGTGTATGGAAATGCTCCTGAGCTTTGTATTGATTTTGCATTAATGTATAAACCTTACTAAAATTGTTTATCAGTTCTAAGTAATCTTTTGGTGGAGTTGCTAGAGTTTTCTTTTTTTTTTTTTTAATTTATTTATTATTATTATACTTTAAGTTGTAGGGTACATGTGCATAACGTGCAGGTTTGTTACATATGTATACTTGTGCCATGTTGGTGTGCTGCACCCATCAACTCGTCATTTACATCAGGTATAACTCCCAATGCAATCCCTCCCCCCTCGCCCCTCCCCATGATAGGCCCCGTGTGTGATGTTCCCCTTCCTGAGTCCAAGTGATCTCATTGTTCAGTTCCCACCTATGAGTGAGAACATGCGGTGTTTGGTTTTCTGTTCCTGTGATAGTTTGCTAAGAATGATGGTTTCCAGCTGCATACATGTCCCTACAAAGGACACAAACTCATCCTTTTTTATGGCTGCATAGTATTCCATGGTGTATATGTGCCACATTTTTTTTTTTTTTTTTTTTTTTTGAGACGGAGTCTCGCTCTGCCGCCCAGGCTGGAGTGCAGTGGCCGGATCTCAGCTCACTGCAAGCTCCGCCTCCCGGGTTCACGCCATTCTCCTGCCTCAGCCTCCCGAGTAGTTGGGACTACAGGCACCCGCCACCGCGCCCGGCTAATTTTTGGATTTTTTTTTTTAGTAGAGACGGGGTTTCACCGTGTTAGCCAGGATGGTCTCGATCTCCTGACGTCGTGATCCGCCCGTCTCGGCCTCCCAAAGTGCTGGGATTACAGGCTTGAGCCACCACGCCCGGCCCACATTTTCTTAATCCAGTCTGTCACTGATGGACATTTGGGTTGATTCCAAGTCTTTACTATTGTGAATAGTGCTGCAATAAACATACGTGTGCATGTGTCTTTATAGCAGCATAATTTATAATCCTTTGGGTATATACCCAGTAATGGGATGGCTGGGTCATATGGTACATCTAGTTCTAGATCCTTAAGGAATCGCCATACTGTTTTCCATAATGGTTGAACTAGTTTACAATCCCACCAACAGTGTAAAAGTGTTCCTATTTCTCCACATCCTCTCCAGCACCTGTTGTTTCCTGAGTTTTTAATGATCGCCATTCTAACTGGTGTGAGATGGTATCTCATTGTGGTTTTGATTTGCATTTCTCTGATGGCCAGTGATGATGAGCATTTTTTCATGTGTCTGTTGGCTGTATGAATGTCTTCTTTTGAGAAATGTCTGTTCATATCCTTTGCCCACTTTTTGATGGGGTTGTTTGTTTTTTTCTTGTAAATTTGTTTGAGTTCTTTGTAGGTTCTGGATATTAGCCCTTTGTCAGATGAGTAGATTGCAAAAATTTTCTCCCATTCTGTAGGTTGCCTGTTCACTCTGATGGTAGTTTCTTTTGCTGTGCAGAAGCTCTTTAGTTTAATGAGATCCCATTTGTCAATTTTGGCTTTTGCTGCCGTTGTTTTTGGTGTTTTAGACATGAAGTCTTTGCCCATGCCTATGTCCTGAATGGTACTACCTAGGTTTTCCTCTAGGATTTTTATGGTATTAGGTCTAACATTTAAGTCTCTAATCCATCTTGAATTAATTTTCGTATAAGGAGTAAGGAAAGGATCCAGTTTCAGCTTTCCACTTATGGCTAGCCAATTTTCCCAGCACCATTTATTAAATAGGGAATCCTTTCCCCATTTCTTGTTTCTCTCAGGTTTGTCAAAGATCAGATGGCTGTAGATGTGTGGTATTATTTCTGAGGACTCTGTTCTGTTCCATTGGTCTATATCTCTGTTTTGGTACCAGTACCATGCTGTTTTGGTTACTGTAGCCTTGTAGTATAGTTTGAAGTCAGGTAGCGTGATGCCTCCAGCTTTGTTCTTTTGACTTAGGATTGTCTTGGAGATGCGGGCTCTTTTTTGGTTCCATATGAACTTTAAAGCAGTTTTTTCCAATTCTGTGAAGAAACTCATTGGTAGCTTGATGGGGATGGCATTGAATCTATAAATTACCTTGGGCAGTATGGCCATTTTCACGATATTGATTCTTCCTATCCATGAGCATGGTATGTTCTTCCATTTGTTTGTGTCCTCTTTTATTTCACTGAGCAGTGGTTTGTAGTTCTCCTTGAAGAGGTCCTTTACATCCCTTGTAAGTTGGATTCCTAGGTATTTGATTCTCTTTGAAGCAATTGTGAATGGAAGTTCATTCCTGATTTGGCTCTCTGTTTGTCTGTTACTGGTGTATAAGAATGCTTGTGATTTTTGCACATTAATTTTGTATCCTGAGACTTTGCTGAAGTTGCTTATCAGCTTAAGGAGATTTTGGGCTGAGACAATGGGGTTTTCTAAATATACAATCATGTCATCTGCAAACAGGGACAATTTGACTTCTTCTTTTCCAAACTGAATACCCTTGATTTCTTTCTCTTGCCTAATTGCCCTAGCCAGAACTTCCAGCACTATGTTGAATAGGAGTGGTGAGAGAGGGCATCCCTGTCTTGTACCAGTTTTCAAAGGGAATTTTTCCAGTTTTTGCCCATTCAGTATGATATTGGCTGTGGGTTTGTCATAAATAGCTCTTATTATTTTGATGTACGTTCCATCAATACCGAATTTATTGAGCGTTTTTAGCATGAAGGGCTGTTGAATTTTGTCAAAAGCCTTTTCTGCATCTATTGAGAGAATCATGTGGTTCTTGTCTTTGGTTCTGTTTATATGCTGGATTATGTTTATTGATTTGCGAATGTTGAACCAGCCTTGCATCCCAGGGATGAAGCCCACTTGATCATGGTGGATAAGCTTTTTGATGTGTTGCTGAATCCGGTTTGCCAGTATTTTATTGAGGATTTTTGCATCGATGTTCATCAGGGATATTGGTCTAAAATTCTCTTTTTTAGTTGTGTCTCTGCCAGGCTTTGGTATCAGGATGATGTTGGCCTCATAAAATGAGTTAGGGAGGATTCCCTCTTTTTCTATTGATTGGAATAGTTTCAGAAGGAATGGTACCAACTCCTCCTTGTACCTCTGGTAGAATTCAGCTGTGAATCCATCTGGTCCTGGACTTTTTTTGGTTGGTAGGCTATTAATTATTGCCTCAATTTCAGAGCCTGCTATTGGTCTATTCAGGAATTCAACTTCTTCCTGGTTTAGTCTTGGAAGAGTGTAAGTGTCCAGGAAATTATCCATTTCTTCTAGATTTTCCAGTTTATTTGCATAGAGGTGTTTATAGTATTCTCTGATGGTAGTTTGTATTTCTGTGGGATCGGTGGTGATATCCCCTTTATCATTTTTAATTGCGTCGATTTGATTCTTCTCTCTTTTCTTCTTTATTAGTCTTGCTAGTGGTCTGTCAATTTTGTTGATCTTTTCAAAAAACCAACTCCTGGATTCATTGATTTTTTGGAGGGTTTTTGTGTCTCTATCTCCTTCAGTTCTGCTCTGATCTTAGTTATTTCTTGCCTTCTGCTAGCTTTCGAATGTGTTTGCTCTTGCTTCTCTATTTCTTTTCATTGCGATGTTAGAGTGTCAATTTTAGATCTTTCCTGCTTTCTCTTGTGGGCATTTAGTGCTATAAATTTCCCTCTACACACTGCTTTAAATGTGTCCCAGAGATTCTGGTATGTTGTATCTTTGTTCTCATTGGTTTCAAAGAACATCTTTATTTCTCCCTTCATTTCGTTATGTATACAGTAGTCATTCAGGAGCAGGTTGTTCAGTTTCCATGTAGTTGAGCGGTTTTGATTGAGTTTCTTAGTCCTGAGTTCTAGTTTGATTGCACTGTGGTCTGAGAGACAGTTTGTTATAATTTCTGTTTTTGTACATTTGCTGAGGAGTGCTTTACTTCCAATTACATGGTCAATTTTGGAGTAAGTACGATGTGGTGCTGAGAAGAATGTATATTCTGTTGATTTGGGGTGGAGAGTTCTATAGATGTCTATTAGGTCTGCTTGCTGCAGAGATGAGTTCAATACCTGGATATCCTTGTTAACTTTCTGTCTCGTTGATCTGTCTAATGTTGACAGTGGAGTGTTGAAGTCTCCCATTATTATTGTATGGGAGTCTAAGTCTCTTTGTAAGTCTCTAAGGACTTGCTTTATGAATCTGGGTGCTCCTGTATTGGGTGCATATATATTTAGGATAGTTAGCTCTTCCTGTTGAATTGATCCCTTTACCATTATGTAATGGCCTTCTTTGTCTCTTTTGATCTTTGATGGTTTAAAGTCTGTTTTATCAGAGACTAGTATTGCAACCCCCGCTTTTTTTTGTTCTCCATTTGCTTGGTAAATCTTCCTCCATCCCTTTATTTTGAGCCTATGTATGTCTCTGCGTGTGAGATGGGTCTCCTGAATACAGCAGACTGATGGGTCTTGACTCTTTATCCAGTTTGCCAGTCTGTGTCTTTTAATTGGACCATTTAGTCCATTTACATTTAAGGTTAAGATTGTTATGTGTGAACTTGATCCTGCCATTATATTAACTGGTTATTTTGCTCGTTAGTTGATGCAGTTTCTTCCTAGCCTCGATGGTCTTTACATTTTGGCATGTTTTTGCAGTGGCTGGTACCGGTTGTTCCTTTCCATGTTTAGTGCTTCCTTCAGGGTCTCTTGTAAGGCAGGCCTAGTGGTGACAAAATCTCTAAGCATTTGCTTATCTGTAAAGGATTTTATTTCTCCTTCACTTATGAAACTTAGTTTGGCTGGATATGAAATTCTGGGTTGAAAATTCTTTTCTTTAAGAATGTTGAATATTGGCCCCCACTCTCTTCTGGCTTGGAGAGTTTCTGCCGAGAGATCTGCTGTTAGTCTGATGGGCTTCCCTTTGTGGGTAACCCGACCTTTCTCTCTGGCTGCCCTTGAGATTTTTTCCTTCATTTCAACTTTGGTGAATCTGGCAATTATGTTTCTTGGAGTTGCTCTTCTCGAGGAGTATCTTTGTGGCGTTCTCTGTATTTCCTGGATTTGAATGTTGGCCTGCCCTACTAGGTTGGGGAAGTTCTGCTGGATGATATCCTGAAGAGTGTTTTCCAACTTGGTTCCATTTTCCCCCTCACTTTCAGGCACCCCAATCAGACGTAGATTTGGTCTTTTTACATAATCCCATACTTCTTGCAGGCTTTGTTCATTTCTTTTTCTTCTTTTTTCTTTTGGTTTCTCTTCTCGCTTCATTTCATTCATTTGATCCTCAATCGCTGATACTCTTTCTTCCAGTTGATCGAGTCGGTTACTGAAGCTTGTGCATTTGTCACGTATTTCTCGTGTCATGGTTTTCATCTCTTTCATTTCGTTTATGACCTTCTCTGCATTAATTACTCTAGCCATCAATTCTTCCACTTTTTTTTTCAAGATTTTTAGTTTCTTTGCGCTGGGTACGTAATTCCTCCTTCAGCTCTGAGAAATTTGATGGACTGAAGCCTTCTTCTCTCATCTCGTCAAAGTCATTCTCCGTCCAGCTTTGATCCGTTGCTGGCGATGAGCTGCGCTCCTTTGCCGGGGGAGATGCGCTCTTATTTTTTGAATTTCCAGCTTTTCTGCCCTGCTTTTTCCCCATCTTTGTGGTTTTATCTGCCTCTGGTCTTTGATGATGGTGATGTACTGATGGGGTTTTGGTGTAGGTGTCCTTCCTGTTTGATAGTTTTCCTTCTAACAGTCAGGACCCTCAGCTGTAGGTCTGTTGGAGATTGCTTGAGGTCCACTCCAGACCCTGTTTGCCTGGGTATCAGCAGCAGAGGCTGCAGAAGATAGAATATTTCTGGACAGCGAGTGTATCTGTCTGATTCTTGCTTTGGAAGCTTCCTCTCAGGGGTGTACTCCACCCTGTGAGGTGTGGGGTGTCAGACTGCCCCTAGTGGGGGATGTCTCCCAGTTAGGCTACTCAGGGGTCAGGGACCCACTTGAGCAGGGAGTCTGTCCCTTCTCAGATCTCAACCTCCGTGTTGCGAGATCCACTGCTCTCTTCAAAGCTGTCAGACAGAGTCGTTTGCGTCTGCAGAGGTTTCGGCTGAGTTTGTTATTGTTTACTGTGCCCTGTCCCCAGAGGTGGAGTCTACAGAGACAGGCAGGTTTCCTTGAGCTGCTGTGAGCTCCACCCAGTTCGAGCTTCCCAGCAGCTTTGTTTACCTACTTAAGCCTCAGAAATGGTGGGCGCCCCTCCCCCAGCCTTGCTACTGCCTTGCTGGTAGATCACAGACTGCTGTGCTAGCAATGAGGGAGGCTCCGTGGGTGTGGGACCCTCCCGGCCAGGTGTGGGATATGATCTCCTTTTATGCCTGTTTGCTTAAAGCGCAGTATTGGGGTGGGAGTTACCCGATTTTCCAGGTGTTGTGTGTCTCAGTTCCCCTGGCTAGGAAAAGGGATTCCCTTCCCCCTTGCGCTTCCCAGGTGAGGCAATGCCTCGCCCTGCTTCAGCTCTCGCTGGTCGGGCTGCAGCAGTTGACCAGCACCGATCGTCTGGCACTCCCCAGTGAGATGAACCCAGTACCTCAGTTGAAAATGCAGAAATCACCGGTCTTCTGTGTCGCTTGCACTGGGAGTTGGAGACTGGAGCTGTTCCTATTTGGCCATCTTGCTCCGCCCCCTGCTAGAGTGTTCTAAGTATAGAATTATATCAGCAATGAAGAGAGATCATTTGGCTTTTTTTATTTGGATGCCTCTTCTTTCTTTCTCTTGCCTGATTGCTCTGACTAAAACATCCAGTATTATGCTGAATAGTAGTCAGAGTGGACGTCTTTGTCTTATTCCAGTTCTCAAGTGGAACTGTTCCAGCTTTTGCCTATTCAGTATGATGTTGGGTGGGGGTTTGTTTTAGATGGCTCTTATTATTTTGAGGTACAATCCTTCGATACCTAGTTTGTTGAGGGTTTTTATTATGAAGCAATATTGGATTTTATCCAAAGCTTTTTCTCTATTGAGAATATCATGTAGTTTTTTATTTCAATTATGTTTACATGGTGAATCACATTTATTGTTTTGTGTATGTTGAACCAGCCTTGCATCCCAGAAATAAAGCCTACTTTATTGTAATGTATTAACTTTTTGATGTACTGCTGGATTCAGTTTGCTAGTATTTCATTGAAGAGTTTTGCATCTATGTTTACCAGGGGGAGTGGTCTGATGTCTTCTTTTATTGTTGTGTCTGCAGATTTTGGTATCAGGCTGATGCTTGCTTCATAGAATGAGTTAGAGGGGAGGTTCTCCTCACTGATTTTTTTTTTTTTTGGAATAATTTCAGTAGGACTGGTATCAATTCTTCTTTGTATGTCTGGTAAAATTCAGTGGTGAATCTACATGATTCAGGGCTTATTTCGGTTGGTTGGTTCTTTATTATTTATTCAATTTCAGAAATTTATATTGGTCTAGTCAGGGTTTCAATCTCTTCCTGATTTAATCTTGGGAGATGGTATGCATCCAGAATTTATCCATTTCCTCTAGATTTTCTAACTTGTTTGCATAGAGGTGTTCACACTAGTCTGAGAATCTTTTATATTTTTGTGGGGTCAGTTGTAATGTTGCCTTTGTCATTTCTGATCATGCTTATTTGGATCTTCTTTTCCTTTTTCTTTGTTAATCTTGCCAGCAGTCTATCAGTCTTACTTGTTTTTCACAAAATAAACTCTTGGTTTTATTGATCTTTTGTATGAATTTTTACATCTCAATTTCAATACATTCTTCTCTAATTTCAGTTACTGTTTTTTCTTTTGATAGCTTTGAGATTTCTTTTTTTAGTTCCTTTAAGGTAAAAAATTAGATTGCTAATTTGAGATCTTTCTAATTTCTTGATGAAGGTGTTTGGGGATATAAACTCTCCTTTTAACACTGTTTTGGCTGCATCTGAGAGATTTTTGGTAAACTGTGTTCCTATTTTCACTGCTTTCAAAAACTTTTTTGGTTTCTGACTTCATTTTGATGTTCACCCAGGAGTTATTCAGGAGTAAATTGTTTAATTTCTATGTATTTGTATAGTTGAGATCTTCTTGATATCAATATCTATTTTTATTGCACCGTGGTCTGAGTATGTGCTTGGTATGGCTTCACTTTTTAAAAAATTTATTGATATTTGCTTTATGACTAAGAATATGGTCAATCTTATATTGTATATGCAGATGAAAATAACATATATTCTTTGCTTTTGGGGTTGAGCATTCTATAGATGTTTATTAAGTCCAATTTGTCGAGTATTGCATTTAAGTCCAGAGTTTCTTTGCTAGGTCTTTTTTTTTTTTTTTTTTTTTTTTTGAGACAGTCTCGTTCTGTCGCCCAGGCTGGAGTGCAGTGGCGCATCTCAGCTCACTGCAAGCTCTGCCTCCCGGGTTCTCGCCATTCTCCTGCCTCAGCCTCCCAAGTAGCTAGGACTACAGGCACCCACCACCAAGCCCAGCTAATTTTTGTATTTTTAGTAGAGAATGGGTTTCACCATGTTAGCCAGGATGGTCTTGATCTCCTAACCTTGTGATCCGCCCACCTCAGCCTCCCAAAGTGCTGGGATTACAGGCGTGAGCCACTGCGCCCGGCCTCTTTGCTAGTTTTCTGCCTTGATGATTTAAAACTATCAGTGGAGTGTTGAAGTCTCCCACCGTCATTGTGTGGTTAAGTATTTTCATAGGCTAAGAAAAACTTGTTTTATGAATCTGGGTGCTCCAACTTTAGGTACACATATATTTAGAATAGTTAAGGCTTCTTGTTGGATTGTACCCTTTGTTATTACCCTTCATTGTCCTTCTTAATTTTATTGATTTAAAATACATTTTGTGGCCTCTAGATTGGCACTGTTTAATTCAGTAGCCACTACCTTCATATGGCAATTTAGCATTTGAAATGTAAATGATCCAGAATGTGGATTAGGGGAATCATGGCGGATGGGAGGCAGGACTAGATTGCAGCTCCAGACCAAGAAGCATGTGGAGGCTTGCATTGTGAATTTTATTTCCAGATCAACTGCAAGAACAAACCAGCAATCCTGAGAAGGAAGGAAGGAAGCCGTCTGCTCCTGCAGCACCCAGGAGACACCTCAAATACTGTGAATGCCCAAACTGGGGAATTGGGAAAGGGAGACTCTCCTCTCCCAAATATGCACCCCCATTGGACAAGATGAAGGTCTGTGTGTGGGAGAAGTTTCCAACTTTACCTGGAGCTGAGTCAAATTAGAGAGCTGAGCAAAATACAGGGCTGGAGAAGTAGCAAAAAGGCCCTAGGAGCTCGCTGGGTCCCCAGCAACCCATTCCTGCCTGGCACCACGGGATCCATCGGAAGAGTGGCCAGAGGAACAGGGGGTAACACTCCACAGGAAGAAGGCATTCTCTAGCTGATCTTTGTAACAATTTGAACGGGCTGAGAAGCCTCCTAGCCAGAACTCCGGAAAGTGTGCAAACTGGACATCCAGAATTCACAGGCAGTGGAAGAACTAAAGCCTTTTTTTGCAGCTGGGAGGCAGATAGCCTCAGGCAAATTTTCAAGCCCACGTCACCCTCCACCTGGCAGGCTCAGGGCTGTTAGCGAGGCTGGGAGTGGGCATGGTGGAAGTGAGACCAGCCCTTCAGTTTGCATGGGAGCCGGGTGAGGCCTGTGATTGCTGGTTTTCCCCTCCTTCCTGACAACCTGCATGACTCCACAGAGGCAGTCATAATCCTCCTAGGTACACAATTCCAGTGAACTGGGAATCCCACCCCTACCCCCACAGCAGCCACAGCAAGACCTGCCCAAGGAGAGTCTGACCTCAGACATGCCTAACTCTGCCCCTACCTGACAGTCCTTCCCTATCCACCCTGGTAGCAGAAGACAAAGGGCATATAATCTTGAGAATTCTATGACCCCACCCACCACCAGTCCATCTCCACACTGATGCTTTCTGGAAAATGCCACCTTCTGGCAGGAGGCCAACTAGCACAAAAATAGAGCAATAAACCACCAAAGCTAAGGACCCTCATGGAGTCCACTGCACCCTCTGCCACCTCTACCAGAACAGGTGCTGGTATCCACAGCTGAGAGACCCATAGAGAGTTTATATCACAGGACTCTGTGGAGACAACCCCCAGTATCAGCCCAGAACTGGGTGGACTTGTTTGGGGGCTAAACTCAGACGAGAGACAACAATCATGGCAGTTCGGCGCACAGGAAGCCACATCCATAGGAAAAGGGGGTATGTACTATATTAAGGGAATGCCCCATGGGACAAAAAGAATCTGAATAACAGCCTTCAGCCATAGACTTTCCTCTGACAGAGCCTACCCACATGAGAAGGAACCAGAAAAACAACCCTGGTAATACAACAAAACAAGTCTCTTTGACACCCCCAAATTCACCAGCAATGGATCCAAAACAAGAAGAAATCCCTGATTTACCTTAAAAAGAATTCAGGAGGTTAGTTATTAAGTTAATCAGGGAGGGACCAGAGAAAGGCAAAGCCCAATGCAAGGAAATCCAAAAAATGATACAAGAAGTGAAGGGAGAAATACTCATGGAAATAGATAGCTTAAATAAAAAATAATAAAAATTTCAGGAAACTTTGGACACACTTTTAGAATTGCAAAATGATCTGGAAATTCTCAGCAATGGAATTGAACACGTAGAAGAAAGAAATTCAGAGCTTGAAGACAAGGTCTCTGAATTAACACAATCCAACAAAGACAAAGAAAAAAGAATAAGAAAATATGAACAAAGGCTCCAGTAAGTCTGGGATTATGTTAAACTACCAAACCTAAGAATTCTCGGTGTTCCTGAAGAAGAGAATTGTAAAAGCCTGGAAAACATATTTGGGGAAATAATTGAGGAAAACTTCCCTGGCCTTGTGAGAGACCTAAACATGCAAATACAAGAAGCACAAAGTACACCTGGGAAATTCATTGCAAAAAGATCTTTGCCTGGGCACATTGTCATCAGGTTATCCAAAATGAAGATGAAGGAAAGAATCTTGAGAGCTGTGAGACAGAAGCACAGGTAACCTATGAAGGAAAACCTATTAGATTAACAGCAGATTTATCAGCAGAAACCCTACAAGGTAGAAGGTATTGGGGACCTATCTTCAGCCATCTCAAACAAAACAATTATCAGCCAAGAATTTTGTATCCAGTGAAACTAAGCATCATATATGAAGGAAAGATACAGTCATTTTCAGACAAACAAATGCTGAGAGAATTCACCATTACCAAACCACTTCTACAAGAACTGCTAAAAGGAGCTCTAAATCTGGAAACAAATCCTGGAAACACATCAAAACAGAATAGGCATTCATCTCTCACCTTATACAAAAATCAACTCAAGATAGATTAAGAACTTAAACCTAAGACCTGAAACTATAACAATTCTAGAAGAGAACATAGATAAACCCTTCTAGACATTGGCATAGACAAGAATTTCATGACCAAGAACCCAAAAGCAAATGCAATAAAAACAAAGATAAATAGCTGGGACCTAATCAAACTAAAGAGTTTTGCATGGCAAAAGGAACAGTCAGCAGAGTAAACAGAAAACCCACAGAGTGGGAGAAAATCTTCACTATCTATATATCTGACAAAGACTAATATCCATAATCTACAACGAACTCAAACAAATCAGTAAGAAAAAAAAAAAAAAAACCACACCATCAAAAAGTGGGCTAAGGACACAAATATACAATTCTCAAAAGAAGATATACAAATGGCCAACAAATATATGAAAAAATGCCCAACATCACTAATGATCAGAGAAATGCAAATCAAAACCACAATGCAATACCATCTTACTCCCGCAAGAATGGCCATAATAAAAAAAAATCAAAAAATGGTTAGACGTTGGCATGAATGTGGCAAACAGGGAACACTTCTACACTGCTGGTGGGAATGTAAACTAGTACAGCCACTATGGAAAACAGTGTGGAGATTCCTTAAAGAACTAAAAGTAGAACTACCATTTGATCCAGCAATTCCACTACTGGGTATCTACCCAGAGGAAAAGAATTCATGATTCAAAAAAGATACTTGCACACACGTTTAAAGCAGCACAATTCACAATTGCAAAATCGTGGAACCAACCCAAATTCCCATCAATCAATGAGTGGATAAAGAAACTGTAGTATATACATACAATGGAATACAACACAGTCATAAAAATGAATGAATTAACTGCATTTGCAGTGACCTGATGAGACTGGAGACTATTTTTCTGAGTGATGTAACTCAGGAATGGAATACCAAACATCATGTGTTCTCACTGATATGTGGGAGCTAAGCTATGAGAACACAAAGGCACAAGAATGATACAATGTTATTTGGGGACTTGGGGGGAAGAGTGGGAGGGAGGCAAGGGATAAAAGACTACAAATATGGTGCAGTGTATACTGCTTGGGTGATGGGTGCACCAGGGTCTCACAAATCATCACTAAAGAACTTACTCATGTAATCAAATAACACCTGTACCCCAATAACTTATGGAATGAAGTAAAATAAGACATGTAACTGATCCAAATTAAGACATGCTGTAAGTAAAAAAATACATGCCAGAATTCAAAGACGTGTGTGTGTGTGTGAAAAAGAATATATATATATATATATGGTCTGATAAAAAAAATAGTGACTCCTGATCTTTTTTTCATTTGCATGGGAGATTTTTCTCCAACCTTTTACTTTGAGCTCATGGGTATCATTACATGTGAGATGGGTATCTTGAAAACATCAGATGATTAAGTCTTGTCTTTTTATCCAGACTAGTTATATCTTGCCTTTTTATCCACTCCATCTTTCAAGTGGGATGTTTAGCACATGTACACTCAAGGTTAGTATTGATACATCTTATTTTGATTCTCTCATTGTGTTGTTAACTGGTTTTTATGTAGACTTGATTGAATAGTTGCCTTACAGTGTCGTGGGCTATGTGCTTAAGTGTATTTTTGTGGTAGCAGCTGTCATTCTTTCAATTCCATGTTTACCACTCCCTTAAGAATCTCTTGTAAGGCTGATCTAGTTAAAATGTATTCCCTCAGCATTGCTTGTCTGAGAAGAATTTATCCTTCACTTTTGAAGCTTAGTTTGACAGAATATGAAATTCTTGGTTATAATTTCTTTTCTTTAAATATGCTAAAAATAGGCCTCTAATTTTTTCTGGTTTGTAAGGTTTATGCTGAGAGGTCTGCTGCTAACCTCTTCAGGTTCCCTCTGTAAGTGACCTGTCCCTTTCTCTCTAGTTGCCTTAAGCATTTTTGTTTTGCATTAATTTAATCTTGGTGGATCTGATGACTACGTGTATTGTAGATGGTCATTTTGTATTGTTTCTGGCTGAGGTTCTTTGTAACTCTTGGATTTGTATGTCACCCTCTCTATGAAGATTAGAAAAATTTTTGTGGCCTATATCCTCAAATATATTTTCTGAGTTGCTCTTTCTTTCTCCTGCTTAGGAATGCCAATGAGTTGCAGATTTGGTCTCTTTACATAATCCCGCATTTCTCAGAGGTTTTGTTCCTTTCTCTTCATTCATTTTTCTTTATTTTTATATGACTGAGTTGGTTAAAAGAATCACTCTTCAAACTTCAAGATTCTTTCCTCAGCTTGGTCTATTCTGCTGTTAATACTTTCAATTGTATTATGAGATTCCTATAGTAAATTTTTCAGCTCAAGAAGTTCATTTTGGGTCTTTCTTAAAATGGTTATTTCTTCTTTCAGCTCCTGAATCATTTTACTGGCCTCTGGGTTTCCTTAGATTGAATTTCACCTTTCTTTTCAAACTTGATGAGCTTCCTTGACATCAGGACTCTTAATTTCACGTCTGTCATTTCAGACATTTCAGACTGGTTAAGAACTATTGCTGATGAGCTGTTGGGCTCATCTGGAGGTAAAGGAGTCATCTTGCACTGATTCTTTCTCATCTGGGAGGGTTGGTGTAAATTGAGTATATCCATTTAACTTCATTTCTGGAAGTTTTCAGAGGGCTAAGGTTCTGTACAGGTTTTGTTATTGAATCCTTTCCTTGGTTTTACAGTGGGGAGAACAGCAAAGTGTGTTTTGGTGTTTTAGTTTGGACTGCAATTCAGTAGATGGCACTTGAGAAAAATGGGCGGTAGATAGCTCTCAGCTGTGTGGCTGCTTTGCTTATCCTCCTGTTTGCAGCTGTGTTCTGTAGTGCATCTAGTCAGGGATCTTCCAGATTAATAATATTGGCATCAAATGATATTAAATGAGAGCTACAATGAGTTGAATTCATTGGTTCTCTTCCACTTAAAGTTTTATATTTGAGGACAATTCAGCCTATCAATCTGTCCTTTGTGAAATTGAAATTCATAATTTTCCCTAGGATAGGAGTCTCAACAGTAAATTCTATCAGGGGTCTTCTTCTCTATTCTACCATGAACTTGATTTAAAATAAACACCAAAGACTCCTTGAAAGACTTAGTAGTAATATGTAGCCCAAGAAGTATCTGCATAAGGAGTAGGAGCAGATCATACAACTGATCTTTGAGAAGATGGATGGGACATTATCAATAGCAATAATAATATCTAGCAGTTATTAAATATTCCTGTGTGGGGCTACCAGGTGCCTAATTCCAGACAGCACCTTTCATATCACTTTAGTTGCCAATAAAGCTTTCCTGGATAATTCAGCAGCGGCACTGCTACTCTTTTCCAGGCAGTTTGTTCAACACTGTGCATGCATTATTTCACGCACAGTATTGAAAGCAATACTGACATACGAATAATAATGGTAAGCATTTATTGGATGATAATTATATGCTAGAAATTGTGATGCAAATGTATTAACAGTTCTATAAATGTTGGATGACTAATATTTCTTTTCTCATTTTACAAATGAGAAACTGGGTTTTAGAGTATCTAAATGACTTATTCAATAGCTATTGAGTGATGGGGCTAAGATACGGGGATATGTATTGATTGCCCAAGATTGTAACTACCCAACCTTGAGCCTGTTATCAAAATTCTTCCTTGCATCAGTTAGCTGTCAGACATGTCTTCAAGTTAGCATTCACTGGCTATGCTTGAGTTTCTAAAATATGGCCTTAACACAGGCTGCTGAACACAGTCACATAGGTTGCCTAGTGCATGGATTAGGCAGTATATGATGCTCCAAAGTCATGCAATATACTACTACGTGAACAATTCCCCTAAGTAGGCCCATAAAAGTATGAAGTATGGCTTCTGGAAGAGCATTCACAAGAAGTATGTGGTTTCTAAGAGTCCATGTCCTTTCTTGGTAGATATCACAGACATGTAGTTTACAAATTCTTTAAACATCTCAGGCAGTTGGTGAAACAATAGTAGTTGTCAGAACCATAGGACTGTAACCTGTGCATGCTGACAATGAACATACAACAAAAAAAAGATGCCCTTTGTACAAACTAAATGCAAGGGAATAACACATAGTTCCATTGGCATGAAGTACATGACACTTCCTTTATCATGAATACAGGCCTAAAGCCCATAAACAACAAATCCTGAATGTGCTCACGATAAGGTCCCAAGTGGGTCTTACTCCTATAGCCTTTCTGCATTCCTCCACTGATTTAAAACAAAAGACAATAAAGGGTGGGTTTTAGAATAATTATTTTATGTGGTGAGAGCCACTTTTGGTTGACTACTCAACTGATTCTGTTCTTCCTATTTCTATTGTGTTTGGGTGTTGTTTCACTATCCTCCATGACTTGGAATTACATTCTGATTAGTCTAAGTTTATCATAGTGTCCCATTTCCTTTCCAGTAATTAGTTAAAATGTGGGTATGTGACCCAGTTCTAGACAGTAGGGTATGAGAAGAGACCTACTTAAGGCTTTCTCAGAGAGGGCTCTTTACTCCTAAGAGAGATACAAGGGGAAGAAGAACCCCTTTTATTCCTTCCACTAGTCTGGATTCCTGAACTATAGCATATCTTGCAAGCTAGAGAACCTTCACTTTTCCTGTCTTGAGACTTTTAGAAAACTTTGAATTTAGTTTTTATTTTTATCAAAATACATGTGCATACTTGAAAAGAATCAAGTGATCTACAGGACTTATTCTAATGATAAACAACTCTTTGACTCACCCATTTCCATTCAATTTATTCAGCAGAGGGAGCTATTTTGAACTCTTAGTTTTCTTCTGTTTCCCTCCATGTTTCTAAATATAACAACATTGCTATTTCTTAAGTTTTAAGTTTTAGACATTTTTAAACTTTCTTTGATGAAAGACGATTTAACTGTTACAACTTCCACATAACTTCTACCAACACCTCTATCCTCCCAATATATTCATTCATTAAATATTCAGTTTTACAGCTGAGCCAAGCAGGGCAGATCACATTGTCTTTTTTTTTTTTTAATCACTTTTGGTCTTCTCTAGAGTTAATAGTTGCCTCAACATTTTCCTTTGTGTAGTTTTGTTTTTAAAATATATGTCACCAATTTATTTCTAAGTTATTTAACAGTACTGGAAAACTGATCTCAATATGGTCAAACTCAGCGTCTATCAGTTCCATTTTTTCTATGTAGTGTCTCAATGCTGGCAGAAGAATGGCAATGTATCTCTTCTCCCTATTCTTTAAACATCTATGCCATTGTCTATATTGATATTTTGTATTTTTCTTTCTTGACTTTTTTCTGTTTTTTAGAGACAGGGTCTCATTGTCACCCAGGCTGGAGTAGTGGTACAATCAAAGTTCACTGCAGCCTTGAGCTCTTGGGCTCAAGGAGAGTTGAAATAGGCCAAGAGAGGCTTAATTTTGGGTGCTGAGTAAGATCTCATGCAGCATCTTGTCTGTCTTCTTCTGCTATTTCCAGCCTTGAACTCCTGGGCTCCTCCTGCCTCAGCCTACCAAGTAGCTAGGACTACGGGCATATACAACTATGTCTGTGAAACTAGGCCTCATAAAACTTAGAAACTAGGCCTCATATAGAAAAAAAATTAACACCAGGTGACTCTGGATAGGGTCCCACCCTGCCTCGATAAGGACCCACCCTGATAGGGTCCCACCCTGCCAATTCCGGGAAACAACCTCATGGGGTCCCACCCTGCCAATTCCGGGGGTCCCACCCTACCTCGAAGTTCCCGGAATCAACAACTCCAGGAAAAAAACCTCATAAGGTCCTGCTCTAACCAGTTAGCATAAGACACCTTGCTCAGGCCATAGCTAGACCCAATCATTTTGCGCCTTAAGCTTTGTTTGAATTTCGCGCCATAAGCTGTGTTTGAACTTGTGTTTGCCTATATAAACAGCCTGTAACAAGCAGTCGGGGTCCCAGGGCCAACTTAGAGCTTGGGACC